>NW_027362763.1:384846593-385471593 GCF_046119375.1 Phyllobates terribilis | reverse complement strand
TCATATGATTCATAGACGTGTGAAATCAGAATAAGTCTTGTGAACATTTCTGTTACACACCTGTCTCGTCTTCAGAGCTGAGCTCTGCTTCCTTCCCCTATGGCTGCCTCCCTTTGTGGTGCTCCACATTGGGTCTTACAAATTACCCAGCGTTCCTCAGTGACATCATCTCCCAAGGCCTTTAAAGGCCCACTTGGACATACCCCTGGTCTGAGTAATGAGATGGTAATGTTTTCAGTTGCCATGCGTTTGAAGTTTGCCCCTATCATCTGCTCAGAGGCCTTTGATTTCTATAACTGGCACCTGCTTCTCCATGAGACCTGATGGTTAACCCATTGTTTGCAGTAAGCAGAACAAACTGGTTATTAGAGCCTGTTCACATTACACTACAGTTTGCTGTGGATTCTATGTACTTCTGAGTAGTGTTGAGCAAATTTGTTCAGCATTTCAAATTCGGGTTCGTGTCCGGGGTTCTGGCTCGTTTGCGCCAAAAAATCGGCTCCGCCCATGAACATCCCTGATTTGCCACACTGTGAAGCAGATAACATCTGCGTGACAGCGTGGCAAATCAGGGATGTTCATGGGCGGAGGCGATTTTTTGGGCGCAAACAAGCCGGAACCCCGAACACAAACCAGAATTGGAAATGCCGAACAAATTCGCTCAACACGACTTCTGAGTGCGGCTTCTGACCTGCTATTTTGCTCTTCACCTGTTCTCCAGTTTTGCTTCCGGTGTGTCCGCCTCCCTTCTTAGTCTGCTGTCCGGCATAGCCTGTTATCTGGGTCTTTGCTCAACGATGTGCTTTCCAGCCTAATGTGCCATAAGTCCATGTGTCCACCTTGACCCGAAGCTTCATGAATTCACCTTAGCAGTTGAGTACTATTTTTCCCCTTATGAGTTGAGGGAGTCATGAATTATAGCAATTGTCGAGTATATATGCTATATATATATATATATATATATATATTATATATATATATATATATATAAATATATACACACACATATGTGTATATATATCATGTAACAAATACCAATCACATCTCTTTACCTTAAATAGTTTGTACCTGTCTGACATTCTTCTATGCGTCATTTGAAAAGCTAAATTTTTTGGTGCTCTGTCTTTGGCAGGGGGACCCATGTACTGCTCAATTACAGCTGACCATATACACTAGATCTATCAGATCTCTCCCAAGCATCAGCTCACCTGAACGTGCATTTATGCTTCTTATAGGGAGAAAGAAGAACCAAAAAAAATGCTTAATCCTTTTCTGCCAGAAATAATTATTGTAGGAAGCTCAATGCCCATATACACATTGTTGGGTTTGGCTGACTAACGTACATGGGGGTCTTCACATTTAAAAAAAAAAAAGTGATGTTGCTCACCCCAAGTTGCAATTTCCATACACAGTATTTTTATTACTACTCAATACTGATCTACCACATAAAGTGACAGTGGTGGTTAACTGCAGCATATTTGTATCTTAAACTACACTGCTGGCTCAGATTTGACCCAAATGCTGAATTTTAGACTACTTTGGTACATCTTTGGTATATTCACACACCTGTTGTGGTTGGTATTTGGAAATTGGGTTCAGCGTTGTCCAAAACTGGTAGACAGAATTGGGTGCTTGCCGATCCAAGCATAGGATCCTTGTCACTGAGCATGTTCTTCAATGAGTCTTCAACGGCATGTTGGCTTGTGGCAAAATCGTCACAGCCTTCACTTTCTAGGTTATCGCCTAGAAATAGGGCATCATCCAAATGTTCACTAGGGATTAAATGGTTGAATGTGTCAACTATATCCATGAAGAATTCTGTATATTTCAGTCCTGTGAAAAAAAGATCTACGGTTATTCAACTGCAGAAAGCTTTTTAACACTATTCAACAACATATTGGCAACAAGATGCAGAGAAAATCTACATAAAATGCTTACTTATCTGGTCCTGACTATTTGATGTTTTATTTTGCAATCAGACACAATGCACAATTTTACTGGATTCTTGTCAGTAGAGAGCAGAGAACCATGAGTGGACCGATAAGTTACACAGCAACACATTAGATGCAAGTTGGCAGCAGGATGGAGGTGAAAAGAAGTATTGCAATTTTTTATGCTCTAAAGGGGTTTGTCCACTCCTAGGCCTGCCCCCTCTCGATCTGAATGTTTGCGCCCATGAAAATAAAAAACAGTTATACTCTCCTCCCGTGCAAGCACCGTTCCAGTGATGTCTGCACTCGCATTCCCGGAGCTTGCGTGAGGTTGCTATAATGCGTGAGCCCTGCACCCAATCAGTACTGCCATCACTGTCCCCACCTTTGAAGGTATTTGTAATCAAGAGGAAGCGAGAGCTGCAGCTGGTATAAATACTGTAACATTCTTGTGATTTGAAAAAAATCTAATTCAATCCATTAGAAATGCTGAGGTCCCCTACTGCCAGGCCAATATGTTTGGCCTCGTTCAGATGTCTTTGAATCACGCACATGTTCAGTGTTTTTCACGGATAGAACCCATGCCTATTATAGTCTATGGAGATGCTCACATGTTCATATTTTTTTACAGAGTGGTCCACAAAAAATGTCCGTTTTGATCCAAGTCATGGATCAAAATTACCCATACAAGTGTGAGTCCGTGAAAATCCCAAACAGCACACAGATGGCATATCAGTGTACAGTCCGTGTGCTGACTGTGGTAAACATGGCTGAAACTCAGATCCAGAACACTGATGAACGACTGTCCATGTTTTTACATACAATAAAAATCATGGACAACTGAATGAGTAGTGACTCCCCAACAATCCAATCAAAACTTGCAATTGATTAAAATGAACTTTTGTTTGTGGGAAAACCCCTTTAAATAACCAAAGGATACCCAGAGAAAGAAACTTGTTTTTTTATCACTAAATTTACAATGGCAAAAAACTTTACCAGGCCACTGTCAATCATCAACACAAGTATGAGAATTAGTTGCAAGGGTTGTACTAAGAACTTGATAAATAGAGCTGTGCAACATGGAGCTGAGAAAATCTAAGGAAGCATCACTGTTTATTACCTGTACAACAGGGCACAATGGATGGACTATGCGGTACAGCAACTGAGCAACATCAGGCTAAAACTTCTGGTCACAAAGTAATAAAGTAAACACTCATTTACATAACGTGGTCTCATCTATAGTGAAATATCAGTTATGGGTCCAACAAGGACACTGGACTGGGTGGGAATTGCTATGTGTAGTAGAAGTTTAGCCTTTTGGCGTAATATGGTCATGTTGGTCTGTTGCATAAAACGTATTAAAACACTTTAGAACAACACAATACACTCAGGAAACTAGTTTTTGGAAATCATTACAAATTTCAAAACATGGTAGACAATCCTAATAAATATAGTTTGTACAGATTATTTTTCCAATGCACGTATAATTGCAACATTATATATATATATACACTGCTCAAAAAAATAAAGGGAACACTTATACAACACAATGTAACTCCAAGTCAATAACACTTCTGTGAAATCTACCTGTCCAGTTATGAAGCAACACTGATTGTAAATCAATTTGTCCTGCTGTTGTGCAAATGGAATAGACAATAGATGGAAATTATTGCCAATTATCAAGACACACTCAATAAAGGAGTGGTTCTGCAGGTGGTGACCACAGACCATTTCTCTGTTCTCATCCTCTTTAGCTGTTGTTTTGGTCACTTCTGCATTTTGTCATTGCTCGCTCACCTAGAGGTACAGTAGCATGAAGTGGTGTCTACAACCAAAAGAAGTTGCTCAAGTAGTGCAGCTCATCCATGATGGCACATCAATGAGAGCTGTGGCAAGAAGGGTAGCTGTGTCTGTCAGCACAGTGTCCAGAGCATGGAGCAGATACTGTACCAGGAGACAGGCTAGTACACCAGGAGACAAGGAGGGGGCTGTAGGAGGGCAACAATCCAGCAGCAGGACCGCTACCGCCTCCTTTGTGCAAGGAGGAGCAGTGTCAGAGCCCTGCAAAATGACCTCCAGCAGGCCACTACCATCCATGTGTCTGCTCAAACTGTCAGAAACAGACTTCATGAGGATGGTATGAGGGCCCAACGTCCAAAAGTGGGCGTTGTGCTTACAACCCAACACCATGCAGGGCAATTGGCATTTGCCAGAGAACACCAAGATTGGCAGATTCCACATTGGCGCCCTGTGCTCTTCCCAGATGAGAGCAGGTTCACACTAAAGTGTGTCAACAGTTCCTGCATGATGAAAGCATTGATGCTTTGGACTGCCCTGCCCGTTCTCCAGACCTGAATCCGATTGAGCACATCTGGGACATCATGTCTCTTTCCATCCACCAACTCCACGTTGCACCACAGACTGTCCAGGAGTTGGCGGATGCTTTAATCCAGGTTTGGGAGGAGATCCCTCAGGAGAACATCAGCCTCCTAATCAGGAGCATGCCCAGGTGTTGTAGGGAGGCCATACAGGCACATGGAGGCCACACACACAATACTGAGCATCATTTCCTTGTCTTGATGCATTTCCACTGAAGATGGACTGGGTGTAATTTCATTTTCCACTTTGCTTTTGAATATCATTCCAAATCCAGACCTACATGGGATATTAACTTTGATTTACATTGGAAATTTTTATGTTTTATTGTTCTCAACGCATCCCACTATGTAATGAATAAAGATTTGCAACCGGAATATTTAATTTAGTGATATCTAAGATGTGGTATTTTCTGCGCAGTGTATATTACATACAATTGGTTTAATGAAAGTCTGCAGTCATTCTGTGACTACAAGGCTATGTTCACACGTTGCGTTTCAGAAATCTCATGCACACTCATTGTTTTTTTACCTGACTGAACTAGAAAACTTCTGCGTTTTTGAAAACTGCAGCATGTCACTTTTTTCAGCGTTTTTTCACTCATAGAAAGCAATGAGTAAGTGCAAAATAGCAGCAGAAAAGGTTGCTATCAGTTTTTGCTGCGTTTTTAGTAAAAAAAAACGCCACAAAAAAAAGTACAACAGTATGTGAAACACATTTATTTTTGTGATTTTCCCAAGTTTAAACCATAATATCTTGGGCTCTTCACCCAAGAATGGCAGTTAGGATTAGTACAGTGATAGTGATATGTGTATAGTAAATTGACCTAGGTGTGAAACTGAACAATAACTGAAAAACTCAAGGGCTAACTAAAGTGTGAAAGTAAACCAGGCCCTACAAACTCAATGCACTGCTAATGTCTTAGGTAAACTATTCCAAACCAATTCAACTCCACCATTGTTACATCTGTAATTCTGTATTTTTTCATGAACTCATATGAACTTTTTTGTTCAGACTAGTCACTATTTTTTCAGACATTAAAATCTTTTTCCACCAAATAATTTGATCAAATTGCCCTTTTTTCCAAAAATGGTTTTAAAATTTCACATATGTCTTGCATTGGTGACCTAACGCATTGCATTGTTTGTTCATGTTTCTGTGGTGAAAACAAAACTGAACTTTGTGATCCTGAAAAATGCAGTAAACAACACAGCAAAATCAGCTTTTTGTAAGCAGCTTCTTTACAGCCAAGAGTGCAGGTTTTGCCTGCAAAAAAAAAATGCAACGTGTTACGTTTGAATTCTCACAGCACACTGTCAGGATTCTCCGAGGCCGGCGGTGAAAGAAAGGGTGGTCATATGACCGCAAGTATGCGATTTGCACACTTCCGGACACATTCCAACTAGATGTGCACAGCCTCACTCGATACAGGTAAATTAATTGAGCCTGCGCAGGTCTAGTGGGCATGTGACAGCCTGCATACAAATTGCATACTTGCGATAACTGTCCATGCACTCTCACGGCTGACACCAGAGAATTTTGACAGTGTGCAGAGCGCATGTTGTGAGGATTCAAAAGTGGCTACAGACTTTCATCTGAAACCTGGACAGCCCCTTTAAGCACAACCAACTAAACAATCGTAGGCTCAAGTCCCCTATGAAGATTAAAAATAAGTGAAAAATAAGTGTTTAAAAATATTAAAGAAAAAAAAATATACAAAAAGTTTAAACCCTTTATGTCATTGTGCGTAATAATACATCCCTATGCCATGAGCCTTATGGACCAGGTACGTATTTTTAAGCAAAGGCTGTGCGGGCACCAGGTGACATCAGGCACTAACAAGTTAGTTTGATCATGTGCAGTGCATGGTCAAACTAACTTGTGTCTGCAGGACTGATAGGTCATAAGGTATAGCAGTGATCCTGCACTGCTATACCTTATAACTGCAATCAGACAGCAGAAAGTGAAAGTCTTATAGTGGGACTAAGTAGTAAAAAAAAAAAAAAAAAAAAAAAAGAACGCAAAAACACTTTTTTTTTTAAATTAAAAGATAATAAAAAAAATTATATATATAAACTGTACCCATAAATAAATATTATGAAAAAAAAAAAAACTATAAAAACACCGCATCCGGAATGACCTGACCTATAAAACTGTCCTACTAGCTAACGCCTTTACTGAACACGGTAAAAAATAAAAAGCAAAGCAAAGAACGGTGCTTTATCACCATCGCCGAACAAAAAGTGGAATAAAACGCGATCAAAAAGACGAATGTAAATAAAAATGGTACCGCTGAAAACGTCATCTTGTCCTGCAAAAAACAAGCAGCCATACAGCTCCACCAGCCGAAAAATAAAAGTTATAGTTCTCAGAATAAAGCGATGCAAAAAAATTATTTTTTTCTATAACAGTTTTCATTGGGTAAAAGAGCCAAAACATAAAAAAACAATATGACTGTAGTATCGCTGTAAATGTACTGTCCCGAAGAATAAAGCTGCCTTATCAATTTTACCACAAGCGGAACGGCATAAAAAAAAAAAACCAAAAACAATTACTGAATTGCTGGTTTTTCTTTATTCTGCCTCCCAAAAATCAGAAAAGAAAGTGATCAAAAAATATCACGCGCCCGAAAATGGTACCAATAAAAACGTCAACTTGTCCCGCAAAAATCAAGCCCTTACATGACTGTTGGCCAGAATATGGAACAATTATAGCTCTCAAAATATGGTGATGCAAAAACTATGTATTTTATTGGTACAGGTTTATCCACTGTATAAACAATGTGAAATTTCGGCTGGTTACATGGCCTTCATCAGAACTGGAGAACTATCATAGTTGAGCCTAGAACGGCGCTGGGAATCTTCACTGCTGTGCAAGTGGTATGGCGCTCATACTACTTGCACAACAGTGCAGATTCTCAGCGCCGTTCTAGGCTCAACTATGATGGTTCTCCAGTTCTGATGAAGGCTCACTCGCTGGAGCGAGTCATTCTCCCTGGCTCCTCTGCGTGAGCGGTCAGGTGAATTACAGCGGGGGACATCTTCGGAGAGGTGAGTATAAGGATTTTTTTATTTTATGCTTATTTTTACACAAGGACTCAGCGGAAGCAGAATACTACTCTCATCATTGTCCCTTTCTCGCACTGATCGCAGCGCCGGCAGGGGACAATGAGGAGGACAGCGGAAATCACGTGTGGGACGTTTCACGGCCCGTGAAGCGCGAAAAAAAAGTCAACGTATTTTGCCCACTGTCCGTGGAAACACACTGACATGTGCACAGACCCATTCATTTGAATGGGTCTACGTTTGTCAGTGTTTCCAGTATGTGTGGAAACTGTCACCACACCTACCGGACACACTGACATATGAAAGAGGCCTAACTCTGTTGCCTCATTATAGTGAATGGATCCCTTGGGGGTTCATCTGAATTACGTAGGAGCTGTGTATATGGAGTCTGAATACTATTCTAGGAAAATCTGCGCTACAGGAGGCAGATAGCGCTCCATCCCTCCCGAGTCTCACCGTGTGGCTAAGCAGTAATGTACAGCCACATATGGGGTATTTCTACATTCAGCAAAAATTGTGAGGGTCTCAGCCAATGTGACATGGCACCGTCAAACCAGCCCAGCAAAATATGAACTCCAATATGGCGCTTCTTCCCTTCTGAGCTTTGCACTGTGCCTCACAAGTAGTTTTCTCCCACATATGGGGCATCAGCGTACTCAGGAGAAATTGCACAACTACTTTTGGGGCCCAATTTTTCCTGTTACCCTTGTGAAAATAAAAAAATTGGGGCTAAAAATCACCTTTTTCCACAAAAAATATTTTATTTTATTTTCATAGCTCTACATTTGGGTGTTCAAAGTGCTCACCACACATCTAAATAAGTTCCTTAAGGGGTGTAGTTTCCAAAATGGGGTTACTTGTGGGGGGGGGGGGTTTCCACAGTTTAGGCACATCAGGGGCTCTCCAAAGGCGCCATGGCATCCGCTAATTATTCAAGCAAATTTCACATTCAAAAAGTCAAACGGCGCTCCTTCCCTTCCGAGCTCTGCCGTGCGCCCAAACAGTGGTTTCCCTCACATATGGGGTATCAGCTTACTCAGGAGAAATTGCACAACAAATGGTATGGTGCAATTTCTCCTGTTACCCTTATGAAAGGGCAAAATTGGGGGCTGAAAAACAGGGAAAAACGTGAAAATTTTATTCAGGATGCTCACATCTAGATAAGTTCCTTGAGGGATGTACCGTATTTTTCGGACTAAAAGACGCAACGGACCATAAGACGTACCCCATATTTTGAGGTGGAAAATAGAAAAAAATATTTTTTATAAGATGGGGGTCCATCTTATAGTCAGAATAGGTACGGTATCTTACCTGGGGGGCATTGGAGCGAGGGTCACAGGAGGCAGGGTCCCTCAAGAAGTCGGCGGCTACAGCAGAAGAGGTCAGATGCTGTGGAGCCTGTGCCGAGGCCTGTGCCTGGCCGAGGCCTCGGGCTGGGGCCGAGGCCTCGGGCTGGGGACGAGGCCTCGGGCTGGGGCCTGCACCGGGCTGGGGCCTGCACCGGGCTGGGGACGAGGCCTCGGGCTGGGGCCTGCACCGGGCTGGGGACGAGGCCTCGGGCTGGGGCCTGCACCGGGCTGGGGACGAGGCCTCGGGCTGGGGCCTGCACCGGGCTGGGGACGAGGCCTCGGGCTGGGGCCTGTACAGTGCTGGGGCAGAGGCCTCGGGCTGGGGCCTGTACAGTGCTGGGGCAGAGGCCTCGGGCTGGGGCCTGTACCGTGCTGGGGCCGAGGCCTCAGGCTGGGGCCTGTACCGTGCTGGGGCCTGTACCGTGCTGGGGCAGAGGCCTCGGGCTGGGGCCTGTACCGGGCTGAGCCCGGGGCCTCGGGCCGGAGCAGATGCCGGGCAGTGAGCGGCGTTGGGCGGCGAATCAGTGCGGCCTGCGCAGGTTTCCGGTGTGCGCGGACATCTTCCTAGAGCTGTGATCTCTCTGCCTCCCAAAAATCATAAAAGAAAGTGATCAAAAAATATCACGTGCCCGAAAATGGTACCAATAAAAACGTCAACTTGTCCCGCAAAAAACAAGCCCTTACATGACTGTCGGACAAAATATGGAAAAATTCTAGCTCTCAAAATATGGTGATGCAAAAACTATGTATTTTATTGGTACAGGTTTATCCACTGTATAAACAATGTGAAATTTCGGCTGGTTACATGGCCTTCATCAGAACTGGAGAACTATCATAGTTGAGGAGCCTAGAACGGCGCTGAGAATCTTCACTGCTGTGCAAGTGGTATGGCGCTCATACTACTTGCACAACAGTGCAGATTCTCAGCGCCGTTCTAGGCTCAACTATGATGGTTCTCCAGTTCAGATGAAGGCCATGTAACCAGCCGAAATGTGACATTGTTTATACAGTGGATGAACCAATAAAATATACACCACGCATGTTATATTTGGAGTGCCGGATTTATTAAATAATCATAAAAACCCGATATAAATCAGGTATCGCACCGACCCAAAGAATAAAGTCGTCTAATCACTTATACCGCATGAGGAACAGCGTAAAAAATAAATAAAACTAATTCTTCACCTGCTGCTGATTTGTTCATTCTGCCTCCCAAAGATCGCAGTAAGGCTGGGCTCACATTTAACCTGCGCTCTGTGCTGAGCGCTTACACCGGGGTTTCCGTGTAAATCTCTGAAATACGTGATTCAGAAGGAACCCTCAGCAGAGGATTCCCTGTAATGAGGCAGATGGAGGCACCATATTAGGCGTGCATAAAAGTGCCGTCGGTCACAGCTTTGTGAACCTCTGAAAAAAAGGACACCGCTAAACAGAGGCCAGACAGAGTGCAGAATAAGGCTGGTTTCACACGTCGATATTTCCGGTGCCGGAAAAAACAGTACTGGAGATATGTGTGTCCGTGTGCACCTGTGTGGCACAAGTGTGGCAACCGTTTGCCGCATCAGGAGCACACGTACCGGCACCTGGGAATTAGCGGTACAGTTACCGCTGTTCCAAAGCGCCAGGTGCTGAACGCTGCCCTCATCATTGTACCCTGCCGGCGCTGCGATCAGCGCGAGCAAGGAACAATGATGAGAGTAGTATTCTGCTCCCGCTGTGTCCTAGTGTAAAAATAAGAATAAAATTAAATAATTCTTATACTCACCTGTCCGAAGAAGTCCTCCGCTGTAACCCATCTGACTGCTCACGCCGAGGAGCCGGAGAGAATGACTCGCTCCAGCGAGCGGGCCCCGGAGCTGGGCTTAGCTAGCGGTGTCTTGTCACTCATTGAGCTCAGCTGTGATCTTCAGGAAAACGGCCGCCGAAGTTACCGGTCTGCGCATGCGCCGGCTTGGGCCATTTTCCTGTAGATCACAGCTCTAGGAAGATGGCTGCGCACACCGGAACCTGCGCAGGCCGCACTGCTTCGCCGCCCACAGCCTGACACCGGCCCCAGCCCCAGTACCAGCCGGGCACAGGTCCCAGTTCCGGCCCCAGCCGCTCTGCCTCACCTCTGCTGCCACCAATGCCGCGATCCTGGAGGGCCCTGCAATCCCACTTCACCACCACCACCGCAGGTAACGTTCGGGCCATAAGACGCACCCCCCAGTTTCCTCCCAAATATTTGGGAAAAAAAGTGCGTTTTATGGTCCGAAAAATACGGTAGTTTCCAAAATGCAGTCACTTGTAGGGGATTTTAACTGTTTAGGCACATCAGGGGCTCCCCAAACGCGACATGACATAAGCTAATTAGTCATGTAAATTTTACATTCAAAAAGTCAAATAGAGCTACTTCCCTTCCGAACCCTGCTGTACACCCAAACAGTAGTTTTCCCCCACATATGGGGTATCGGTGTGCTCAGGAGAAATTGCACAACAAATTTTGGAGTCCATTTTTTCCTGTAAGCCTTGCGAAAATAAAAAAAAATGTGGGTCTAAAGTAACATTTTTGTGAAAAAAGCTAAATCCCTATGAATCACCTGAAGGGTTAATAAACTTCTTGAATGTAGTTTTGAGCACCTTGAGGGGTGCCGTTTTTAGAATGGTGTCACTTTTGTTTTTTTTCTGTCAAATAGACCCCTCAAAGTGACTTCAAATGTGATCCCTAAAAAAAAAAATGGTTTTGTAAATTTTGTTGGAAAAAAGAGAAATTTTAACCTGGTCAAATTTTAACCCTTATAACTTCCTTACAAAAAAAAATGTTGTTTCCAAAATTGTGTTGACGTAAAGTAGACATGTGGGAAATGTTATTTATTAACTATTTTGTGTGACATATCTCTCTGATTTAAGGGAATGAAAATTACATTTTGAAAATTGCAACATTTTTTGCCAAATTTCACATTTTTTCACAAATAAACGCAAGTGATATCGAATAAATGTTACCACTACTATCATGAAGTACAATATGTCATGAAAAAACAATCACAGAATCAGTGGGATCCGTTGAAGCGTTCCAGAGTAATTACTTCATAAAGTGACAGTGGTCAGAATTGTAAAAATTGGCCTGGTCATTAACATGCAAACAACCTTCGGGGGTAAAGGGGTTAAATTACCACCCCTCCATTTTTTCCAACTGAAAAATAGCTAAGACAAATTTGTTATCGCCACATCCATAAAAACTAAAATCTCTGAAATTGTAAAATTAGTTAACCTATACGGTAACAAGGGATGTGGAGTCAGAGTCGTGGAGTCGGTGTTCATTTTGGTGGGGTTGGAGTCGGTATAAAATGGACCGACTCCTACAATATATAATAAATTGAGTACAGTAGTCCAATGTAGTATGTGCTGTAAATGTTTTCATAAGAATTTTGGAAAGTTATGAAATGTCATAGAAATGCCTGTTCTATTCCTGATCTAAGGATTTAGGCTTTTAGTTGAGATTAATCTGTACTGCACTTTATGTACACGCTCAGTAGTGAGCGAGTGGAGTGTATTTGGGAGTCGGACACAGGGAAATTGAGGTGTCCGAGTCGGAGGTTTAGCTTACCGACTCCACAGCCCTGACGGTAACCACATAAAGGAAAAGAAAAACAAAACTCCAAAATTGCAGTTTATTGTTATGACACCTACCTTAAAAATGCAATAAAACAACCAAAATATTTTATGTTCCCCTCATTGTTATTCTTAAAAACTACAGATCAACACGCAAAAAACAAGCCCTCAGCGACCCATTTACAAATAAATGAAATTTAAACTTCTCAGAAAAGAAAAACACTAAGGGTATGTGCACACGATGCAGAAATGAAGCAGAAAATTTCTGCATCATTTCTGCATCTCCCTGGCAGAAAAAACGCATGCAGATTGTGCATGCGTTTTTCCTGCAGAATACATGCGGATTCACATGCGTTTCCGCATGCAGATTGACAAGCGCTTTCCAGGCGATTTTAGCATCACCTGGAAAGTGATTGTGACAACTAGGTCACACTATATAAATCCATGCAGCCGGCATGAATTTATATAGTGTGACCCGAGAGAGTGTATATACTTACCTCCGATGGCCCCCGGTGTAAGCTCACTCCGTTCTCCCTCGCCGGCAACGTTGAATTGAAAGACCTGCCTACGTCAGCGTCACGTGACCCGTCACATGACTGACATCAGCGCAGGTCCTTCAACTCAAGTGCCAGGAACCAAGCAGGAGCGCTGCGCGGGCCGACAGAAGGTAAATATACATTTAGTTTTTATTTTATTCTTGTTTTACAGCTTTTTTAATGGTACCTCTGTGTGGATGAGACTCTCCTCTCCTCCACACCCGGGTACCATCCGCACATTAGAACGCGCCAATAAATCAAGTACAAATGCAGTCTTGCGGAATTGGCGCGTTCTAATGCAAGTCAATGGCGGCGAAAACGCCGCGTTTACGCAAAATTAATTGACATGCTGCGGATTTTGAGCGCAGCATTTACGCTGCGGAAAAATCCGCATCATGGGCACAGCACATGCGGATTTCAATTGGGGAACATTGCTGCCCTTCTAACATGCGTTTTTAATGCGTTTCCGCTGCGTTTCCGCAACTGCAAAAACGCCGCGGAAACGCATTAAAAACGCATCATGTGAACTCAGCCTAACTCATTTTTTATTGCAACATTCTGTATTTTAACCACTAAAATTATATTATATATATAATTTTTTTTTTTTTTTTTTTTTTTTACGATAATCATACTGATCTGGAAAATTATGTTGCCTGGTGAATTGCATTAAAGCAAAACTGTTTTCTTACCCATTCTACCACACATGCAATTTTTTTTTGACCATCATTCAGTACATTATATGGTAAAGCGAACGTTGTCACTAACACCTATACTTCGTCACATAAAAAACAAAGCCTCGTATGGCTAAGTTAACAGAATAAAGAAAGTTATGGCTCATGGAAGAAGGGGAGAGGAAAAAAATAAAAGACTACCTCTCACTTGCTCCCATCTGATTTCAGTCTACTGTGGCTTTTCATCTGCACTGCATGCCCTCCATTAAAGGGGTTGTCTTCCATTAGGATAAAAGCCTGCAGCCACTGTGTGCCTGTAGATTTGTGAATCTTCACATCGCACACGCTGTGAGGATTCTCCAGTGCCAACGGTGGCGAGCGTGACTGCAAGAATGTGATTTGCATACATGCGATCACGAGCCGGCTCAATGTAAATGTTCCGACTTATAAGTCTGCAGATACAGAGTGACTGTAGACTTGTAACCCAAGCCTGGACAACCCCTTTAAGGCCATTCCGTATCTCTTTTCTGGCTTTCATTACACCAGTCTAACCAGTTTACAAGGTTAAAGGGAACGTGTCAGCAGCATTTACCCCTAGGAGCTGTTAGGAGCGCACTATATATACCATTTTTAATAATCCCTTTGTTATACCTAAATGCTGTTTGTGTTGTAACAATGCTACTCACGTGGGAGCTATATGAGGTATCACAGGAATCATTTTTATTTAAAAGTCCGGCTGGTTTATTGCAGTCATCATAAACCACATCACAGGAAAACTCAAATACAGCCTTTCTCTGGCACAAAGTGAAACAAAGTAAAAAGTCCATACAATAGTGCTGGCTTGCCCACTTGCCACAGAGTTCAGCTTCTTAGTTCTTTAGCAAAGGCACTCAATCCAGGAGGTCTACACACCTCCATACACACTGACACCTCTAAGACAAACAGGCCTCATTTTACAAAGTGAACCACACCCAGGGGTGGGGACATTGTGAGCAGCCGTTCAGCTGCTCATAATCAAGGCCGATTAAGCCATTTCAGTCCTACATGTACTAAAGCATTACTCCAGGTTTATCTCCCATGCACCATGTGTCTAACAGCCACCTTACATACCCCCCCCTCTGCCTACAGCTTTGAGCTTGGCACTTTCTACCCTCTCGAGAATCTACGGGATTCCCGAGAGGGCATCAGCATTACCATGAAACTCCCAGCTCTAGGTTCTACATGGAAGCGGAAATCCTACAGGGCTAGAAACCAGCGGGTAACACAAGCATTTTCCCTATTATTCTTACTCATCCACCTCAGTGGGCCATGTTCTGACACAAATGTACATTCTCACCCTAAGATTTAGTATCATGATGTATCCACTACCCACTTTATGGCCAGGCATTTTGCCAACAGTTTCTTACTCCAGTAGAGAACAATGCTCCTTTCTCCATGCATCTTCTAATATCGGACAGCTCCTAATCAGACTTCTGGAGGCGCCCATTTGGAGTACAATTCTTTCTTAAAGTCGGGGGCAATCAGGACTGGCTGCTTACACAGAGCTACTTTCAGTTCCTCAAAGGCCATCTCCGCCTCTGATGTCCATTTGGCCATGATTGATTTTGTCCCCTTAAGAAGGTCAGTCAGGGGTGCGGCCACCATGGCAAAGTTTGGAATGAACCTCCTGTAGTACCCCACAATTCCCAGAAAAGGCCTAACTTGCTTTTTTGAGAGTGGTTTCAGCCAGTACTGGATTGCGTCCACTTTATTGATCTGGGGTTTGATTTCGCCTCTACCTACTACATATCCAAGGTATTTGGCCTCCTCTTTCCCCATGGAACATTTTTTTTGGATTTATAGAGAACCCCGCCTTCCTAAGACCATCAAAAGACCTTTCCCAGATGACTTCCCAAATCCGGGCTGAAAATTACAATATAGTCCATGTATGATGCAGCATAATTCTTAGGAGTTGTGAGGATCCAGTCCATGGCCCTCTGGAAGGAGGCCGGAGCTCCCTGCAGTCCAAACGGCATCTGCACATATTGGAAGCAACCGTTGGGGGTAGAGAAAGCAGTCTTCTCCTTAGCTTCTTGTGACATGGGGATTTGCCAATATCCATTTGTTAGAACCAAGATGGTTATGTACCTTGTCGACCCAAGTGTCTCAATCAGCTCATCGTCACGTGGCATTGGATATGCGTAGAACTTAGAGACTTTGTTCAGCTTCTGATAATCATTACAGAATCTCCATTTTCCATCAGGTTTTGGAACAAGGACAATCGGGTTAGACCACCCGCTCTTAGATTCTTCAATGACTCAGATTCAGCACACGTGGAGTTTCAACAGGTATCCCTTTCTTGCCATGCCTTGATGGGTAGCGGTACGAGGGAATTTCGGAAGTGAGAGGTGGGAGCGGTTAACTGGCAGGTGGGAAAGGACTTGCAATACCTTAGGATTTGCCGGTGACATCCGGGCCAATAGAACCTCTGCCTGACCCATTCTTGGGTTTTGTCGACATCCAGACGGCCACTCAAGACGTGTGAATGGGGCATGTACAACACCCTCTGTCTACAGGGTCCTGGTACCAACAATTGCTCCACTATTTCCTCTCTGACCTTAATAACCCTGTACAATAAGTCCCCACTCATCATAAAATAAGGAAATCAGGTGTCGGCCCCCGGCTCCTGTGCTATGCAGTTTATAACAGTTACATTATTGAACGCTCTTTTAAGAGTTAGGTCCCTATGTTGGACGAACCAAAACTTTTATCTGGTCACCCCTATCTCAGAAATGTTGGCCTCAGGGAATGCTACTTTCTCATCTCTCACCATAACACAGAATGGAGACTCTGGGGGTGGTGAGACTTCTTTAGGGCCAACCCATCTGTTACCCGAGCAATGAAGGTCTCCACCCCTCCCCAAGTCCCAAAACAACACAAAGTCCCGGCCAACGATAATTGGGTGCAATAAATCCAGGACCATGCCGACCTCATGGGACTCAGTACCTCGGGAAGTTTTAAATGAACACTCTGGCCACCGGATAGTCTTTAGCATCTCCGTGACTGCAGCAGACGCCCACCTTCTTCCCAGGGATTGATTGGTGAGGGATTGTGGCCCTCACGAGGGTCACCAAAAACCCTGCATCTAGTAGCTCATTCATTTGCAGACCATTCACTTTTACAGGACAAGCTTGGGTCCCTTCGCCGGGTGGACAGTCCACACTGCAGGCCGGATATGCATAGAATGAACACCAGCATCCAATGCTACAGTCTGACCGCGGCTGTGACATCTCCAGCAAATTACATCCTTTGATCAGAACCTCAGCATAACCTTTTCCGTCCCCTTGGACTTTAGAGGCACCACATTTTAGCCTCCGGCCCCCTGATGAGACCCCCGGTATGGACTAGGTTGCCTCCCCAAGGAACCCTCGACCAATACCTTTCGACCAGTCTGACCAAGTCATCAGCATCCCGGGGATCTCCCTAGGCAACCCAAGTCTGCATTCAGAAAGAAATACACAAACTGGTCCATTACAACTCGCTCTACCATCTGCTCTGGGATAGAGGACTACAGCTGCAACCACTTTTGGACGAGGTGCAGCAGATCAAACATTTGGGAGCGAGGGGGGTTTCTCATGGTGATATGCCCAGCGGTGGACCCTTTGTGCCCTGACAGACATTGTCACCCCCAGCGCTCCAAAATTTCCATTTTCAATTTGGCATATTGTTTGGCGTCCTTAGAGGCTAAATCATAGAAGGCCTTTTGTGGCTCCCCGTTAAGAATTGCACCAGGACTTCCTCCCACTACTCTCATGGGAGTTTCTCCCTTTCGGCGACCCTTTCAAAAATTGTTAAAAAGGCCTCTATGTTGTCTCACAGGATTTTTTTCAAACAGAAAAACAGCGTTCTGTTTGATTGAACTATGACGGGGAGTGATCGGGTGGCTTTCGCCTGCTTGTTCCTAAATGATGGTCAGTTAATTAACCCCTTCGCAACCTTGGGTTTTGTCGTTTTTGCTTTTTCGTTTTTTGCTCCCCTTGTTCCCAGAGCCATAGCGTCTTTATTTTTTAGACAATATGGCCGTGTGAGGGCTTATTTTTTACGGGACAAGTTGTACTTTTCAACACCATTACTAGTTTTACCATATCGTGTACGGGAAAATGGGAAAAAAATTCCAAGTGCGGTAAAATTGCAAAAAAAGTGCAATACCACAGTTGTTTTTTATTTATTTTTTTTACCACGTTCACTGAATGCTAAAACTGACTTGCCATTCTTATTCTCCAGGTCATTACGACTTCGTAGACACCAAACATGTATAGGTTATTTTATATTTAAGTGGTGAAAAAAAATTCCAAAATTTGGTAAAAAAAAAACTAAAAAAAAATAGCGCCACTTTCTGAGACCTGTAGCGTCTCCAGTTTTTGGGATCTGGGGCTGGGTGAGGGCTTATTTTTTGCGCGCCGGGCTGACGTTTTTATTGATAACATTTTGGGGTAGATCCGATGTTTTGATCGCCCGTTATTGCATTTTATTGCAATTTTGCGGCGACCAAAAAAACGTAATTCTGGCGTTTAGAATTTTTTTCTCGTTACACCGTTTACCGATCGGATTAATTCTTTTTTTATATTGATAGATGGGGCGATTCTGAATGCGGCGATACCAAATATGTGTATGTGGGGGTTTTTTTTTATATTTTATTTTGAATGGGGCGAAAGGGGGGTGATTTAAACTTCTATATTTTTTTTATATTTTTCACTTACTGCATGCTTCAATAGTCTCCATAGGAGACTAGAAGCAGCAGTTGTTTGATTGTCTCTGCTACATACAGGGGATCAGCAGATCCCCTGCATATAGCAGAAATGGTCCTGTGCTATGAGCGCCGACCACTCATCGCTCATAGCGACGAGATCATGACAACCACAGGCGTCTGCTGCAGACCCTGGGTTGTCATGCACGCCCATCGGTGACCCGTGATCACGTGACGGGGTCGCCGGTGGGCGGGGCTTATGACGCGCAACCCGGAAGCGCGCGTTAAATGTCGCTGTCGGAGATTGACAGCGGCATTTAACATGTTAACAGCCGCGGGTGGATCGCGATTCCACCCGCGGCTGTTGCGGGCACATGTCAGCTGTAAGAATCAGCTGACATGTGCTCGGTTCAGTGAGGGCTCAGCGCAGCAGCCCTCACTGAACCGGGGGTACGCAAATGTGCGTACTAATACGGCATGGGCTCTAAAGGGGTTAAAGTCACCGCCTTCCAAATAGAAAAGCCATCAGCTGACCTTGGAGTCAGAACTGCTGCCCTGCCATGAACTGCCTCTGTGAGTAATTCAATCCGCTTCCAGTTCTGCTCCTGGAACTGTTGTACAAACCGCTTATTTGACTCATGTTGTGCCCTGGTTTATAGCTGCCTTCATCCACGGCATACAGCATTTCTGTAGCAGTCACACTTGTCCCTTGGGAACACTGCTCGCACTTTAAACACCAAATGTAACAATGCTACTCACTTGGGAGTGACATGAGGTATCACAGGAACGGTTTCTATCTAAAAGTCTGGCTGGTTTATTGCAGTCCTCATAAACCACATCACAGGAAAACTCAAATACAGCCTCTCTCTGGCACATAGTGAAACAAAGTAAAACATCCATTCAATAGTTCTGGTTTGCCCATTTAGCACAGAGTCCACCTTCTTAGCCCTTTAGCAAAATCACTCAATCCAGAAGGTCTGCACACCTCCACACACACTGACCTCTGTGAGACAAACAGGCCTCATTTTACAAAGTGAAACACGCCGTTCAGCTGCTCATAATTAACCTGTCATGTTCGATTAACCCCTTTTAGTCCTATATGTACTAAAACATTACTCCAGGTTTATCTCCCATCCACCATGTGTATAACAATGTTAAATCCGGCCTGTTCAACTGACCTTCGAGTAGCGAACTATTTCAGGATCGGTGTCAATCACTGCTAAAGCACACTGGGATCATGCCCGCAATGTGACTGACATCCCAGTGTGTCCAGGGAGAGTATGGAGGAGGATTTAACATTGTTTTTGAAGGGAACCTGACAGGTGATACATGCTGCCCAAACCATGGCTAGCACGTATCAGCCATTGGCAGTATGATCAAAGCCATTAATGTTTGACTCTTGAAATGCTAAGGTGTTTCAGAGAAAAACAAAATAATTTTAATAGCTGCTGTGGACCAAGCAGCACTGTGCACTAGTCGTACATGCGGGTACTCGGCAGCTTCTATCCGCCTGCTGACAGTGACTTACTAGTCTCTGCCAATAAGCTGTAGGAAAGCCAGTAGGCTAGAGTTAAAAACTAGCACTACAGGTCCCGATTAGATGCACCTGAATAGCTATGACTAGAACCAGGCCATGTGTTCAGCTGGGGGAAGCTGAGCAAAGTGGCTTGTTTTGTAGATGGAGAGAGACAAGCCAGAATATCTCTGAGAAGAGACTGCACAGGCCATATGCACCAGAAAGCAAGTATCACTGCCTGGTTGCTATGGATGGTTATGTGTGACCAAACTGAACCTAGCTCAGCCGTGTCTGAGTAGCCAGGGTCTGTATTGTTTAGTTAGTGCATGGACAAGGCTAGGGATTTAATGTTTATGGTTTTGTTTTCGGAACTGTGGAAATAAACATTATTCCGTTTTTGAGATAAAAACCCTGTGGCTTCGTGTTCCAAGTGGCTACCTGTAAACATGACCCCCCTACAACGCCGCCTATGCGTGGTCCCTGGCAGCTTGCCTGAAAAACGTTGTGTGCACATACCCTTAAACCAGGGATGGGGAACTGTTTACAGCTGGCGATGTCCTTTTCTCCGGCCCCCAGGCAGATTCCCAGGGACCACAGTGCTTGGGCCCACCGCCATGTTTTGCCGGCCCTTTAATTGCTCTTTACACTGCAAGCATGACCACATAGCATTAAATACTGAATGCTGCAGTGCGTGCAATGAAAGATTACATACGGACGCTGGCTACTGTAAGGCTGTGTGCCCACGATGCGTTTTTTAAGCGTTTCCGCAGCTGCAACAATGCTGCAGAAAAGCTTAAAAAACGCATGGTAGAAGGCCTGCCATGTTCCCCAATGATAATCCGCATGTGCTGTGCACATGCTGCGGAAATTTCCGCTGCGGATTATCATTGCGGAAAAAAACACAGCACTACCAATTATTTTGCGTAAGTGCTGCGTTTTCGCCGCCATTGACTTGCATTAGATCGCATGGATTACGCGTCACTGTATATGTAGATGCGCATTCCATTCGTTCTAATGTGCGGATGGTACCCGGGTGTGGAGGACAGTAGACTCTCCTCCGGACCTGGGTACCATAGAAAACTGTAAAAAAAAAAAAAAAGAATAAAATAAAAAATAAATATATACTTACCTTCTGGCGGCCCGCGATGCGCTCCTCATCGCATGCCGGCAGTTCTCGATGGACTGAAGGACCTGCGCTGACGTCATAGTCATGTGACGGGTCACGCGACGCTGACGTCGGCAGGTCCTTCAGTGTACCGCTGCCGGCAAGGGAGAACGGAGGGAAGCAAGACTGCGGGGGCCATCAGAGGGTAAGTATATATTTTTTTATTTTTTGACATTCTCTCGGGTCACGCTATATAAAATATATGCTGTTTGCATGGATTTATATAGTGTGACCAAGCTGACAAGCACTTTCCAAGTGATGCTAAAATCGCTTGGAAAGCGCTTGTCAACCCGCATGCGAAATGCAAGTGAACACTACTTCACTTCCGCTTGTCCCTGGCAGGAAAAAAGCATGTACAATCCGCATGCGTTTTTTTCTGCCAGGGAGATGCAGAAACGCTCAGGAAAAATCCTCAGCATTTCTGCATCGATGGCACATAGCCTTAGTGTTAGGAAGTGCTTTGTGGGCGGAGTCAGCAGACAACTCACAACAGTGTCTCCTGCTATGTTTATGCTCCAATTCCAGCCTCTCCTGTGCCCCCGAGTCTCCCGTTATGTATATGCCGCAGCGTCTATTGTGATATATACTTCAGACCTCTAACTGCTTGAGTTCTATAAATGTTACATGAGCAGATATTAACTTGCCACATGAAACATGCAGTGTAATATGCATCTGTGTTCAGAACTTACTGCTGAAAGCTCTTTTCAAAATTCATCGCAAATAGTTGACTGTGCTCCACACCAAAGCAAATCTGGAAAATCAGTTGGAAGTAGTATCAATATCACCTAAAATCACATGATTCACCAAAGAGAAGCAGCTCCAGGCATCACATTAGAGGTTAGTTAATTAAATGTATGCCCAAATGTAGCAGGATAAATTTCCAGTTGATAATTTTTTAAGGCCCACAAATTATGTTATAAATATCCAAATGACCCTTGGCAGAAGAAAGGCTCCCACCCCTGCCTTACACAGAAGCCATCCCCAGACTTGATAAAGACTGTGTAGACTGAAGCATTGCAGATTTGTATCCCCTGCATGAATAAAGCAGAATATTATGCTGATGTTACACTACTTTTTAGTTTTAAATTTTGACTGTTGTATGACATGTGGACTGATCTATTGTTGAATTTTTGCATTACTATAAATTGGCTATAGGGCTCATTCAGAGGTCAGTGTTTTTTTTTTTCTTACATGCAAAAATTGGTCTGATATTCACTAGTGTTTTTGATCACTCATCAGAGTTTGTTCAGTGTGTCAGCTTTTACCAGTTTGGTTATTAGTTTTTCATCGGTTTTTCTATGATGAAAAAAAAAAACCAAGATTTCTCCTCTCACAGTTTATGAAAAAAATGTTTTTTTTTCATGACCCAATAAAGATTCATTAGTGAGATTGATCAGCCGAGACTCGGATCAAAATCGAACATGTCTCTGTGATTTTCTGCCACCCACTCAGTCCACAAAAATACAGAGGTATGTGAACTATCCCATAGCCTATCATAGATACAAGTGCCACCTAAAAAAAAAAAAACATGGATAGAACAAATACACAAAAAACTGACGTTTGAATGAGGCCTTATTTTGTGACTTGTGCACTGTTGCCAATTCTTTCTGTTGGCATTAGAACAACACATGATTGCTGCACATGTGACAACACAGTGCTGAGGGCCAGGATTTAGACAGTCAGGCAGCGTTGCCAACATACCCTTACTTCTATTCAGGACAACTTGACCACAAATCATGGACGTCCTTGAATTGTTATGGACATAAACCACACCTCAATGTCACGCCCTCAACATGATGCCAAAGAAACAGGCATTCCACACATGTATTAAAGCTGTCAGTCGCAAATCATGAGCACGGAGTGACTAAAACATAACACCCGAGCGCGCGGAAGATACTCAGAAAACACCCGAGCAGCCAGATGTTACAGCATTGTACAAATCCCATGTCCACTATGGGTCTCTGTGCACCTGCGGATCACCAGCGGACACGGACATGTGGCGCGTCTTTCCAGACTGCAGCATGTCAATTTCTCTTGCGGAGTCACTAGTCTCCACAAGAGAAATTATATTCACTGAATGTATATGATGCGGTGAATCCGCATGGTTTAATGAACACGTGCGGATTCACCTGCGGGCAGCGCTTTGGACGCAGCATAAACTATTAAAGTATGCTGCGTTCAAAGTGCTGACAGTACGGATGGTCTGCACATACCCTAAGACATAATGTAACAGCAGAATAGTGACTGCAACTCTGGATGTGACTGGAGTATAAGGCATAACCTAACATCAGAATAGTGGCTGCAGAATTGAATGTGACTGGAGTATAAGACCTGATGTGACTGCTGCTCCAGTCCTTCCTCTTGTGGCTCACCTAAGTCCCAGCTCGCAGGTGTGTATGTCAGTACAAAAACTTAGGTGAAGAAAAAAAGAGAAATGCAGACAATGCCTTTTTTACTGAAGGACACTACGGACAACAGAAAAAATAAGCTGTTTTTTGAAGACCGTGAATTTACAGACATTTCACAACATCACTGTCAGGGACCAGGGAAGTATTGCCACAGTAGCTTGAGGAAGCGGAGTATAGAGGAGTCAGGGGTATTTTTAAGCTTACCCAAACTTGGAAAAAAAAATAAAAAATCAAGATTGAAATTAGGAATCATCATAATCAAAATAAAAATCGTCCAGCTGAGGCTGTACATTGATATATAATGAAACAATTTTACTATCAACTTTTGTGCAACATATGACCTGGGGCAACTTGTTAATCTTCTCATGCCATTTTCTTCATATGTTAATTCCAAAATTTGTTCAATGGTGCATGCCTCTTAATGAATCTAGAGCTTATGACAAGTAGCGTGTGCCTCCGTGCACCACTTCAGAAATCTTAATCCAGTTCCTGACAGGGGCAACATTTCTGGAGTAAGGAATACCACATCTCGTCATGAATTACATGAGCTGTGGCATCGTGCTCATGCCACGATGTGCGTCCCACCCAGCCCCACTCATTTTGACAAAGCTTGGAGAAACGTTTTTGGAACCGCCAAAAGTCACAACATTTTTGAGAAACTATGTGGCGCAAACTTTTTTCAGAGCAATTAACACCAGACTTCTGGCAAAATCGTTTTGATGATTTGGGGCCTGTATGGAGCCCCTGCTTTTGGCCTCGTTCAGACGTCTTTTCAAGGATAGATCATGTACCAATTATAGTCTATGGGGTATTTTTTGTTGACAGTGTCCGCAAAAAAAAAATATATATAGACAAGCCTATATTTAAAAGGAGGCGTGGATCAAACTTGCCAACGTACGTTAATAGGGCCATAAAAAACACATGTAGCTCACAGATGACATCCGTGTGCTGTCCGTTTTTTATGGTTATTTGGTAAGACAAGCTTGGAAACTTTTTTGTTTTTTTTGCGGGAAGGGTTTGTGCAAAGATCAAGATCGCACTCCTTCATTGCGATAGGAGACACAGAGTGTTGGGGGATCCTGATCTGCATGCCAACATCCCAAACCCAGAAGCTCTTTTACTAGAAAGTCAGGCCCTTGCGGGTGGAAATTAGGGCAACTGCTGCATACTTTTGAAAAATTCAGTGTTTCTCAGAAAATTAGACAGGGTCTTCATTATTTTTTGCTCCGAAAGACGGGTTAGGACTTATTTTCAGGGGATGTCTTATTTCTTCCCAACCATGAACAACAATTCACATTTATTTTTGAACAAAAAAAAAAAAGTCAACATTTATTCAATTATGATCATGTCATCACATTCTGGAACATTAACATAACTCTCCAAACCCTGAATTCCATCATGAATTTCTTAGATCCTATTTCCTTTTTCCAGGTACAACAATCTACTCTTTACACAGGCTGACGAAGACCGATCACTAGTGATGAGCGAGCACTAAAATGCTCGGGTGCTCGACCAGAGCAAGGAGCTCAGTGCAACCAAGTCGAGCATTTTCTGGTGCCCACCCCCCCCACCCCACCACGGAGACCTGTAGGGGGCCTAAAAATTGCTCAAATCGATGGGAACAGCATGGGGAAAACCCCTGGAAGCATCTCTGACTCCCAGGTCACTGCTGTCAACAATGTTGTCAGAGGTATTACACCAATTTTACAGACTCACAATAAAACATACAAAAATGAAACCAAAATGGATTTTCCTGGAAAAAAATGTCAAGGAACATTCTTTCCAGGGTAATGACTTGTATATAAGGCAAAATAAATAACCTCCAAAAAAATGTTCCTAAACACGTTGGCCTATGTTCACAAGTAGCATTTTTGCACTTTAGCATTGCTTTCAAAGGTGAAAAATACAACACCGGTAAATGTCATTTAAACATTTTACTACCTTATCTTGCTATGCAGTGTGTGAGACATGATCAGACACATCCTGTTTCATTTATGAAGGAGGGACTCTCTCAGGCGGCCCTTACTATTCTTAAAGGGCCAGCAGTCGGCCCTCACTATTGTTAGAGGGCCATCAGCTGGCTATGCTTTGTTGTTCCCATTCCTAAGGAGCGGGTTCCCTATACTGTTATTGTGTATGCAGTAACTGTAAGGCCTGCCCAAAATTCGAAAAAAAAACATTACACCTTTGAAGACACATAGAGGGCCTGATTTAAAAAGAAAATTCCCAGTATTAAGGAGTGGGTCTCTTACACTGTTATAGAGTATGAAGTGACTTCAAGGCCTGCCCAAAATTTGGACGCACTCCAATACCCCTTTGAAGAGACAGAGGAGGGACTCAGTAAAAACAGTGTTTCCATTATAAAGGAGTGGATCTCCTATACTGTTATTGCGTATGCAGTATATAATAAAGAAAAGATAGCACTCACCGGTCTGTAAAACATCAATTTTTATTTCATGTCATTAAAAACGAGAGGCGGGGGAGTCAGAGGAACACATCATGGACGACGGCCGTTTCGCGCTTATTTGCGCTTCTACGGGTCACTGAATACAGGGGAAGTGACGGAGATGAGTATTTAAATCATATACACGCCTTCTTATCTAAATAATCAATTCTAGACAGATATTCCCTGTGTTGCACATCCTAAAAGATTCCCAATCAACAATTACCAAAAAATACATTAACCTCTTTCTGACAGCGTCAGTTAGGCTATCTGCCCACAATGCAGAAATGAAGCAGAAATTTTCCTGAGCATTTCTGCATCTCCTTGGCAGAAAAAAAACACATGCGGATTTTACATGCGTTTTTTCTGCCAGGGAGAAGCATTTTTTAAGCGTTTTTGCATGAATTTCCGCATGCGTTTTTTCAAGCGATTTTGAGCATCACTTGGAAAAGTGCTTGACAAGTTGGTCACACAATATAATTCCATGCAACTGGCATGGATTTATATTGTGTGACCAACTTATGCTGCTTTAAATGCAGCATGAATAGTAAAACAAAGAATTAAAATGTAAAAAATAAAAAAAAACAATTATACGGCGGTCGCGTGACCATCACATGACTAAATTACATCACCGCAGGTACTTTCAGAACACCGCGGGACGCCAAGGACAGAGCACGCCATCGGAGAAGGAGACCGGGGGCCACCGGAGAGGTAAGTCTAATTGTTTTTGTACGTACATTGAACCGCATAACATCCGCATGCATACATGTATGCATGCGGATGTTATGCGGTTCAATGCAAGTCAATGGCGACGATTTTGCCACGATTACGCACAAGAAATGGTTGTGCTGCGAATTTTTCCGCAATGATATCCCGCAGCGGAAATTTCCACAACATGTGCACAGCACATGTGGATTATCATTGGGAAACATGGCAGACAACTTAACAAGTGTTTCTAATGCGTTTTCGGGGCAGAAATGGCGCCGCAGAAACATATTAAATCCGCATCGTGGGCACACAGCCTAATAGTACGTAGCTGCACCCTGGGACTATTGGGCCAGCTACGTACTATTACGCGCGATGCGATCGCGCTCGCACACAAGCGGTGCTGGGCGTTCGCTGCTGGGTGTCAGCTGATTGTCACAGCTGACACCCGGTGCTATGTGCTGGGAGCGGGGACTCTAACATGTCACTCGAGCACCCGTGATACATGGTGCATACCCGAGTGCCTGATGCAAACTCAAGTAGCGAGCACTTGCGCTCAAGACTAATGACAACTTATTCAATATGATGACCTAATGTTATCAAATTCTGTGTCGTACCTCTGGGTTCAAAATGTACACTATACCCCTTAATAAAATCCTTGAGGGGTCTAGTTTCCAAAATGGAGTCAATTGTGGGGGGGGGTTTCCACTATTTAGGCACATCAGGGGCTCCCGAAATGCGACATGGCGTCCGCAAAACTGGCTGGAATCAAGAGCGTTCAAAAAGTCACACAGTGTTTCTTTCCTTCTAAACCCTGACATGTGCCCAAACAGTGTATTTTCCCCACATATGGGGTATAGGCATACTCAGGAAAAATTGCACAACAATTTTTAGGTTCCATTTTCTCCTCTTACCCTTGTGAATATAAAAAATTTGAGGCAAAAATATAATTTTTGTGGAAAAAGTTAGATTTTTTTATTTTCACGGCTCCATGTTATGAACTTCTGTGAAGCACCTGAGGGTTCAGGGTGCTCACCACACATCTAGATAAGTTACCTGAGGGGGTCTAGTTTCCAAAATGGTGTCACTTGTGGGGGGTTTCCACTAGACACATCAGGGGCTGTCCAAACGCCACATGGCGTTGGCTGATTATTCAAGCAAAATTTACATTCAAAAAGTCAAATGGCGCTCCTTCTCTTTCGAACCCTGCTGTGCGCCCAAACAGTGTTTTTTCCCCACATATGGGGTATCCGCGTGCTCAGGGGAAATTGCACAACAAATTTTGGGGTCCATTTTTTCCTGTTACCCCTGCGAAAATAAAAAAATTTGGGTCTAAAGTAACATTTTTGTGAAAAAAAGTTAAATGTTCATTGTTTTCTTCTACATTCCAAAAATTCCTGTGAAGCACCTGAAGGGTTAATAAACTTCTTGAATGTGGTTTTGAGCACCTTGAGGAGTGCAGTTTTTAGAATGGTGTCACTTTGGGGTATTGTCTGTGATATAGACTCCTCAAAGTCACTTCAAATGTGATGTGGTCCCTAAAAAAATGGTTTTGTAAATTTTGTTGTAAAAATTAGAAATCGCTGGTCAACTTTTAACTCTTATAGCTCCCTGATAAAAAAAAAAAATTTGGCTCCAAAATTGTGTTGATGTAAAGCAGACATGTGGGAAATGTTATTTATTAACTAATTTGTGTGACATATCTCTCTGATTTAAGGGCATAAAAATTAAAATTTTGAAAATCGCGAAATTTTCGCCAAATTTCTGATTTTTTCACAAATAAACGCAAGTGATAGCGAAAAAATTTACCACTATCATGAAGTACAATATGTCACGAAAAAAACAATCTCCTGCCAAAGGAGCCCCTACCAAGTATTGAGTGCATTTACTGAACATACATGTCAGTAGGCCAACATTTTAAAATCATTTTTCAAGCTGTTATAAAGTATTCTAATTTACTGAGATAATGACTTTTGTGTTTTCATTGGCTATAACCCATAATCATCAACATTAACAGAAATAAACACTTGAAATAGATCATTCTATTTGTAATGACTCTATATAATATATGAGTTTCACTTTTCGGATTGAAGAACTGAAATAAATTAACTTTTTGATGATATTCTAATTTAGTGAGATGCACCTGTATATATATATATATATATATATATATATATATATATATATATATATATATATATATATATATATATATATATATATATATATATATATATATTGCTGTGGAATACCTGACTAAAACAAGCAACAATTCTCTCCCTCACTCAGCAGCAGCTCTCCCTACTCTGCCTGTTTCCGGGGTACACTGTGACAAGTATAGGGGCACCAGGTCTTATATTTACCTGATGACGTTTTGCGGACAGCCAATCACTGTAATGCCACAACTAACATGGCTATGGCATTACAGTGAGTGGCAGGCAATTCCTGCATGGTAATTGGCTGTCTAAAGAGCGACAAACATGTGGGGAAATACTCGCCGAGCATCGCGAGCAGTGAGTTTCTTGGGTTAATACCGAGCACGCTCGCTCATCATTAACGATCACTTATAGATCATTCTGTCCCCATGTATACCACATTATAGGCATATTATAATATATATATATGTGTATATGTTGAAGTAACCTAAATGAAGGTAATATGCCTGTTTAGTTACCTTCATTCGGTTACTTAAATTTACTGTAACTATCTTTTTAACCATCTATATATTTGTACCAACTATGTCCACTGTTATTTAGAACTGTGCATGTTATTTGTTATTGCATGCTTATACTAATCTTTATGTCAGGCAGTTGTAATTAGCTATTCTGCACTTGAATTAACATTGTGGGTTTATCTAATCAGTTTGCTTGATTGGTTTAATATAAGGGCATATTGGCCAATCTGTATTGGGCTATTAAGATGTTTGATGGTACCCTCAACTATTGTTCTATACATACGGTACAAACAACATTGTATACACAGACAGTATAGGTCATGTTTCATGGTAACCTGATCTTGTTGCTCGCCATAGTCATATTTGCTTTTTAAATTTTTTTATGTATTCAATTTGGTTTGCTTGTTAATAAATATTTATATTTTTGGTGGATCCCTAGTTTTGCATACTTCTTTTTCTCATCTAACACATTTAAGTAAAATATGTTACTTGCATTCATTCTTTCAAAAATACATGCGACGTGTCACATGACTAAATGACATCATGGAAGGTCCTTTTAAACCATCGCGAGCTGCCGGGGAGCAAGGACGCACCGGAGAGAAGATCGCGAGACATCGGAAGGTGAGTATAAAAGTATATTTTTTATTTTATTTATTTATTTTTACAGGTACTATGGTACCCGGGTCTGGAGGAGAGTCTCCTCTTTTCCAGACCCAGGTACCATCCGCACATTGAATCGCAAAATATCCGCATGTGCACATGTAGTCATGCGAATATTATGCGATTCAATGCAAGTCAATGGCGGCGAAAACGGCACGATTACTCAAAATTAATGGTAGTGCTGCTTCAGCAATGATAATCCGCAGTGGAAATTTCCGCAGCATGTGCACAGCACATGCGGATTATTATTGAGGAACATTGCAGACCTTCTACCAAACGTTTAAGCGTTTCCGCGGCGGAATTGCCGCTGCGGAAACGCTTAAAAAACGCATCGTGGGCACACAGCCTAAAAGTACATTTAATGAAGATGTAATGCAAAGTTTTGAGAAGCTCCACCCCACATTTCGAATACAATGCACCATATTTTTATTACTACATGTGCCAAGAGTTGAAAGTTGTAAACTTATACAACATACATTATGCAATGATTAACCCTTAAGTGACTAGGTTGTTTTTTGGGGGAGGGTTTGCGCGCTTTTGTTATTCTTCCCCTTTCTCCAAAAGCTATAACTTTTTTTTTTTTTTTTGTCAACACAGCAGTATAAGGGCTTGTTTTTTTGCGGGACAAGAAAAGTTTTTGAATTGCACAATTCACTTTACTAAATAATGTACTTCAAAACCAGGGCTGTGGAGTCGGTAAGCCAAACCTCTGACTCCTCAATTTCACCGACTCTCCGACTCCACAGCACTGCCTCTCTACTGAGCATGTACATAAAGTTCAGCACAGATTCATCTCAACTAAAAGCCTAAATCCTTAGATCAGGAACAGAACAGACATTTATAGGACATTTCATAACTTTCCAAAATTCTTATGAAAACATTTACAGCACATCCTGATTTGTACTACAGTAACCAATCTTCTTACTACATAAAGAGCTTAATGTTGAGGCGAGTCAGAGAAAAACATCAGACGACGTTGGAGCGATGACTGTTGTTGTAGATGACGACAATGAAAGGGAACACGTTCCTATTGAATTTTTAAATAGCTTAACCCCATCAGGAATGCCAAGTCATTGCCTTAGACTTAAGGTGGGCAGCATCATTATGTTATTGAGAAATTTGAATACAAAACGAGGACTCTGTGATGGTACACGATTAGTTGTAACATCATTGAATAGAAATATTCTTGAGGCAGAGATTTTAACAGGATCAGCTGAAGGTGGTAAGACATACAGAGAGATTTCCATGCGATCTGCCCTGGGCAATTTTATTTTTGTTTTCCGTAATGCCATTTACTAATTGATTAATTATGACAACTTTGTTGCCTATCGTGTAAGGCTGAAAGTAAAATAAAAACACATGGGTAATTTGAGTTAGTTTTTATTATATTAGATCACACTTTTCTAGCTTTCGAAACGTATTTGTTTTGGAACTCGGGCTGCTAGTTTATCATATATTTTAGAAGTCTGAGTCAGTCCATTTTATACTGTAGCACCCTGAGGATTCGGCTGCTACAGGGGTATTACACCTCAAGCCAGAGGTGTGGTATTCCACTCCCGGGTAAGGATGGAGTGTGGAACTGAGCTCAGATAGCTGCATGCACTACACACATCCCATTTCCGGGGAACAGACCGATGGTACTCCCACTAGAGAAATGTGCAGGTACGACAGAGTCTGTTCCTGGCTGGAGTGGGAGGGGGGTGGAACATCCCAGTAGTGTAGGGGCAGATAGGGGGAGCAGTCTGGGTAGTGCTAGGAGCTCATTGGGTGCTGGTCACCTGAGCTCACACATAGAGGGAGTATATAAGGTGGGCACCATCTTAGGACAGGGTCTTTTGCAGAGTGAGGTCAGTCTTTTGCAGAGTGAGGTCAGTCTGTCAGAGTTGAGTCAGAGAAGCAGAGCAGAGGAGAAGAGCAGCTCCAAGGCCAAGAGAGAGAGAGGAGAAAGAAAGACCCAGAGGGGGAGAAAGAAGGAACTCCAAGAGCCCAAATTAGACCAGAGGGTGAAGAGTTGGCAACAGGGTACCGGATCCCAAGCTGGCAGAGGCTACAGCACACCTTAGCCAGGAACCGGAGGTCGTGGGCAGGATCTGCCACGATCACCCACTAAATCCACCCGGAAGGCAGACCAGGAATAGGGTCAGGGAACCCAGAGACAAGGGTTTACCACCAAGAGGCCCGAGGGAGCCGGACATAGGTGGATCCCTGGTGGGGAAGGCCAGAGAAGAGGACAGGACAGAAAGGGAGCTCAGGACCACGCTCCAGAATCACCTGGGGGTTGGCCGAGTCCAGGACCTGGTGGAAGCAGCACGGCTCGGGTGGTCACTCAAGGCCGGAGTGACCAGAACAACTGCAGTAAGTAAAAACCCTGAACTGCACCGCCCGACTCTGAGTCTCATTTCCATCCTCGCTGCACCACCACAACCCCCATCCTCTGCAACTGACCCCCTGAGGCTATACCCCTCCCGTTGGGGGTTATACTACCTGAGCTGCACATACATCACCAGCCTCAGCGGACCCTGCTGCAGCGGCGGCCGTATTGACCGCAATTCAACGGGTGGCGTAGTCGACACAAAAGAACATCTAGTAACATCATAAGGGCTGCCACACACTGAGTTTGACACCCTGGGCACGGACCGGGTCACAGCCACTCGGAGACTACAACCCCCATCTGATCCGGCTCCGGGTATCCCCCAAACAACACTGGCCCAGGGGGCGCGTCAATACCGACTCCACCAAAATGGACACCGACTCAGACTGACTCCACAGCCCTGTTCAAAACGGAAGAAAAAAATTCTACAAAGAGGGAAAAAGTAAAAAAAGCCGCAATTCCACCCTAGAATTTTTAATTTTACAGTATGATTACTGATCTCCAAACGTAAAATCTTTTTTTTTTATGTTTCAATGGTTAAAAAAAAAGTCTGACCTTTACCATTTTCTGAGACACAAATGAGCCTGGAACCAGCCTTAAATAGCACAAAAAAAAAAAATTAACACATGCACAGCATTGCCAAACGACTTGCTGTGCACATGTTCCTTCCTTTACAACTTATTTTAACAGTTTCAGCCTTTGAATGCTGTGAAGCAGCTAAAAGTGAATGGTCCATTTTTCTGGAAGCTGCCACTATGTTAGACCCCCTTCATACGTCTGTGTTTCCAGTACACGTGGTATCTGTTTTTTCCACGGATACCACATGTACCCATTATAACCTATGGGGCTGCTCATGTGTCTGTGTTTTTAAACTGACCGTGTGCCCGTGCAAATCACACGGAGACTTCTGTTTTTCTCCGGCAGAACAGATTACAAGAGCCAATATAGGTATATAGGTCTATGGATCTGTGAAAAGGACGTACAACACATGGATGGCATCTGTGTTTAACATAGCTATATAATTTATTTATCCAGATTGGAAAAACACTGATGAAATCACTGCCACCGGTACCGGTTATTTATGTAGGTGTTTTATACGAACATGCGAAGAAGGCCTTATAGTTATTTATTAAAAAAAATAAACTGGTTGCAAAAATCACTGAAGACATTAAAAAAAACAGCTTCATGAAAAACCTGAAGCAACTTCCTATAGTAAAAACCGGATGCAGGTACCGAGGTGTCTAAATGGCGCTGTGTGCACATGAACATAGATCTGAAAGGTGGAAGGGTAACAGCTGGATGGGGCTGTGCCTAGTTCGGACAGGTTTCCTTCAGGATCCCACTTCTAAGAAATGACAGGCACTTCCAGAGTAAAAAAAATAAAAACAACCCCTGAACAGCTAAGTAGATTTCCCATAAAGATTGGATAACAATAAATAATAATAATATTATTATTATTATTATTATGAGTTTTCCAGGCTTTTCAGAAGATTTTGTGGGGGATCTTTAGGTGGCAGTCACCAGCAGAGGGCATCATCCAGATGCCATCAGGAGGGCTGCATTTTAACAGGAAATGGCTAACATCAGGGGCTATGTTAGAAGAGCCCACTTCCAGAGTTGGCCGCCCGATACCTGAGGTTTTGGGTTCTTCTCTCCGGACGTTCTCACAGGCGCCAGATATCAGCATTACTTACTAGCCACATTATTATTATTTGTAGCCACATTGGGTCTAACCCTGACAAATCGGATTTTCTTCCAATTCCTTCTAAGATCAGAGAATAACCCTCGGTGGAAGTTGTGGCAGAAGTACAGCAGCCCCAGGACGGCATGTGGCCAGATGGGCATGGGCAGTGTGCAGGCCCGAGCTGGCACACATGCAGGACAGGCCACAGCACGCATGTGCACATGGCATACATGACACTGAAAACAAGCCGTGCCCGCACAGCCCTGCCCGCACACCGCCGGATAAACACGCCCCACACTTGCGCCCATAATATCATCTGAGCACTGAGCAGGCCTACGCTCCACCAGGCGACATTGTCCATACACACAACTTCAGCCCCAAGTCACCTCACTCCGCACACTGCGCGCAGCCTGATAAGTGGGGGTGCAGGTGCCCCCCATAGCAAGCGGGCCACTTACCGTGGTGGGGGCGGTCACGGGTGAAGAGCTGCTCATGTCTACGGCCTCATACCCAGCGCGCTGCTAATCGCAAGCGAATGCGCGTCCCCGAGCGCCTGCACTCTGTCACGTGACTCCCAGAACCCTCGCGCGCTCCCGAGCTCCCTGTTAGCTCAGAGTAGCGGTGGCGCCTCAGCGACACGAGTGTCGTCCTTCTTGTCACCTGTGAGGGGCCCTGTCATCTGTACAGACCAGACGGCTATAGACATGTGCTACTTCTGCTAAGCCAAACCCAGTGGGGATAGTCCCCGCTACAGGGACTTTGGGGGCATTAATTATGGAACATTACCATCCCTTTAATTATGGTTAATTAGCATACCTGCTGTCAGGTACAGACTGACATTTACAGTATATTACGTGTCATTCCCCCTCATCAAACCAGTTGGTGACACCAGGGACCCCGCTGTTCATTACAGACCACTAAAGCCATGAGCCTTTCATTCGTAAAATGTATTTATAGGGTTATTCCCCAGAAAACAAGGTCTCCCCCATCCACAGAATAAAATAACACGCTGATCACTGGGGGTCTGACCTCTGGAGCCCACTGTGATCCCTATGTTGGGGATATGTAACCAGAGAACGCTTCTCTACAGCCCTGCTCTGTATGTCCTCGGCCGCCGCGTCATTCATGGTGTATGGGACTGCCGAGTGTGGCTAGTGGAGATTTCTGATTGCGCCATTGTTATGGGACTGAGGCTGAGCATGCACAACTACACTCTAGTCAGGATGGCGCTACTGAGCACTGTTCAAGGTTACACACCCACAAACACAGGATCGGTAGGGGTTCCAGAGGTCAGAAACTCACCAATAAGAACGTTATCCCCTCCCATGGATGGGGCATAACTTGTTTTTATGAGGGAGTAAACCTTTAACAGAAACTTATTACACAAAAAAGTCACACTTCTGTACCAGTACGTAGGTAAAATAGCAGCTCACTGCAGGACGACGACAGGCCCCAATGACGTGATGCGGCTCACCGGCACAAGTGCAACATACTGATGAACATCCACCCACACACCTATCATCTGTGAGGCAATGGGATAAGGCTGTGTTCACACATTTGTTGCACATTCTGTTTGTTTGTTCCATTTTAAAGAACAGACAAATGGAATGGTGTAAACAACACATCCATTGCACTACTGAGGCAAACAGAAACGAGGGACCCAGAGGCATTATCTAGGGGTCTTTCTGACTTCCAGTATGTGTCCATTTTTAGAACGAAAGAGAAAGCGCATCGTGCAGAACTTTGTCTTCTATTTTGAAAACAGATCCCGTAATAATCCCTCTGGGTCCCTTTGAACTGTTTTTGACAGTAATTTTGTTTTTGTCCCTGAAATTGGAACAGACAAACAGAATGTAAAAATAAAAGTGCAAACATAGCGTAAGGCCGAGTTCACACAATGCAGTTTTAATGCGCTTGGTAATAGGTCTGCCATGTATAACAATGATAATCCGCATGTGCTGTGCACATGATACGGAGATTTCCGCTCCAGATTATCATTGCGGCAAAAACCGCTGCATAACCAATTCATGCGCGATTCCGAGGCAAATTTGCGCCCATTGACTTGCATTGAATAGCAGCAAACCTGCATGTATAATATCTATACATGCGGACTTGCTGCGTTTCAATGAAAATCAATAGGTGCAAAATCACGCCGGAATCGCGCTGCAGCTGGTACCCGGATCGGGAGAGGAGGCTGCTATTCCTCTCATCCGACCGCTGCTCAGGCTGATAACAGCGAGAGCAGCGTGGATTGGAAGAGCAGCAGTCTGCTTTTCCCAGCCTGCAGTAGTAAAAAAAAAAAGAATAAAAAAGTAAAAATAAAAGAAAAAACCTTTATACTCACCTGTCCGGCGGCGATCCTCTCTCATCGGCGGCCAGAGGTACACTGCAGGGCACGGGCTCGTGCCCCGGAGTGTACTGCTAGTGACGTCACTGATCACCTGACAGTCACGCAACCATCAGCTGATCGGTGACATCAGCGGTCAGCTGATGGTCGCGTGACACCAGTAATCAGCTGGTCGGTCTTGTGACCAATTAGCTGATGCTCACAGTGGGAACATTCGTTCAGCTGATGAACCCCAGTGACCTCCTGCAGCCTATATACTGACGGGGTGATTTTACACCCCTGTCAGTATACAGTGCTGTATTCTACAGCTGTGACATCAGTGATTTCTGATGCCTAAGCTACATGCTACAGCTGTGACTTGTATTAGGTGCTGGTCACACAGGGACATGTAGTGCGCCACGTCAGCTTACAGCCTATTGGTCACACCCATACTATTAGTTCCAGCAGGGTGTCCAGCACTATGTATGTGTATCCCAAAAGTACAAACCCTACAAGGCCCATGCATCCAGCCATGATGGAAAGACACATGAGGTGTTAGTTGATCTTTGGTTAACATATGCAAGCTCTGCCCAAATACCAGAAGGTTCAGACCACCCATGGGTCAGATAGTACCTGAAAGGGGTTGTTCCCTTTCAATGAAGTATCTATCCCAGCTGCAGTTTGTTAAAAAAACAACAAACTGGACTCTACTCACCTTCCACAGGTCCGCATTGGCTTGTGGCGCCTCTGTCACGTCGACAATGTGGCACCCAATGATGACTATGAAGGGGGCATTCTATCTACACTGGCAAAGCCGCTGAGCTCAGTCAAGGTGACTTCTACGCCACAGCCAATGCCAGACACCCGAAGCAGACTCACTGATGGACTCAGGGAAGGTGAGTTAACAAGCTGCAGCCTGGGTAGAAACTTAATTGAAAGGCAACAACCCCTCTAAGTTGTTCACCAACACTTTGAAAATGGCTGTGATTGGAAGACTTGTCTTCTCATATTGTCCTAGAGTCTGCTGAGATAAGGAAGGTCCTTCAGTAGAGTGGCAAGTCAGTCAAATAGCAGGGAGTCTGTTCAGCAAGAACATTCAGTCACTGACAGCTCTTGCTGACCCCATTAGGCCATGTGCACACGTTCAGTATTTGGTCAGTATTTTACATCAGTATTTGAAGCCAAAACCAGGAGTGGAACAATCAGAGGAAAAGTAAAAGGCCACGTGCACACGTTCAGTATTAGGTCAGTATTTTACCTCCGTATTTGTAAGCCAAAACCAGGAGTGAATGATAAATACCAAAGTGGGGCACGTGTTTCTATTATACTTTTCCTCTGACTATTCCACTCCTGGTTTTGGCTTACACATACGGAGGTAAAATACTGACCAAATACTGAACGTGTGAACAAGCAGTAATAGAAACACGTCACCACTTCTGCATTTATTACTCACTCCTGGTTTTGGCTTATAAATGCTGATGTGAAATACTGACCAAATACTGAACTTGTGAATGTGGCCTAACACACTGCTTGTTCTTCTATGGCCATGGCCCCGCTATCAGTATTTGGTCAGTATTTTTTCTCCGGAGTGGGAGCCAAAACCAGGAGTGGGTGATAAATGCAGAATTGGTGACTTGTTTCTATTATACCTTTTCTCTGATTGTTCCTCACCTGGTTTTGGCTCCCACTCCTGAGAAAAAATACTGACCGAATACTGATAGTGGGGCCATGACCTTTTACTTAGGGGCCACTGACCCCTCACTATCTTTCATAGCCCTGTGGCTATGTGGCTAGTCCCTAACTATGCGTGTTTTGAAGGGACATTCTCTATATTATGCTTGCGGTAAGTCATTTTGGTGAGGCCTCATACGTTATACCACTTGTTATGGCTGGACAGACCATTTCAAATGGTTTTCCATTCTTTTTCAAGGTTACCAATGAGAAGTATTCTTGATAAAAGAATATTTATTTACAAAATCCACTCTCCACTCCAGTGCTGTTGCTCCAACAGTCTCCACTGGAACGGGAGTGATGTGATGTCAAGACCATTACTGACCTGACTATTTAGGCCACTGATTGGATGGTCCCTAAACACTAATGTCCTATCATCCATATTAAGGTTCACCTGCGTGTGGTTGGATGGCTTTTGTGGTCTTTGATTAAAAAACATTAACTAATGATTTTAACATATGCAGCAATATTGGAGTTCAGGTATTCATCAATCGCAGTGTGCTGATGAATGGTATATGTATATGGGCTACATAGCGTAATTTTGCACTTGTACATTAATTTAATACTAAAGATGTTTTTTCTTTTTTGTAGGACAAATAGAATGTTGTGTGTGAACATTGCCATAGTTTGCTGTAAACAAATGAGTGACACTTATTTTAATGAAAAGGGTATATCTGGAACATAGCTGCTCTGGGCTGACACATGGATACAACTGTATCCAGTCTAAGCAAAGTTTTGTACAGGAAGTACATTGGCAACAGCTGCACAAACCTCTCTGCTTGTTTGCTAAAATGTCTTTGTTGCAAATCTAGTAAAAAAAATAAAAAGATGAAAACAGTGAATTTCTGTGATTGTTTTCCCATTTTACTACATAAAATAGTACAAAAAGCATTAAGACTGATTTTATGCATGCCACTCTTGAAGAGTGTGCCTCAATATGCATCTTCAGGAGATCACCGCTCCTGCCCCCAGCTTCCTGCTTTGCCTGGGGGTGGTGTGCTCCTGAAGATTGACAGATCAGACCACAGCATGGTTGTGCTGCTGTTGCAAACTGTGCTCTTTTTAATAAAGGGTAAATGTAAAATTACAAGCACTTATCAGTTTTAACCATTTAAGAACTTAAAGTGAACCTGTGAGCTGATCCATGCTGCCAAATTCATGGGCAGCATGTATAAATCATTGGCTGTAATAGCTCAGTTAAGTATGTTTGACTCTGAAACGCTGCAGCGTTTCAGAGAAATACAAACTTTATAAGCCACTGGGGAGTAAGACCACGCAGTAGAGTAGTCGAACAGGCGGGTCTCCAGTGGCTTCCCCCCACCCCCTCCTCTGGATTGACAGGTCTCTGCCTATAGGCGCACATAGCTCCACTGATTGTGCAGCATATATCAGCTGACAGGTTCACTTTAAGGGTGCGTTCAGATGTTCGTATAATTCGATCCAAGAGAAAGCCGCAATGCACGAAGTTGCCGGCAGATCCCTCAACCTGAGTGTGACAGCTTCATAGCAATATATGAAGCTGTCATACTTGGGTCGGCCAGCTAGTCAATGCATTGCTGTCCGATCGTGTACTGATTTATACAGACATCTAACCCTTAGACTAACTTTTTAAATATTAGTACATTATTTTAGACTGGCATATATAACTCCAATCTTAGTGAATCTTATGTAATATGCACGAAATGTGTAAAGCGCTTTTAACCCCTTCATGACATATGCCATATATTTACATCATATGTCGTGGCCTTGACTTTGATGTGGGCTCCAACACTGAGCCCACATCTTTCCCCACTCATGACAGCTGATTTAATCATCAGTCATGTGCATTTAACAGGCGCGGGTAGAACGGTTCACTTGTTAAGTTCCGCTGTCAATCTCTAACATCAAGATTTAACACGCGCCGGCAGGGCGTGCATCATTCCACGCTTCCATCAGCGTGCCCGTGATGTGATCACAGGGTGCCGAGGGAATGTCATGACAGCCGAGGGTCTGCTGAGGACCCCTGTGCCTGTCATTACAATACTCCTGTGAACACCGGGTCGTGGCTGGTGTTCATAGGAGATCGTCATTTCTGCTATACATAGCACAGGCGATGGGCCAATCGCAGTCTCAAGTTTCCGAAGGGGACTATTAAATCACGTAAAAAGTGAAAAGTTTTTAAAAATGCAAAAAATAAAAAAAATACACAAGTTGAAATAACACCCCCTTTTGCCCCATTAAAAATAAAACAATGTAAAAAAAAAAATACACATATTTGGTATCGCTGTGTTCAGAAATGTCCGATCTACCAAAATATAAAATAAGTTAATCTGATCGGTAAATGGTGTAACGAGAAAGAAAAATTGAAACATCAGAATTACGTTTTTTTGGTCGCCGCAACATAGCAATAAGAGGCAACTAAAACATGGTATCTACCCCAAAATGGTATCAATAAAAACATCAGCTCAGGGCGCAAAAAATAAGCCATCACAAAGCCCTATATCCCGATAAATGAAAACGCTACGGGTCTTGGAAAATGGTGACAAAAGCAAAACCTTTTTTTCATTCAAATTTCAGAATTCTTTTTTAGCACATAAATACCAAACATGTATAGTTTATTTTTTATTTGTGTACTTATACTGACCTGGGGAATAATATTGCCAGGTCCGTTTAACCATATAGTGAACATGGTAAATAAAAAACTAAAAAGCAATTGTGAAATTGCACTTTTTTGCAATTTCACCACACTTGGAATTTGTTTTCCATGTTCCAGTATACTATATAGTAAAATCAATAATGCCATTCAAAAGTCCAAATCGTCCTGCAAAAAACAAGCCCTCACATGGCCATATTGATGAAAAAATAAAAAAGTTATAGCTCTTGGAAGAAGGGGAGGAAAAAACGAAAAATGGCCTGTGGGTGAAGGGATTAATAAATTTGGTGCATCTTTGCTTGTTTGTCTTTAAAGAAGCACCCCCAATCTTTTTTTAATGCCTATACCTGTGTAAATGTGTGTATGCTGTAGTATGTAAGTATAAGTGTGTTAACACGTGACGGCGATTCCGACTTGCCGGCTCACACTGGGATCTCTGTGTAAGTTGGAAGTCACTTTTACAAGGTAAGCCTACACTGTCTTGAAAAAGAATTCATACCCCATGAACTTTTCCACATATTTTAACATTACACCCACAAACTAAAATGTTGTTTATTTGGATTTTATCTGATATACCAACACAAAGTAGCAAGTATTTGTGAAGTGTAAAGAAAATGATACATAGTTTTCTAAATATTTAAAAAAATATAAATCTGAAAATTGTGACGTGCATTTGTATTCAGCCACTCTTATACAATACTTTTATAGAACCACCTTTCGCTGCAATTACTGCTGCTAGTCTTTTTGGGTATGTCTCTATCAGCTTTGCACATCTAGAGGCTGCAATTTTTGTCCATTCTTCTTTGCAAACTAGCTCTAGCTCATTGAGTTTGAATGTAGAGCGTCTATGAACAGCAATTTTGAAGTCTGGCCACAAATTCTCAATGGGATTTAAGTCTGGACTTTTATTCGGCCATTCACACACATAAAAATGCTATTATCCAAACCATTCCATTGAAGCTTTGGCAGTATATTTAGGGTCATTGTCCTGCTAGAACATGCCTGCACAACATACTATCCATGGTAGTGCAGCCTGATGAGCTGCCTGGGAGACTCCGCTCCCTCCTTCTTAAAGTCAAATGGATTTGTGTCAGTTTCGGCAACTTACGTTTGAAAACTGCGGCGCCGGGACTGGGGCAGAGCAGCTGCAGAGGTGCAGAGGACGCGGCGGACACAGGTAAGCACTCCAGGAGCCAAAGATGAAATGTTTGTGCTTGGTGTTACCTTCCAGGAGCCATTATGGAGCAATGGGGAACATTATGGGGCAATGGGGAACACTATGGAGGCCATTATGGGGGACATTATGAGGCAATGAGGAACGTTATGGAGCAATAGGGTACAATGGAAGTGCATTGAGCTGTAGGGTGCATTGCTGGAAAAGGGGAAAAAAAAAAAAAACCTCTTTAAATCTCTTAGTTTGCGAGTGTGAACGAGCTGAGTGTGACCGGAGCATAAGTGCGAACAAAAGTAAGTGTGTGACTTGTTATTCAGTGACTTTGGATTCAGGGAGTTTGGAAGGGAGGACTTTGGACTGAATTGATGTCTGTATTTTATTAATTCTTTACTTTTCTTTTTACTTAACATTCTGTCTATTGCAATCCCCATTAGGAAATGAGCTCCATTATTGACAATGCTATCAAGTGTATATCTTGCCACATGTATGCATTCCTTGAACAGCCGGTCGGGGTTGCTTACTGCTGCACGAGATGTGTGCATGTTGTGCGTTTGGAAGCCCAGGTACTGGATCTAAATGAGCAGCTGGCAACACTGAGATCCATTGACAATATGGAAAGGAGTCTGCTGCTCACTGAGCAGCAGCTCACTGGGGTAGATGTGGGGGAGGATGGTAGTCGGGAGCTTCAGGACAGTGAGGCCACTAGTTGGGTGACAGTTAGAAGGGGGGGGTAGAGGGAAGAGTGCCAGGAAGGCTAGTCCTGATCTGGCACACCCCAATAAGTTTGCAAAGTTGGCAGATGAGCGGAGTGACGGTACAGGGGTAGCACTGCTGCAGCAACACATGTTCCCTGAAAGCCGGAGGAGTGTCAGCTCCGGTAAAGAGGGAAATAGGAGAGCAGGGCAGGCCAGGCAGGTGGTGGTAGTGGGGGACTCAATTATTAGGGGAACAGAAAGGGCAATCTGTCACAAAGACAGGGATCGTCGAACAGTGTGCTGCCTATCTGGCGCTCGAGTCCGGCACATCGCTGATCGGGTTGACAGATTACTGGGAGGGGCTGGTGAGGACCCAGCGGTCATGGTGCACATTGGCACAAATGACAAAGTTAGAGGTAGGTGGAAGGTCCTTAAAGATGATTTCAGGGAATTAGGCTGCAAGCTGAAAGCAAGAACCTCCAAGGTGGTATTCTCTGAAATACTACCGGTACCACGTGCCACGCCAGAGAGGCAACGGGAGATTAGGGAGATAAATAAGTGGCTCAAGAACTGGTGTAGGAAGGAGGGATTTGGGTTCCTGGAGAACTGGGCCGACTTCTCAGTTGGCTACAGACTCTACGCTAGGGACCGGCTGCACCTCAATGGGGAGGGTACAGCTGTGCTGGGGGAGAAAATGGCTAGAAGGTTGGAGGAGTGTTTAAACTAGGGATTGGGGGGGAGAGTATTCATTTTATAGGTGGGGAAGATAGTGCAGATAGTGACCTGGGCACAAATAAAGAAATTTGGGGTGGGGTTAGAACAGTCAATAAAGTAAGAAGGAATAGAGGTACAGAGAGATACATAAAATGCATGTACACTAATGCCAGAAGCCTCACCAACAAAATGGAGGAATCAGAATTAATTTTGTTGGAAAATAATTATGACATGGTAGGGATATCTGAGACGTGGCTGGACAAGAGCCATGACTGGGCAGTTAATTTACAGGGCTATAGTCTGTTCAGAAATGACCGTACAAACAAGCGAGGGGGGGGGTGTTTATATGTAAAATCATCCTTAGAACCCGTCTTGCGGGAGGATATATGTGAATCTAATGAAAATGTAGAGTCCCTGTGGGTGGAGATAAGGGGAGGGGGAAAAAATAATAAATTACTGATAGGGGTTTGTTATAAGTCTCCAAAAATAATGGAAGTATCGGAGAATATCCTCGTAAAGCAAATAGATGAAGCAGCGACTCAAGGAGAAGTCATTATTATGGGAGACTTCAACTACCCTGAAATACATTGGGGGACAGAAACATGTAGTTCAAGCAAAGGTAATAGGTTTTTGACAACTATGAGAGACAATTACCTTTCACAACTGGTTCAGGACCCAACAAGAAGGGGGGCACTGCTAGACCTAATATTAACCAACTAGATGGTGGCCCGATTCTAACGCATCGGGTATTCTAGAATATGTATGCGTCCGACCGGGCGCGACTAATCAGCGAAGCAGTGTTTAAATGGGTTGTGCACTACTTTAAATTAACTACCAAATGTATCCCCCCGGGGCCCCTAATGAATTTTGGAGGACCAGGGAGCGAGGCCGCCGGTCGGGGTACTTCTGCTGCGAGCAGCCGGGAGATGACCGGCTTGCACAGGGTGAGCGTGTGAGGGAGATGACCGGCTAGCACAGGGTGAGCGTGGGAGCGGGTGAGCGTGGGAGGGTGAGAATGTGAGGGTGTGACGGTGTGAGGGTGAGCGTGGGAGTGTGTGAGGGTGAGTGTGGGAGCGTGTGAGAGTGAGCGTATGAGAGTGAGCGTGGGAGCGTGAGAATGTGAGCATGAGCGTCAGAGCGTGAGCGTCCGAGCGTGAGCTTCAGAGCGTCTGAGCGTGTGAGCGTGAGCATCAGAGCCTGAGCGTCCGAGTGTCAGCGTCCGAGTGTCAGCGTCCGAGCGTGAGCGTCCGAGCGTGAGCGTCAGAGCGTGAGCTTGAGCGTCAGAGCGTGAGCATCTGAGCATGAGCGTCTGAGCGTGAGCGTCAGAGCGTGCGCGTGAGCGTCTGAGGGTGAGCGTACAAGCGTGAGCGTCCAAGCGTGAGCGTCCAAGCGTGAGCATCAGAGCCTGAGCGTGAGTGTCATAGTGTCAGCGTCAGAGCATGAGCGTCAGAGCGTGAGCGTCAGAGCGTGAGCGTCAGAGTGTCAGCGTCAGAGTGTCAGCGTCAGAGTGTCAGCGTCAGAGTGTCAGCGTCAGAGTGTCAGCGTCAGAGCGTGAGCGTCTGAGAGTGAGCGACCAAGCGTGAGTGTCAGAGCGTGAGCGTCAGAGCATGAGCGTCTGAGGGTGAGCGACCAAGCGTGAGTGTCAGAGCGTGAGCGTCTGAGGGTGAGCGTCACAGCGTGAGCGTCACAGCGTGAGCTTCTGAGCGTGAGCGTCAGAGCGTAAGTGTCAGAGCGTAAGTGTCAGAGCGTGAGCGTGCGCGTGAGCGTCTGAGCGTGAGCGTCTGAGCGTGAGCGTCTGAGCGTGAGCATCTGAGGGTGAGCGTCCGAGCGTGAGCATCAGAGCCTGAGCGTGAGTGTCATAGTGTCAGCGTCCGAGCGTGAGCGTCAGAGCGTGAGCGTCAGCATCAGAGCGTCAGCATCAGAGCGTGAGCGTCAGAGCGTGAGCGTGAGCATCAGTGCCTGAGCGTCAGAGTGTCAGCGTCAGAGCGTGAGCGTCCGAGCGTGAGCTTCCGAGCGTGAGCGTCAGAGCGTAAGTGTCAGAGCGTGAGCATGAGCATCTGAGCGTGAGCGTGTGAGCGTCTGAGCGTGAGCGTCTGAGCGTGAGCGTCAGAGCGTGCACGTGAGCGTCTGAGGGTGAGCGTCAGAGGGTGAGCGTCAGAGGGTGAGCGTCAGAGGGTGAGCGTCCAAGCGTGAGCGTCAGAGCGTGAGCGTCAGAGCGTAAGTGTCAGAGCGTGAGCTTGAGCGTCAGAGCATGAGCGTGAGCATGAGCGTCTGAGCGTGAGCGTCAGAGCGTGAGCATCAGAGCCTGAGCGTGAGTGTCATAGTGTCAGCGTCAGAGCGTGAGCGTCCGAGCGTGAGCTTCCGAGCGTGAGCGTCCGAGCGTGAGCGTCAGAGCGTAAGTGTCAGAGCGTGAGCATGAGCATCTGAGCGTGAGCGTCTGAGCGTGAGCGTCAGAGCGTGCGCGTGAGCGTCTGAGCGTGAGCCTCTGAGGGTGAGCCTCTGAGGGTGAGCCTCTGAGGGTGAGCGTCTGAGGGTGAGCGTCAGAGCGTGAGCGTGAGCATCAGACCCTGAGCGTGAGTGTCATAGTGTCAGTGTCAGAGCGTGAGCGTCCGAGCGTCAGAGCATGAGCGTCAGAGCATGAGCGTCAGAGCATGAGCGTGAGCATCAGAGTTTCAGCGTCAGAGCGTGAGCGTCAGAGCGTGAGCGTATGAGCGTGAGCGTCTGAGGGTGAGCGACCGAGCGTGAGTGTCAGAGCGTGAGCTTCCGCGCATGAGCGTCCGAGCGTGAGCGTCAGAGCGTGAGCTTGAGCGTCAGAGCGTGAGCGTGAGCGTCTGAGCGTGAGCGTCTGAGCATGAGCGTCTGAGCGTGAGAGTGTGAGCGTCAGAGCATGAGCGTCCGAGTGTGAGCGTCAGAGCATGAGTGTGAGCGTCAGAGCATGAGCATGAGCGTCCGAGCGTGAGTGTCAGAGCATGAGCGTGAGCGTCAGAGCATGAGCGTTAGCGTCAGAGCATGAACGTCAGAGCATGAGCGTGAGCGTCCGAGCGTGAGTGTCAGAGCATGAGCATGAGCGTCAGAGCATGAGCGTGAGCGTCAGAGCATGAGCGTGAGCGTCCGAGCATGAGCGTCCGAGCGTGAGCGTCCGAGCGTGAGCCTCAGAGCGTGAGCGTCCGAGCGTGAGCGTCAGAGCATGAGCGTTAGAGCATGAGCGTGAGGGTCCGAGCATGAGCGTCAGAGCGTGAGCGTCAGAGCTTGAGTGTGAGCGTCAGAGCGTGAGCATGAGCGTCCGAGCGTGAACGTCAGAGCGTGAGCGTCAGAGCGTGAGCGTCAGAGCGTCCGAGCGTGAGCGTCAGAGCGTGAGCGTGAGCGTCAGAGAGTGAGCGTCAGAGCCTGAGCGTGAGCGTCCGAGCGTGAGCGTCAGAGAGTGAGCGTCAGAGAGTGAGCGTCAGAGCCTGAGCGTGAGCGTCTGAGGGTGAGCGTCTGAGGGTGAGCGTCTGAGGGTGAGCGTCTGAGGGTGAGCGTCTGAGGGTGAGCGTCTGAGGGTGAGCGTCTGAGGGTGAGCGTCTGAGGGTGAGCGTCCGAGCGTGAGCGTCAGAGCGTGAGCGTGAGCGTCAGAGCCTGAGCGTCAGAGCCTGAGCGTCAGAGCCTGAGCGTGAGCGTCTGAGGGTGAGCGTCTGAGGGTGAGCGTCTGAGGGTGAGCGTCTGAGCGTGAGCGTCTGAGGGTGAGCCGCTAACGGCCGCCATCTTGTTCTGAAATCCCGCGTCGCTGATTGGCCGCGGCCTGACCAATCAGCGACGTGGGATTTCCTGGACAGACAGACAGACAGACGGGATAAGACAATAATATATATTAGATAGGCCAGACCGCACTAAACTTCAGGAAGGCAAATTTCCAACGGTTGAGAGATGATCTTAGTGCAATAAACTGGGACGATATCCTGAGACATAAAGCTACACAAAGCAAATGGGAGACATTTATTAACATCCTGAATAGGACCTGTGCACAATATATACCCTTTGGGAATAAACATGCTAGAAATAGGAGGAAACCACTATGGCTAAATAGTGCTGTAAGGGGCGCAATAAGTGACAAAAGAAAGCATTTAGAGAACTAAAGCAAGTAGCTAGTGATGAGGCATTAAATAAATATAGAAAATTAAATAAATTATGTAAAAAACAAATCAAGGCAGCAAAGATTGAGGCAGAGAGAATCATTGCCAGAGAAAGTAAAAATAACCCCAAAATATTCTTTAACTACATAAATAGTAAAAAACTAAAAAATGATAGTGTTGGCCCGCTTAAAAATAGTCTGGGTGAAATGGTGGATGAGGATGAGGAAAAAGACAATATGCTAAATGATTTTTTTTCAACCGTATTTACACAAGAAAATCGCATGACAGAAAACATGATTAGTGATAACAAAAATTCTCCATTAAATGTCACTTGCTTAACCCAGCAGGAAGTACGGCGGCGGCTAAAAATCACTAAAGTTGACAGATCCCCGGGCCCAGATGGGATACACCCGCGAGTACTGCAGGAATTAAGTAACGTCATAGATAGAACATTCTTTTTAATCTTTAAAAATTCCATAATAACAGGATCTGTACCACATGACTGGCGTATAGCAAATGTGGTGCCAATATTCAAAAAGGGACAAAAACTGAACTTGGAAATTATAGGCCAGTAAGCTTAACCTCTACTGTGGGTAAAATCTTGGAGGGTTTCTTAAGAGATGCTATAATAGAGTATCTGAAGAAGAATAACCTCATGACCCAATATCAACATGGGTTTACGAGGGACCGTTCCTGTCAAACTAATCTGATCAGTTTTTATGAGGAGGCAAGTTCTGGACTGGACCAAGGAAATGCAGTGGATGTTGTGTATATGGACTTTTCAAAAGCTTTTGATACGGTTCCACACAAAAGGTTGATACATAAAATGAGAACAATGGGGATAGGGGAAAAGATATGTATGTGGGTTAAGAATTGGCTCAGTGATAGGAAACAAAGGGTGGTTATTAATGGAAAACACTCAGACTGGGTCTCAGTTAACAGTGGGGTACCAGAGGGGTCAGTATTGGGCCCCCTTCTTTTTAACATATTTATTAATGACCTTGTAGGGGGCATACAGAGTAATATTTCAATATTTGCAGATGACACTAAACTCTGCAGGGTAATCAATACAGAGAAGAACAATTTTCTATTACAGGAGGATCTATGTAAACTAGAAGCTTGGACTGATAAATGGCAAATGAGCTTTAATGGGGATAAATGTAAGGTAATGCACTTGGGCAGAGGAAATAAAATGTATAATTATATGCTTAATTGTAAAACACTGGGCAAAACTGTAACTGAAAAAGACCTGGGTGTATTGGTGGACGACAAGTACACGTTTAGGGGCCAGTGTCAGGCAGCTGCTGCAAAGGCAAATAAAATAATGGGATGCAGTAAAAGAGGCATAGATGCTCATGAGGAGAACATAATTTTACCTCTATACAAGTCATTAGTGCGACCACACTTAGAATACTGTGTACAGTTTTGGTCTCCTGTGTATAAGAAAGACATAGCTGAACTAGAGCGGGTGCAGAGAAGAGCGACCAAGGTTATTAGAGGTCTGCAATACCAAGACAGGTTATTACACTTGGGGTTATTTACTGTGGAAAAAAGAAGGCTTAGGGGTGATCTTATTACTATGTACAAGTATATGATGGGACCGTACAAAGACCTTTCTACTGATCATTTTACTCTGAGGCCAGAGACGGGGACAAGGGGGCATCTTCTACGTCTGGAGGAAAGAAGGTTTAATCATAATCACAGACGCGGATTCTTTACTGTAAGAGCAGTGAGACTATGGAACTCTCTGCCGCATGATGTTGTAATGAGTGATTCACTATTAAAATTTAAGAAGGGCATGGATGCCTTTCTTGAAAAGTATAATATTACAGGTTATATATACTAGATTCCTTGATAGGGCGTTGATCCAGGGAACTAGTCTGATTGTAGTATGGAGTCGGGAAGGAATTTTTTTCCCTAATGTGGAGCTTAGTGTTTGCCACATGGTTTTTTTTGCCTTCCTCTGGATAAACATGTTAGGCTATGGGTTAAATTAGATGGACTTAGTCTTCCTTCAACCTTAAAAACTATTTTACTATGTTACTATGTAATATGGAGGCCATTATAGGTGACATTATGTCACGGGTGTGTTGCCACGAAGATCGTCACGAGTACACAGCCTGACTTCTCGCAGCTGACTTGTTGGTGCTTTGTGTTTTCTCGGCAGTGTAGGAGTTAATTCTCTCTCTCTCTGGGCTAGATGAGGTCCAGCCTCGCCCAGCTGCAATCAATGCTTCTTTAGTGAGACTCCTTTATATTCCTGCAGGTCTGTTTGGGAGGTGTCGGTGAAAGCTTTTCATTCAGACTTACAGAGCGGATCGTGGTGTTTGGAGTTGCTGAGATAAGTGTATTTGGAAGTGTGTTTTCCCTTTCCTCGCTTTATCATTTATCTCCTTTCCCGTTGGTGTTCCCTCTGTTGTAGTTGTTTAGAAGTTGTATGCAAGGTGGTTTTGGTTTTTCCCTTGTACTGTCTCGTTCGTCTAAATACTGTGTGTGGGCATATTATTTCGGGTTCCCTATTGTTGTGATCGGGGTCCTTCTCAGGACTAGATTACTTAGGTGCAGGGATCCTCAGAAGGTAGGGGTTACGCTGGCGGCCTGGACCTCTGTACCTTTAACAGTACCTCCAGGATGAGGGATTAGTCAGGGCCCCAGCTTAGGGTCAGCTTAGGCCCCCTACCTCCAGTATTCTGTGACAGTGTGACATTTTCACCGACCATCTTAGTTTTTCTCCAGCTACCATGGATCCAGTAGCCGGTCTAGCTCGGCAGTTGCAGAGTTTGTCCATGGGGCTGGCGGACGTTAGGTCCAAGGTTTTGCATCCTCTGGAGCAAGCCGGACCAGAACCTAAAGTAGCTCTCCCTGACAGGTTCACTGGGGGGCGGGACAAGTTTTTTGTTTTCCGGGAGGCATGCAAATTGTACTTTCGGCTGCGGCCTCGGTCATCGGGCAGTGAAGAACAAAGGGTGGGAATTGTCATCTCGCTCCTACAAGGGGACCCACAATCTTGGGCGTTCTCTCTTCCCCCAAGCTCCCCGGTTCTCCAGTCAGTGGATAGGTTTTTCGCTGCTCTGGGACTCGTATATGATGACCCAGATCGGATCTCCCTTGCTGAGTCTAAGTTACGTAGGATTCAGCAGGGAGATCGTCCGGCGGAGGAATTCTGTTCGGAGTTCCGTAGGTGGGCCACGGACACCCAGTGGAATGACCCGGCTCTTAGGAGCCAGTTTTGTCATGGTTTATCCGACAAATTACAGGATGTGTTGGCACAGTATGACTCTCCCGCGTCACTGGAAGCCGCTATGGCCCTTGCTATTCGCGTTGACAGACGGCTTCGGGAGAGGTGCGGGATAACTCTACCCCCTGTAATGTCTCCACCTCCTACAAGGTCCCCTCATATGGTGGTTCCCCTGGTCAGTCCGGAGGAGCCTATGCAATTAGGAGGGACATCATTTCGGGGAAGGGGACCGGTGGTGCGCCATAAGACAGGAAGGTGTTTTCTCTGCGGGAAAAAGGGACATTTTATTGGGGGGTGTCCATCCCGTCCCTTGCAGAGTAAAGAGTCGTCGAAAAAACTGTTGATCCCAGGTTGTGTGGTGGACGGCAATCTGGGAGTAGGTATTTCGTCCCTAGGTTCGTCTCAGTTTCTCGTACCGGCGGAGGTGGTGGTGGGTACGAGAACTGAGAGGATATCTGTTCTTCTGGATAGTGGGGCCGGGGCTAATCTGGTTGATGCTCGGTTTGCCCGGGTTCAAGGTATGCGATTGAGTGAGTTGGCTAAACCCATCCCCATATTCTCGATCGATGCCAGACCTCTCGGTCAGGGAAGTTTTTTGCAAGCTGTGCATGGCGTAAAACTTCAAGTGGGGGCAATACATAAAGAACTGTTGTCTTGCTACGTGTTGGAGGGTCTTCCCACTCCTATAGTGTTGGGCCTTCCTTGGTTAGCTAAGCATAACCCGGTTATTAATTGGCAAACCAGAGAGATAAGCCAATGGAGTAAATTCTGTAATAAAAACTGCATGAACACGGTCATCGGTGCGGTTACTCCTTGGGTCTTACCTCCATTTCTGGCGGACTTTGAGGATGTATTCTCGGAGAATGGGTGTCAGGAACTACCTCCTCATCGCGTGTATGACTGTTCTGTAAAACTGCTCCCTGAGGCCAAGTTACCTAAAGCTAGGTTGTATAACCTTTCTGGTCCTGAGAGGCAGGCCATGAAGGATTATATTTCTGAAAGTCTGGCTAAGGGGCATATTAGACCTTCATCTTCTCCGGTGGCCGCGGGGTTCTTCTTTGTTAAGAAGAAAGATGGAGGCCTACGCCCTTGCCTGGATTTCCGTGAACTTAATCGGATTACGGTCCGAGATCCGTATCCGCTCCCACTTATTCCCGATCTCTTTAATCAGATCGTGGGCGCCAAATGGTTCTCTAAGTTGGATCTCAGGGGGGCGTACAATCTGATTAGGATGAAGGAGGGGGATGAGTGGAAGACGGCTTTTAACACTCCGGAGGGGCATTATGAGAACCTTGTCATGCCATTCGGTCTGACTAATGCCCCGGCGGTGTTTCAACACTTTGTTAATGATATTTTTCGCCACCTGGTGGGACAGTTTGTTGTCATATATCTGGATGATATCTTAATTTACTCGCCGGATCTGGTGTCTCATCAGGAGCACGTTAGACAGGTGTTACAGATCTTGCGGGATAATAAACTGTATGCCAAGTGGGAAAAGTGTGTGTTCGCCGTACAGGAACTCCAGTTTTTAGGCTTCCTGGTTTCAGCGTCCGGTTTTCGTATGGACCCTGGGAAAGTGCGGGCAGTTCTTGAGTGGGATCGGCCGGAGAATCTTAAGGCACTACAACGTTTCCTGGGGTTTGCTAACTATTACCGGAAGTTCATTCGTAATTTCTCGTCCATGGTTAAGCCTCTCACAGACATGACTAAAAAGGGGACGGATTTTTCTAGGTGGTCTGACAAGGCTTGTCAAGCATTCTCCTCCTTGAAAAAATGTTTTGCCTCGGCACCCATACTCATTCAACCTGATGCGTCACAGCCATTCATTGTAGGGGTGGGAGCAGTATTGTCACAGGGTTCGTCCCCTGGTAAGTGGCATCCGTGCGCCTTTTTCTCTAAAAAATTGTCGTCCGCTGAGAGGAATTACGATGTCGGCAATAGGGAACTCTTGGCCATTAAGTTAGCTTTTGAGGAGTGGCGCCATTTTTTGGAGGGGGCAGTTCATCCGGTCACCGTCATCACCGATCACAAGAACCTGCTATATTTGGAGTCCGCTAAACGTCTGAATCCCAGACAAGCTAGGTGGTCATTGTTTTTTACCAGGTTTAATTTCGTCGTTACATATCGTCCTGGGTCTAAAAATGTAAAGGCGGATGCCTTATCTCGTAGTTTCCCTGGGGCCGGGAATACGGACGACCCGATTCCTATTCTTCAGGAGGGGGTGGTGGTTTCGGCAGTATGCTCTGAGCTGGAGGAGGAGATATTGGAGGCTCAGGGAGACGCCCCTGTTGGACCTCCGGGGAGACTGTTCGTTCCAGATCAGTTGCGACAAAAGGTGATCGAGGCACACCATAACTCAGTTTTTGCAGGACACCCGGGGAGTAAAGCAACTGTGGATCTCCTCTCGCGTCGGTTTTGGTGGCCTAACTTACATAAAGAGGTGGTAACTTTTGTCGCGTCCTGTGGGGTTTGTGCGCGCTCTAAGACCTCACATACCCGTCCGTCTGGGGCCCTCTTACCTTTGAAGATCCCGGAGCGTCCTTGGACTCATCTGTCTATGGACTTTATTACTGACCTCCCTCCGTCTTCGGGTAAAACGGTCATACTCGTTGTAGTGGACAGGTTCAGCAAGATGGCACATTTTATCGCTCTTCCGGCTCTCCCTAATGCTAAAACTCTTGCGCAGGTGTTCATTGGGGAGATTGTGAGGCTTCACGGGGTACCCTCTGAGGTGGTGTCTGATCGGGGGTCTCAGTTTGTGTCCAAGTTCTGGAAGGCGTTTTGTGCACGGCGGGGGATGCATTTGTCATTCTCGTCGGCTTTTCATCCTCAGACCAATGGTCAGACGGAACGTATGAACCAGAGCTTGGAGACATATCTTCGGTGTTTTGTGTCAGAGAACCAGGAGGACTGGGCTTCTTTCCTACCTCTGGCAGAGTTTGCTCTCAATAATAGGCGGAGCGAGTCCACTGGTAAGTCCCCGTTTTTTGGGGCATATGGTTTTCACCCCCAGTTTTGTACTTTCAGTAGGGGGGGCTCTTCGGGGGTTCCGGAGGAGGAACGATTTTCCTCATCTCTCGCTTCAGTATGGAGAGGGGTGCTGAAGAATCTGAATACTATGGGGAACCGATACAAACGTATGGCTGATAGGAGGAGAGTGTCTGGTCCGGACCTAAGTGTGAACGATCAGGTATGGTTGTCTACCAGGAATATTAAACTTAAGGTTCCCTCCTGGAAACTGGGTCCCAGGTTCATCGGGCCGTACAGAATCAGTTCTGTTATTAATCCGGTGGCATTCCGTCTTGACCTCCCCCCTACGTTTAAAATTCACAACGTGTTTCACAGATCATTGCTTAAGAGGTATGTGGCGCCGGTGGTACCGTCACCTTTACCTCCCCCTCCTGTGGTTGTCAATGGTAACTTGGAGTTCCAGGTATCGAGGGTCATTGATTCACGCTTTAATCGCCGGTCCCTTCAGTACTTGGTTCATTGGAAGGGGTATGGTCCTGAGGAGAGGATGTGGGTTCCTGCGTCGGATATTAACGCAGACCGATTAGTTCGGGCCTTCCACACGACTCACCCGGATAAACCTGGCCCTGAGGGTCCAGAGGCCCCTCGTAGAAGGGGGGGTACTGTCACGGGTGTGTTGCCACGAAGATCGTCACGAGTACACAGCCTGACTTCTCGCAGCTGACTTGTTGGTGCTTTGTGTTTTCTCGGCAGTGTAGGAGTTAATTCTCTCTCTCTCTGGGCTAGATGAGGTCCAGCCTCGCCCAGCTGCAATCAATGCTTCTTTAGTGAGACTCCTTTATATTCCTGCAGGTCTGTTTGGGAGGTGTCGGTGAAAGCTTTTCATTCAGACTTACAGAGCGGATCGTGGTGTTTGGAGTTGCTGAGATAAGTGTATTTGGAAGTGTGTTTTCCCTTTCCTCGCTTTATCATTTATCTCCTTTCCCGTTGGTGTTCCCTCTGTTGTAGTTGTTTAGAAGTTGTATGCAAGGTGGTTTTGGTTTTTCCCTTGTACTGTCTCGTTCGTCTAAATACTGTGTGTGGGCATATTATTTCGGGTTCCCTATTGTTGTGATCGGGGTCCTTCTCAGGACTAGATTACTTAGGTGCAGGGATCCTCAGAAGGTAGGGGTTACGCTGGCGGCCTGGACCTCTGTACCTTTAACAGTACCTCCAGGATGAGGGATTAGTCAGGGCCCCAGCTTAGGGTCAGCTTAGGCCCCCTACCTCCAGTATTCTGTGACAGTGTGACACATTATGAGGCAATGGGAAACCTTATGGAGCAAAGGAGGACACTATGGGGCCATTATTAGGTAATGGGGCACATTATGGGGCAATGGATGACACTATGGGGCCATTATGGACCAATGGTGAACACAATGGGGGACGTTACAGGCCAATGGGCAACATTATGGGACAATGTGGGACTGAATGTGACTGAATGGGAGGAAACACAGATTAGATATTAAAAAAAAACTTTGACAGTGAGGGTGATCAATGAGTGGAACAGGCTGCCACGAGAGGTGGTGACTTCCCCTTCAATGGACGTCTTCAAACAGAGGCTGGACAGATATCGGTCTGAGATGATTTAGTGAATCCTGCTTTGAGCAGGGGGTTGGACCAGATGACCCAGGAGGTCCCCTCCAACTCTACCATTCTATGATTCTATGATTATGGGGCAACTGGGGACATTATGGGGCAATAGGGGGGTTGTGAATGGGGTAATAGTATAGTAGGGGGGAAATTTATGTAGAGAGGCAGTGTGGAGGTGAAATTATGGAAAGGTGCAATTTGGGAGGACATTATGGAGAGGGGTAGTATAGGGGATACTATGGAGAAGGGCAGTATGAGGGGGATATTTTGTACAGCAACTACAGTGAGGGGCAATTATTTATTCAAGAGCGCAGCGTGGAAGATATTTATACAGTTAGGTCCATATATATTTGGACAGAGACAACATTTTTATAATTTTGGTTCTAGACATTACCACAATGAATTTTAAACAAAACAATTCAGATGCATTTGAAGTTCAGACTTTCAGCTTTCATTTGAGGGTATCCACATTAAAATTGGATGAAGGGTTTAGGAGTTTCAGCTCCTTAACATGTGCCACCCTGTTTTTAAAGGGTCCAAAAGTAATTGGACAAATTAAATAATTGTAAATAAAATGTTCATTTCTAGTACTTGGTTGAAAACCCTTTGTTGGCAATGACTGCCTGAAGTCTTGAACTCATGGACATCACCAGACGCGGTGTTTCCTCCTTTTTGATGCTCTACCAGGCCTTCACTGCGTGGTTTTCAGTTGCTGTTTGTTTGTGGGCCTTTCTGTCTGAAGTTTAGTCTTTAACAAGTGAAATGCATGCTCAATTGGGTTAAGATCAGGTGACTGACTTGGCCATTCAAGAATATTCCACTTCTTTGCTTTAATAAACTCCTGGGTTGCTTTGGCTTTATGTTTTGGGTCATTGTCCATCTGTAGTATGAAACGACGACCAATCAGTTTGGCTGCATTTGGCTGGATCTGAGCACACAGTATGGCTCTGAATACATCAGAATTCATTCGGCTGCTTCTGTCCTGTGTCACATCATCAATAAACACTAGTGACCCAGTGCCACTGGCAGCCATGCATGCCCAAGCCTGGTAGAGGTTGATCTTGGTTTCATCTGTCCAAAGAATGTTCTTCCAGAACTGTGCTGGCTTTTTTAGATGTTTTTAGCAAAGTCCAGTCTAGCCTTTTTATTCTTAATGCTTATGAGTGGCTTGCACCGTGCAGTGAACCCTCTGTATTTACTTTCATGCAGTCTTCTCTTTATGGTAGATTTGTATATTGATACGCCTACTGTTATGATCTGCTACAAGCACTAAGGAAAGACAGGAGATCTGTCCCTACAATAGAACTAAACTGGATCCCTACGATGTAACAGGGAACCTGATCCTGCGATCAGACCCGCTAAAGTCCTCAGCTAGTCTGTACGAAGACCTATAGATGCAAGGGAGGGATCCCTACAAGAACTAGGGACTGGGATAAAGTTGGACACCTCCTAGCAGAAATTGTAGCAGTAAAAGACAAACACACAACATAGAACATAGAGGTCAGAAGACCTAGCAAAACTAACAGAGAAAGGTAACAGAGCACCAAGCTAGCTCAAGAGTAGTAATTACAATGAAGTCCAGCAAGGCCAGGAGGGCGGAGCCGGATTAAATAGGCAAAAAAGGTCATGTGACCAGCAAACTAGAAAAAAACCAACAGGAGAGTTCTAACAGTACCCCCTCTTCTAAGAGGATCCTCCAGATCCCCTAGGCCCAGGCTTATCAGGAAACCTCCTGTGAAACGCTCTGACAAGTCTGGAAGCAGAAACATCATCCGCCCTCACCCATGAGGTATCCTCGGGTCCGAAACCCTTACAAGAGACGAGATACTGCAAACTCCCTCTATTCCGTCTAGAATTTAGGATCCGGGAAATTTCATATTCCCCGTTCTCCACCACCGGAGGAACAGTGGCAGAGGTGTCACCAACCAGCACATCAGCTCTTTTCAACAGAGAAACATGAAACACCGGATTAATCTTCCAGGAGGTAGGACCCTCCAACCTAACAGCAGATTGGTTAACTATCTGAAGCACCTTAAAGGGCCCTACAAACTTGGGACCCAATTTTTTAGAAGGAATCCTCAATCGCAGATTCTTAGAGGACAACCAAACCATGTCACCAATAGCAAACGAAACCTCTTGCCGTTTCCTATCAAAGTACCTCTTAGATTTTTTGTTAGCCTCCGGAAGATTATCACGCACATCCGTCCAAACTCTCTCCAAATCACCGGAAAAACTCTCCTCCTCAGGCACAGCCGATACCAATTTGGAGAATGACCCAAAAGACTGATGTCTCCCAGAACAACAAAAAAAAGGCGAACACCCAGCAGAAGAGGATGTATGGTTGTTAAGAGCAAATTCAGCAAGTGGCAGAAACTCAGACCACCCCTCTTGATTGTCTGCCACAAAGCAACGCAAGAACTGCTCAACATCCTGGTTCTTTCTTTCTGTCTGGCCATTAGACTCAGGATGATATCCGGATGAAAACGACAAATGAACTCCCAACCTGTCACAAAAGGCACGCCAAAAACGAGCCACGAACTGAGGTCCCCTATCAGAAACAATGTCAGTAGGAACGCCATATAGTCTGACAATTTCCTTGACAAAGGCCTTAGCGAGTGTCTTAGCGCAAGGCAGTTTGATGAAGGGAACCAAATGACACATCTTGCTAAAACGGTCCACGACCACCCAGATGACCGTGAAACCTTCAGAGGGGGGAAGGTCAGTAATAAAGTCCATAGCCAGATGTGTCCAAGGTGCACTAGGAACCTCCAGAGGGCAAAGCAACCCCGCAGCAGGAGCATGCGAAGACTTAGATCTAGCACACACAGTACATTGACGCACCCACTTAATGACTTCCTTCTGCCATCCAGGCCACCAAAAACTGCGACCCACAAGTCTCTTGGTCTCAGAAATTCCTGGATGACCTGCCAACCGAGACTCATGACACTCAACAAACAAATCTCTCCTAAAGGTCCTAGGCACAAACAACCTCCCATGGGGAGTGTTAGATGGGGCATTCTCCTGAGCTTTAAGAATCTCATCCTCCAAAAGGGAGTCCAAAGCAGCAATCACAACACCTTCTTGTAAAATGCTCTCCTCCTCCTCCTCAGCACCGACCATGGGAGAAAAGCTGCGAGACAAAGCATCCGCTTTAACATTCTTGGTACCCGGGATGTAAGTAACCGAAAAATTAAACCGCGAGAAAAAAAGTGCCCACGTAGCCTGACGGGCATTCAAGCGCTTGGCAGCATCAAGATAGATCAGATTTTTATGATCAGTGAAAACCTGAATGGGAAATTCAGCACCTTCCAAGAGATGACGCCAGTGTTCAAATGCGAGTTTAATAGCCAGCAATTCCCGATTACCAATATCGTAATTAAGTTCAGTCTCAGAAAATTTTTTTGAAAAAAAGGCACAGGGATGTACTCCATCCTTGCTTTCCTGAGACAAAACAGCACCGACCCCCACCGAAGAAGCATCAACCTCAACCAAAAACGGCTTAGTCACATCAGGCTGCATAAGGATGGGAGCAGAGGTGAACCTCTCCTTTAGAAACACAAAAGCTTCAATGGCCTCAGAAGTCCACTGAACCGCATTAGCACCTTTCCTGGTGAGATCGGTCAGCGGTTTGACAATAATAGAAATTTTTTTTATGAATTTTCTGTAATAATTGGCGAAACCCAAAAACCTCTGTATCGATTTCAAACCAAAAGGCCTAGTCCATTCCTGCACAGCTTGAACTTTAACTGGGTCCATCTCAAAACCTTCACTGGAGATAATGTAACCCAAAAAACGAATTCTCTGTACAGCGAACTCACATTTCTCTAGCTTAGCAAAAAGCGTATTGTCCATTAATAACTGTAAAACCTCACGTACGCTCCGCCAATGAGACTCCAGATCAGGCGAATAAATCAGAATGTCATCCAAATACACAACCACATTTTTGCCGATCAAAGGTCTAAGGATGTCATTAATAAGATTCTGAAAAAATGCTGGAGCATTGCTAAGACCAAAAGGCATAACCAGATTCTCAAAATGACCCACAGGAGTGTTAAAAGCAGTCTTCCATTCATCACCCTCCTTCATGCGCAACAAATTGTATGCCCCCTGGAGATCAATTTTAGAGAACCACTTGGCCCCCACTAACTGGTTAAACAAATCAGGAATCAATGGCAGTGGGTAAGGATTGCGTACAGTAATTTTATTAATCTCACGAAAGTCCAGACAAGGATGTAAACCGCCATCTTTTTTTTTTACAAAAAAAAATCCAACAGCCACAGGAGACTTGGAAGGCCTAATGTGACCGGCGGCCAAGCTTGTCTGTATGTATTCCTCCAAAGCCTTTCTCTCAGGAATAGTAAGATTAAATAAACGACTTTTAGGAAGAGTCGCTCCAGGGACAAATTCAATGGTACAATCATAGTCTCTATGGGGAGGCAAAATTTGTGACTCCTCCTCAGAAAAAACTCTCCAAAAATCCTGAATAGGTACAGGTAATTCCCCTTTTTCCACCGCAGCAATACATCCGTTACAACACTTGTCATGACATTTAGGGCTCCAGGACTTAATTTCATTGGTAGACCAATCCAGTACAGGATTGTGCAATTTTAACCAGGGTAACCCCAAAACTACTGGAGAAGGCAAATTATTTAATACTACCAAATCCAAATTCTCTTGATGAATACCATTAATAGTGAGGGGAAATTCACAGACCTTGTGAGTAACACTCTTCAAGGGAGAGCCATCAACAGAAACCACAGCAATAGGGGATGACAAAGGTTTAGGTTTTAATTTAAGTTTTTCCTAGAATCCCCCATCAATCACATTCAGAGTAGAACCACAATCCACAAATACCCGAAATTCAATTAATTCTTCCTGAGCAGCGGTAGTAGCAGATAGGAATACTCCCTTAGTATTTAAACAGGCTATACGTGCATGACTGACCATTTTTTTTCTTTGTTCATACGAAGCACACAGTTCTTAATGAAATGACCAGAATTTCCACAATAGAAGCACAAACTTCCAGAAAGCCTGCGGTCTTTTTCCTGAGAGCGGGGTGCCATCGCCCCAATCTCCATCGGCTCTCCTTTGTCAGCACAGACCCTCTCAAGACTCGGAGCTGACATGGCAGAGGATTTACTCTCATTAACCCTTGCACGCAGTCTCCTGTCCACCCGTATAGCTAATTGCATTGCCTCCTGCAAGTTTCCAGGTGTGGGATAAGCAATCAGCAAATCCTTAACCCTTTCACCTAGCCCTGCAAGAAACAAACTTTTCAAAGCAGAATCGTTCCACCCCACCTGGGCATACCACCGACGGAAGTGAGAACAATATTTTTCCACATTACCTGATCCCTGCCTCAGATGTCTCAATTCAGACTCAGCAGATGAGACACGATCAGGATCATCGTACAACAAACCCAAAGCAGAAAAAAAACTATCCACTGATCTAAAGCACGGATCACTAGGTTGGAGAGAAAAGGCCCATCCCTGAGGATCTTTGCGCAAAAGTGACATTATGAACCCTATGCGCTGTGATTCATCACCAGAGGATCTGGGTCTTAAACGAAAATACAATAAACAAGCATTTTCAAAAGAAAAAAAATCTTGTTGTTCACCAAAAAATAGATCAGGCAGACGTACCTTTGGCTCCACAAAATGTGCTCCAGAACAGCTACTCACGTGTTGTTGGAGCTCGGCCACCTCCAGAGAGAGCCCCTGCAAGCATTGAGCCAAATCTTGAACCGAGACCATGATGGAAACTGGAGGTCTTTCCTTAGAGAAATTTTTTTAGGCTGGACTTACTGTTTTGATCTGCTACAAGCACTAAGGAAAGACAGGAGATCTGTCCCTACAATAGAACTAAACTGGATCCCTACGATGTAACGGGGAACCTGATCCTGCGATCAGACCCGCTAAAGTCCTCAGCTAGTCTGTACGAAGACCTATAGATGCAAGGGAGGGATCCCTACAAGAACTAGGGACTGGGATAAAGTTGGACACCTCCTAGCAGAAATTGTAGCAGTAAAAGACAAACACACAACATAGAACATAGAGGTCAGAAGACCTAGCAAAACTAACAGAGAAAGGTAACAGAGCACCAAGCTAGCTCAAGAGTAGTAATTACAATGAAGTCCAGCAAGGCCAGGAGGGCAGAGCCGGATTAAATAGGCAAAAAAGGTCATGTGACCAGCAAACTAGAAAAAAAACAGGAGAGTTCTAACACCTACCTCCTGGAGAGTGTTGTTCACTTGGTTGGCTGTTGTTAAGGGGTTTCTCTTCACCATGGAGATTATTCTTCGATCATCCACCACTGTTGTCTTCCGTGGGCGCCCAGGTGTTTTTGCATTGATGAGTTCACCAGTGCTTTCTTTCTTTCTCAGGATGTACCAAACAGTAGATTTTGCTACTCCTAATATTGTAGCAATTTCTCGGATGGGTTTTTTCTGTTTTTGCAGCTTAAGGATGGCTTGTTTCACCTGCATGGAGAGCTCCTTTGACCGCATGTTTACTTCACAGCAAAACCTTCCAAATGCAAGCACCACACCTCAAATCAACTCCAGGCCTTTTATCTGCTTAATTGAGAATGACATAACGAAGGGATTGCCCACACCTGTCCATGAAATAGCCTTGAAGTCAATTGTCCAATTACTTTTGGTCCCTTTAAAAACAGTGTGGCACATGTTAAGAAGCTGAAACTCCTAAACCCTTCATCCAATTTTAATGTGGATACCCTCAAATGAAAGCTGAAAGTCTGAACTTCAGCTGCATCTGAATTGTTTTGTTTAAAATTCATTGTGGTAATGTCTAGAACCAAAATTAGAAAAATGTTGTCTCTGTCCAAATATATATGGACCTAACTGTATTTATGGGACAGTGTAATGATATTTTATTTCTAAGGGCACCATGTCAGGATGCGCTACTGAAGATGGAGAAGAGGAAAGTCTGGAGAAACGTGCTCTCGTATAAAATCTCATCATGACGTTTGTACTACACAGAGACAAAAGGGATGAGAACAACATGAATCAGAGAAGATGTTAAGGTACTTGGACGCCAACATTTATTTGTGATACTGACTACATCTCTTCAGTTCTGTGGTTCCTATATGGTCGGCTGTCTGATGATGGCTGGAAACAACTCCAAGCATCTCCTTACTATTGTTAAGGTCATACTGGGAATTGTAGGTTCAAGCAATACAATTATACACTGCTCAAAAAAATAAAGGGAACACTTAAACAACAGAATATAACTCCAAGTAAATCAAACTTCTGTGAAATCAAACTGTCCACTTAGGAAGCAACACTGATTGAGAATCAATTTCATATGCTGTTGTGCAAATGGAATAGACAATAGATGGAAATTATTGGCAATTATCAAGACACCCTCAATAAAGGAGTGGTTCTGCAGATGGGGACCACAGACCACATCTCAGTACCAATGCTTTCTGGCTGATGTTTTGGTCACTTTTGAATGTTGGTTGTGCTTTCACACTCATGGTAGCATGAGACGGACTCTACAACCCACAGAAGTTAGTCAGGTAGTGCAGCTCATCCAGGACGGCACATCAATGCGAGCTGTGACAAGAAGGTTACTGTGTCTGTCAGCGTAGTGTTCAGAGGCTGAAGGGGCTACCAGGAGACAGGCCAGTACACCAGGAGACGTGGAGGGGGCCGTAGGAGGGCAACAACCCAGCAGCAGGACCGCTATCTCCGCCTTTGTGCAAGGAGGAACAGGAGGAGTACTGCCAGACCCCTGCAAAATGACCTTCAACAGGCCACAAATGTGCATGTGTCTGCACAAACGGTTAGAAACCGACTCCATGAGGGTGGTATGAGGGCCCGATGTCCACAGATGGGGGTTGTGCTCACAGCCCAACATCGTGCAGGATGCTTTGCATTTCCCACAGAACACCAGGATTGGCAAAGTCGCCACTGGCGCCCTGTGCTCTTCACAGATGAAAACAGGTTCACACTTAGCACATGTGACAGACGTGACAGAGTCTGGAGACGCAGTGGAGAGTGATCTGCTGCCTGCAAAATCCTTCAGGATGACCGGTTTGGCAGTGGGTCAGTAATGGTGTGGCATTTCTTTGGAGGGCCGCACGGCCCTCCATGTGCTCGCCAGAGGTAGCCTGACTGCCATTAGGTACCGAGATGAGCTCCTATGAGACCATATGCTGGTGCGGTTGGCCCTGGGTTCCTCCTAATGCAGAACAATGCCAGACTTCATGTGGCTGGAGTGTGTCAGCAGTTCCTGCAAGATGAAGGCATTGAAGCTATGGAGTGGCCCGCCCGTTCCCCAGACCTGAATCCGATTGAGCACATCTGGGACATCATGTCTCGCTCTATCCACCAACGTCACGTTGCACCACAGACCATCCAGGAGTTGGCGGATGCTTTAGTCCAGGTCTGGGAGGAGATCCCACAAGAGACCATCTGCAACCTCATCAGGAGCATGCCCAGGCATTGTAGGGAGGTCATACAGGCACGTGGAGGCCACACACATTACTGAGCCTCTTTTTGACTTGTTTTAAGGACATTATATGAAAGTTGGATCAGCCTGTAGTTTGTTTTTCCACTTTAATTTTGGGGGTGACTCCAAATCCAGGTCTCCATTGGTTAATAAATTTGATTTCCATTGATGATTTTTGTGTGATTTTGCTGTCAGCATATTCAACTTTGTACAGAACAAAGTATTCAATGAGAATATTTCATTCATTCAGATCTAGGATGTGTTATTTGAGTGTTCCCTTTATTTTTTTGAGCAGTGTATATGGGACTGACCTGACATTACAATTGATCACTGTACTAAGCCAAAACCATCTTCATTAAATATATACAGCACGTATACATTTGCTGACAGTGCTTCTGGCGTTGCATTCATGTACTGACTTTGGTTCTGGATCTGCATTCATGCACTGATGGTGGTTCTGATGCTGCATTCACGTACTGATGGTGGTTCTGGCGCCGCATACATGTGCTGACAGTGGTTCCAATCTTGTACACTAGTTATCCATATTGTGCTTCATGGCTATGTTAAAATGAAAAAATCTTCAAATCTTAGAGATTTTTAGAGATTCAAGATTATGAGGAGGATTTGGTGAGTCTCTGCTGCAAAAACTCAGTTTAAGGCTAAGTTCACACACTTTTGGTTTTGAAGCGCATTTTGCTGCAGATTTTTATGCAAATTTTTAGCTGCTTTTTGCAGTACCAGCAAAGTCAAAGAGAAACCAGAATTCTCAGTTCACACTTCTTGTTATCTTTTTGTTGTGTATTTTGTGACTTGGTTGTGTTTTTGGAAAATAGAGCATGTCACTTCTTTCAGCGTTTTTGCAGCAGAAAATGCACCTGTTCTTTTGCTGCGTATTTGCGTTTTTTCACCCATAGGAAGTAGTGGGTGGTCAGAAAAAATGCAGCAAAAACGAGCAAAAAACGCAACAAAACCTGCGTTTTTAACGCAGCTGTTTTTCTGCTGGAGAAAAGTTAGCAGCAGATTTGCAGCAGAAAAAAACACAACATGTGTGAACATAGCCTAAATTAGTGTGTATTCATACTGATTTTTTTTGGAGCAAAAACTCTCCAAATCCTCCTCAAATACTGAAAACTTGGTTCTGATAATGTATTAATGTACTAATGGTGGTTCTAGTAATGTATTTATGAAAGTACCGCTTTAATTTTTTTTGCGCCCCTTGGGATTGGTTCAGTATGGCAATGTGGCCTTTGGACCAAAAATGTTGTGCACCCGAAGGTGAACTTATGCCCTAGTCTCAAGAAGTGATGAGTGAATATGTTCGAATTCCGATCTCAAAAGTTAAATTCGACACGAATATGGCACATTTGGATTCATGATCGGAAACCGAAGCATTTTTACTTAAAATCGGCAAAAATCGGTAACATTCGGCGAACAAGGGCGGGAAAATTATTGCAGTGCAACTACAGTGTTTTTAACAGCTAGGCTAGCATAGTGCTTGTGTATGATGAGCGGGGGGACATGTTTGATGAGGGGAGGGGCTGAGGAGAGCTCAGAAGAGATCAGAGGAGCGGCATACTTGTAATCTCTTTTCTTCTTCTGTAACTTTAAGTGTCCAAATTGCGGCTAGCCAATCAGAGCGCAGGAAGTATCCAGACTGTCTAGACACAAGGACTTCTGCCATTGGCTACTGAAATCACATGTCCTCTCTATATAAAGAGCGGCCATGTTCCCTGAGTGCCATTTTATGCATGTCATTGGTCACATACGCTGCTCCTGCACCCTGCTCCCGTGTATTGAGAGATATTAGCTAGATAGTTAGGCGGTTGCTGGGAAGACAGATAGTTTAGATAACTAGTCTCCTGTGAGCCTGTGAAATCGTTCTTGCAGCAGAATTTTTTTTCTTGTGCTACACTGAGGTTCAGACTAAAACAGCAGGGCCCACGTCATAGAACTGTGTTGTGCACTGCTTGTATTGTGCTCTATGCACGAGTATCCCTTCAATCTTTTTTTTTTCACTTGCTAATGTGATACAGCAAGCAAGCCTTAGTAGCCCACCTGTTCATTTTGTGGGGTTGAAATTCAGCTGTATGCAGAGTTCCTGAGTGCAGAGCACAAAAATCTTTTTTTTTTCATTTGCTAATGTGATAGCGCAAGCTGTAGTAGCCCACCTTTGTCATTTTTTGGGGGGTGAAATTCAGCTGTATGCACAGTAAACAAATATATTTTTTCTGTTTCTAGCCAGACTACAAAAAATATTTTTTTCACAAACGTGATACACTCTGCTATAAGCCACCTAGTACATTAGTGGCATTGAACTTCAGCTGTTTTTTAGAGTCAAAAAAATTTTTTTTTCTGTTGCTAGCCAGACTACAAAAAATATTTTTTTCTCTGACAAACGTGATAGAGTCTGCCATAAGCCACCTAGTCCTTTTGTGGGGTGAAATTCAGCTGTATGCAGAGCTTATGCAGAGTGAAAAACTCTATTTTTTTGCTGTGACTAACGTGATACAGCAGACTACATCTGAGTTTGAAATTTCTTGAAGCATATATTTTATGTTATACAGGCCTCAACCACAGTAAAAAAAATATGTTCTTCTGTTCCTAACTGGTGATGAGCGAGCACTAAAATGCTCGGGTACTCGTTGCTCGGGTCGAGCACATTGGAATACTCGGGTGCTCGATCCGAGCAATGAGCCCAATGTAAGTCTATGGGAAACTCGAGCATTTTTCAGGCGGCTCCCCCCGGGGGATGTTCGATGGGAACAGTGCTCAAATGACATGGGAACAGCATGGGGAAGACTCCTGGAAGCATCTCTGACTCCCAAATCACTACTGTCAACAACGTGGTCAGAGTATTACGCCAGTTTTACGGACTCACAATAAAACATACAAAAAGTAAACCAAAATGGATTTTCCTGGGAAATATGTTAAGGAACATCCTTTCCAGGGTAATGACTTGTATATAAGGCAAAATAAATAACCAAAAACAAAAATACACCTACACACCTTGGGCTATGTTTGCACATAGCGTTTTTGATGCGTTTTTGCACTATTGCATTGCTTTCAACCAAGACAAATGCATTCATCAGGAAATGTCATTTTAACATTTTACAACCTTATCTGGCCATGTGGTGTGTGACACATCATCAGACGCATGCATACAGTGCTGAAAAGACATGGGAACAGCATGGGGAAGACCTCTGGAAGCATCTCTGACTCCCAGGTCACTGCCTAAAAGTGTGCCCATCATAAGTGATCCTTTGCCCATGCGAAGATGCCTCCCGCAATGCAGACTTGCAACAATCTCCGTCCACGTCTTTGTCCCAGTGCAGCGTTCAGTTGTCCCTACCCCATTCCCTGGAATGCAAGCACAAGTATGCAGGCAGCCACCCACCAACCCACCAACCCACAGGCTGCAATAATAAACTGCCAAATTGTTGACAGCTGCTTGCACTTGAAATGTGGCCTTTAAGGCTCATGGAGGCGGAAGCTTTTCATAAACTCATGCAAGCGGCAGCCGGGTGTCCACACTCGGTCACCAGCCGCCATAGTTTCTCCCGGTGTCGTCTCCGCCTTCCACAAGCATGGGTCCCACAACATTACCCGTGCCCTCCCCAGTGCACTTACTGGGAAGGACCGCCTAACCACAAACACGTGGACAGGTGAATGTGGCCAGGGATAGTACGGAGCCAGTTCACAGCTTTTTTGCTGAGAGTTATATTTAGCTCGGTGAAAGGACTTACATAGAGGGAAACCGTATCTACTCTGGGTGTAATTTCTCCCAGGGAGTCCTCTAATGCAGCTTGTTGCAGAAGCAATGGCAGCCCGTCCAACATCAACTCGCACTTGTCGGTGGTGCTTTGACACACACATCTTTCTTTGCGCATTTAATTTCTTGACTACACAGTTGGGCAATGGCCTGATCTGCAATCCGGTTTAAGAAATAACATGCATAAGCATGACCGATCCACATTAAAAAAACAGCCATAGAGTGTCCGGGAACCTTCCCCCACACTTTTCTTAGCCAGGGCTGCTTTTCGGCAGGGTTGGACGGGCCCACCAGAGAACCGGAGACTCCTCCGGCGGGCCCTGGCTTCTCCTTCAGGAGAGTTCATAGTGCAGAGGTGAGGCCATGATGATGATAGAGGCCACCATCTGCTTAGTTTTCTGTTACTTGGATTGCAAGTATGCCGCCAGCCACCCACCCACAGGCTGCAACACTAAACTGCCAGATTTCTGGGCAGCTGCTTACACTTGAAATGTGGCCTTTTAGGCTCTTGGAGGCGGAAGCTTTTCACAACCTCATGCCTCATGCCTCGTGTGCATACTCGGTGCCCAGCCGTCACTATTTCTCCCGGTGTTGTCTCCACCTTCTACAAGCGTGGGTCCCTGAATATTACTGCTGGTACTTTTCTGTGGGAATTTTCTTGCCTCCTACCATCCTGGAATATTTCCAGTAAACTATGGTATGATGCCATGGTGTTAACACTGCCCCCAGTAACAGTAGCAAAGCCATCCCCAATTTCCTTCTCAGGAATTTTATTTGGTAGACTAAGTGGCTGCCCAAATACATTAGTTTCTCACAAAGGAGCTGAAGATAGAGTGGCAGTAGGTGCAAGTTTCTCCAGCCTGTTAGATATTAGAGGGTGAACGGCAGTACTTTGTATGTTCTCCCCATGTTTGCGTGGGTTTCCACCTCAGTAAAAAAAAGCAGCCATAGAGTGTCCGGGAACCTTCCCCCACACTTTTCTTAGCAAGGACTGCTTCTCGGCAGGGTTGGACGGTCCCACCAGAGAATCCTCTGGTGTGCCCTGGCTTCTACATCAGGAGAGTTCATGATAGCGCTAACTTTGCAGCTGCTATGGGGCTCTTAAGCGGGGGAGAAAGGTGAGCCCTCAGAATCAAATCCTCTGGTGGGCACAATGTTTTTCAATCTGAAACAGCTTCTCAGTGGGAGTTGTATTTCACCACAGCCATATTCTTTAGCTCGGTGAAAGGACTGGCATAGAGGGAAACATTGACGACTCTGTTTTTATACTAAAGAAAGGTCCTATTGTTTGTTTTTTTTACGTTATTTTTTAAGGCAAATGCATTCACCGGGAAATGTCATTTTAACAATTTACAACCTTATCTGGCAATGTGGTGTGTGACACATCATCAGACACATCCTGTTTCATTGATGATGGAGGGACTTTGAAAGACACATAGAGCAGGGCCACAGTAATGAGTACCACATGTTCCCATTAGAAAGGAGAGAGTCTGCTATACAGTTATAGGGTATGCAGTGAGTCCAATGGCTGAACAAATTTAGGAAAAACCGCACTAAGAATTTAAAGAGACATAGAGCAGGGCCACAGTAATGACAAATTCCCATTAGAAAGGAGAGAGTCTCCCATAGTGTTGGCCTATGCAGTGAATGCAAGGGCTGCAAAAAATTTGGAGGCACTTCAATGCCCCTTGGAAGAGACGTGGAGGAGGACCTCATAAAAAAATGTTCCCATTAGAAAGGAGCGGACCTCCTATACTTGTAATGCCCATGCACTAAATGGAGATATACATGAACATACTGTATAAAAAATTTTTTTTACGGGCATCATTAACACTAGTGATGAGCGAGCATGCTCACTGCTGCTCGGTGCTCGACCGAGCATCTCACTGCTCGAGATGCTCGGCGCTCGCTGAGTATTTCCGGGTTGCTCGGGCGGGAACTCTGGTCCCCTCCCTGCATGTTTGGCGCTCTTTAGAGAGCCAATGAACATGCAGGGATTGCCTGCCACGCACTGTAATGCCCTAGCCATGTTGGTTGTGGGCATTACAGTGATTGGCTGGTCGCACAGCGTCATCAGGTCTATGTCAGACCTAGCGCCGCCATGCTCGTCACAGTCACTCCGGATCAAACAGCGTAGGGAGAGCTGCTGCTGCATCAGGGACAGATTTGATTGTGTATTAGGTAGTGTAGCGAGAAAAAACGTACATTACACATATCCATCTTAACAAACAGTCCTTCTGAGGACTAATCTATCTGCAGAGATATCAGGCAGGCAGGGTGTATAGGCACGCAGTGTATATACCATACTGCAGTGCATATAGCACAAGAGGCTCCATTCCAATTCTGCCTTCTGCTGGTGTTAAATATTTCTATACAAAGGCCCAGGTCTCAAGGGCCAGGAATACTTTTCTTTGGATCTTAATCCTCATTATTTGCTTAAAAAGCAATACAGAGAACACCGTTTTTCTGCGCCATTTGCTTGTGTAGGGAGAGGTCCTGCTGTGTCAGCGACAGATTTGCTTGTGTATTAGGTAGTGTAGGGAGAAAAAACGTACATTACACATATCCATCTTAACAAACAGTCCTTCTGAGGACTAATCCATATGCAGAGATATCAGGCAGGCAGGGTGTATAGACAGGCAGTGTATATAGCAGACTGCAGTGCATATAGCACAAGAGGCTCCATTCCTAATCAGGGGCCAGGAATACTTTTCTTTGGATCTTAATCCTCATTATTTGCTTAAAAAGCAAATCCAGAGAACACCGTTTTTCTGTGCCATTAGCTTGTTGGCACTGCAGAATACAGCCAGGTCCTTTCCATATTAGAGCGCTAGAAATCCAGCTATTTAAAACTCTGTTTTCTCCGTCACACGGATCACATATACGTTGTCAGAAAATACTGCAATTTCTGGCCTCCATTAAAAATTTCCTTTAGTGTGTCATTGAAGCAATTCACCGCAGTTTGCTGTTCAAACTACTTACCTACAGGCCAGTTATTGAAAACTCTGTTTTCTCCGTCACACGGATCACATATACGTTGTGAGAAAATACTGCCATTTCTGGCCTCCATTAAAATTTTCCTTTAGTGTGTCATTGAAGCAATTCACCGCAGTTTGCTGTTCAAACTACTTGCCTAAAGGCCAGGTATTTAAAACTCTGTTTTCTTCATCACACGGATCACATATAAGTTCGCTCCAAACTCAGTGATTTGTAGTGAGCGTGGAAGATACTGTCCTCCATTTAAAATGGGCAAATCACGTGGCAAGGGACGGGGAACTGGACGTGATGGTAATGGTGCATGCAGAGGCCGAGGACAAGGCCGTGGGCAAGCCGAAATTGTGCCACAACAAACACCCACATCTTCTCTCCTGACCTTCCTGTCCCAATTTCTAGGGGACCGCAGCACGCCACTATTGAACCCAGAGCAGTGTCAAAAGGTTGTTGGTTGGATAGCAGATAATGCTTCCAGTCACTTAGCCACCACCACCCTGTCTTCCACACGGTCAAGTCTCAGTAGCCGTGAGTCTGGACCGCATATTCCTCACCCTGATCCTCCTTCCTCCCACCATGCCGAGTAGCCAGAGACATCTGATCCCACACTTGAACACTCTGAAGAGCTGTTCACTTTTCATTTAAAGATTCGGGCCTCTCGCCCGGTCCACTTGAAGCGGGGCAAGAGGAGATCGCGTGTAGCGATGCCCAAATATTTGAGCAGCCACAGTCACACAAAGGAGGCGATGGGAAAGTGTCACAAGAGGTGGATGATGATGAGACACAATTGTCAGAAAGTCAGGAGGAGGACCAGGGTGCGGAAGTGGAAGACGAGGTGGTGGATGATATAATAACTGACCGAACCTGGCAGGAGGACATGCAGAGCGAGGACAGCAGCACACAGGGGGAGGGAGGCAGAGCACCCCAACAGGCAGGAAGAAGCAGTGTGGTGGCCGCAGACAGAAGGCAGGCAACCGTTCCCCGTAACCCCAACACGAATGAAGTTGCCAGTACAACTGTTAGGTCTTCCTGAGTCTGGTTGTTTTTTAAAGACTCTGCCGATAACCCCAAAAAGGCCATTTGCACCACCTGCCAGGCCAGCATCAGCAGGGTTGGCAAAACAACCAGTCTGACCGCCACCAGCATGATCAGGCACATGGCAGCAAAGCACCCGACTTTGTGGGCCGAACCCCAGGGTCCAGGAACAGTGTCTGCGGGTGGCACCATTGCTTCTTCCGCTGTTGTGCATGCAAGCCAATCCCCTGTCCATGGTGCATGCGAAGATGCCTCTTGCCCTGCACCTGTCGTTGCACACTCTCAAGTAGCAGCATCAGGAAGCACGTCCATGTCCTTGTCCCAGCGCAGCGTTCAGTTGTCCATACCCCAGTCCTTGGAACGCAAGCGCAAATATGCAGCCAGCGCCCCACAGGCCACACTACTAAATTCTCACATTTCACGACTGCTTGCGCTCGAAATGTTGCCTTTTAGGCTCGTGGAGACGGAAGCATTCCGCAACCTGATGGCAGCGGCCGTCCCTTGGTACTCGGTCCCCAGCCGCCACAATTTCTCCTGGTGTGCCATCCCCGCATTACACAAGCACGTGTTGTTAGAACCCTTCTGTTTGTTTTTTCCCATTTTGTGTTTTGCGGTCAGGTGACCATCTGTCTTTTTATTCCAGCTCCGCCCTTGTGGCTGTGCTGGACTTCAGTGTTTGACTGTTTCTCTAGCCTGGTGCTTTGTTGCCTTTCTCTGTCAAGTTCGCTTGGTCCTCTGGGACCTCTAGTACAATTTTGGCAGTTTGTCTTTTTGTGTTCTGCAACAACTTCTCTGTTTATGAGGTGTCCCATTTTTGTCCCAGTCCTTAGTTCTTTTAGGGACCCCTCCTTTAATTTTATAGGTCTTCGTTCAGACTAGCCGAGGACTAAGGCGGGTCTGTTCACTACGAACAGGCAGCCCGCTACATCATAGGGATTCAGCTTAGTCTTACTGTAGGGACAGCTTTCCCCTATCTTTCCTTAGTACATGTTGCAGATCATAACACGTGTCCCAAAACATTAGCCGTGCTCTCAACAACGCAGTTACTGGTAAAGTCCACCTAACCACGGACACGTGGACAAGTGCTTATGGGCAGGGGTGGTACATCTCGCTGACGGCACACTGGGATAATATAGTGGAAGCTGGGACCCAGTCGGACCTTGGGACGGAACACGTCCTCCCGACGCCAAGGATTGCGGGCCCTAGGTCAATCAGGATTGCCCCTACGGTCTACAGCTCCTGCACCTCATCCTCCTCAGCCTCCTCCTCTTCAGCCTCCATCTGCAAAATGACCACATCAGTCACAAGCTGGAAGCACTGCAGCACTGCCTCGGCCAAGCAGCAACAGGTTGTGCTGAAGCTAATATGCTTAGCTGAAAAACCGCACAATGCTGAAGAGTTGTGGACAGCGCTGAAAGAGCAGGCAGATCTGTGGCTCACACCGCTGAACCTACAGCCAGGCATGGTCGTGTGTGACAATGGCCTGAACCTGGTGGCGGCTCTGAGGCGAGGTGACCTCACACACGTACCATGCCTGGCCCATGTGCTTAACCTCGTGGTTCAGCGGTTTCTCAAATCCTACCGGAGCTGCCGGATCTGCTTGTTAAAGTACGCTGCCTGTGTGCCCATTTTAGAAAGTCAGCTACAGCTTCCGCCGCCCTTGCCGTGCTTCAGCAGTGTTTGCAGCTTCCGGCTCACAGACTGGTGTGTGATGTCCCCACGCGTTGGAACTCTACACTGCAGATGTTGGGAAGGCGGTCGGTATTCAGTTCAGACTCCACACATAAGACCTCAGGAGTGGATATGGATGTCAGACATATGTACCATCCTCCAAAACTTTGAGGACTCCACCAAGATGGTGAGCGGCGATGACGCCATAATTAGCATCACCATCCCGCTTCTCTGTCTTCTGAAATGCTCTCTGCTCACAATCAAAAGGATGCATTGCAGGCGGAGCACGATGAGATGGAGCAAGGAACCATACAGGGTGATTACACACAGCCAAGCCTCATCTCATCCAAAGTGGATTGGGTGACAATGAGGAGGAGGAGGAGGAAGGACAGGAGCTAGTTTCATGCACTATAGATGATACTACCTGCACAGCTGTCATACCGTCTGTTCAGCGTGGATTGCCAGAGGATAGAGAGGAGGAGGAGGAGAGCAAGGGCAGTCATCCTCTTGGTGAGGACACGGAAGTCTTGCCTGTTAGTAGTCTGGCATGCATGGCTGAGTTTATGTTACGCTGCCTTTCCCATGACCTTCTCGTTGACAAAATTTTGGGTGACAGTCATTACTGGTTGGTGACACTTCTAGACCCACGCTACAAGGAGAACTTTCTATCTCTTATTCCTAAGGTGGACAGGTCTACAAAAATGGGGCTGTACCAGAAGGCCCTTGTTGCGGAACTATTAAAGAAATTCCCAGCTGAAAACACTGGCGGCAGAGGGCACACTTCGTTAGACAACCAAGTAGTACAGGCGAGAGAGACACAACTTCAATCTAGCAGAGGCAGGGGAACACTGTCAAAGTTCTGGGAGAGTTTTCTCAGCCCCTCCCATCGCACAGGCCCTGAGGCGTGGGGTACTCTCACAAGAAGTGCAAAGTTTGGGAAGATGCTGAGGGTGTACCTTGCCGACCGTACCAATGTCCTCCGTGATTCCTCTGTGCCTTATAATTATTGGGTATCCAAGCTGGATGCGTGGAATGAACTGGCTCTCTATGCCTTGGAGGTCCTGGCCTGCCCTGCCGCCAGCGTTTTATCAGAGCGGGTTTTTAGTGCTGCTGGTGGAATTATAACTGATAAGCATATCCGCCTGTCATCTGAAAATGCTGACAGGCTGACTCTTAGAAATATGAACAAGGGCTGGATTGGGCCAGACTTCTCAACACCACCGAATGATAGCAGCATAACATAAACTCAAATCCAGTGTCTTTTCTTGGGAGGTGTATTCCCATGCACCTTTTCACACCCACACATGGGTATCCGCTTCCTGATTTTGGCTATTTGCTCTTGTCCTCCTCCTTCTCCTCATCCTCCACCACCATATTACCAGGGTGACCGTGGTCTGTGATGTAACACCCACATAATTTTTTTAAAGGGTGTTTATGATGTCCGTAAAAAAATTTTTTTAGACAGTATGTTCATGTATACCCCCCAGGGGTAAATGTTTGTCAGCTCATACAATTAGTGCATGGGCATTACAAGTATAGGAGGCCCGCTCCTTTCTAATGGGAACAATTTTTTATGAGGCCCTCCTCCACATCTCTTCCAGGGGTCATTGAAGTGCCTCCAAATTTTTGGAAGCCCTTGCATTCACTGCATAGGGCAACACTATGGAAGACTCTCTCCTTTCTAATGGGAATTTGTCATTAATGTGGCCCTGCTCTATGTCTCTTTAAATTCTTAGTGGGGTTTTTCCTAAATTTGGTCAGCCGATGGACTCACTGCATACCCTATAACTGTATAGCAGACTCTCTCCTTTCTAATGGGAACATGTCGTACTCGTTACTGTGGCCCTGCTCTATGTGTCTTTAAAATCTTAGTGGGGTTTTTCCTAAAATTAGTCAGCCGTTTTACTCACTGCATACCCTATAACTGTATAGCAGACCCTCTCCATTCTAATGGGAACATGTCATACCTTGTTACTGTGGCCCTGCTCTGTGTGTCTTTAAATTCTTAGTGGGGTTTTTCCTAAAATTGATCAGCCGTTGGACTCACTGCATACCTTACAACTGTATAGAAGACCCTCTCCTTTCTAATGAGAATCTGTCGTTACTGTGGCCCTGCTCTATGTGTCCTTAATTTCTTAGTGGGGGTTTTCCTAAATTTGGTCAGCCGTTGGACTCACTGCATACCCTATAACTGTATAGCAGACCCTCTCCTTTCTAATGGGAACATGTCATACCTTGTTACTGTGGCCCTGCTCTATGTGTCTTTAAATTCTTAGTGGGGTTTTTCCCAAATTTTGGCAGCCCTTGCAGTCACAGCATGGGCATTACCACCCGCTCCTTTATAATGCGAACATTTTTTTTTACTGAGACCCTCCTCTATGTCTCTTCAAAGGGGTATTGGGTTGCGTCCAAATTTTTGGCAGCCCTTGCAGTCACTGGATACGCAATAACAGTATAGGAGACCCACTTGTTAATAATGGGAACAACAAAGCATAGCCGGCTGATGGCTTTCTAACAATAGCGAGGGCCGACTGCTGGCCTTTTAAGAATAGTAAGGGCCGTCTGATGGCCCTATAAAAATAGGCTTTATGACCTTCAGAGTCACTCCATCATAAATAAAACAGGATGTGTCTGATGATGTGTCACACACCACATTTCCAGATAAGGTTGTAAAATGTTAAAATTACATTTCCCGGTGAATGCATTTGTCTTAAAATATAACGTAAAAAAAACAAAACAATAGGATCTTTCTTTATTATAAAAAACAGCGTCACCAATTTAACCTCAATGTAATCACATTGTTCAGCTCATGCACCTCCTCCTCCATCTCCGAAATGACTACATCAGTCACAAGCTGATAGCATTGCAGCACTGCCTTGGCCAAGCGGCAACAGGCGGAAATGTCAGTGAATGAACGCTCCATTTCCGCATGTCCCTGGCAGGAAAACGCATGTACAATCCGCATGCGTTTTTTTTCTGCCAGGGAGATGCAGAAAAGCTCAGGCAAAAATCCTGAGCATTTCTGCATCGTGGGCACATAGCCTTAGGCAGTGACCTGGGAGTCAGAGATGCTTCCAGAGGTCTTCCCCATGCTGTTCCCATGTCTTTTCAGCACTGTATGCATGTGTCTGATGATGTGTCACACACCACATGGCCAGATAAGGTTGTAAAATGTTAAAATGACATTTCCTGGTGAATGCATTTGTCTTGGTTGAAAGCAATGCAAAAGTGCAAAAACGCATCAAAAACGCTACGTGTGAACATAGCCCAAGTTGTGGAGGAGTATCTTTGTTTTTGGTTAATTATTTTGCCTTATATACAAGTCATTACCCTGGAAAGGATGTTCCTTAACATATTTCCCAGGAAAATCCATTTTAGTTTTATTTTTGTATGTTTTATTCTGAGTCCGTAAAAGTGGCGTAATACTCTGACCACGTAGCTGACAGCAGTGATCTGGGAGTCAGAGAAGCTTCCAGGGGTCTTCCCCATGCTTTTCCCATGTCATTTGAGCACTGTTCCCATCGATTTGGGCAATTTTTAGGCCCTCTGCAGACCGCCGGGGGGAGCCGCCTGAAAAATGCTCGAGTTTCCCATAGACTTACATTGGGCTCGTTGCTCAGGTCGAGCACCAGAGTATTCCAATTTGCTCGAACCGAGCAACGAGTACCCGAGCATTTTAGTGCTCGCTCATCACTAATAAACACCCTTTAAAAAAATTATGTGGGTGTTGCATCACAGACCACGGTCACCCTGGTGATATAGTGGTGGAGGATGAGGAGATGGAGGAGGACAAGAGCAAATAGCCCAAATCAGGAAGCGTATACCCATGTGTGGGTGTGAAAATATGCATGGGAATACACCTCCTGTCAGCATTTTCAGTTGACAGGCGGATACGCTTATCAGTTATAATTCCACCAGCGGCACGAAAAACTCGCTCTGATAAAATGCTGGCGGCAGGGCAGGCCAGGACCTCCAAGGCATAGAGAGCCAGTTCATTCCACGTATCCAGCTTGGATACCCAATAATTATAAGGCACAGAGGAATCACGGAGGACGTTGGTACGGTCGGCAAGGTACTCCCTCAGCATCTTCCCAAACTTTGCACTCCTTGTGAGAGTACCCCACAGCTCAGGGCCTGTGCGATGGGAGGGGCTGAGAAAACGCTCCCAGAACTTTGACAGTGTTCCCCTGCCTCTGCTGGATTGAAGTTGTGTCTCTTTCGCCTGTATTCCTTGGTTGTCCAACGAAGTGTGCCCTCTGCTGCCAGCGTTTTCAGATGGGAATTTTTTTAATAGTTCTGTAACACGGGCTTTCTGGTACAGCCCCATTTTTGTAGACCTGTCCGCCTCAGGAATAAGAGATATAAAGATCTCCTTGTAGTGTGGGTCTAGAAGTGTCACCAACCAGTAATGACTGTCACCCAAAATTTTGAGAACGCGAGGGTCATGGGAAAGGCAGCGTAACATAAACTCAGCCATGCGTGCCAGACTAATAACAGGCAAGACTTCCGTGTCCTCACCAAGAGGATGACTGACCATGCTCTCTTCCTCCTCCTCCTCTCTGTCCTCTGGCCATCCACGCTGAACTGACGGTATGACAGCTGTGCAGGTAGTACCGTAGCATTAAACTAGCTCCTGTCTTTCCTCCTCCTCCTCTTCCTCATTGTCACCCAATCCACTTTGGGATGAGATGAGGCTTGGCTGTGTGTAATCACCCTGTATGGTTCCTTGCTCCATCTCATCGTGCTCTGCCTGCAATGCATCCTTTTTGATTGTGAGCAGAGAGCATTTCAGAAGACAGAGAAGCGGGATGGTGACGCTAATTATAGCGTCATCGCCGCTCACCATCTTGGTGGAGTCCTCAAAGTTTTGGAGGATGGTACATATGTCTGATATCTATGTCATAGAATCATAGAATGGTAGAGTTGGAGGGGACCTCCTGGGTCATCTGGTCCAACCCCCTGCTCAAAGCAGGATTCACTAAATCATCTCAGACAGATATCTGTCCAGCCTCTGTTTGAAAACGTCCATTGAAGGGCAACTCACCACCTCTCGTGGCAGCCTGTTCCACTCATTGATCACCCTCACTGTCAAAAAGTTTTTTCTAATATCTAATCTGTGTCTCCTCCCATTCAGTTTCATCCCATTGCTTCTAGTCTTTCCTTGTGCAAATGAGAATAAAGATGATCCTTCTACAATGTGACAGCCCTTGAGATATTTGTAGACCGCTATTAAGTCTCCTCTCTTTTGGTGCCCAAAACTGGACGCAGTATTCCAGATAAGGTCTGACCAAAGAGGAGTAAAGTCCGATAATGACTTCACGTGATCTAGACTGTATGCTTCTGTTAATACATCCCAGAATTGTATTTGCCTTTTTTGCTGCTGCATCACACTGTTCACTCATGTTCATTCTATGATCTATTAGTATACCTGTCTTTTTCACATGTACTGTTTCTTAGCTCTATTCCTCCCATTTTGTATATGCTTTTTTCATTTTTATTGCCCAGATGTAGTACTTTGCATTTTTCCCTGTTAAAAATCATTCTGTTAGTTGCTGCCCACTGCTCCAGTTTATTTAGGTCTTTTTGAATCCTCTGTCTCTCTCTTCTCTAGTATTAGCTATCCCTCCTAGCTTTGTGTCATCAGCAAATTTAATCAGTTTACCCTAAATTCCTTCATCTAAATCATTGATAAAGATGTTGAGCAATACAGGTCCCAGGAGAGAGCCCTGTGGTACCCCACTTGAGACATTCATCCAACTGGATGTGAAGCCATTTACGACCACTCTTTGAGTCCGATCACTAAGCCAGTTATGAATCCACCTAACAGTTGCCTTGTCCATTCCATACTTGGTAATTTTTTCAATAAGGATGGTGTGAGATACTTTGTCAAATGCTTTGCTGAAGTCAAGATATACTATATCTACAGCATTTCCCTGATCCACCCAGTCAGTGATTCTGTCATAGATGGAAATTAAGTTAGTCTGACATGACTTGTTAGTTATAAAACCATGCGACTCTGGTTAATCACTTCATTCTTATACAGGTACTTACATACATGATGTTTAATAATTTGTTCAAAGATCTTTCCTGGAATAGAAGTCAGACTCACCGGCCTATAGTTCCCTGGGTCCACCTTCTTCCCCTTTTTGAAGATAGGAACAACATTTGCTCTTCTCCAGTCTTCTGGGACTTCTCCTGTTCTCCAAGAATTTTCAAAGATTATGGAGAGTGGTTCTAAAATTTCTTCTACGATCTCCTTCAGTACCCTGGGGTATAATTCATCTGGACCTGGAGACTTGAACTCATTTATGTTAGCTAAATATTCCCTCACAATCTCTCTGTTTACAGATAACTTAGATTCTTCTATTCCTTTAATAGGACAGTGAAGATCAGTTGATGTTACATTTTCTTTCTGAGAGAAAACAGATGCAAAATAGGAATTAAAAAGTTCGGCCTTCTCAACATCCTTTCTTACCATTTCACAATTTTCATCCTGTAAAAATCCTATAGCATCTTTGACTTTTCTTTTACTTTTGACATACCCCCAAAATCCTTTTTTATTGCTTTTTACATCTCTTGCAAGCCTTAATTCATTGTCAGCTTTAGCTAACCTGATACGTGCCCTACAGGATCTGCAGACTGCATTATAATCTTCTTTAGATATGCCTCCCTCTTTCCATTTGATAAACATTTCTTTCTTTCTTTTTAGCATGTGTTTAAGTTCTGTGTTCATCCATCCTGGTTTCCTTAAATGCTTCCCATTCTTCCTACTTTTCGGGATTGTTAACGATTGTGCTTTGAGAATCTCATTTTTAAAAATTTCCCATCCTTCCTGGACATTTTTGTCCCTAAGGACATCCAGCCATTGGATCCCTCCTATTCTCTTTCTGAGTCGCTTAAAATCTGCCGTTCTGAAATCTAACCTTGACGTTTGAGTCTTCACATGTCTTCCTTCTCTAGTTATCCAAAATTCTATAATAGCATGATCGCTTCCTCCTAGTGTTCCAGCCACTTTTACCTCCTCAACCATTTCCTCCCTGTTTATAAGGATTAGATCCAAAGTAGCAGATCCCCTTGTTTTCTCCCCTACCTTTTGGAACATAAAGTTGTCAGCAAGAGAGGATAAGAATTTGCTTGACCTGTTAGTTTTACTTGAGAGAGATTCCCAACAAATGTCTGGATAGTTGAAATCTCCCATGACCACTACGTCATATTTTTTGGAGAACTTGGTCATTTGATACATAAAGAGTTCATCCATATCTTCAGCTTGCCCAGGTGGCCTGTAGTAAATGCTTACAATGGTGTCCTTTCCGTTGTTCTCTCCTTGTAATCTTACCCAAACAGTTTCCACAGAACTCCCAGTCTCTGAAACTTCAATCTCTGTGCAGATATACAGTTAGGTCCATAGATATTTGGACAGAGGCAACATTTTTCTAATTTTGGTTCTAGACATTACCACAATGAATTTTAAACAAAACAATTCAGATGCAGTTGAAGTTCAGACTTTCAGCTTTCTTTTGAGGGTATCCACATTAAAATTGGATGAAGGGTTTAGGAGTTTCAGCTCCTTAACATGTGCCACCCTGTTTTTAAAGGGACCAAAAGTAATTGGACAGATTAAATAATTGTAAATAAAATGTTCATTTCTAGTACTTGGTTGAAAACCCTTTGTTGGCAATGACTGCCTGAAGTCTTGAATTCACTTACATCACCAGACTCTGTGTTTCCTCCTTTTTGATGCTCTGCCAGGCCTTCACTACTGTGGTTTTCAGTTGCTGTTTGTTTGTGGGCTTTTCTGTCTGAAGTTTAGTCTTTAACAAGTGAAAGCATGCTCAATTGGGTTGAGATCAGGTGACTGACTTGGCCATTCAAGAATATTCCACTTCTTTGCTTTAATAAACTCCTGGGTTGCTTTGGCTTTATGTTTTGGGTCATTGTCCATCTGTAGTATGAAACGACGACCAATCAGTTTGGCTGCATTTGGCTGGATCTGAGCACACAATATGGCTCTGAATACATCAGAATTCATTCGGCTGCTTCTGTCCTGTGTCATATCATCAATAAACACTAGTGACCCAGTGCCACTGGCAGCCATGCATGCCCAAGCCATCACACTGCCTCCACCTTGTTTTACAGATGATGTGGTATGCTTTGGATCATGAGCTGTACCATGCCTTCACCATACTTTTCTCTTTCCATCATTCTGGTAGAGGTTGATCTTGGTTTCATTTGTCCAAAGAATGTTCTTCCAGAACTGTGCTGGCTTTTTTAGATGTTTTTTTAGCAAAGTCCAGTCTAGCCTTTTTATTCTTGATGCTTATGAGTGGCTTGCACTGTGCAGTGAACCCTCTGTATTTACTTTCATTCAGTCTTCTCTTTATGGTAGATTTGGATATTGATACGCCTACCTCCTGGAGAGTGTTGTTCACTTGGTTGGCTGTTGTGAAGGGGTTTCTCTTCACCATGGAGATTATTCTGCGATCATCTACCACTGTTGTCTTCCGTGGGTGCCCAGGTCTTTTTGCATTGATGAGTTCACCAGTGCATTCTTTCTCAGGATGTTCAAAACTGTAGATTTTGCCACTCCTAATATTGTAGGAATTTCTCAGATGGGTTTTTTCTGTTTTTGCATTTAAGGATGGCTTGTTTCACCTGCATGGAGAACTCCTTTGACCGCATGTTTACTTCACAGCAAAACCTTCCAAATGCAAGCACCACACCTCAAATCAACTCCAGGCCTTTTATCTGCTTAATTGAGAATGACATAACAAAGGGATTGCCCACACCTGTCCATGAAATAGCCTTGGAGTCAATTGTCCAATTACTTTTGGTCCCTTTAAAAACAGTGTGGCACATGTTAAGGAGCTGAAACTCCTAAACCCTTCATCCAATTTTAATGTGGATACCCTCAAATGAAAGCTGAAAGTCTGAACTTCAACTGCATCTGAATTGTTTTGTTTAAAATTCATTGTGGTAATGTCTAGAACCAAAATTAGAAAAATGTTGTCTTTGTCCAAATATAAATGGACCTAACTGTACGCTTTTCTAACATACAATGCGACACCTCCTCCTCGTTTATCAAGTCTGTTTCTTGCAAATAAGTTGTATCCTTTTAGCCTTGTATTCCAATCATATGTATCGTCCCACCAAGTTTCAGTGATTCCAATGACATCATATTCCTTTTCCTGCGTTAGTAGTTCCAATTCTCCTTGTTTGTTGCCCATGCTTTGTGCATTTGTATAAAAACATTTTAGTTTGTGATTGGTTTCTCTTCCTCCCATATTTATATTATTTAAATTTTTTTGTCTTTGTTCTTCCTTTCCACTTCCAGTAGCAGAGATCTCAATAGTATTTGTCAACTGTATATCTTTTTCTGGCCTTTTGCTTCCCTTCCCACATTGTTCTAGTTTAAAGCTCTCCTAATGAGTGTAGCAAGGCGACTTCCAAATACATGTTTTCCAGTCTTCGTAAGGTGCACACCATCTCTAGCAAGTAGTCCATCATATAGGCAATTCATTCCGTGATCTAGAAATCCAAATCCTTGTTGAAGGCACCATCGATGTAGCCAGTTGTTCACCTGTAGAATCTTATTCCACCTCATTGTTCCATGGCCATCCACTGGGAGGATGGATGAGAAGACCACCTGCGCTCCCAATTCTTTCACTTTCTTTCCTAAGTCTTCAAAGTCACTGCAGATGGTTTCCAGGTCCTTTCTTGAGGTGTCATTTGTCCCCACATGTATTAGCAGGAATGGGTAGTGATCTGTAGGTCTGAAGAGTCTTGATATCCTGTCAGACACATCTTTAATTTTTGCTCCAGGAAGACAGCACATTTCTCTTGAGGTTATGTCTGGTCTGCAGATAGCGGCCTCTGTTCCTTTCAACAGGGAATCCCCCATGACCACCACTCTCCGTTTTTTCTTCACAACATTTTTCTTTCTCCATCCAGGAGGATTCTGAGGGCTTACAAGGTTATTCATTGTGGGCAAAGTCTTATCTTGCTGTATTTCTTCATGGTTCTCCTGCATCAGAGCCTGGTACTGGTTCCTGAGCAGTATAGGTGCTGACTGCCTCTCGATCCTCCGGCTTCTCTGGGTCACATGCTTCCATTCCTCTGTTTCGTTAGGTGCAGTTCGAATTTCTTCTCTTTCTGTATCATGAAGAGATAATTCTGTTCTGTCTAAGAACTCTTCACCTTCCTTAATGATTTTCAAGGTAGTTAACCTCTCTTCTAGATTTTGCAACTTTTCCTCCAACAGGGACACAAGCTTGCATTTCTGGCATGTGAAGTTTGGCTTTTCCACTGGCAAGTCTGTGAACATGTAGCAGGATATGCAGCTCACCAAATGGCTCCTGGACTCTTACATGTTCTTATCCAGTGTTCTTTGAGCTCGCGGAGACTCTTCACTTATCCCAAAATGCAGTGAGAATATGCAAATTGTCTCCTCAGGACTCCTCCCCTGTTCCACTCCTGAGGTCTTATGTGTGGAGTCTGAACTGAATACCGACGGCCTTGTTGGTGCTGGTACTCAACAACTGCCCTCTTCTGCTCACAAATCCTTCCCAACATCTGCAGTGTAGAGTTCCAACACGTGGGAACATCACACACCAGTCTGTGAGCCGGAAGCTGCAAACTCTACTGAAACACGGCAAGGGCGGCGGAAGCTGTAGCTGACTTTCTAAAATGGGCACACAGGCGGCGGACTTTAACAAGCAGATCCGGCAGCTCCGGGTAGGATTTGAGAAACTACTGAACCACGAGGTTAATCACATGGGCCAGGCTTGGTACGTATGTGAGCTCGCCTTGCCTCAGAGCCGCCACCAGGATCCGGCCATTGTCACACATGACCATGCCTGGCTTTAGGTTCAGCGGTGTGAGCCACAGATCTGCCTGCTCTTTCAGAGCTGTCCACAACTCTTCAGCATTGTGCGGTTTGTCACCTAAGCATATTAGCTTCAGCACAGCCTGTTGCCGCTTGGCCGAGGCAGTGCTGCAGTGCTTCCAGCTTGTGACTGATGTGGTCATTTCGGAGATGGAGGCTGAAGAGGAGGAGGAGGATGAGGTGCAGGAGCTGTAGACCATGGGGGCAACCCTGATTGACCTAGGGCCCACAATCCTTAGCGTCGGGAGGACGTGTTCGGTCCCAAGGTCTGACTGCGTACCGGCTTCCACTATGTTAACCCAGTGTGCCGTCAGCAAGATGTACCATCCCTGCCCACAAGCACTTGTCCTCGTGTCCATGGTTAGGTGGACTTTCCCGGTAACTGCATTGTTGAGGGCACGGCTAATGTATTGGGACACGTGCTCGTGTAATGCGGGTGCGGCACACCGTGAGAAATAGTGGCGGCTGGGGACCGAGTACCGAGGGACTGCCGCCGCCATTAGGTTGCGGAATGCTTCCATCTCCACGAGCCTAAAAGGCAACATTTCGACCGCAAGCAGTTGTGAAATGTGAGAATTTAGTAGTGTGGCCTGAGGAGCGTTGGCTGCATATTTGCGCTAGCGTTACAAGGACTGGGGTATGAACAACTGAACGCTGTGCTGGGATAAGGACATGGACGTGCTTCCTGATGCTGCTACTTGAGAGTGTGCAATGACAGGTGCAGGGCAGGAGGCATCATCGCATGCACCATGGACAGGGGATTAGCTTGCATGCACAACAGTGGAAGAAGCAAAGGTGCCACCTGCAGACACTGTTCCTGGATCCTGGGGTTCGGCCCACAAAGTCGGGTGCTTTGCTGCCATGTGCCTGATCATGCTGGTGGTTGTCAGGCTGGTCGTTTTGCCATCCCTGCTGATGCTGGCCTGGCAGGTGGTGCAAATGGCCTTTTTGGGGTTATCAGCAGAGTCTTTAAAAAACAACCAGACTCGGGAAGACCTAACAGCTGTACTGGCAACTTCCTTCGTATTGGGGTTACGGGAAATGGTTGCCTGCCTTCTGTCTGCGGCCACCACACTGCTTCTTCCTGCCTGTTGGGGTGCTCTGCCTCCCTCCCCCTGTGTGCTGCTGTCCTCGCTCTGCATGTCCTCCTGCCAGGTTGGGTCAGTTACTATATCATCCACCACCTCGTCTTCCACTTCCGCACCCTGGTCCTCCTCCTGACTTTCTGGCAATTGTGTCTCATCATCGTCCACCTCTTGTGACACTTTCCCACATCGTCTTTGTGTGACCGTGGCTGCTCAAATATTTGGTCATTGCTACACGTGATCTCCTCTTGCCCCGCTTCAAGTGGACCGGGCGAGAGGCCCGAATCTGTAAATGGAAAAGTGAACAGCTCTTCAGAGTGTCCAAGTGTGGGATCAGTTGTCTCCAGGCACTCGGCATGGTGGGAGGAAGGAGGATCAGGGTGAGGAATATGCGGTCCAGACTCACGGCTGTTGAGACTTGACCGTGTGGAAGACAGGGTGGTGGTGGTGGCTAGGTGACTGGAAGCATTATCCACTATCCAACCAACAACCTTTTGACACTACTCTGGGTTCAATAGTGGTGTGCTGTGATCCCCAAGGAATTGGGACAGAATGGTCGGGCGAGAAGATTTGGGTGTTTGTTGTGGCACAATTTCAGCTTGCCCACGGCCTTATCCTCGGCTTCTGCATGCACCATCACCATCACGTCCAGTTCCCCGTCCCTTGCCACGTGCCTTGACCATTTTCAATGGAGGACAGTATCTTCCACACTCACTACAAATGACTGAGTTTGGAGCGAACTTAGATGTGATCCGTGTGACGGAGAAAATAGAGTTTTAAATATCTGGCCTGTAGGTAAGTAGTTTGAACAGCAAACTGGTGTGAATTGCTTCACTGACACACTGAAAGAAATTTTTAATGGAGGCCAGAAATGGCAGTATTTTCTGACAACATATACAGTACAGACCAAAAGTTTGGACATACCTTCTCATTTAAAGATTTTTCTGTATTTTCATGACTATGAAAATTGTGCATTCACACTGAAGGCATCAAAACTATGAATTAACACATGTGGAATTACATACTTAACAAAAAAGTGTGAAACAACTGAAAATATGTCTTATATTCTAGGTTCTTCAAAGTAGCCACCTTTTGCTTTGATGACTGCTTTGCACACTCTTGGCATTCTCTTGATGAGCTTCAAGAGGTAGTCACCGGAAATGGTCTTCACTTCACAGGTGTGCCCTGACAGGTTTAATAAGTGGGTTTTCTTGCCTTATAAATGGGGTTGGGACCATCAGTTGTGTTGTGCAGAAGTCTGGTGGATACACAGCTGATAGTCCTAATGAATAGACTGTTAGAATTTGTATTATGGCAAGAAAAAAGCAGCTAAGTAAAGAAAAACGAGTGGCCATTATTACTTTAAGAAATGAAGGTCAGTCAGTGCGAAAAATTGGGATAACTTTGAAAGTGTCCCCAAGTGCAGTTGCAAAAACCATCAAGCGCTACAAAGAAACTGGCTCACATGAGGACCGCCCCAGGAAAGGAAGACCCAGAGTCACCTCTGCTTCTGAGGATAAGTTTATCCGAGTCACCAGCCTCAGAAATCGCAGGTTAACAGCAGCTCAGATTAGAGACCAGGTCAATGCCACACAGAGTTCTAGCAGCAGACACATCTCTACAACAACTGTTAAGAGGAGACTTTGTGCAGCAGGCCTTCATGGTAAAATAGCTGCTAGGAAACCACTGCTAAGGACAGGCAACAAGCAGAAGAGACTTGTTTGGGCTAAAGAACACAAGGAATGGACATTAGACCAGTGGAAATCTGTGCTTTGGTCTGATGAGTCCAAATTTGAGATCTTTGGTTCCAACTACCATGTCTTTGTGTGACGCAGAAAAGGTGAACAGATGGACTCTACATGCCTGGTTCCCACCGTGAAGCATAGAGGAGGAGGTGTGATGGTGTTGGGGTGCTTTGCTGGTGACACTGTTGGGGATTTATTCAAAATTGAAGGCATACTGAACCAGCATGGCTACCACAGCATCTTGCAGCGGCATGCTATTCCATCTGGTTTATGCTTAGTTGGACCATCCTTTATTTTTCAACAAGACAATGACCCCAAACACACCTCCAGGCTGTGTAAGGGCTATTTGACCAAGAGGGAGAGTGACGGGGTGCTACGCCAGATGACCTGGCCTCCACAGTCACCAGACCTGAACCCAATCGAGATGGTTTGGGGTCAGCTGGACCGCAGAGTGAAGGCAAAAGGGCCAACAAGTGCTAAGCATCTCTGGGAACTCCTTCAAGATTGTTGGAAGACCATTTCCGGTGACTACCTCTTGAAGCTCATCAAGAGAATGCCAAGAGTGTGCAAAGCAGTCATCAAAGCAAAAGGTGGCTACTTGGAAGAACCTAGAATATAAGACATATTTTCAGTTGTTTCACACTTTTTTGTTAAGTATATAATTCCACATGTGTTAATTCATAGTTTTGATGCCTTCAGTGTGAATGTACAATTTTCATAGTCATGAAAATAGAGAAAAATCTTTAAATGAGAAGGTGTGTCCAAACTTTTTCTGACAGCATATATGTGATCCGTGTGACAGAGAAAACAGAGTTTTAAATACCTGGCCTGTAGGTAAGTAGTTTGAACAGCAAACTGGTGTGAGTTGCTTCACTGACACACTGAAAGAAATTTTTAATGGAGGCCAGAAATGGCAGTATTTTCTGACAACATATATGTGATCCGTGTGATGGAGAAAACAGAGTTTTATTACCTGGCCTGTAGGTAAGTGTAATGCACACGCCCGGGCTGAGTGGCGTGTGCGTGTGTATGTAGTGATTCCACTGTGCCATGAACCGGAGAGTGCCTGGAGGGGCGTAACTAAGTATCTGCCCGATCCGACCAAGGTCGCACGACGGCATACGACGCCAGTGCACCAGGGAGGAACCGAGCAGAGGGACCAGGGTCTACTCCAGGTCAGACTCCAGACACGGCTGTTGACCCACACCGGGGAATACAGGAACAGGCAGACTAGAGCGCAGGCTGGGTAGGGTCCAGTACAGACTGGGAGACAAATTCGAAACCGCAGACGCGGTGGACAGGGCTGAGCAGAGCGAAACCGCAGACGCGGTGGACAGAGCTGAGCAGAGCGAAACCGCAGACAAAGTGGACAGGGCTGAGCAAAGCGAAACCGCAGAAGCGGTGGACAGGGCTGAGCAAAGCGAAACCGCAGACGCGGTGGACAGGGCTGAGCAAAGCGAAACCGCAGACGTGGTGGACAGGGCTGAGCAAAGCGAAACCGCAGACGCGGTGGACAGAGCTGAGCAAAGCGAAACCGCAGACGCGGTGGACAGGGCTGAGCAAAGCGAAACCGCAGATGTGGTGGACAGGGCTGAGCAAAGCGAAACCGCAGACGCGGTGGACAGGGCTGAGCAAAGCGAAACCGCAGACGCGGAGGAGACAGGGCTGAGCAAAGCGAAACCGCAGACGCGGAGGGGACAGGGCTGAGCAAAGCGAAACCGCAGACGCGGAGGGGACAGGGCTGAGCAAAGCGAAACCGCAGACGCGGAGGGGACAGGGCTGAGCAAAGCGAAACCGCAGACGCGGAGGGGACAGGGCTCTGTTCACACGGAACAGACTGAAGGGAAAGGCAGAACCAGATACACACAGGATGCTTACAATGAAGTAGAGAGTGGACTCCAAACTCACAAACGGGAGTACAAAGACAACGAGTAGGAGATAGGTACGGGATCAGATTCTGCAAGAAAAGGGAAGGTACGGACATAGAGAAAAACAGATAACAGGCTAGAAGAGTATACAAACAAGAGCAGGCAAGATACAGGAACGGGTCTAGGTATGTGGCCCCTAGAAGGCGGAAAGAACAGGCTAGGAGCGTGTTCACACTGGCCTGGAAATACAGCCTCCAGGATAGGCAGAAGACAACAGGCTAGAGAGCGTGTACAGACTGCAGGTTAGAGTACACAGGTAGGACACAGTACAGACACGGGAACAAATACTGCAAGACAGGTAACATACACAGGACCTGGCATGTCAGAGACAAAAAGCCAACTGACAGGGAAAGATGCTCAGGCATGGGTTAATTGGAGCAGCTGGTTTAAATACCAGGTGACAGACAGCAATAGGCTGAGGACGCACAAGGGGTGTGCCTGCAGCAGGTACAAAAAGCAGGAAGTGATCAGGCGCCGCCCTTAAGCAGCAGACACAGAGGCAAGCAGACAGCATGGAGGGAAGCCAGGCTAGCAGACTGGACTGGAGATCAAGTGCGCGCTCTTGAACAGTGGGAGACGGACCACTATGCAAGGATGCCACCAGGTATGTTACAGTACCCCCCCCCTTACGCCCCCTCTTCTTCAGGCCTGCCAGAATCTTACGCAGGGAATTCGAGGGCCAATCCTTCACTTCAAGAAGATCACTACCACTGTCCACAGGAAAAACTGGTCTCATCAGGGTAGCTAGGATGCTACCTCCTGTCCAGCCATCCTCAGCAACAGACGAAACGGGTGGAGTACCAGGAACAGCACACAAGGAAGTCTCTCTCCACATATTTTCAGGTGGCTCCCCAGAGTGTACAGAAGACAACTGGAGGTCCTCTGCCGGGTCAGAGGAGTGCAGAGACTCGGGGGTAACCTCTGCTTCAGAGAACACTAGGTCGGACTCACTGGACAAAGCAGGCGAGGTATCGGGTGCCGAGTATAGGAAAGTCTCTGTCCATTCACCACCAGGTGGCACCCCGAAGGGTTCTGGAGACAATTGAAGGTCCTCCGCCTGGTCGGAGGGGTGTAGAGACTCGGGACAAACCTCTGCTTCGGAGTACACTAGGTTAGACTCACTAGGCGAAGCGAGTGAGGTATCAGATCCAGAATATAGGAGAGTCTCTGTCCTTTCGCTACCAGGTAGCACCACGAAGGGCTCAGGAGACAACTGGAGGTCCTCTGCCAGGTCAGAGGGGTGTAGAGACTCGGGGGTAACCTCTGCTTCGGAGTACACTAGGTCGGACTCACTGGATGAAGCAGCCGTGGTATCAGGTACCGAGTATAGGAAAGTCTCTGTCCATTCGCTACCAGGTAGCACCCCGAAGGGTTCAGGAGACAACTGGAGATCCTCCGCCTGATCGGAGGGTTGTAGAGACTCGGGGGTAACCTCTGCTTCGGAGAACACTAAGTCGGACTCACTGGACGAAGTGGGCGATTTATCAGGTGCAGAGTATAGGGAAGGCTCTGTCCATTCGCTACCAGGTAGCACCCCGAAGGGTTCTGGAGACAATTGGAGGTCCTCCGCCTGGTCGGAGGGGAGTAGAGACTCGGGGTTAACTACCGCTTTGAGGTACCCATTGTCAGGCTCACAGGACGGAGCAGACGAAGTATCGGATACCGGGTGTAGGGAAGTCTCTCTCCATTTGTCATCAGGTGGTATCCCGGAGGATTCAGGAGGCAACAGGGGATCCTCCGCCAGGTAGTAGAGATGCACAGACTCGGAGGTAATCACTGCTTCAGAGTACCCTTGGACAGGCTCACCGGTTAAAGTGGGTGAAGCATCAGATACCGGGTGCAGGAAGTCCTCCAGTCTGGATTCTGGGTGGGCAGTAGTCTCTTCGGACAGGAGAACAGGTGCGCTACCCACGCACATAACCCGTCGAGGCTGCTCCGGGATACCGGGAAATGAAGCTTCAGCAGGAACCTCAAGGTTGGAATCAAGAGGTCTTTGGGAGAACAGACCTTGGCGTGACGGCTTGCCTCTACGCCTAGCACGTCTGGACTGCCTCTTGAGGTCGTGAGAAGTATTCCGGAGAGCGTAGTCATCCTGTGTGGATTCTGGGTGGGCAGTAGTCTCTTCGGGCAGGAGGACTAGTGCGCTACCCACACACATTACCGGTCGGGGCTGCTCCAGAATATTGGGAAGTGAAGCTTCAGCATGGGCTTCAGGGTTAGGGTCCTCAAAGACCATACGAAAGGCCACCAGGAAAGCCTGCAGGTCAATGACGACAGGATCCCATGCTTCCCATAGGGGGGTGACCCATTTCAAGGCATCACCCACTAGGTAGTCAATCATAAAGGCCACTTTAGCACAATCGGAAGGAAAATAGAGAGGGTAGGCCTTAAAGTGTAGCATGCATTGCTCCACAAATGCACGACTCTGTCTTGGATCCCCATAGTACCGTGGCGGGTCCGCAGGAACAAGTGCAGAAAGATCCATCTGGACGGGTGCGTAATTCGCCTGGAACTCTGCTAATGAAAAAAAAAAATAAAATAAATATATATATATTTTTTATTTATTTTTAATGCACGTATTCGCTGGAAAACGTCTCAGAGAGCGAAGGCCGTGGGGCTCAACGGGAACCATGGCCTGAGCATGCTGTAATGCACACGCCCGGGCTGAGTGGCGTGTGCGTGTGTATGTAGTGATTCCACTGTGCCATGAACCGGAGAGTGCCTGAAGGGGCGTAACTAAGTATCTGCCCGATCCGACCAAGGTCACACGACGGCATATGACGCCAGTGCACCAGGGAGGAACCGAGCAGAGGGACCAGGGTCTTCTCCAGGTCAGACTCCGGACACTGCTGTTGACCCACATCGGGGAATACAGGAACAGGCAGACTAGAGCGCAGGCTGGGTAGGGTCCAGCACAGATTGGGAGACAAATTCGAAACCGCAGACGCGGTGGACAGGGCAGAGCAAATTCGAAACCGCAGACGCGGTGGACAGGGCAGAGCAAAGCGAAACCGCAGACGTGGTGGACAGGGCAGAGCAGAGCGCCACCGCAGACGCGGTGGACAGGGCTGAGCAGAGCGCCACCGCAGACGCGGTGGACAGGGCTGAGCAGAGCGCCACCGCAGACGCGGTGGACAGGGCTGATCAGAGCGCCACCGCTGACGCGGTGGACAGGGCTGAGCAGAGCGCCACCGCAGACGCGGTGGACAGGGCTGAGCAGAGCGCCACCGCAGACGCGGTGGACAGGGCTGAGCAGAGCGCCACCGCAGACGCGGTGGACAGGGCTGAGCACAGCGCCACCGCAGACGCGGTGGACAGGGCTGAGCAGAGCGCCACCGCAGACGCGGTGGACAGGGCTGAGCAGAGCGCCACCGCAGACGCGGTGGACAGGGCTGAGCAGAGCGCCACCGCAGACGCGGTGGACAGGGCTGAGCAGAGCGCCACCGCAGACGCGGTGGACAGGGCTGAGCAGAGCGCCACCGCAGACGCGGTGGACAGGGCTGAGCAGAGCGAAACCGCAGACGCGGTGGACAGGGCTGAGCAGAGCGAAACCGCAGACGCGGTGGACAGGGCTGAGCAGAGCGAAACCGCAGACGCGGTGGACAGGGCTGAGCAGAGCGCCACCGCAGACGCGGTGGACAGGGCGGAGCAGAGCGAAACCGCAGACGCGGTGGACAGGGCTGAGCAGAGCGAAACCGCAGACGCGGTGGACAGGGCTGAGCAGAGCGCCACCGCAGACGCGGTGGACAGGGCTGAGCAGAGCGAAACCGCAGACGCGGTGGACAGGGCTGAGCAGAGCGCCACCGCAGACGCGGTGGACAGGGCGGAGCAGAGCGAAACCGCAGACGCGGTGGACAGGGCTGAGCAGAGCGAAACCGCAGACGCGGTGGACAGGGCTGAGCAGAGCGCCACCGCAGACGCGGTGGACAGGGCTGAGCAGAGCGCCACCGCAGACGCGGTGGACAGGGCTGAGCAGAGCGCCACCGCAGACGCGGTGGACAGGACTGAGCAGAGCGAAACCGCAGACGCGGTGGACAGGGCTGAGCAGAGCGCCACCGCAGACGCGGTGGACAGGGCTGAGCAGAGCGCCACCGCAGACGCGGTGGACAGGGCTGAGCAGAGCGCCACCGCAGACGCGGTGGACAGGGCTGAGCAGAGCGCCACCGCAGACGCGGTGGACAGGGCTGAGCAGAGCGCCACCGCAGACGCGGTGGACAGGGCTGAGCAGAGGGCCACCGCAGACGCGGTGGACAGGGCTGAGCAGAGCGCCACCGCAGACGCGGTGGACAGGGCTGAGCAGAGCGCCACCGCAGACGCGGTGGACAGGGCTGAGCAGAGCGCCACCGCAGACGCGGTGGACAGGGCTGAGCAGAGCGCCACCGCAGACGCGGTGGACAGGGCTGAGCAGAGCGAAACCGCAGACGCGGTGGACAGGGCTGAGCAGAGCGAAACCGCAGACGCGGTGGACAGGGCTGAGCAGAGCGAAACCGCAGACGCGGTGGACAGGGCAGAGCAGAGCGAAACCGCAGACGCGGTGGACAGGACTGAGCAGAGCGAAACCGCAGACGCGGTGGACAGGGCAGAGCAGAGCGAAACCGCAGACGCGGTGGACAGGGCTGAGCAGAGCGAAACCGCAGACGCGGTGGACAGGACTGAGCAGAGCGAAACCGCAGACGCGGTGGACAGGGCAGAGCAGAGCGAAACCGCAGACGCGGTGGACAGGGCTGAGCCGAGCGAAACCGCAGACGCGGTTTACAGGGCTGAGCCGAGCGAAACCGCAGACGCGGTGGACAGGGCTGAGCCGAGCGAAACCGCAGACGCGGTGGACAGGGCTGAGCCGAGCGAAACCGCAGACGCGGTGGACAGGGCTGAGCCGAGCGAAACCGCAGACGCGGTGGACAGGGCTGAGCCGAGCGAAACCGCAGACGCGGTGGACAGGGCTGAGCCGAGCGAAACCGCAGACGCGGTGGACAGGGCTGAGCCGAGCGAAACCGCAGACGCGGTGGACAGGGCTGAGCCGAGCGAAACCGCAGACGCGGTGGACAGGGCTGAGCCGAGCGAAACCGCAGACGCGGTGGACAGGGCTGAGCCGAGCGAAACCGCAGACGCGGTGGACAGGGCTGAGCCGAGCGAAACCGCAGACGCGGTGGACAGGGCTGAGCCGAGCGAAACCGCAGACGCGGTGGACAGGGCTGAGCCGAGCGAAACCGCAGACGCGGTGGACAGGGCTGAGCCGAGCGAAACCGCAGACGCGGTGGACAGGGCTGAGCCGAGCGAAACCGCAGACGCGGTGGACAGGGCTGAGCAGAGCGAAACCGTAGACGCGGTGGACAGGGCTGAGCAAAGCGAAACCGCGGAGGGGACAGGGCTCTGTTCACACGGAACAGACTAGAAGGGAAAGGCAGAATCAGATACACACAGGATACTTGCAATGAAGTAGAGAGTGAACTCCAAACTCACAAACGGGAGTACAAAGACAACGAGTAGGAGATAGGTACGGGATCAGATTCTGCAAGAAAAGGGAAGGTACGGACATAGAGAAAAACAGATAACAGGCTAGAAGAGTATACAAACAAGAGCAGGCAAGATACAGGAACGGGTCTAGGTATGCGGCCCCTAGAAGGCGGAAAGAACAGGCTAGGAGTGTGTTCACACTGGCCTGGAAATACAGCCTCCAGGATAGGCAGAAGACAACAGGCTAGAGAGCTTGTACAGACTGCAGGTTAGAGTACACAGGTAGGACACAGTACAGACACGGGAACAAATACTGCAAGACAGGTAACATACACAGGACCTGGCATGTCAGAGACAAAAAGCCAACTGACAGGGAAAGGTGCTCAGGCATGGGTTAATTGGAGCAGCTGGTTTAAATACCAGGTGACAGACAGCAATAGGCTGAGGACGCACAATGGGTGTGCCTGCAGCAGGTACAAAAAGGAAGTGATCGGGCGCCGCCCTTAAGCAGCAGACACCGAGGCAAGCAGACAGCATGGAGGGAAGCCAGGCTAGCAGACTGGACTGGAGATCAAGTGCGCGCTCTTGCACAGTGGGAGATGGACCACTATGCAAGGACGCCGCCAGGTATGTTACAGTAAGTAGTTTGAACAGCAAACTGGTGTGAATTGCTTCACTGACACACTGAAAGAAATTTTTAATGGAGGCCAGAAATGACAGTATTTTCTGACAACGTATATCTGATCCGTGTGACGTAGAAAACAGAGTTTTAAATACCTGGCCTGTAGGTAAGTAGTTTGAACAGCAAACTGGTATAAATTGCCTCACTGACACACTAAAGGAAATTTTTAATAGAGGCCAGAAATGGTAGTATTTTCTGACAACATATATGTTATCCGTGTGACGGAGAAAACAGAGTGTTAAATACCTGGCCTGTAGGTAAGTAGTTTGAACAGCAAACTGGTGTGAATTGGTTCACTGTCACACTAAAGGAAATTTTTAATGGAGGCCAGAAATGGCATTATTTTCTGACAACGTATATTTGATCCGTGTGACGGAGAAAACAGGGTTTTAAATACTTGGCCTGTAGGTAAGTCGTTTGAACAGCAAACTGGTGTGAATTGCTTCACTGACACACAAAAGGAGATTTTTAGTGGAGGCCAGAAATGGCAGTATTTTCTGACAACGTATATGTGATCCATGTGACAGAAAAAACAGGGTTTTAAATACCTGGCCTGTAGGTAAGTAGTTTGAACAGCAAACTCATGTGAATTGCTTCAATGACACACTAAAGGAAATTTTTAATGGAGGCCAGAAATGACAGTATTTTCTGACAACTTATATGTGATTCGTGTGACGGAGAAAACAAAGTTTTAAATACCTGCATTTCTAGCGCTGTAATATGGAAAGGACCTGGCTGTATTCTGCAGTGCCAACAAGCAAATGGCGCAGAAAAACGGTGTTCTCTGGATTGCTTTTTAAGCAAATAATGAGGATTAAGATCCAGAAAAAAAGTATTCCTGGCCCCTGAGACCTGGGCCTTTGTGTAGAAATATCTAACAGCAGCAGAAGGCAGAATTGGAATGGAGCCTCTTGTGCTACATGCACTGCAGTCTGCTATATACCTTGTCTGCTTATATACACTGCCTGCCTGATATCTCTGCAGATGGATTAGTTAGTCATCAAAAGGACTCTTTGTTAAGATGGATATGTGTAATGTACGGTTTTTCTCCCTACACTACCTAATACACAAGCAAATCTCTCCCTGAAATTTTTTTAAAATTTAAAAAATAGGGTATGTGCACATGATCAGTAATTGCTGCGGATTTCACGCAGTGCACTTGTGCTGCGTGCAATCCGCAGTGGCCAGATGTTACAGCATAGTGGATGGGATTTGTAGAAATCCCATGTCCACTATGTGTCTCCGTGCACCTGCGGATCACCTGCGGACACGGATATGTGGCGCGTCTTTCCAGACAGCAGCATGTCAATTTCTCTTGCGAAGATGCTAGTCTCCGCAAGAGAAATTATATCAGTGCAATGTATAGGATGCGGTGAATCCGCATGGTTCAATGAACACATGCGGATTCACCTGCGTACAGCGCTTTGGACGCAGCATAAAGTATACTGTGTTCAAAGCGCTGCCAATACCGGCCGTGTGCACATACCCTTATAGTATGTGGGCTGGTGGGGTTTGTATGGCAGGGATGCTTTTTTGACCCAGTCCAGCCCTGTTCCTCCTATACATGACAAAGCTTAGAGATTGAACTCCACCAACTCCTATCTGTTGGCCACGGAAATGGTAGTGTCAGGCCCTACTTTTTTGAAATGTGAACACTCCTGGTTGGGTCTTCATCTGCTGGGTTGGCTGTAGTGGAAGAGTTGTCGGACCCCATTATACTAGTTCTACTCTAGTGAAATTAATTCTTTGGTGCTGATATTGTTGTCACAGGGGTACACATGATATAATCGAAATTGGTTTTCTTACTACAATGGTATATAAAGCAGGCCACATTTCATCTTTTAATTATTTGGTGCTATTATTATTCTCCATACAGGGGTACACATGTAAATGTGCTCAACTTAGTGGTTCAGCAGTTTCTCAAAACCTACCAAGATCTGCCATTTCAGAAAGTCAGCTACGGCTTCCGCCACCCTAGCAGTGCTTCAGCAGCGTTTGCAGCTTCCGACTCACCGACTGGTGTGCTATGTGACCACACGTTGGAAATCAACGTTGCAGATGTTGGAAAGGATTTGTGAGCAGCAGAGGGCAGTTGTTGAGTACCAGCTTCAACACACCAGTTGAAATTCAGGTCAGCCTCCGCACATAACAGCTGATGAGTAGGCATGGATGTATGACATCTGTGCAGTCCTCCAAAACTTTCAGGACTTCACCAAAATGGTGAGCAGCGATGATGCCATAATTAGTGTCACCATCCCACTTCTCGGGGAGAACATCCAAACTTCTTGCAGATATTGTCCTGCAAGGCTGCAGTGCTAACCACTGAGCCACTGTGCTGCCCTCTCTGTTCTCCTGGCTCTGATATCTAACATGCTGGACAAACTTGCACCTACTGCTACTCAGTGTCTTCAGCTCCTTTGTGAGAAACTAATGTTTGGGCAGCCACTCATTCTACCAAATAAAATTCCTGAGAAGGAAATTGTGGACGGCTTCGCTTCTGGTACTTGGTGTACTGGTAATACCATAGCATGCCAAAATTCACTGGAAATATTCCAGGCTAGTTGGAGACAAGCTCATTCCCAGAGAAAAGTACCAGCAGCAAGCTAAGGAGATGGTGGCCTCTCTCATTATAAAGGAGTTAGCTCGTTGTCTAGGAGACCAACCACCGCTGCTGTCTACCTTGTGAACATTGTGTTGAAGCTTGCAAGGTGTCACTGATTTACCATGACAGAGAGGAGCCAGGAGACCACAGCGCCTGATTCCTCCCATTTCTGCACTCATTAGAAGCCTTTTCTCCTTCATATTAATCGGTGCAGGGATTAATCTGCTCAGTTGTGAGCTCCTGGAAGCTTACCTTCATTTAGGCTCTCAGCAGATTTGTCCCGTGCGTCTCCCCTACGGTGTAACTCTGTTCTCCAACACATCAGACTCTCAACTACCGTGGAAACGTTGAAAAGTAAGCTGAAGAGTGAAGACCCACTTCTTCTGACAAGCGTACAGTCTGCAGTAACCCTCGCTCCAGAATACCGCTGCACGACCAGCTGTACCCTGACCTACTGTATCCTCACCCATCCCTTGTAGATTGCTTGTGCTCCCTCGTGGGCAGGGTCTTCTATCCTCTTGTACCAGTCGGTGACCCCTTTTCACATGTAAAACGTCACTGAGTAAATGTTGCTGTAATAATAATAATTATAGTACTTGTACTCTGGGTCAATTGATGGCACTTTCCTGGTTTCTACCCCAAATTTGATGTGTTTTGGCAGCTTTTGGACACGTTTGAAGGTGTTGTGTATGCGTTTGTTTTTGTCCCCCATTGAATCCTATGGCGTTCGGTAATGTTCGGCGAATATTCGACGAATAAATCATCGAATATTGCAAATTCGGCGATCATAATCCGAAGCTAACATTGAAACATTTGCCCATCTCTAGTCTTAAGTCTTTTGCAGCCTCTAAAGGTTTTATCCTGGATTGCCCTGCATTTAGCTCCATTCATCAACTCTGACCAGCTTCCCTGTCCCTGGTGAAGAAAAGCATTCTGACAGCATGATGCTGCTTCCAACATGTTTGACGATGGGGATGGTGTTTTCAGGTTGATGTGCAATGTTAGTTTTCCGCCACATATAGCATTTTATATATAGCCCAAAAAGTTCTATTTTGATCTCATTGGACCAGAGCACCTTCTTCCACATGATAGCTGTGTCCCCTACATGGCGTTTTGCAAACTGAAACCGGGACTTCTTATGACTTGCTTTCAAAAATATTTTTTTTCTTGTTGCCACTCAATAAAGGCCAGATTTGTAGAGTATATGACTAATAGTTGTCCTCTGGACAGATTTTCCCACCTGAGCTGTGGATGTCTGCCGCTCCTCCAGAGTGAAGATGGCCCTCTTGGTTGCTTCTCTAATTAGTGTTCTCCTTGCTTGGGATGTCAGTTTAGGTGGACAAATATGTCTTGGTAGGATTCCAGGTGTGACATACTCCTTCCATTTTGGATGATGGATTGAACAATGGTCCGTGAAATGTTCAGAGCTTGGGCTATTTTATTTAAATCTAACCCTGCTTTACTCTTCTCTACAACTTTATCCCTTACCTGTCTATTGTGTACTTTGGTTTTCATGATGCTGTTTGATCCCTAATGTTATCAAACATCTGAGGCCTTCACAGAATAGCTGTAGTCATGCTGAGAATAAATTACACATAGGTGGACTCAATTTACTAATTATGTGACTTCTGGAGGCAATTGCTCAGATAGGATTTTATTTAGGCTATGTGCCCACGATGCAGAAAATTTCTGCAGCATTTCTGCATCTCCCTGGCAGACAAAACGCATGCAGATTGTGCATGCGTTTTTCCTGCAGAATACATGTGGATCCATATGCGGATTCACATGCGTTTCCTCATGCAGATTGACAAGCGCTTTCCAGGCGATAGCATCACTTGGAAAGTGCTTGACAACTAGGTCACACTGTATAAATCCATGCAAACAGCATGGATTTATACAGTGTGAACCATAAAAATAAAATAAAATAAAGCTATACTCACCCCCGATGCCCCGGCGTGGCTGCAGCGCTGCTTCCTGGCTGGTTCCTGGCTGCCGGCATATCGCGAGACAGAGCGGTGAAGGGCCTGCGGTCACATGACTGTGACGTCACCGAAGGTCCTTCAGCGATGCCGGCATGCAGAGAAGCCTTCGGAAAGGTGAGTATAAACTTTATTTATTATTTTATTCTTTTTTTTACAGGTAATATGGTACCCAGATCTGGATGAGAGTCTCCTCTCTTCCAGAACTGGGTACCATCCGCACATAGAGACGCATAGAATTCGCTTGTAGAAATGTACAGACGCGCATTCTATGAGTCTCAATGCAAGTCAATGGCGGCCATTCCGCTGCGCTTCCGCAAAATTAAATGACATGCTGCGGATTTTTGTACGCAGCATAAACGCTGCGGAAAAATCCGCAGCATGGACATAGAACATAGGGCATAGTCCCCTTGGGGACCATGGGGTGCGGATTACCTAGCGTTTCACAAGCGTTTACGCTGCGGAAATTCCGCAGCATAAACGCTTGAAAAACGCTACGTGGGCACCCAGACTTAGGGGAATCAGACTACAAGAGGCTGAATACAAATGCATGTCACCATTTTCAGATTTATATTTTTAATAGTAATTAGGAAAACATGTATCATTTCCTTTATACTTCACAAATACTTGGTACTTTGTGTTGCTATATCACATAAAATCTTAATAAATCCTAATAAAATACATTTACGTTTGTGGGTGTAACTTGAAAAAATGTGAAAAAGTTCATGGGGTATGAATACTTTTTCAAGACACTGTGTGAAGCCTCATGCTGACATTCCCTAGACTTACAATGTAAAAGTGACTGGGCTCTATGCGTGAGCCAACAAGTCGGAATGTCTGCTGCATGACCCCGTAGATGACCGGAACATCGATGTAAGCCAGGAAAGACAGTGATTGTTAAGTCTATTAACACACTTACACTACACTACAGACATGTACACTGGGTTAGTCATTAAAAAAATCAAGTGTGCTTCTTCATAAAAAGATGAACTAATTGGCCAAATGTGATATTGGTTTAAAGGGGTTTTTCAGTCTAGCAAAATATCAGCAAGCACTGTAGCCTGTCAAATTCTAAAGTCACATTCAAACGTTCAGTATTTGGTCAGCATTTTACATCAGTATTTGTAAGCCAAAAGCAGGAGTGGAACTGAGGAAAAGTATAATAGAAACATGTTTCACCCACTCTTGGTTTTGGCTTACAAATACCGATGACAAATACTGACCAAATATTGAACATGTGAACATGGCCTTACAGTGAGTAATGCACACACTGTGGGGATTTGGCTCTGCTTGCCAAATGAATAGGTCTTTTTTTCTTGCTTCTCTCTCTATTTAGAGAAGGAGAAAAATAAACTCAAGTATAAAAATCACATAGCCATCATATGAGCACCACTTAAACCAGTAAACAGAGCTAAATCCTAACAATAGTATTGTGATTCAGGGGTTAGTGCTGTTTTTTTGCAGCTCTGGAGTCCTGTGTTCAAATCCCTGCAAGGAGTCTGTACAGGTGCTTCTCACAAAATTAGAATATCATCAAAAAGTTAATTTATTTCAATTTTTCAATACAAAAAGTGAAACTCATATATTATATAGAGTCATTACAAACAGAGTGATCTATTTCAAGTGTTTCTTTCTGTTAATGTTTATGATTATGGCTTACAGCCAATGAAAACACAAAAGTCATTATCTCATTCAATTAGAATACTTTATTACAACAGCTTGAAAAATGTTTTTAAAATCCGAAATGTTGGCGTATTGAAATGTATGTTCAGTAAATGCAGTCAATACGGGCTCCTTTTGCACCAATTAATGCATCAATGCGGTGTGGCATGGAGGCGATCAGCCTGTGGCACTGCTGAGGTGTTATGGAAGCCCAGGTTGCTTTGATAGCAGCCTTCAGCTGGTCTGCATTGTTGGGTGTAGTGTCTCTTATATTCCTCTTGACAATACCCCATAGATTCTCTATGGGGTTAAGGTCAGACGAGTTTGCTGGCCAATCAAGCACAGTGATACTGTTGTTTTTAAACCAGGTATTGGTACTTTTGGCAGTGTAGACAGGTGCCAAGTCCTGTTGGAGAATGAAATTTCCATCTCCAAAAAGCTTGTCGGCAGAGGGAAGCATGAAGTGCTTTAAAATTTCCTGGTAGACGGCTGCGCTGATTTTGGTCTTGATAAAACACAGTGGATTTACACCAGCAGATGACATGGCTCCCCAAACCATCACTGATTGTGGAAACTTCACACTAGACCTTAAGCAACTTGGATTGTGTGCCTCTCCATGCTTCCTCCAGACTCTGGGACCTTGATTTCCAAATGAAATGCAAAATTTACTTTCATCTGAAAACAACACCTTGAACCACTGAGCAACAGTCCAGGTCTTTTTCTCCTTGGCCCAGGTAAGACGCTTCTGGCGTTGTCTATTGGTCATGAGTGGTTTGACACAAGGTATGCGACACTTGTAGCCCATGTATGTCCTGGCTACGTCTGAGTGTGGTGGCTCTTGAAGCAATGACTCCAGCAACAGTCCACTCCTTGTGAATCTCCCCCAAATTTTTGAATGGCCTTTTCTTAACAATCTTTTCAAGGCTGCGGTTATCCCGGTTGCTTGTGCACCTTTTTCTGCCACACTTTTTCCTTCCACTCAACTTTCCATTAATATGCTTGGATACAGCACTCTGTGAACAGCCAGCTTCTTTAGCAATGACTTTTGTGGCTTACCCTCCTTGTGGAGTGTGTCAATGACTGCCAGCAGTCTTCCCCATGATTGTGGAGCATACTGAAATAGACTAAGGGACCTTTTAAACACTTAGGAAGCCTTTGCAGGTGTTTTTTGTTAATTATTCTAATTTGCTGAGATAACGGCTTTTGTGTTTTCATTAGCTGTAAGCCATAATCATCAAAATTAATAGAAATAAACACTTGAAATAGATCACTCTGTTTGTAATGACTCTATATAATATATGAGTTTCACTTTTTGTATTGAAGAACTGAAATAAATTAACTTTTTGATGATATTCTAATTCTGTGAGAAGCACCTGTATATTCTCCCCACGTTTGTGTGGATTTCCTTCCTTCCACACTCCAAAGACATGTAATGACCCAAAAGGGGCCATTGCAAACATGTTTGCATTCATATGAGCATGTGGAGTAAGTCGTGCTTTGATGTATTGCCTGGTGTTATTATGTTAAATTAAATGTAAATTGTTGCACTGTAATAGCACTGGAGACCAGCAGGTCGTGGTATAAGGTTCGGCAATGGACCGTATTGGAGGATGTCTGATCAACATCATCTATAGTCTGGTTACTATGGTGACCAGGGAGAGTTGGCAGTTGGCGGTTAGAGGGAGTCAAGCCTGTCTAGAGGTGAGGCATAGTGTACAAGGGCTGCCAGAATTAAGTACCTTGCCAGACAGTTTTTTTTAGAGCCATCACAGCAAAGCCAAATATTTTTCCCGTGTCAGACTGTCAGTCCTGTTGCCATCCAGCCGGCACCTGTATGGAAAACCAGTATTGCAGCTAAATGCTGGAGAAGCTGTGATTCCTTCATCTGTGATGCAGTAAACCATTTGAACTGTTCATACCAAGGTCTGGTCTGCTTTTTTCCTACCTACCTCTAAATCCTCTAGATGTACCCTGTGAATGGGTTTGGAGTGCCAGGAACCAGGTAGGAGCACCGTGACACCCCAAACTGCACAGCACCGCAGAGGAGCCATACCGCTCGGCACCTACGTCAGGGCCTAATAGTGCCTCCTGGCCCTACTAATCTGGTTCATACATCTGAAATTTATAGCGTCACGAACAGGATTTTTACCTCTGTGCCTTATGTTCAGCTTGTACTGAATCGACCCAGTCCTGTTTTAAAAGAACTGTAGGGGAAGATCCTGCTGCCACGGGTGCTTCAGCACGCACCAGGGTCATCCGCCATTTTGCAGTTTCCTATGCACCACTGTGCTTCCTGAATCACTGGAGCTCCGAGTATCATGCTGCAGAGGTCTGAGTGAGTACTGCTGGGGAAATGAAAGGGGGTAGAGACTGTATGAACCTTTCTGTCCTCTGGTATAGCTGACTTTACAGAAAAAAAAAAGAAAAAGCTGCCACTGCAACTCTTAAAGGGGCCATGCTCCTATTTCCCAGCTGTAGCCCAAAATTTCGAGTTCGCTCAAACTGATCCATCTGTTCTGGTGCAGGATATCAAAAGCAATGTCTCACAGTGAAGATAGCTACACCATGGATCAGAAGGACTCATAAGCAACCAAAGTGATGCAGCCACAAAGAAGTTCACCTAGTACCCCAGCAAATGCTAGCCCATCCTCAGCAGCCACAGCAGCCAGCTGTATCATGCCTCTGACCATGCCATATTACTTCAGGGCCCCTTGGCTTCCCCAGTATGAAGGAGCGCCTCACACCTACATAGAGCTCAGAGAGAAAATGCAGGCTACCTTCAAACTGTACCCTGTCTCTGAAAAGCAGAAAGTGGAGATCTTAATTGGTCAGCTACAGGGAGCCGAACTTCGGGAGGTCAAGTCCTGACCTCGGTTTGAATGCCAAACCATAGATCAGATCTTGGAGAGACTGAAGGTCACTTTTGAATCAAGGACCGCTTCAGAGCTGAAGAAGCATTTTTACAGAAAGAGGAAGAAACCCCAAGAGTCTCTCAGAGATTTTGCCCTGTCACTGGAGGAAGCCTTGAGGGCCGTCATCCATGTGGACTCTCGAGAGGCTGAGGGTCAAGATCAGGCTCTTCAAGAACAATTCATAGAAGGTGTGTTGGACAAGACTCTGAAGTGTCAACTAAAAATGCTGTCCATCCAGCATCCGGGTAACTCTTTCCTGGAATTCAAGGAACTGGCCATAGAAGTCCTGAAGGAGAAGCCTCAGTCTGAGACCCAAGAAGATGGAAGGATTAAGCCTGCCTCCAAGTTTCCCCTTTCAAGTTATATTGCTGAGCAAGGAGCCCGGGTTCCACCTTCAGAAAATGAAGCTACCCTAGTCTGTCAAGTCTCTCATCTCGCTGCAAATCTGGAAAAGGTGATGAAGCGGTTGGAGCGACTGGAGTATCCCTTTAGGCGGGAAAGAAAAGATTCTCCAAGATTAGAATGGGAATGGCCACCTCCAGGACCAAGAGAGAACAGACGCCGACCCCCAGAGAGGTCTTCACATACCTGATACAAGAGTACCCGAAGACTAGAATGCGGATACTGTCATCGATGTGGACACCAAGAAGAGGCTTGCTGGCTGTTAAACGATTATCCCCTGAGGCAGCGGGACACCCCTCAGGAGGAGGGACCTTAAGTCCCATAGATCCAGCCTGGATGCCGAAGTTCGTGGGCGCTTGCCTCATAGTTGAAGTCAGCATTAATGGAGTGAGTTTCCCTGCCTTGATTGACACCGGGTCTCAAGTGACCACTATCCGGCATACAGCATTTGAAGAGTGATGAAAAGGAGCCCAGCTGACACAACCTCTAAAGATCTGGCTCCACATCATAGCCACCAACGGAAAATCATTAGCAATAATCGGCTACTGGGAACCCACACTTCAGATTGGAGAGACCGAACTCACACGGCAAGGGGTAGTAGTGATTCAAGTTCCAGAGATTGACAACGTTCCTGTTATTCTAGGCACTAATGTTCTCCGAAATTGCTACACCAAAATGCTGGAAGCCCTATGACAGTCCTTACCAAATGTCCCCAAAGACTCTCAGAAGGCTATCCATGAAACCATGCAGGTGTTGGCGGCTCAACAGAAGTTTACCAACAAAAAAGGAGAAATATGCCATGCCCGCATCAAGGATGCCCAACCTGTCTGGTTACAACCTGGAACAGAGACTCTGGTGTGGTGTAGAGCCTGCATGTGAGTGCGGGGACAAGACTATGAGGCCCTTATAGAGCCCCACTTGATGAGGGATGAACTACCTGTCCTAGCAGCAAGAAGCTTAGTTACTGTGTCCAGAGGGCGAGTACCCATTCGTCTGATCAATCTAGGGGACCAACCAGTGGACCTGAAGAAATATTATGCTGTAGCCAGCCTGTATAATGTACATCCAGAAGATCTAGTGGAAACCTCTCTTATGGCTTTACAACAAGCAATCTCAGCAGAGAATGTAGCTGAAGATCCTGCCTCACTGCCCTGGTGGGCCACATTGAACGTTGATACCACTCCAGATGAACAGATCCAATGAGTACTAGAGGTAGCCAAACAGCACCAACAAGCCTTCAGCCAGCACCCCATGGACAATGGGCATACCAGTCTAATCCAGCATACCATCTCGACAGGCGATCAGCTCCCCATCAAGGAAAGGTACAGGCCGGTACCCCCTGCCATGTATCAACAGGTGAAGAAAATGGTCCAGGACATGAAGACAGCAAATGTGATCAGGTATAGCCACAGTCCATGGGCCACCCCCCTTGTTCTAGTGAAGAAGAAAGATGGAACCATACGGTTCTGCATGGACTATCGCAAAATCAACAATATCACGCATAAAGATGCCTATCTCTTGCCTCGGATAGAGGAATCTCTCACAGCTTTAGGGGCTGTAGCATACTTCTCCACTTTAGACCTGAGTAGCGGCTACTGGCAAGTCCCTATAGCCCCTGAAGACAAAGAGAAAACTGCCTTCACAACACCAATGGGCCTCTTCGAAATCAATTATATGCCATTTGGGCTGTGTAATGCCCCAGGGACGTTTCAGAGACTGATGGAGAGGTGTCTTGGACACAGGAATTTTGAAACAGTTCTTTTGTACCTGGATGATATAATAGTGTACTCCAGGACTTATGAGGAACATCTGCAACATCTGACGGAAGTGTTCCAGACCCTGGCCCAACATGGGTTGAAGATAAAACCTTCCAAATGCTTCCTCCTGAAGTCTCAAGTGAAGTATTTGGGCCACATTGTGAGTGCTGCCGGAGTCCAGCCAGACCCAGACAAACTAGCTGCAGTGAGAGACTGGCCTGCTCCTACCACAGTCAAGGAATTGAAGAGTTTCCTGGGATTTGCCAGTTACTATCGGAGATTTATCCCGAAATTTGCCCAGATAGCGGGTCCTCTCCAAGAGCTTCTAAAGAGGCAGCTCAAAGGCAGCCAGAAGGCCAGACTCCTGGTGGATTGGACTGCTGACAAAGAAGCCGCATTCCAGTTACTGAAAGAGAAGCTGACTGAGCCACCGGTGCTGGGGTATCCAGATTACAGTTTACCCTTTAACTTATACACGGATGCCAGCAAAAAAGGCTTAGGAGCAGTGCTTTCCCAGATGCAAGCTGGAACTGAAAGTCTTACTGACTATGCCAGTCGTTCACTTAGAGAACCTGAGCAAAATGATCAGAACTATAGCTCCTTCAAGCTGGAATTTCTGGCACTGGTCTGGGCAGTAACTGAGAAATTTAAGGACTATCTAGCTGCGTCACCCTTCACTGTATACACAGATAACAACCCTTTGGCGCATCTGAATTCAGCCCATCTGGGAGCTCTGGAGCAGAGATGGGCCTCTCGATTGGCCAACTTCAGTTTTAGTATAAGATACCGGGCTGGCAAGCTTAATGATAATGCTGGTGCCTTGTCCAGGCTGCCTGCTCTGACAGAACTCAAATCCCAGGACGATCAGTGGGAAGATGTGGAGATGCCCGCTTTTTATACCCGGTTCGCCCGGCAGGAAGCCTGGCAGATCAGACAGAAGATACCTAGGACTATTAGTACTTCCCAGCCAGACAGTCTTCTGCCTCCCATTGAAAAGGAGCTCTGGAAGAATCTCCAGGCCGAAAGCAGAGTCATTGGATAACTACTGGATTACTTTTCCAGTGGGCGGGTGCCAGAAAGAATCCAAAGGAAGAGAGCTGATGCAAAGCTGGGACATTTCTGGCGAGAGAGAAAACATCTCTTCCTCCAACAGGGCCTATTGCATAGAAGAACCTTGGATCCAGTAACTTATGAGAGAATTTTCCAAGTGGTGGTCCCCAGAAGAGACACTAAAATGGTTATGGACATGTACCACAACCAATCTGATCACTTTGGGATCCAAAAGACAGAGGCCACTATCAGGCGACGGTTCTATTGGATCAACATGAGAGCTGACATTGAGGCTTGGTGTCGAGAGTGTCCCACCTGTGCTGTGGCCAGGGGTGAAAGGCATAATGGGCGTGCTCCTCTTCATCCCATCGTGAGCAAGAGCCCTTGGAGCTGGTAGCCATCGACCATGTCAAACTGGAAACTAGTTGGTCTGGGTATACGTATGTTATGACAATTATTGACCATTACACAAAGTTTGTAGTGGCTGTCCCCGTGAGAGACCTTACCACTAAGACCTACGCGGCTGCCTTGTGAAAAAGTTTAATCTTACCCTATGGTAGTCCTAGAAAGATTCTCACCGATCAAAGGTCGACCTTCCATTCTCAGTTGTTTCAGGAGCTGTGTGCACTATATTATTGCAAGAAGCTGAGAATTACAGCCTATCATCCACAGGGAAATTGTCTATGCGAGAAGATGAACCAAACCCTAATTAGCATGCTCAAGGCGGTTCCCACACACCAGCGAACGGACTGGCCAAGACTTCTGCCGGAACTGGTGTATTTCAACAATAATACCACCCACACTGCTCCACTGGATACAACCCTTACTATCTGATGTTCAGGAGGCATGGACACTTGCCCGCTGACATTGCTTTAGATATCTGTGGACCAGACTCAGAGCCTCTCCTTCCTCAGTCTGATTGGGTCAAAGAGCACCAGAGACGCTTGGAAGATGCCAGAGGAATTGTGGACTCTAGAATTGAAAAGGCGCAACAAAGACAAAAGCAAAACTTTGACCTCCATGCCAGTGCTGAGCCCTTGCAGTCGGAGGATCAAGTGTGGCTAAAGAACAAACACCTAATCAGTAAGCTAGATAGCAGATGGGAGCGTGAGCCATATGTAGTTAGGGACAGTCTCTCCCCTGAAGTCTACCTGATTTATCGAGAGGACCGAGGTACCCAAAAAGTTCACGGTAACCGGCTGAAAAAGAGCCTGCAAGAGCCCATTCCTCAGTAACTATCAAGAGAAAGTGAGCCAACTGGGCCATTGTCTTCTTCAAGGGGTTCTTCCTTCAAGATGTCTTCTTTACCTGACCCGCTTCAATTATCCTTGTTGCCACAGATCCTGGTGAGGCTACCTATATCGACAACCACCGTTCAGGCGGGGTCTCCGCAGAAACCTCTTGCTCCTTCTCCACTTTCAATTGAGGATATTGTCTCTCCAGAGAAATGGGTTGTTTTGCTTAGAAACTCTGAACCTGCAAGTCCACTTCTGGTGGAGAATTCTCAGGACACTCTGCGAAGGTCTCAAAGGGAGAACAAGGGACGATTTCCCTCTTATCTGAACAGTTATGAGTTGTCTCAAGTGCAGAAGAAAGTTCCTCCAAACCCTAGACCCAAAGTCTAGAGTTACCTCTTCAACAATAAGTACCTCACCCTATTGTTCTGTAACGTTTGAAGCCATATGCCCGGGGAAAGGACTCAGACGAATACTTGAGCTCCCTGTGATCCTGTTTTTCACTGGAAATCATCCTGTTCGTGGTCTTTCTGGTTTTACAAGTTAACCCCAGTTATTCTGTTCAAGTACTTTTGCCCATTGTGTGAACTCCTTCTGCCGTTTGGGAGCCGCAATATGATGGTTTTTAAAATCTATTGCACTTCACCAAAAGACTCATTGCACGCAAAGATGGGATTCATTGCCTTAGTGTCGGGCACGCCAGAGCCACTGGCGCACGGGTCTGTGCATGCACGGGGTGAGCTGGTGATGTTTAATTCAGCGCGTTCTGATGACGAGTCCCGGAAAGTAGATACGGCTGAAAAAATGCCGGGTCTGTGCATGCACAGTGCATGCCTGATGGCTCCCTGTGCAGAGAGCGACGGGAAAGTCTAAACCCGGAAGTACATGGATAATACTGGAGGTGTGGCTGTGGCTGGTACCTCATATAAACGAAGGTTTGACCTCCAGAGAATAGATTTGCTCTTGCTTTCCTTCTCTTGCTGAACATGGATGTGCAACAGCAGGAAGAGCGGCAGCAGCATCATCATCCAGAGTGGTAAGTGATCTTCGTGAAAGTTCACCATGTTAAATATGTCCCTTTTCTCTGTATTTTTACTAGGAAAGGTCTAAGAAGTGTAGTGCCAAGCTAAAAAATAAAGAATGTGCCCTGTACAGGGATAAGATACCTGGCACATACCAGAAGAGACTCCGCCTTGCACTCAGAAAACTATCTGTGAAGAATCCCCCAACTTTACCATGGATTTAAAATCCGTGATTAGGGCAGAGGTCAAGGATTCCATCAAATCACTTATTCAAAAGGAAGGGGGTAAAAAGGAGTAAAAAATCTAGGCGACAGGTGACTGATTCAGATGAATCCAAAATATCTGAAGATAAAGATGAATCGGACTCCTCTTCCACATCCTTTGATAGTGATACGGAGGGTAGGCCGTGTTTTCCCATAGAAGACACGGATAAGTTAATTAAAGCCGTAAGGGCCACTATGGATATCTTGGATACTAGAACTCCCAGATCAATTGAAAACATGTTCGGTGGACTTGAACAAAAGAAGAGATGCACGTTTCCCATTAATGAGAAAATAAAGATGCTCATTGATAGGAATGGAAAAAAGCAGAGAAAAAAGGTCCGCTACCCTCATCTTACAGAAGATACCCCTTTGATGAAGATGAATTGTCCATATGGAATACAATTCCTAAAATAGATGTGACAGTGGCTAAATCATCCAGGAAGTTTACTTTACCCTTTAAGGATTTCAGCACTCTTAAAGACTCCTGCATAGGAAAGCGGATGTGTATTTGAAGCAAACCTGGGAGTCTTCGGCTGGTGCATTAAAGCCATCAGTTTCTGCAACATGTGCGGCCAGATCAATGATGATTTGGCAGCAGCTAGGAGATCAAAGATAATGTCCCTAGAGATAAGATTCTGGGCAATCTCCCATTAATGCAAGGAGCAGCTGCTTTTCTTCCAGACGCCTCAGCGGACTCAGTGAGGTTGGCGGCCAGCTCAGCATGCCTCTCTAATGCCGCCCATAGAACGCTATGGCTCAAAAGCTGGTCGGGAGACGTTCAATCTAAGACTAAGCCATGCTCAATTCCATGTCATGGAGAATTTCTCTTTGGACAAGCTCTGGATGATATCTTGGACAAGGAGGAAGATAAAAAGAAAGGATTTTCCAGCGTAGCTATTCCAGAGTATAGGAGGTCCTTTCGGAAGAGGAGATACAACCAGGGTAGATCTCAGTGGTGTACCGCCAATGGCGGAAGACCACGTGACTGCTATGGGGCCCGTGAGCCGGGGGGGCCCCATAGCAGTCCAGGGGTGGACATGCCGGTGCAGCTGCGCCGGGTCCCCATGCGGCGGTCAGGGAGCGATCTCTGCAGCTCCGCTGCTGTCACGAGGAGAATAGCAGTGGAGCTGGAGGGTTCGTCCTCTGCTTCCTCCCTGACCCAGGCGCACGCAGCTTGATGACGTCATCATGCAGCGCGCGCCTGGGTCAGGAAGAAAGCTGCCGGCAACCAGGAGGATGCTGCTGCAGGGGAGCGAGCTGAGGTAAATTGTTTGTTTTTTTTGTTATTTTTACTGAAACGTTGGGGAGGGGAGGTGGGTGGAGAGCAATGGTGGGATGGTGGGGCTGGGGAGAGCAATAATGGGGCTGGGGAGAGGAATGATGGGACTGGGAAGAGCAATAATGGGGCTGATGGGGCTGGGTAGAGGAGTGATGGGGCTGAGGAGAGCAATAATGGGGCTGATGGGGCTGGGGAGAGGAATGATGGGACTGGGAAGAGCAATAATGGGGCTGATGGGGCTGGGGAGAGGAATAATGGGGCTGGGAAGAGCAATAATGGGGCTGATGGGGCTGGGGAGAGGAGTGATGGGGCTGGAAAGAGCAATAAAGGGGCTGATGGGTCTAGGGAGAGCAATGATGGTGCTGGGGAGAGGAATGATGGGGCTGGGAAGAGCAATAATGGGGCTGATAGGGCTGGGGAGAGCAATGATGGGGATGGTGGGGAAGGGGAGAGCAATGACGTGTTGCTGGGAGAGAGCAATGACGGGGGTGCTGGGAGAGAGCAATGATGGGGGTGATGGGAGAGAGCAATGATGGAGGTGCTGGGACAGAGCAATAATGGGGGTGCTGGGAGAGAGCAATGATGGGGGTGCTGGGAGAGAGCAATGATGGAGGTGGAGGAAGAGAGCTATTATGGGGGTGCTGGGAGAAAGCAAATATGGGGGTGCTGGGAGAGATCAATGACGAGGGTGCTGGGAGAGAGCAATGACGGGGGTGCTGGGAGAGAGCAATGATGGAGGTGGTGGGAGAGAGCAATTATGGGGGTGCTGGGAGAGAGCAATTCTGAGGGTGCTGGGAGAGAGCAATGACGAGGGTGCTGGGAGAGAGCAATGACGAGGGTTCTGGGAGAGAGCAATGACGAGGGTGCTGGGAGAGAGCAATGACGGGGGTGCTGGGAGAGAGCAATGACGTGGGTGCTGGGAGAGAGCAATGACGGGGGTGCTGGGAGAGAGCAATGATGAGGGTGCTGGGAGAGAGCAATGATGAGGGTGCTGGCAGAGAGCAATTATGGGGGTTTCACTTTGCTTGTACTGTGAAGCCTTGTATGTTTTCCGTGTGCACACAGCCTTACAGTTAATTGGGGAGAGTCACAGAGACTGAATAATTTATATTATTGGCTGGTGGAGATTATAGTTAATGGGGGGGCACAGTGCTGCTTATCACTTTATATTTTGATTACGAAGTGGCTAATAGTATATTAATGGGGGGGTTACATATCTGTATTCGAGGACGCAGAGCGGGGGAGACACATGTATGCATACAATATGTGACCTTGTTATTTTCAAGGCTGGAGATCATCGTGACAAAACGAGTCGTGGCTGGGAGATGTCGACATGAAGGTCTGACTAGATGCAGAAGAAGCAGCAGAAACCGACTCTGCTCATATGAGAAGTCAGTGGTAAGTGCCTGGATGTAAATATTATTCTGTATCTGCACTGTGTGACTTGGAGTGATAATGTTATCTGTAAAATCCCTTAGGCCACATTCTCACATTTGTGTGAAATGTCCGTGTGCTGCCAGATTTTTTTATAGGATGATCTACGGACTCGTACAGTTTTATAGATCCATTCACACATCCATGAAAATCACGGATCTGAGAACGAGATCTAAGAGGGTCAGAGAATGTCCTGTTCTGATCCGATTTTGGGGATTAGAATAGGACATGCTCAAAGCGTCGGTAACACAGGGCAGCACACCGACACTGCACACAGATGCAGGAATGCAGCCTTATTATGTATAGCACAGTCCCTTAGTATATAGTGTACTCACTTATTATTTATGGCGCCATCCTTAATTATATAGTTTCCTCTTTTATTATGTATAACACCCTCCCTTATTATGTACCATCCTCTCTAGCTCTAGGGGCTCAGAGTTGGGGGATCAAACTGTGTTGGGGTCAGCATACTTTTCCCTGGGAGTTGAAGTGGGGTACAGTAGGGTCATTATACTGCGTATGTGGAGGAATTCACCATGGGGGTATCCATACTGTGTTTGGGGGGCCATTTTATTGGAATCACACTTTATGGGGCAATGAAAGAGAGATCTAGGACTTCAGCAGGAGGAAAATTACTATGTAAAGGATGGAAAGTTGTGAGATCTGATCTTTGGTGACCCCGACAATTACTAACTTTTTTTTTTGGGGGGGGGGGTGGGTCCAATTAGAGCTTCTGCTATGGGGCCCCATGATTCCTATGTACGCCCCTGGTAGACCTCCTAGAGATCAGGTGAAGTAGAAGGATAGGAAACCGAAAAATAAAGGTTTCATGTTTGGAGGACCTTCTTCAGAGCCAAGAAGATCTTCCCAGTGACAGGTATCCCCAGGTAGGAGGCAGGCTTTCCCGCTTCCTTCCTGCCTGGGAAAAAATATCATTCAGTGCCTGGATCCTTGGGATACTGAAGGCAGGCTTGAGACTGTAATTCAGGACTGTTCCCAACCAGACCTTCAGGGTAACATCTCCCAGGAGTTCTTGTAGGGAGCAGTTAGCCCTGGAGGCAGAAGTTTTAAGACTAGTGCGGAAATGGGTCCTGACAGAAGTACCAGTGGAGGAACAAGGAAGGGATTTTATTCCGCCCTCATCTTAATAAAAAAAACAGATGGCACCTTCAGGACCATAGTAAATATGAATGGGTTAAACAAATTCCTGGTGTGCAGGCCTTTCAAGATGGAGTCCATAAAGTTGGCCATAAATATGCTGTTGCCAGGATGCTACATGAGTGTGCTAAACTTGAAGGACACTTATTACCATGTCCCAATCCATGCGGAAGATCAGAAGTTTCTGAGGGTGGCCTTACCTATAAACAAGGAAATCAGGCATTTCCAGTTCAGAGCCTTACCCATTCAGTCTGTCGATGGCTCCAAGGGTATTTGCGAAAATCATACTGAAAGTAACTGCGCATCTCAGGGAACAGAACACCTTAATAATTCCATACTTGGACGATTTTTTAGTAGCAGGCAGGTCAATAGAACACTGCAATTGTTAGCTGATAGAAGTCAAGACCATCCTGGCAAGGCTGGTTTGGCTTCTAAACCTAAAAAAATCAAAACTGGAGCCACTGAGAGTACAATCTTTCTTAGAGCTTATTTTAAACTCAGTAAATCAGACCTGTCTACTGCCGGAAGAAAAGATGGTCAAGGTAATGGCCTTAGTCTCAACAGCAGTAACCAAGCGTACCATGACACTCAGAAGGGCAATGTCACTGTTAGGGACAATGACCTCATGTATTTCAGAAGTCCAGTGGGCTCGGATACACTCCTGACAATTGCAGCAAGACATTCTGAGTGGTGAAAAAAGACTCAGAGGCTGTTAAGAGGGAAAGATAACTCTTACTCTAGTAACTATTGATTGCCTGGCGTGGTGGCTGGAAGCAAGGAATCTGTCGGTAGAGGTCCCTTGGTTATATCCGATCAAAGATATAATAACGACGGACGCAAGCTCGAATTGATGCGGAGCGCATCTGAGAGATTGTGTGGTACAGGGCATCTGGTCAAGAAACTAGAGGAGATGTTCATGGATAGTGTTGAGCGAGCACTAAAATGCTCGGGTGCTCGAAGCTCGGGCCGAGCTCACCGCGATACTTGGGTGCTCGACCCGAGCAACGAGCCCAATGTTAGTCTATCGGAGACCCGAGCATTTTTGCGGCGGCACCCCCGGCAGGCTGTAGAAAGCCTAAAACGTGCCCAAAACGATAGTGACAGTGCTCAAAAGACATGGGAACAGCATGGGCATCGCCCCAGGAAGCATTTTTGACCCGAGGTCACTGCTGTCAACAATGTGGTCAGAGGCATTAAGCCACTTTAACGGGCTCACAATAAAACGTTCAAAAACGAAACTGAAACGGTTTTCCTGTGAAATATGTTAAGGAACTTCCTTTCCAGGGTAAAGACTTGTGTATAAGGTAAAATAAATAACCAAAAACAAAAATACTCCTCCACACCTTGGGCTATGTAAACAAGTAGCATTTTTTATGCATTTTTGCACTTTTGTATTGCTTTCAACCGTGACAAATGCATTCACCGGGAAATGTCATTTTAACATTTTACAATCTTATCTGGCCATGTGCTGTGTGACACATGCATACAGTGCTGAAAAGACATGGGAACAGCATGGGGAAGACCCCTGGAAGCATCTCTGACACCCAGGTCACTGCCTAAAAGTGTGCCCATCAGAAGTGATCCTTTCCGCATCAGAAGATGCAGACTTGCAACTATCCCCGTGCAAGTCCATGTCCCAGGGCAGTGTTCAATTGTACATCCCCCATTCCTTGCAATGCAAGCGCAAGTATGCAGCCTGCCACCCACCCACCCCCAGGCTTCAATACCATACTGCTAGCTTGCTTGCACTTGAAATGGGGCCTTTTAGTTTGGAGGAGGCCGAAGCTGGCCACTACCTCATGGCTGCTTCGGCAGGGGGCGGCCGGGTGTCCATACTCGGTCCCCAGCCACCCCGCGGCCGGGTGTCCACACACGGTCCCCAGCTGCCTGGGGGCGGCCGAGTGTCCATAAACAGTCCCCAGCCGTCCCTATTTCTCCTTGGAACATCCCCCCCACTTTTCTTAGCCTGGCCTGCTTTAGGGCAGCATTGGACGAGCCCACCAGAGAACCTGACTCCTCCAGTGGCCCCTGGCTTCTCCATCAGGGGAGTTGAGAGTGCCAAGGTGAGGAGCATGATGATGATGATAGAAGTTAGCATCTGCTTTGTTTTCTTTGAATGCAAGCGCATGTATGTAGTAGCGGCTAGGCCTGAGGTGGTCATCGTTTTGACGCATATCCTACCTCCTCCGAGGATTGCTGGAGGTTTTCCTGCTACTATCCCAGTTCTATAACTCCCATTAAAACAAAGCTTCAGGTGATGAATGATAGATGAGGTGGTGGCAAAGGAGAAAGAGCAGGAGGAACAGGGACCATTCACATCAATATCAGGCCAGTCAACCACACATACAGTACAGACCAAAAGTTTGGACACACCTTCTCATTTAAATATTTTTCTGTATTTTCTTGACTATGAAAATTGTACATTCACACTGAAGGCATCAAAACTATGAATTAACACATGTGGAATTATATACTTAACAAAAAAGTGTGAAACAACTGAAAATATGTCTTATATTCTAGGTTCTTCAAAGTAGCCACCTTTTGCTTTGATGACTGCTTTGACACTCTTGGCATTCTCTTGATGAGCTTCAAAAGGTAGTCACCGGAAATGGTTTTCACTTCACAGGTGTGCCCTGTCAGGTTTAATAAGTGGGATTTCTTGCCTTATAAATGGGGTTGGGACCATCAGTTGTGTTGTGCAGAAATCTGGTGGATACACAGCTGATAGTCCTACTGAAAAGACTGTTAGCTGCTTTTTTCTTGCCATAATGCAAATTCTAAGTAAAGAAAAACGAGTGGCCATCATTACTTTAAGAAATGAAGGTCAGTCAGTGCGAAAAATTGGGAAAACTTTGAAAGTGTCCCCAAGTGCAGTTGCAAAAACCATCAAGCGCTACAAAGAAACTGGCTCACATGAGGACCGCCCCAGGAAAGGAAGACCAAGAGTCACCTCTGCTTCTGAGGATAAGTTTATCCGAGTCACCAGCCTCAGAAATCGCAGGTTAACAGCAGCTCAGATTAGAGACCAGGTCAATGCCACACAGAGTTCTAGCAGCAGACACATCTCTTCAACAACTGTTAAGAGGAGACTTTGTGCAGCAGGCCTTCATGGTAAAATAGCTGCTAGGAAACCACTGCTAAGGACAGGCAACAAGCAGAAGAGACTTGTATGGGCAAAAGAACACAAGGAATGGACATTAGACCAGTGGAAATCTGTGCTTTGGTCTGATGAGTCCAAATTTGAGATCTTTGGTTCTAACCACCGTGTCTTTGTGCGACGCAGAAAAGGTGAATGGATGGACTCTACATGCCTGGTTCCCACCGTGAAGCATGGAGACGGAGGTGTGATGGTGTGGGGGTGCTTTGCTGGTGACACTCTTGGGGATTTATTTAAAATTGAAGGCATACTGAACCAGCATGGCTACCACAGCATCTTGCAGTGGCATGCTATTCGATCCGGTTTGCGTTTAGTTGGACCATCCTTTATTTTTCAACAGGACAATGACCCCAAACACACCTCCAGGCTGTGTAAGGGCTATGTGACCAAGAGGGAGAGTGATGGGGTGCTACGCCAGATGACCTGGCCTCCACAGTCACCAGACCTGAACCCAATCGAGATGGTTTGGGGTGAGCTGGACCGCAGAGTGAAGGCAAAAGGGCCAACAAGTGCTAAGCATCTCTGGGAACTCCTTCAAGATTGTTGGAAGACCATTTTCGGTAACTACCTCTTGAATCTCATCAAGAGAATGCCAAGAGTGTGCAAAGCAGTCATCAAAGCAAAAGGTAGCTACTTTGAAGAACCTAGAATATAAGACATATTTTCAGTTGTTTCACACTTTTTTGTTAAGTATATAATTCCACATGTGTTAATTCATAGTTTTGATGCCTTCAGTGTGAATGTACAATTTTCATAGTCAAGAAAATACAGAAAAATCTTTAAATGAGAAGGTGTGTCCAAACTTTTGGTCTGTACTGTATCTAGTAGGATATGTTTCTGCACCAAAAGGAGAGGTTTGGCTACAGAGTTATAGGGCATGCAGTGAGTGCAATGCCTACCAAAAATTTTGAGGCACTCCAATGCCCCTTGGAAGTGACATGGAGGTCAGAGGGCCTTAACTAAACCGTTTTTTCCATTTATAGCAACTGGGTCTCCTGTGTACTGTTGGCCTAAGCAGTGAATGGAAGGCTTTCCAAAAATTATGAGGTACTGCAATGCCCCTTGAAACAGACGTGGATTACAGCATACTAAAAACCTTCTACCCATTATTGGGGAGTGGGTCTCCCTTAGTGTTCGCCTATGCATTGAAAAGCAAAAGCTGACTAAAATTAGGAGTAAAATGCAATGCCCATTGGAAGAAGGGTGGAGTTTGCAGTGGAATAAAAAGACAATATCAATGCCCCTTGAAAAAGTGGTGGAGGTCGCAGTAGCTTAACAAAATGGTTTTAATGCCCCTTGGAGAAGTGGTGGAGGTCGCAGTGGGATAAGAAGACAATATCAATGCCCCTGGGAAAAGTGGTGGAGGTCGCAGTAGCTTAACAAGACTGTTTTAATGCCCCTTGGAAGAGACGTGGAGGTCGCAGTAGCTTAACAAGACGGTATTAATGCCCCTTGGAAGAGTGGTGGAGGTCACAGTAGCTTAACAAGACAGCTTTAATGCCTCTTGGAAAAGTGGTGGAGGTCGTAGTAGCCTAACAAGACGGTTTTAATGCCCATTGAAAGAGACGTGGAGGTTGCAGTAGCTTAACAAGATGGTTTAAATGCCCCTTGGAAATATGGTGGAGGTCACAGTAGCTTAACTAGACAGTTTTAATGCCCCTTGGAAGAGACGTGGAGGCTGTAGTAGCTTAACAAGATGGTTTTAATGCCCCTTGGAAAAGTGGTGGAGGTCGCATTAGCTTAACAAGATGGTTTTAATGCCCCTTGGAAGAGACGTGGAGGTTGCCGTAGCTTAACAAGACGGTTTTAATGCCCCTTGGAAAAGTGGTGGAGGTCGCAGTGGAATAAAAAGACAATATCAATCCCCTGGGAAAAGTGGTGGAGGTCGCAGTAGCTTAACAAGACGGTTTTAATGCCCCTTGGAAAAGTGGTGGAGGTCGCAGTGGAATAAAAAGACAATATCAATGCCCCTGGGAAAAGTGGTGGAGGTCGCAGTAGCTTAACAAGACGGTTTTAATGCCCCTTGGAAAAGTGGTGGAGGTCGCATTAGCTTAACAAGACAGTTTTAATGCCCCTTGGAAGAGACGTGGAGGTTGCAGTAGCTTAACAAGATGGTTTTAATGCCCCTTGGAAAAGTGGTGGAGGTCGCAGTAGCTTAACAAGATGGTTTTAATGCCCCTTGGAAGAGATGTGGAGGTTGCAGTAGCTTAACAAGATGTTTTTAATGCCCCTTGGAAAAGTGGTGGAGGTCGCATTAGCTGAACAAGACGGTTTTAATGCCCTTTGGAAGAGACATGGAGGTTGCAGTAGCTTAACAAGACGGTTTAAATGCCCCTTGGAAGAGACATGGAGGTTGCAGTAGCTTAACAAGACGGTTTTAATGCCCCTTGGAAAAGTGGTGGAGGTCGCATTAGCTTAACAAGACGGTTTTAATGCCCCTTGGAAGAGACGTGGAAGTCACAGTAGCTTAACAAGACAGCTTTAATGCCCTTTGGAAAAGTGGTGGAGGTCGCAGTAGCTTAACAAGACTGTTTTAAAGCCCCTTGGAAGAGACGTGGAGGTTTCAGTAGCTTAACACGACGGTTTAAATGCCCCTTGGAAGAGACGTGGAGGTCGCAGTAGCTTAACAAGACGGTTTAAATGCCCCTTGGAAGAGACGTGGAGGTCGTATTAGCTTAACAAGACGGTTTTAATGCCCCTTGGAAGAGACGTGGAGGTTGCAGTAGCTTAACAAGACTGTTTTAATGCCCCTTGGAAAAGTGGTGGAGGTCGCAGTGGAATAAAAAGACAATATCAATGCCCCTGGGAAAAGTGGTGGAGGTCGGAGTAGCTTAACAAGACGGTTTTAATGCCCCTAGGAAGAGACCTGGAGGTTGCAGTAGCTTAACAAGACGGTTTAAATGCCCCTTGGAAGAGACGTGGAGGTCGCAGTAGCTTAACAAGACGGTTTTAATGCCCCTTGGAAAAGTGGTGGAGGTCGCATTCGCTTAACAAGATGGTTTTAATGCCTCTTGGAAGAGACGTGGAGGTTGCAGTAGCTTAAGAAGATGGTTTAAATGCCCCTTGGAATAGTGGTGGAGGTCACAGTGGAATAAAAAGACAATATCAGTGCCCCTGGGAAAAGTGGTGGAGGTCGCAGTAGCTTAACAAGACGGTTTTAATGCCCCTTGGAATAGTGGTGGAGGTCGCATTAGCTTAGCAAGATGGTTTTAATGCCCCTTGGAAGAGACATGGAGGTTGCAGTAGCTTAACAAGACAGTTTAAATGCCCCTTGGAAAAGTGGTGGAGGTCGCAGTGGAATAAGAAGACAATATCAATGCCCCTGGGAATAGTGGTGGAGGTCGCATTAGCTTAGCAAGACAGTTTTAATGCCCCTTGGAAGAGACGTGGAGGTTGCAGTAGCTTAACAAGACGGGTTTAATGCCCCTTGGAAAAGTGGTGGAGGTCGCATTAGCTTAACAAGACGGTTTTAATGCCCCTTGGAAGAGACGTGGAGGTTGCAGTAGCTTAACAAGACTGTTTTAATGCCCCTTGGAAAAGTGGTGGAGGTCGCAGTGGAATAAAATGACAATATCAATGCCCCTGGGAAAAGTGGTGGAGGTCGCAGTAGCTTAACAAGACGGTTTTAATGCCCCTTGGAAAAGTGGTGGAGGTCGCATTAGCTTAACAAAATGGTTTTAATGCCCCTTGGAAAAGTGGTGGAGGTCGCAGTAGCTTAACAAGACGGTTTTAATGCCCCTTGGAAAAGTGGTGGAGGTCGCATTAGCTTGACAAGACTGTTTTAAAGCCCCTTGGAAGAGACGTGGAGGTTGCAGTAGCTTAACAAGACGGTTTAAATGCCCCTTGGAAGAGACGTGGAGGTCGCAGTAGCTTAACAAAACGGTTTTAATGCCCCTTGGAAAAGTGGTGGAGGTCAAATTAGCTTCACAAGACGGTTTTAATGCCCCTTGGAAGAGACGTGGAGGTTGCAGCAGCTTAACAAGACGGTTTAAATGCCCCTTGGAAGAGACGTGGAGGTCAGAGTGGTATAACAAGATGGTTTTAATGCCCCTTACAAGAGCCATGCAGTACAGCATATTAAAAACATTATTCCCATTATTGGGGAGTGGGTCTCCCATAGTCTTTGCCTATGCCTTCCAAGCAAAAGCTGCCAAAAATTAGGACGGAGGAACTTGCAATGCTGGCAACACGGACCACAGTCACCCTGGTGGTATAGTGGTGGTGGAGGCTGAGAATAAGGAGAAGAGCAAAAAAAAGCCGAATTGAGGAAGCGTATACCCATGTGTGGGTGTGAAGCGGTGCATAGGAATACACCCCCCGAAATAACACAGTGGATTTGACTTTATGTTACTCTGCTGTCATTTAGTGGTGATGACAAGTCTGGCCCAATCCAGCCCTTGTTCATTTTGATAAGGGTCAGCTTGTCAGCATTGTCAGTTGACAGGCGAGTGCGCTTATCAGTTATAATTCCCCCAGCGGCACTAAAAACACGCTCCGATAACACGCTAGCGGCAGGGCAGGCCAGGACCTCCAAGGCGTACACAGCGAGTTCATTCCAAGTGTCCAGCTTGGATACCCAATAATTAAAAGGCACAGAGGAATCACGGAGGATGCTGGTACGGTCGGCAAGGTACTCCCTCACCATCTTTTGAAACTTTCCACTCCTTGTGAGAGTACCCCGCGCTTCAGGGCTTGTAAGCTTGGCGGGTCTCAGAAAACTGTCCCAGAACGCTGACAGTGTTCCCCTGCCTCTGCTGGATTGGAGTTGCGTCTCTCTCGCCTGTACGCCTTGGTTGGTCAACGAACTGTGCCCTCTGCCGCTAGCGTGTTCAGATGGGAATTTTTTTAACAGTTCTGCAGCAAGGGCCTTCTGGTACTGCCCCATTTTTGTAGACCTCTCCACCTCAGGAATAAGAGAGTGAAAGTTCTCCTTGTAGCGGGGGTCTAAAAGTGTCACCAACCAGTAATGACTGTCACCCAACATTTTGGCAACGCGAGGGTCACGGTTAAGGCAGCATAACATAAAGTCAGCCATGCGTGCCAGACTGGTAACGGGCAAGACTTCCGTGTCCTCACCAAGATGACGACTGACCATGCTCTCCTCCTCCTCCTCCTCCTCCTCCTCTCCCCTGTCCTCAGGCCACCCACGCTGAACCGACTGTATGACAGTTGTACAGGTACTACCGTCTACAGCACATGATACCAGCTCCTGTTCTTCCTCCTCCTCCTCTCCCTCATTGTCCCCCAATGCACGTTGGGATGAGATGAGGCTGGGCTGTGTGTAATCTTGATCCATCTCATCATACTCTGGCTGCAATGCCTCCTCTTTAATTCTCTGCAGAGAGCGTTTCAAAAGACAGACAAGTGGGATGCTGACGCTAATGATGGCGTCATCGCCACTCACCATCTTGGTGGACTCCTCAAAGTTTGTCAGGATGGTACATACGTCAGACATCCAGGTCCACTCCTGAGGTCTTATGTGTGGAGTCTGACCTGAATATTGACGGCCTTGTTGCAGCTGGTACTCCACAACTGCTCTCTTCTGCTCACAAATCCTATGCAACATGTGGAGGGTAGAGTTCCAACGTGTGGGGACATCACACAACAGTCGGTGTGCCGGAAGCTGCAAACGCTGCTGCAACACAGCAAGGGCGGCGGAAGCTGTAGCCGACTTCCGAAACTGAGCTGACAGGCGGCGTACTTTGACGAGCAGATCTGGCAACTCGGGGTACGATTTAAGAAACCGCTGAACCACGAGGTTAAGCACATGAGCCAGGCATGGTACATGTGTGATCTCGCCTCGCCTCAGAGCCGCCACCAGGTTACTGCCATTGTCACACACAACCATGCCTGGATGTAGGTTCAGCGGTCTCAGCCACAGATCTGCCTGCTCTTTCACAGTTGTCCACAACTCACAAGTAGTGTGAGGTTTATCACCTAAGCTTATGAGTTTCAGAACAGGCTGTTGCCGCTTGGCTGAGGCAGTACTGCAGTGCTTCCAGCTTGTAACTGATGTGGTGATATCAGAGATGGAGGCTGAACATGAGGAGGAGGATGATGCGCAGGAGCTGTACACTGTGGGGGCAACTCTGACTGACATAGGGCGCGCAATCCTCGGTGTGGGGAGAATGTGTTCCATCCCAAGGTCCGACTGGGTCCCGGCTTCCACTATGTTTACCCAGTGTGCCGTCAGGGAGATGTACCGTCCCTGGCCACAAGCACTTGTCCACGTGTCCATTGTCAGGTGGACTCTCCCAGTAAAACTGAGTTGTTGAGGGCACGGCAGATGTTTTGGGACACGTGCTTGTGTAGTGCGGGGATGGCACACCGGGCAAAATAGTGTCGGCTGGGGACCGAGTACCGAGGGACGACCACCGCCATAAGGTTGCGGATTCCGTCTCCACCAGCCTAAAAGACAGCATTTCCAACGCAAGCAGTCGTGAAATGTGCGAATTTAGGACTGTGGCCTGTGGGGCGTTGGCTGCGAATTTGCACTTTCGTTCCAAGCTCTGGGATATGGACAATTGAACGCTGCGGTGGGACGTGGACGTTGATGCTGTTTCTTGAGAAACTGCCATAAAAAGTGAAGACTGAGAGGAGGGGGCATCTTTGCATGCAGTATGGACAAGGGATTGCCTTGCACGCACAACAGGGGGTTCTATTACACGCACAACAGCGGAAGAAGCAGTGGTGACACCCGCTGACACTGGTCGTGGACCCTGGGGTTCACCCCACAAAGTCGGGTGCTTTGCTGCCATGTGCCTGATCATGCTGGTGGTGGTCAGGCTGGTAGTTTTGTCACCCCTGCTGATGCTGGCATGGCAGGTGGCACAAATGGCCTTTTTGGGGTTATCAGCAGATTCTTTAAAAAAATTCCAGACTCTGGAAGACCTACAGGTTGTACTGGCAACGTCCCTCGTGTTGGTGTTACGGGGAACTGTTGCCCGCCTTCTGTGTGCGGCCACCACACTGATTCTTCCTGCCTGTTGGGGTACTCTGCCTCCCTCCCCCTGTGTGCTGCTGGCCTCGCTCTGCGTGTCCTCATGCCACGTTGGGTCAGTTACTAGATCATCCACCACCTCCTCCTCTTCCACTTGCGCACCACGATCCTCCTCCTCACTTTGTGGCAATTGTGTCTCGTCATCGTCCACCTCTTGGGACAAATTGCCAGCGTCGACTTCCTCTGGCCGTGGCTGTTCAAATATTTGGGCATCGTTACATGGGATCTCCTCTTCCACCACTTCAAGCAGAGCAGGCGAGGGGCACAAATATGGAAATGGACCAGTGATCTGCTCTTCAGAGTGTCCAAGTGTGGGATCAGTTGCTGTCTGACGACACTCGGCATGGTGGGAGGAAGGAGCATCAGGGTAAGGAGGAGTATCCGGTCGAGACTCACGGATACTAAAACTTGACCGTGTGGAAGACCGACCGGAGGTGGTGGTGCCCAGCTAACTGGAAGTATTATCTGCTATCCAATTAATAACCTGTTCACATTGATCAGTTCACAATACTGGGGTTGTAGCGTGCTTTCCTAGTAATTCGGTCAGGAAGTGGGAGCGAGAAGATGTGGCTGCTGGTTGTGGCACATTTTCACCTTGGCCACGGCCCCGTCCTCTACACGCACCATCACCAGAACACCCAGTTCCACGTCCCTTGCCACGCGCCTTGCCCATTGTAAATGAAGTAAAATAGCTTACACTCGCACTATCAATGGCAAAAGGGTAATAAAAAGGAGATTAGAACCGTGGAAGAGGAAAACCACAGTTCCATTTCTCTGGCCTACACCAGAATCTTTTAAACAGATATATTTGTGACTGAACAGACAGGGAGACACTATTATTTTTTTTTTTATGTAAAAAAGGCACAAAAGTGGATAATACAGAGATTTGAACTGTGGAACTGCAAAACCACAGTTATAGTTATGTGGCGTACACCAGAATCTTTCAAACAGATATATTTGTGTCTGAACAATCAGGGAGACACTATTACTGTTTTTCTTTACGGAAAAAATACCAAAAGCTGGATAATACAGAGATTTGAACCATGGAACTGCAAAACCACAGTTCTAATTTACTGGCGTATACCAGACTTTTTTAAATAGATATATTTGGGGCTGAACAATCAGAGACACACTCAAACTGTTTTTTTTATGTAAAAAAGGCCCAAAAGTGGATAATACAGAGACTTGGACCATGGAAATGCAAAACTACAGTTATAGTTATGTGGCATACACCAGACTCTTTTAAACAGATATATTGGTGCCTGACCTGTCAGGGAGACACTATTACAGTTTTTTTTTATGGCAAGAAATGCCAAAAACAGGATAATACAGAGATTTGACCTGTGGAACTGCAAAACCACAGTTATATTTTTCTGGCCTACACCAGACTTTTTTAACCCCTTTACAACCCAATGTGGTTTGCACGTTAATGACCAGGCCAATTTTTACAATTCTGATCACTGTCACTTTATGAGGTAATTACTCTGGAACTCTTCAAAGGATCCCCCTGATTCTGAGATTGTTTTTTCGTGACATATTGTACTTCATGATTGTGGTAAAATTTCTTCGATATCACTTGCGTTTATTTGTGAAAAAAACGGAAAGTTGGCGAAAATGTTGAAATTTTTGCAATTTTCAAAATTTGAATTTTTATGCCCTTAAATAAGAGAGATATGTCACACAAAATAGTTAATAAATAACATTTCCCACATGTCTACTTTACATCAGCACAATTTTGGAACCAAAATTTTTTTTATTGGGGAGCTATAAGGGTTAAAAGCTGACCAGCGGTTTCTCATTTTTCCAACAAAATTTACAAAACCATTTTTTTAGAGACCACATCATATTTAAAGTCACTTTGAGGGGTCTTTATGACAGAAAATACCCAAATGTGACACTATTTTTAAAACTGCACCCCTCAAGGTGCTTAAAACCACATTCAAAAACTTTATTAACCCTTCAGGTGCTTCACAGGAATTTTTGGAATGTGAAAGAAAAAAATTAACATTTAACTTTTTTCACAAAAATGTTACTTTAGACCCAATTTTTTTTATTATCGCAAGGGTAACGGGAAAAAATGGACCCCAAAATTTGTTGTGCAATTTCTCCTGAGTAAGCAGATACCCCATATGTTGGGGAAAACCACTGTTTGGGCGCACGGCAGGGTTTGGAAGGGAAGGAGCGCCATTTGACTTTTTGAATGTAAAATTTGCTTGAATAATTAGCGGACGCCATGTTGCATTTGGGGAGCCCCTGATGTGCCTAAACAATGGAAACCCCCCACAAGTGACACCATTTTGGAAACTAGACCCCTCAGGGAACTTATATAGATGTGTGGTGAGAACCTTGAACCCCCAGGTGCTTCACATAAGTTTATAACATTGAGCCGTAAAAATAAAATTTTCTCATTTTTCCCACAATAATGTTTTTCAGCCCCCACTTTTGCATTTTCATAAGGGTAACAGAAGAAATTGCACCATGCAGTTTGTTGTGCAGTTTATCCTGAGTAAGCAGATACCCCATATGTGGGGGAAAACCACTGTTTGGGCGCGCAGCATGGTTCGGAAGGGAAGGAGCGCCATTTGACTTTTTGATTGTAAAATTTGCTTGTATAATTATCAGATGTGCCCCTAATGTGCCTAAACAGTGGAAACCCCCCACAAGTGACACCATTTTGGAAACTAGACCCCTCAGGGAACTTATTTAGATGTGTGGTGAGCACCTTGAACCCCCAAGTCCTTTACAGAAGTTTATAACATGGAGCCGTGAAAATAAAAAAATCTAACTTTTTCCACAAAAATGATGTTTTAGCCCCAATTTTTTTATTTTCACAAGGGTAAGAGGAGAAAATGGACCCCAAAAACGTTTGTGCAATTTCTCCTGAGTACGCCAATACCCCATATGTGGGGAAAATACAGTGTTTGGGCGCAAGGCAGAGTTCAGAAGGGAAGGAGCACTGTGTGACTTTTTGAACGCAAAATCGGCTGGAATCGAGAGCGGACGCCATGTCGCGTTTGGAGAGCCCCTGATGTGCCTAAATAATTGAAACCCCCCACAAGTGACCCCATTTTGGAAACTACACCCCTCAAGGATTTTATCAAGGGGTATAGTGAACATTTTGAACCCAGAGGTACGACACAGAATTTGATGACATTAGGTCATCATATTGAATAAGTTGTCATTAGTCTTGAGCGCAAGTGCTTGCTACTTGATTTGCATCGGGCACTCAGGTATGCACCATGTATCACGGGTGCTCAAGTGAAATGCTCGAGTCCCCATCCTGCCATACTCGTGCATGGCAGGCAATCCCCGCAAGGTTTTTTTTGGCCGCAAAGCATATGGGGCGGAGACTCGAGCACCCACGATACTCAATGCATACCCGAGTACCCGATGCAAACTCAAGTACCGAGCACTTGCGTTCAACACTAGTTGCCATATCGTCATTTTTATTTTTTTTATTTATTTATTTTTTTTTTACTTTTGAAAAAAAACAACAACCCTAACCCCAACCCTAACATTAGCACAACCCTAACCCCAACCCCAGCCCTAGCGTTTATTTTTTACGCCGTTCCTAGTGCGATATAAGTGATTAGACGACTTTATTCTTCGGGTCGGCGCGACTACAGAGATACCAGAATCATATTGAGTTTTTATGATTGGCAGCTGTCACACACTAAAAGACACATATTTTGTAAAATCTAGTTTTTGCATCGCCATATTTTGAGAGCTATAATTTTTCCATATTTTGGCCCGACAGAGTCATGTGACAGCTTGTTTTTTGCGGGATGAGTTGACGTTTTTATTGGTGCCATTTTCAGGCACGTCACATTTTTTGATCACTTTCTATTCCAGCTTTTGGGAGGCAGAATAAACAAAAACCAACAATTCAAGAATTGTTTTTTTTTTTAATTTTTTGATTCTACTCCGCGTGTGGTAAAATTGATAAGGTAGCTTCATTCTTCGGGTCAGTACATTTACAGCGGTACCACATTTATATCATTTTTCTATGTTTTGGCGCTTTTACACAATAAAAGCTATTTTATAGAAAAAAATATTATTGCTTTATTCTGAGAGCTATAACTTTTTGATTTTTCGGATGATGGAGCTGTATGGCGGCTTGTTTTTTGAGGGACAAGATGACGTTTTCAGCGGTACCATTTTTATTTATAATCGTCTTTTTGATCACGTTATTCCATTTTTTATTTGGCGGTATGATGATAAAGCATTGTTTTTTGCTTCGTTTTTTATTTTTATTTTTTACCGTGTTCACTGAAGGGGTTAACTAGTGGGACAGTTTTATAGGTCAGGTCGTTACGGACGCGGCGATACCAAATATGTGTACTTTTATTGTTTGTTTGCTTTTTTCATAATAATATTTATTGATGGGTACATTATATTTTTATTTTTGGTGGATTAGTTTTTTATTTTTTTTTAAATATTTTTACAATTTTTTTAAAAAAATTTTTTTTCACTTTCTGAGAGTTTTTTTTACTTTTTTACTTTGTCCCACTGTGGGACTTTCACTTTTTTTATTCTGATCGCCTGCATAGCACAGGAATGCAGCACCATCCCTGTGCTATACAGGTAGTCAGTGCTGCACAGGGAGAAGATTCTTTGGTCATGCACTGCGCATGACTAAAGAATCTTCCTGCTGTCTGGTGACCCGGATGTTGTCATGACGACATCGGGTCATCATGACAACACCCGGAAAGCCGCAGCAGACAGCGCTGGAGGCTGGAAGAGGAGCTGAGTATTGCGATCACCTCCCCTTAGCCACCGCAATGCTGCGATCATCTTCGATCGCAGCATTGCGGCGGTTAATGTGCAGGGAGCGGTCCCACAGTACCGGGTGTCAGCTGTGACAATCAGCTGACACCCGGCGGCGATCGCGCCTGCACCGCCTGTGTGCGCGCGCGATCGCGATGTCGTACTAATACGGGTCAGGCTCTTTAGTCCCAGGGCACTGACGCGTATTAGTACGTCATGGGCTTTAAAGGGGTTAAACAGATATATTGGTGTCTGACCAGTCAGGGAGATACTATTACATTTTTTTTTTACGGCAAAAAATGCCAAAAACAGGATAATACAGAGATTTGACCCGTGGAACTGCAAAACCACAGTTATATTTTTCTGGCCTACACCAGACTCTTTTAAACAGATACATTGGTGTCTGAACAGTCAGGGAGACACTATTACTGTTTTTTTTACGGCAAAAAATGCAAAAAGCAGGATAATACAGAGATTTGACCCGTGGAAGTGCAAAACCACAGTTATAGTTATGTGGCGTACACCAGACTCTTTTAAACAGATATATTGGTGTCTGACCAGTCAGACAGACACTATTACAGTTTTTTTTTACGGCAAAAAATGCCAAAAGCAGCATAATACAGAGATTTAACCCGTGGAACTGCAAAACCACAGTTATAGTTATGTGGCGTACACCAGACTATTTTAAACAGATATATTCTTGTCTGAACAGTCAGGGAGACACTATTACAGCTTTTTTTACAGCAAAAAAATGCCAAAAACAGGATAATACAGAGATTTGACCCGTGGAACTGCAAAACCACAGTTCTATATTTCTGACGTACACCAGACTCTTTTAAACAGATATATTGGTGTCTGAACAGTCACAGACACACTCAATTTTTTTGGGGGGGGGAATACCAAAAGGTTAATAAGGCGCGTATTTGGACAGTCTGACTGAGGAAAAAAAATAAATACAGGATTTAGATGAAAAAAAAACATTTTTTTCCTGGCCCCTGAGACCGGGGTGATAAGTCTAGCAATTTGAGCAACAGGAGCACACAGGACTGTAATGCAGCGTTTGCTGGTATAACCACTGCGTCTCCTATACAGCCTGCCTGCCTGATATCTGGGATGGATATTAGTCCTGAGAAGGACTGTTTGTTTGATTTGGCAGGCTTTAGAGACCCTACACTATCTATTTCGCACTATATATCTCTCCCTAACTCAGCAGCACTCTCCCTACACCGTCTGATCCGGAGCGACTGTGTCCAAGATGGCGGCGCCCGGTTTTAAATACTCGCGGTGACACTGTGCGGCCAGCCAATCACTGTAATGCCCACAAACAACATGGCTGCGGCATTACAGTGACTGGCTGGCAATCCCTGCATGTTCATTGGCTCTGTAAAGAGCGCCAAACATGCAGGGCGGAGACCCGAGCTCCCGCCCGAGTAACCCGGAAATGCTCGGTGCTCGCCGAACATCCCGAGTAGCGTGATGCTCGGGCGAGTAACGAGCAGTGTCGAGTATGCTCGTTCAACACTATTCATCGAACATGAAAGAACTGTTGGCAGTAATATTTGCAATAGCAAAAATTCCTTTCACCCTTGCAAGGGCATAATGTTAGCATCCTGTCGGACAATTGGACAGCAGTAGCCTACATCAACCATCAAGGGGACCCGAGATCCCGCTCTCTGATTGTGGTAGAAAACAGATTTTTTAGATTGCAGAACAACATCTTTTGATACTTTCAGCATTGCATATAAAGGGAAAGAAAACAAAAGAGCAGATTTCCTAAGTCGAAACCAGCTAAGGCAAGGAGAATCAGTGCTAAACCTCACAATATTCCAACAGATTATAGATCGGTGGGGCCAGCCAAGCATAGACCTATTCGTAAACAAACAACACAGGAAGGTGAAAAAATTCTGCTCTCTAGATCCAAAAGATAAAACCCCACACAGTAGATGCTTTGCAGATTCCCTGGAACTTTGACTTGGCCTATGCTTTTCCTCCGTTGATGTTGATTCCAGCAGTATTGATGAAGATCAGGGAGGATCAGGCGAGAAGTATTCTAATAGCCCCATAAGTATTCTAATAGCCCTATAAAAGCCCTAGGGGCCTTATACAACTATAATTTAGCGGCCGTTAGATGGATTATTAGATTTATCAAAGCATGTGATAGATCCAGGCCGATACCTAGCCCAAGGACCAAGGATAACTAGAAGTGTTAACGAAGCCCCCCTTTAAACCATTAGAAGGGCTGCCAGTCAAGATTCTCACCTTAAAAACAGTAATATTTGTGGCATTAACTTTGGCCCGAAGGGTCAGTGACATACAAGCCTTGTAAGTTAACCATCCATTTACACAAATTTTTGAGGATAGGATTGTCTTAAGACTAGACCCAGCCTATCTTCCAAAAGTGGCCACAAAATTCCATAGAAGCCAGGAGATTATTCTCCTCTCCTTTTTCAATGGTCCTAAAAATACAGAGGAGGAGAATCTTCACATACTAGACATGTAAGAGTAAGAGTGAGGCCTTATTTGTTTGGGTTAGGAAAAGCCTCAATCTGACAAGGGGTACCCTAGCTAGATGGATTAGGGAGGCCAATAGGTTAGCCTACTCCTCTAGTAATGTGTCAGTTCCAGAGAACTTGAAGGCTCATTCTATTCGGGCTCTTGCATCCTGCCGGGCAGAGAAGGCGGAATTGTCTATCGACCAGATACGTAAGGCAGTAACATGGTACTCTCCTTCCACCAACTATAAACATTATAGGCTTGATCTGTCTTCCTCTGCTGATCTATCCTTTGGGAGAAAGGTGTTACAAGTGGAGATCCATCCCTAAGGTGGATTTGTTCTGTATAAATCTCTCAGGTGGTGCTGTCATGGGAGAAGGGGAAAAATCTTAGTTACTTACCGGTAACGGGATTTTCCAGAGCTCATGACAGCACCTTTATATTCCTTCCCTTTTTATCACTGGTTGGTGTTCACTACTTGAGTTTGGGTGTATAGTTAGAAGTTGTGACATTTGATTTGGTGATGGTTGTACAAATTACTGTCTGGAGGTCCTCTCATGCTCTGAGAACCCAACTGATGCAGAGGAGAGGTACTGCCCTTTTATTCAGTAGGTTTCCTGTCCTTGATAGACGGATCCCCTCTGATGTGGTACTGTCATGGGCTCTCGAAAACCCCGTTATCGGTAAGTAACTAAGATTTTTCGTGACTTGTTGCACTTCATATTAGTGGTAAATTTAGGTCAATATGATGTTATGATAGTGTACAAATTCGGAAAAATAGGTAGCACACTAAAAACTGCAACTGACCCTGCTGGTTCCTATACAGACTAGAGATTCTGACCCAACAGTCGCTAGTTGTTCCTGCATGAGCTGAGATAGCCCTAACCACAGACAAGATGATGGCAACTCGGACCAATGCTTCCTGAAAGGCCATTGAGTGCTACACGTTCCTCCTAAAGAACCGGAGGGCAGAGCAGAGTGCAAATTACCTACAGAAGGGAAAGTGTTCTGAAATAGAAAGAGATCCCAGAGTGAGTAGAACAAACCACAAAATAAAGGATTAAGTATGTACTGTTAAAAAATATGCCACCTACTTCCTAAAAAGAAACAGAAGATAGGTGCAGGATAAAGAACATTAAACAGCAAAGAGATAAACCCTAGCTGGTCTTTCACTGACTGGCTTAAACTACAGCAGTATGGCTGGACATCTAAATGAAACTATCACCAGCAGAAGAAAGTATATAAAGCCGCACCCGAAAGGTGAGAGGGCAGACAAATGAGTAAATTAAAACACCTGTTACACTAAACAGACAGAAGCAAGGATAATAGAAACTAAACACCTGGAGAAAAGGTGTATCTGCTGTGGCTCAGCGGACAAAGAAGCTGACCACATAACACAGGCTCAAGGATTCAAACCCAGACGCATGACATATGATTTGCATTTATTTATGAAAAAATAGCAAATTTGACAACTTTTAAAATTTAGCAATTTTCACACTTTGAATTTTTATGCCCTTAAACCAAATTGTTAAACCACAAAAGTAGATAATAAATAACCACATATCTACTTCACATCAGCATGTAAAAGGGCGGGATTCCCCTCCTAAAATATCAGTTATTAATGGGGGAACTCTCCTACACCTCTATTGAGGTCCGATATTAACTATTAGCATCAAACTTGACTATTAATAATTAATATCCACTAACGTTATCTGTGCCTTATACTATATACCAACTGAGACAAAACCGTGTACTAATAAAAGGTATTTATTACATAAAAGTCTACAGTTAATATACTACTATTTATCACACTAACACAGTACACAATAATAATAACAATAGCACACAAGACGGATATACAATTCCCAATTATCTAATATATTTTCCACCCACGTTTCCTAACCACTCATGCAATATCGGCCCACCCGACTATAATAACTTTCCATACATATATATATATATATATATATATATATATATATATATATATATATATATATATATATATATATATACAAGGATATCAATATCTAGGAGGGTTAGTACAGGGTATGTAGGGCTAGTAAGTAAAGAAGTTACAGGGAAAGAGAGATACTCGGCCATGTGTTGTGTCCCTCTCCAAGAGTTCAAGAGAGGCCAGCCCATGTGTGCTCTGGGGTTTAAATCCAGCTAGTGTCCAGCTTCATGACACAGGAAATGATGTCTTATTCCCCGCCCACTGGCTAAGGTCTTTGTTCATGTCCAACCATGCTCAGAAAACCTGTTTTAGCACATGGCTGGACATTCTATTGAAACCTCCCCCAGCAACAAACACACAAACACATGGGGAGATGTGGGGCCAATATATACATGTATACTTATCTGCAAGCATGGCTAGCATGCAGATACGTATATACATGTACAACCTGGGACACTTCCATTTACAATCCCCCTGTTGTCGAGAACATGACAATGAAATTTGAGGGAAGTGTTGTACTGGGATTTATTTGCCTACTCAAGCCCCATTTATAAGTTGTGACAGTTCAGGATGGAATGAAGTATAATACTGCACTTAGGTATCTAGACATCACCCATTACGGCCATCAGCTCTTCCCTGCCTTTCACCGTAATCCAACATATCCCTCCACAGAATACACTCTGCTTCTTTCTTGGATCTTTAATCAAAGTCTTTTTGTTGTTAAAGTCTTTTTGCTGTGATCCTGTCGTTGCCAGTCTTCAGGTATCTGCCTATCCCAAAGTCGTCTTGCGGGTCAGACTCTGGAATGGCTTTACCCTCAGTCTATAGGTTGGCCCAAGTCACTATCCTGTGTGCACCCCTCACCCTGCCAGTCTTTCTATTCCTCTCCCGCAGCTTGCTTCTGCAGAGTTATGAGTACTCCTGGCGTGATGAGACTGCTGGGTGTCACAGTCTGTAGTTGGGTATCACCACGTGGTTTCTTTGAGCACCTCCTTCTTTTGGGGTAAGATCAATTGTGGTCTTTCAGTAGAGGCATGACTTCCCTCAGGCATGACTTTCATCAGGCACTTTTCCTGTAGTCTTGATTGAAGATCTTTGATGAGTTTCTTCCATGGATAGATACGCAGATCTTTACTAGGCAGGTCAGAATTTCTCGAGTAGGGAGTTGTGTCACAATACCTAAGTAGACTGCGGGAAGAAACACCTTCTGATTCTAACAGACATTCAATCCATCCCTTACGAACTTCACAATAGCTAGGGTTGAAGGGGCAAATACCTTATAAAGTGAGGGGACCTGTCCCTAGAGAAACCTAACTCTATTTCCCCATTCACACAGAACACACATTACAATTCCATTCCAAAATAAGCTTTTGGTTTGAATGCATATAGAAACTTAAGCTAAAATCGCATGTATTCTAACTAATCCATAGAGCACATGCAGATCATTGACCCATGTGCAATTGGAGTTCACTACCGGCTGCAAATGCATGAACACCGTTACATGAACACACTTACTGTGGACTGAGTATGTCTATGCACAGGTAGTTCTGCACTTACACCTAAAGTGTCTATATGCACACATATGGAATTTCAGTATACAGTGAAACCCATAAATTTACATTAAATTATATATACACAATATATATTGGATTCGGGGTAAAGTACTGTGTTTGTCCTTAACCCCCATCTCTGGCTTAGCTCATGGTGCTCAGCCTGACTGTGCAGTTGGGCAGACAGTCTTTTGATCCTCCTGCAAATCAGAAACAGTCCAATATATAAGATTACCACCAGGAGGCAATGACCGGAAGAGGCAGCTTTTGGGCTTTATTACAGTCTCCTCCTCATGGCTGAAATCTGAGAGGAGATGTTTCAGCTTTGTGACAAACACAAGAGGGGTCTTCTGGAGTCTCTCAGGGGTATCTGGGTGAAGGTCAAGACTTCTCTCAGGAGTGATAGGTGTTCTTCAGCACTATGGTCTGCTACATCGATACCTAAAGTGGGATTAAGGGAACAATACGCTCCTGGGAGTTCTCCCGGTGCAGTTATTCAACATTCTTGCACTGGATAACCTTCCTTATTTTGATCTTCCCTGTCCCATCAAACTCCTGTTCCTTCAGGGTGACCTCCCCCTGTTAACCTTTCCTGAGCTGCCTAGCAAGTTCCTATTGCAAAGGTAATGCCTTGACTCTCTTGAACCCCACAAAATGAATGCCATTTTTCTTTAGTATGCTCCTAGTCAATTGCTTCTGTTTCCCATACAGACACCCCTTCCAGTTTTTCACAATACAAAAGAGTAACATCCAGTCCTCGCAGCTACTTATTCTCCTGCACATAGCTTCAAACAGACTACACAGAGACAAAGGCTCATCGTGTTTAGTTGGCTTGAACTAATTCAGGATCTCTGGAGTAACATCCCAATTTCCCAGCCTCATGCCCCATCATGAAACTGCCCATCCCTGGATTTGATATTCCCCGTTGCCACATACTACCGATTAAGATATGTAGGCAACCACAACCAGCTGGAACTTCAAGGCCTAGGTGCACAATATATACCTGTCCACACCTCTCTACCTATCTTACTCCATGCCGCAAAACCAGCTCACTCGTGGATATGGCTCTATTATCAAAGGAAAAATGTTAATACACTTAGGAAAACTAAACGTCAAACTAAGGTTCACTGTTTTTAGTTGATCCGTCCAAACTTCAAGGTCTAAGCACACAGTATAACACGACACTCCATCGTGTACGTCAGTTACCTGTCCATGCTTCTCTGCCTGTCTTAGTTCACGTAATACACCCTTTATTCAATCCAATATGCACAGAAAAAAAACAAACCATTGACAAATTATCCGCCTGAACTTCAAGGCCTAGGCGCACAATACACCTGTCCACACCTCCCTACCTATCTTAGTCCATGCAGCAAAACCAGCTCATCCACGGATGTGGCTCTATTATCAAATGAAAACAAAAAATAAAATAAATAAAATACACATTCCTGCGAAATGTGCTACTCTTAACCTTATGAATTCTATGGAAAAACTGGAGCTAAAAATAAAAGTACCAGCAAATAAACCTCATTTACTTGACAGGGGGTCTGATAGAAAACAGAAAACAACCAGCATACTAACAAATCCTGTTATAGATTGCATACACAGTGAGATCCCTATAAAACCTTTCTGCCACCTCTCTGAGCCTCACAGGTCTAACAATATATTTAAACTGTAAAAGAACAAACCTAGTAAACAATAGAACATTAAAATAAACTAATAAGACAAAACAAGTGTATACATATAGAACAGTACAGGTCTGTTAGAAACTCTGCTGATTGAGTTTAAATCAAGGCCTTACTAGGGAGCAAAATTTACCCTTTCATCCCTTGCTTGTAGTCGGCCATTTTGACACATCTGCACATGGCTGGGCACATGAGACTGAGAGAAAATACTATTTTGTCCAAAGTGACCACATTTAAAACATTTAACAGAGCAATATTTCCTCTCTCTCCTTGTACCTGTCAATTTGCAGTACCTGGCAATTTGACCTGAGCCAGCACAGGCATAACATCTAATGGATGCCATGCTTGATGTAGGGCCCCTAACAGAACATACTTCCTTTTGTCTGAATATTTTAAACTGTTCCATCACCAGGGATGCACTTTTAACAATTTTACTTTTGCATTTTCTCATTATTTTACACTTGTTGTTACATTTATTGATTGTGATGCGCCCAGGGGGATGGGGACGACTCGGCGCCCGGGACTTGTTGTTGGTTCTGGGGATCCCGCGGTGGCTGGCTCCGGGGCCCGTACCCTGGGGTCACTCTTAAAAGAAGGGGGGGGGGGAGTAGTATGGGAAAGGGGAATGTTCGTGACGCCACCTGTGGTGTCTGGTGAAGGTCACCAGCGCTGCAACAGTCCTCCGAGGTAGGTGTCAGGGCAGCTATAGATGGTTCGGCTCCCCACAGGTGGAGCAGGCCTCAGGGCAGCGTAGAGATGGTGTAGAATGGAGCGCTGGCGGGTGCAGAGCCGCGGAGAGAAAGAACAGACAGAGGCGGTAATTGAATTCATCCAAGTCTTTACTCACTTTGGTGCGTGGTCAGCTCAGAGCTTCTCTCTGCTGTCTCACGGCGAGCTGCGGCCGCTAGGGTGGGGTTCAGCACACTCCAGGTAGTTCAGGAGCACATGTCAGGACCCCGCGCTCTGGTGTGTTCCTCTCCTTTTTTAACTTCTCCTGCCTAGTGTCCCCCACTGAGTCCCGTACGGGTACTGCGATGTCCCTTGTGGGTAACGTGTAGTTCCCGGACCGACTGGGTGCCCTTTTTTGTGACTTGTGGTGAGAACGTGGCGTAAGGCCGGGTCCCTCTGGATAAACTCAGATTAGGGCATACAGGTGGTGACTCCGCTCCGTCCGTATCCCCCTGGGATCCAAATAAGCCTCCGGACTTTTCCGACAGAGACGTGAAGTGCAAAGTCAGATGACCGGGGACCGGTACCCCCTCTTGCGGCAGGGTCTCTCTGGCTGGGCCAGAATAAGGTATGCAGGTGGCGACTCCGCTCCGTCCGCACCCCCTGAGATCCTTTTGCCTGTGGAGCCTATCTCCTCTGCTCCCCTCCTGGGCCTTCTTGGTTGGACTCTGACCGGAGACAGAGCCGGTTATAACTCTGCCCCAATCCCCCGTCTCGAGGCCTGAGACCGGGAACCGTGGACCCTCAGCCGGCTACAGCCTTGTGCTGACCTGCCATCCCAAAGACCCATGACCAAAGACCCAGTTATTAAAATGGCCTCCAGTTATATAGAATTCTATTAAGTGCCTAGGTAAAGTGCTCCCTCCATCCTCACTCACTACGTGGTTCCCCCTAACTTTGGTTCCCCCCTTCACCCTTCACCCAGGAATTATCCTTGGGGCCGAAACCTATCCAGGACACAAGATACTGTAATCTTCCTCTATGCCACCTGGAATCCAAAATGCGAGAAATCTCAAATTCACTGTCCTCATCAACAGGAGGAACAGTAGGCTTTGCCTGCTTATCAGGCGTGTCCGCCTTCTTAAGTAACGACACATGAAACACAGAATTAATCCTCCAGGACGAGGAAATGCCCAACCTCCCTGCTGCTGAGTTGACAATCTGAACCACTTTGAAAGGACCCACAAATTTAGGCCCCAGTTTTTTAGAAGGAATTTTCAAATGAAGATTCCTAGAGGACAACCAAACCATATCCCCAACAGCAAACAAGGACTCCTTTCTTTTTTTGTCAAAATACCTTTTTGATCTCCTGTTAGCCTTTTTAAGGTTCAGGTGTACACTGGTACAAACCCTCTCCAAGTCACCAGAAAAATTGTCCTCCTCCAGTACAGCAGCCCCAACTTTGGAAAATGGACAAAAAAATGGATACCTGCCAGTACAACAAAAAAAAGGAGAACAACCAGCCGAGGAAGAAGTATGATTATTAAGGGCAAACTCCGCAAGTGTTAGAAATTCTGACCACATTTCCTTATTGTCTGCCACAAAACATCTCAAAAACTGCTCAACATCCTGGTTCTTCCTTTCAGTCTATCCATTGGACTCTGCATGATACCCTGACGAGAATGACAAATGAATTTTCAATCTGTCACAAAAAGCACGCCAAAAGCGAGCCACAAACTGTGGTCCTCTATCGGAAACAATGTCCGTGGGAACACCATGGAGCCTGACAATCTCCTTCACAAAAGCCTTAGCAAGAGTCTTGGCGCAAGGTAACTTGTTGAAAGGAACCAGATGACACATTTTACTAAACCGGTCCACAACAACCCAGATGACAGAAAAACCCTCCGATAAAGGCATAAAATCCATGGCAAGGTGCGTCCATGACGAACTAGGAACTTCCAAGGACCATAGCAACCCCGCAGCCGGAGCGTGAGAGGCCTTCGACCTAGCGCACACAGAACACTGATGCACCCACTTGATGACTTCCCTTTGCCACCCTGGCCACCAGAAACTCCGACCGATAGACTTCCTAGTTTCCGAAATCCCTGGGTGACCCACCAACCGAGACTCATGACAATCAACAAACAACGCTCTCCTCAAGGCTCTAGGCACAAACAATTTACCACACGGAGTGTTAGTTGGTGCCGCACTCTGAGCTCCTAGGATGCTATTCTCCAACTCAGAATCCAATGCGGCCACCACCACCCCCCTCTGCAAAATAAACTCCTCCCTCTCATCATTCACCGCTAGAGAGAAACTACGAGCCAAAGCGTCAGCCTTAACATTCTTTGTCCCCGGGACAAAGGTTGCGGAAAAATTGAACCGGGCAAAAAACAGTGCCCACCTAGCCTGACGGGCATTCAAATGTTTAGCTGTGTCCACATAAATCAAATTCTTGTGATCAGTGAAAACCTGTATAGGATGTCGAGCCCCCTCCAAAAAATGTCACCAATGCTTGAACGCAAGCTTAATAGCCAACAACTCATGATTCCCAACATCATAGTTGAGCTCTGTCTCAGAAATTTTTTTTGAAAAGAAAGCACAGGGAATGCACCCCATCCTCACCCTCTTTGGACAAAACTGCCCCTACGCCTGTAGATGAGGCATCCACCTCAACCAAAAATGGCTTGGTCTTATCCGTCTGGATAAGAACAGGAGCAGAGCTGAACCTCTCCTTGAGATACTCAAAAGCTTCAATAGCCTCAGTGGTCCATTGGACTTTATTAGCACCATTCTTGAAGAGATCAGTAATGGGTTTAGCGATGACAGAGAAATTCTTTATGAATTTCCTGTAATAATTGGCAAATCCGAAAAACCTCTGTACGGACTTGAAACCCTCAGGCCTCGCCCACTCCAGCAGAGCCTGAACTTTCACCGGGTCCATCTCAAAACCATCACAAGAGACAAAGTAACCCAAAAAACTAATATTCTGGACAGCAAACTGACACTTCTCCAATTTAGCAAAAAGTGTGTTATCTCTCAGTATCTGAAGAACTTCGTGGACTCTCTGCCTATGAGACTCAAGATCCGATGATTAAATCAAAGTGTCATCCAGATAAATAATAACATTCCTCCCGATCAAGGGTCTCAGAATGTCATTGATGAAATTTTGAAAAAATGCAGGAGCGTTAGTAAGCCCAAAAGGCATCACCAAACACTCAAAATGTCCTTCCGGGGTGTTAAAAGCTGTCTTCCATTCATCTCCGTCCTTCACCTGCAGCAAATTATATGCCCCACGAAGGTCAATCTTAGAAAACCATTTAGTTCTGGTCAATTGGTTAAACAAATCCGAAATAAGGGGTAACGGGTAAGGATTGCGCACAGTGATCTTATTAATCTCCCGAAAATCCAGACATGGCCTAAGACCCCCATCCTTCTTTTTGACAAAAAATAACCCAACCACCACAGGAGACTTAGAGACTTGTTGATCAATCAAATTAAGTGCAGAACCACAATCCACCATAACCTGAAACTCAATCACACGACCCTGACATGTGGTATTACCAGGAAAAAACACTCTAGCAGAACGTAAAAACGCAATGCGAACAGGAGTGTTATTTCTACTGACCATTTTTATTTCTTTCCTTAAGTGAACCTCACATTGCTTTAAAAAATGATCAGTCTTACCGCAATACAAGCAAAGTCCCTCAGAGAACCTCCTGTCCCTCTTCTTGGAACGGGATGACATTGCCCTGACCTGCATAGGTTCCCCATTGTTGGGGAAACAGAATCCAGCAATACAGGATACTTCTCCTCATTCTGTCTAGCCCTCAACCTTCTATCCACATTGGTAGCTAACTGCATGGCAACTTGCAGAGTATCACGTGCAGGGAATGCAATGAGCAAATTTTTAACCCTTTCACAAAAGGCCTGCCAGAAACTGAAACTTGAGTGCAGGGTCGATCCACCTGACCTCTGCAGACCATCGTCTGAACTGGGTGCAATAACTCTCAGTATCAAGAGAACCCTGTTTGAGATGACTGAGCTCTGCCTCAGCTGATATATCCTGATCAGGATCATCATATAGCAAATCCATGGCATTAAAAAATGCCTTCACAGACCTCAAACAATTATCATCAGGAGACAAGGAAAACGCCCAGATTTGAGGTTCCTTAAACAATAGAGACATAATAATCCCTACACGCTGTAGTTCACTCCCAGAAGATCTAGGTCTGAGCCGAAAATGCAACAAACAAGCATTTTTAAATGAAAAAAAATCCTGTGGTTTCCTCGAGAAACACTCAGGTAATCCTACCTTAGGTTCTTCATAGCGTTCTGCAGGGTATTTACTCACGTACTGCTGAAGACCGGCTACCTCCAGAGTCAACCCTTGCAAGTGTTGAGAAAGCTCCTGGATGGTACTCATACTGAAGAAAATCCAGGAAGAGGAGAGAAGAAAAAAAAAAGTTTTTTTTAAACGCGGCTGGACATACTGTAATGTTCTGCAACTTAGAACTAAAGAATAGAAGGGAAAAGCTGTCCCTGCACTGAGACTCAGCTTAACCCTATGCTGGGGTGGGTGCCCTATTCCTTATGAATAGCCTCACCAAAACTCCTGCACTGAACTGAAACGAAGACCTGTAGGAAGGGGAAAGGGGTCCTTAAAAGATCTAAGGACTGGGAGCAAAAGCAGGAGACCTCCTAACAGAAAAGTTAGTTGCAGAAACGAAGATTAAAGGATACAAAACTGGTGGAACAAGAAGTCCCAGGATAACAATTGTTCAAAGAACTAAACAAGGCTACTTAGCCAGAGCACAAGCGTAACAACACTGATGTCCAGCGAGGGATGGGAGTCAGGTGCTGAGTAATAAAGAGTGCAGAGATCACGTGACCAAGAAACCCAGCACCAGAGGAAAAGACTAGAAGCCAGCAAACCACAACAAGATGGCCGATAATAAAACCAAATAGATTCTAACAGTTTGCATTTGATGTTAGGGTCGTGGCCGTTCTTTGCAGGAATTTAACCCTGCTGTGTCCTGCAGAGATCAGGTTCCCAGGCCTATCTCGTGCGAGCAAGCACTATGTTAGGAAGATCCTCCCATCACACCTTGCTCGGACGTCTAGTTCCTACCCTGTAGTCCACGTTTAAGCTTGCTTCAGTAATCCGTTTGAAGTCACCGACCTGGCTAGTTTTCACATCCTGCCTGACCTCTCTGCTCCTGACCTTGGCTATAAATTCTGATCCTGTGCTGCCTGCCCTGATCTCAGATCGTCTGATCACGTTTTTTTCTTTGCCCTCCATAAGTGTGTATATACTCACCCTCCGGCGCCTTCATAGTTTTTTCGGTGCCGCTCCGGTCTCCCTGCGCCATCTTCTGACCGTATCTTCTGACTGGCCGGAAGTCAGAAGTTACATCATACACTCTCAATACAAGTCTATGAGAGCCAGAACGAGGTTCTCAAAGACTTGTATTGAAAAGTGACCTCCACGCAGCTCGATGAAACACTGGAGCTGCCGGCAGGTCACTTTTCGCCGGAGATCGACGGGAACGACGCTGGAAACAAATGAAGGCAGCATCAGATGAGAATGAGACAGGGGGCAGGGGAATTACATTTAAGGCACCACTCCAGTGGTGCAATTTAAAAAAACGCAGGAGTGGTGCTTTAAGCAACTGATTTATTGTAGTTAATAACAGAATCTGTTATTTACAATCCGCAGTAGTTTGTCTCACACATTGACATTCCTTGTCCTATGTCAGGGGTGGGGTACCTTATATCTTCCAAGGGCCATTTTGATATTTATACCATCCTTTGGGGGTCTTACAAATCACATGCTAACTCCGTCCACAAAGTACGTCCTGATGCTGGAGCTGGTGTCAGAACATAATCTTTCATTGCATGCATCTCAGTGTTCATTAGTGAACACTGCATGCATGTGTTCACGGAGCAAGTAGAAATTAAAGGGCCAGCGGCTGTCAAAATACAGCTTCGGGCCCAAACACTGTGGTCCCCAGGAATCTGCCTGGGGGCCGGATAAATGATCATTGAGGGCCGTAAATGCTTCCCTACCTGTGTCCTAGGTAAACCACCCAGTCCCTCAGCTTAAACAATATTCATAGTGAAGAACAATGTTATCCAGCATATTCAAATAGAAGAATTTACTAGAAGTAATGCACCTATGCCACCATCTATCAACCCATATAGGGGCATTCACAATTGACTTGGGAAATACCCTATAAGAATCAATATGTGGTGGTGTAAGGCATAATTACTCCAATAAACTTTTCCATTTGGAGACTCTGGTCAACCTTTTCTTCACTTTAGTGTGACATTTACTGTATTTAGCGGACTTTAAGATGCACCGGACCATAAGTCGCATCCCAAATTTTGAGGAGGAAAATAGGAAAACAATTGGTGGTGAGTCTTACCAATGGTGGTGCGTCTTATAATCCAATTTTACGGTAGCTTACGGGGGAGGGGGAAGAGGGAGAACAGCTGCCATAGAACGGGGTCACAGGAGGCATGGTCGCTGCTGCAGGAAGCTGGTGGTGGCGACAGTAGGAGTGGGGTGATGCTGCCAGCCCCGGGCTGGGAAGCGAGGGTGTCCCGGCGCAGTGAGGCTGCGAACACTGGGCTGTCAGAAAATGTGAGCGTTGAGCAGAATCCCTGCAATTTCCCATTTATTTTCCTGCGGAGCCGGGATCTCAATCTGCGCATGCGCCGCCTCTGGAGGCCTTTTTCCCGAAGCCCACCGCAGGGAAATCAATAGGAAAGTGTGGGGACTCCGCTCAAAGCCAACATTTTCTGACAGCCCAGGGCCCACAGCCTTACAGCACCGGGACACCACTTCCTCCCACCCTGACGTCCGCACCATCACCCCACTCCTGCCACCAGCCTACTGCAGCAGCGACCCTGCCTCCTGTGACCCCGCTCCACCGAAGTCGCCCCCGCCAAGTAAGCTACATTCGGATTATAAGACGCACCCACAATTTCCTCCCAAATTTTGGGGGGGGGAATGCGCTTTGTAATCCGAAAGATACAGTATCTATTTTTTTCTGTCTTTGTTATCATAGTGGTTGTGAAATCCGGCAGGCTCTTTTGTCTGGGGACAACCAGACGGATTTCACAGGATCCGCCTGATGCAGTCAGATGCTCCCATTGACTATGATGCAAGGTCATCTGGATCTGGCAGCCAGCCGACAAATTGGTCAGACATAAAACCTCAGCATGGTGCAATTTCCGGTCGCCCGTTTTGCTGGCTCGCGACCGGCCTCCCATTATAGTCAATGGGAGCATATGGCTGTATCAGGAAAGTGCCAGATCCTGTGAAATCCGTCCGGCTCTTCCCAGACAGAAGAGCCTGCCAGATTTCAAAGTGCCCCTGTGCAAGAATTGTGTATGGGTCTCCACCTTCAAGTAACACGTCATACAATAAAAACAAGTTGTACACACATAAGCACTATACACACATGACACACATCACACAAATACTATGCACACATGACCCACATGCACTATATCACAAGCACTGCACACACGTAACACAGTTCACATGAGCACCATGCATACATGAAATACACAACACACAAGCACCATTCACACCTGACACACACACCATGCACACATGACGCACACGACACACAGGCACCATGCACACACTTTACACAAGCATTATATACACAAGCACAGCGCACATATGACACACAAGCACCATGCACCCTCAAGCACTATGCATGCACATTCATGTCACACAAGCACCATGCGCACACGTCACAGAAGCACCATGCACACACGTCACACAAGCACCATGCACATACAACACATAAGCACCATGCACACACGTCACACAAGCACCATGCACACACAACACACAAGCACCATGCACACACAACCGCAAGCACCATGCACACATGACACACAAGCACTGTGCACACACGACACACAAGCACCATGCACACACGACACACAAGCACCATACACATACAACACACAAGCACCATGCACATACAACACACAAGCACCATGCACACACGACACACAAGCACTGTGCACATATCACACACAAGCACCATGCACACACGACACACAAGCACCATGCACACACGATACACAAGCACAATGCACGCTTGACACACAAGCACCATGCACACATGAGCCACAAGCACCATGCACACATGACACATAAGCACTATGCACACATGACCCACACGAATCACAAGCACCATGCACACAAGCACCATGCACACATGTCCCACAAGCGCCGTGCAAATACATTCCACAAGCACCATGGCACACATGCCCCACAAGCACCATGCACACATGTCACACAAGCACCATGCACACACGTCACTCAGCACCGCGCACAAACGTCACACAAGTACCATGCACAAACAACACACAAGCACCATGCACATGTGACACCCCAGGGGTCTGGTTGTCACAGTGATAGAGATATTACGTCTGAGAGCAGGTGGGAGGTCCTTTGGTCAGGGATCCTGTGCATGCCACACCTCCTGCCCAGCCTTGGGAGGGGAAGAACTTCCCCTGTAAAAACCCGGGGCTGAGGCAGGGTTAGTGAGTCCAGGAAGAGTAGAGACAAGAGCAGCATAGGAAGCAGCAGAGTCACAAGGAGTCAGGGGCTGGCAGCTAAAGAGCTCGCCCTGACTAAGAAGATTCTTTACCGGACCCGGAGTCCGAGGCTGTGGGGACTAACTTCTACCCAGCAGCAGAATCCGTCAGGCAGGGGATTTCAGGTCCCCTGGCCCAGAAGCCCGAAGGCCCGGTCACACGCGTGGGACCAGCACCGCCATCGTGGAGCGGAAGCCATTAGAAGGCACCGAGTCACCGGCCATACGGGTGAGCACCACACGGTACACTCAGGGACGTGGGCTACTTACATCAGCTTCTAGCAAGGTAGCCAGAAGAGTACAGTCAGCTTGGGAGGCCTACAACTACGCCTGGCCAGGGGAGATCCCATCTGCTCAAGGACTGACCAGGCCCCGTTCGCTAGCAAGTACTCCGGGAGGGTCTATCGTTGTTACCAGTAAAGACCCTGAACGCTACCATACCGTCTCTGAGTGGTTCCTGCTACCCCCATCATCCACGTCGGCTGCCCTGAGGCCATACCCCTCCCGTTGGGGGTTATACTATCACGCTGCACCATCCTTCCACCGGCCTCAGCGGTCTGCCCTGCAGCAGCAGCCCCCTGGCTGCATTCAACGGGTGGCGTAGTCATCAACCATTTTCTACCGCTAACAGACTGCCGTCCAGTTTGACTCCCTGGGCACGGAACGGGTCACCGCCACGAGACTACAACCCTAAACAGATCCGGCTCCGGGTAAGCTCCCGCGTGCGCAACGCAGCGCGACACAGGCCCAGGGGCGCGTCAACTTTGGCGTAGTCGGCAGGATCACGTGCCCGCAACCACCGGGTACTGCGTGCCTGAAAAGCAAAGACTGTTCAAACTTACCAGTGGTGAAGATTCCCGCCATCGGTGAAGATTCCCGCCATCCGGCGCCATCTTCAGCCTTCTTCCCGCCATCGGTGAAGTTTCCCGCCATCCGGCGCCATCTTCAGCCTTCTTCCCGCCATCCGTGGAGTTTTCCCGCCATTGGACGCCATCTTGAGGACGCCGCGCGGGAAGAAGAGGGGCGTGGACTCCGAAAGCGCGCGAGAACTGAAGCCCCGCCTCACGTCCGGACGTTGCGTAAGGTCCTGGAAGGAGCCCAGCAGACGCCGACGTCACAGGAGCGCGACGGAAGGTCCTCAACCCTGACGATCCACTGCGGAGCCGCGGCCTACGGAACAGGATCATCGCAAGGTAGGCCACGGTCCACTAGGGGGGAGGAAGATGTCGGATACGGAGGAGAGCTCCACTGCCTCAACCCCCGCCAGCGCTACCGCTGTTGCAGTTATGCCCTTCACCATGCCCTATATCCCGGGAGCAGCTTGGCTACCCCAGTACTCAGGGGAGTCACATACCCTGCATGACTTTAGAGAAAAGCTGGATAGCCTCTTCCAGGTGTACCCCCTCACAGAAGAGCAAAAAGTGAGCATCCTGGTGGCCCAACTAACTGGGGCAGCCAAAAGGGAAGTAAAATCCTGGCCACCTGGGAGGAAGACTGTCGCAGGGATACTAACCCGGCTGAAGGACACCTTTGATACCCGCACCTCAGCCGAGATTAAACTTAGATTCTACGGGTGCAAGCAGCGAGCGCATGAGAGTATAAGGGACTATGCACTCAACCTACAAGAGGCCCTGAGGGCCATTAAGCAGACCGACCCTAATGGAGTGGGAAACGAGGACAGGCTGTTGACCGAACAATTTATAGAGGGTTTATATTGCAATGCCCACCGCACCCAGTTGCGGGCAATGGCCTTACAGGACCCTCATCTAGAATTTGCACAGTTCAAGGACAGAGCCATCCGGGTGCTCCGAGAACCGGCACCAGGTGGCGTTGTGACCCACAGACGCCCCACTACCACTTACTACCAGGAGGCGGCGCCCTTGTCAGCAGGGCCTGTGGGAGCTGATGCGCAGGCTTTGGACAATGACCCGGCTCCAGACCTACACCATCAGGTCCAAGAGCTAGCTAAAAGCGTTGCTGCGCTAACCCGAACTGTGCAGTCTTTACAGGTTTCCACTCCAGGGAAGATCCAGCTGGCATCCGGACCGGAGGACATCCCGTGGCGTCGACCAAGGAGGACCCCACCGGCCAGAGGAAGACCCAGTGACCGATACAGCGAGGACGGACGACCCATCTGCCGCCGCTGCAATCAACCCGGACATATGGAAAGGTACTGTTCTTTAAACGGGCACAACCTGGGGTAGAGGGCCAACCCCCAGGAAAAAGATCACCAGGCCCATCGAACTGGCGCGACAGATATGTGGGAGGACGTCCAGTCTTGCCTGTGGTACTGGATGGCATTCCCATGAGTGCCCTACTGGACACCGGGTCACAGGTCACCACCATCCCGTACGTGCTCTTCAAGCAGTACTGGAATGACTCGGATATTACCCGCTACCCTGACGACGACTTGAGTATCATCGCCAGCAATGGTCAGCCCGTGCCACAGATCGGATTTAAAGAGGTGACCATCAAAATTGGTAGAGTCGAACTGGCCGCACAGGGACTGATCATTGTAGATATTGACAAACATGAGAGTCACCCAAAAATAACTCTAGGAACTAATGTAATTGAAAATTGTCTTGCAGAGGTGATTTTCCTTTTACAGCAGGTTGCCAAGAATGCCAGCTCCGGCGAGCAGCGGGTGCTCCAGAAAGAGATCCGGGCACTGATGCAACGGCAACAAGTGGAACTCTCCGGCGGTGAGATTGGTAGCGTAAGAATGTGTGACCCTTTTCCTATTGCCATGCCCCCAAAAAGTGAAATGATGATTTGGTGCCGGGCAGCTATTGGTCTGAGAGGTAGAGATTACCAGGCAATGGTAGAACCAGTTTACTCAGACAGTAGGCCCACCATTTTGACAGCACGGGGGGTGGTCAATGTACGCCATGGGAGGGTGCCCGTTCGCATAATAAATATCGGGGAGAGGGAAGTGTACCTGCCCCGGTATGCCACGCTAGCCAAATTATATACCACTAATCAAAATTCTATACAATCTGTGGAACCCTTGCCTCCATCTCACCCGGAGGAAGGTAACGGCTCTAAGAAAGACATGGAGGACTGGTGTCAGCAACTACATCTGGGTACTGACTCCACTCCCTCACACCAGAAACAAGGAGTCTATCGGGTGGTTCAAGAGTATGAGAGAGTGTTTAGTAAACACCCGTTAGACTTCGGGCGAGTCAAGGGGGTAGAACACCGCATCCCCACGGGAGATCATCCTCCCATAAAAGAGAGGTATCGACCCGTACCCCCTGCACATTACCAACACGCCAAGGGGATGCTTAGAGACATGAAGGAGGCTGGGGTAATCCGGGATAGCTGTAGCCCCTGGGCAGCCCCACTAGTTTTAGTCAAAAAGAAAGACAACACCATGAGGATGTGTGTAGATTACCGGAAAATCAACCGTATCACACACAAGGATGCGTACCCCTTACCAAGGATAGAGGAGTCATTGGCTGCTTTAAGATCTGCTAACTTCTTCTCTACCTTGGATCTCACTAGCGGGTACTGGCAGGTTCCTGTAGCAGAGGCGGACCGGGAGAAGACCGCATTCACCACCCCGATGGGACTTAGCGAGTTCACCTGCATGCCGTTCGGACTCTGCAACGCCCCAGGAACCTTCCAACGATTAATGGAGTGCTGTCTGGGCCACAGAAACTTCGAGACGGTCCTGTTGTACCTGGACGATGTCATCGTATACTCCAAAACTTATGAGGACCACCTGAAACACCTGGCGGAGGTGTTCGAAGCTCTGGCGAGTTACGGCCTAAAGGTGAAACCCTCCAAGTGTCACCTCCTGAAACCAAAGGTGCAATACCTGGGACACGTGGTGAGCGCTGACGGAGTGGCTCCCGACCCCGATAAGATCACCGCAATTAAGGGATGGCCAAGCCCCTCCAGCGTAAAAGAAGTGCGGCAGTTCCTAGGGTTGGTAGGCTACTACCGAAGGTTTATTCCCGGTTTCACCAAAAAGGCAGCACCTATGCAGGACCTCCTGATAGGCCAGTCCCGGAAGGCCAAGAACCAGAAGCCGCCCTTCAAATGGGAAAAGCTAGAAGAAGAGTCCTTCCGCCAGCTGAAGATGGCCCTCACGGGGGATGAAATCTTGGCGTACCCGGACTATAGCCAGCCCTTCATCCTCTACACCGACGCCAGTAACATCGGGCTAGGAGCCGTACTGTCCCAGATTCAGCAGGGGAGAGAACGAGTAATCTCCTATGCCAGCCGAAAACTGCGACCCACCGAAAGGAACCCCGAAAATTACAGCTCATTTAAGCTAGAGTTCCTGGCCGTGGTATGGGCAGTCACCGAGCGCTTTAGGCATTACCTCGCTTCTTCCCGGTTCACCGTATACACGGATAACAACCCGCTGACACACCTGGACACGGCAAGACTCGGTGCCCTGGAGCAGAGGTGGATGGCCCGTCTGTCCAACTACGAGTTCACAATTAAATACCGGGCAGGGCGCTCCAATACCAACGCGGACGCCCTGTCCAGGATGCCCAACCTGCCGGACGGAGGAGAAGATCCGGAGGGACTGGAAGAAGTTGAACTCCCTGCGTTCCACCGTCATGGGACTATCCAGTATTCCCACCGGGTAAGGAGTAAGCAGGCTGCTACGTTGAACCCCTTACCTCACTACAACTGGGCGGAAACGCAAGACAGCGACCCTGCCGTCCGACTGGTGAAGGAGATGCTGACTCGCCCGGAGGCTAGCCTGGAATCAGACGCTCCAGAGGAAGCCAAACAACTATGGGCAGAGAAGAGTCGACTGTTCCTTTACAAGGGGAAGTTGTGCCGCAGAATGGTTAACTCCAGGACGCATGAACTACTCTGGCAAGTAGTGGTGCCACGAAGAGACGCAGCCATGGTGATGGAGGCATACCACGACGGAGCTGGACACTTCGGGTGGAAAAAGCTGGAGTTCCTGCTGCGCGAGCGGTTCCACTGGGTAGGCATGAGGGGAACCATCGAGAAGTGGTGCAGAGACTGTGGCCCGTGCAATCTGAGAAGGAAGGACCGGGCCAGCCAGAAGACTCCCCTGCAGTCCATCGTCACCCGGCAACCGTTGGAACTGGTAGCCTTGGATCATGTAAAACTGACCCCCAGCAGAAGTGGCTACGTCTACGCGTTAACCATCGTGGATCATTACTCCCGGTTTCTGGTTGTCGTCCCCGTCAAGGACTTAACGGCTCGAACAGCAGCTAGAGCCTTCCAGCAGCACTTTTGCCGTCCACACGGGTACCCGGACCAAGTGCTGACGGACCAGGGACCTGCCTTTGAAGCGGAGGTCTTCCAGGAATTCTGCAATCTGTATGGCTGCCGGAAGATAAGGACGACACCCTACCATCCGCAAACTAATGGGCTTTGTGAGAAAATGAACCAGGTGGTAATGGATCTTCTAAAAACGTTGCCCCTGGAAGAACGCAGTCTGTGGCCTGAGAAGTTGCCCGATCTGGTGGACCTATACAACCACATCCCGGTAGGTTCCACCAACTGTACCCCGGCTTACCTAATGAGGGCAAGACCTGGTAAGTTACCTGTTGACCTGGAAATGGGAGTCCTGACGCCCGAGGACACTTCACCAGAAACGGACTGGGACACAGAGAGGCAGCAGCAGTACCGGAAAGTACAGGAGAGCGTGGAGCGAAGTCTCTGTCAGGCTAGGGAAAGACCAGAGAAGACTTACAACCAGTATGCTCCCGCTGTTCCCCTGGTACCCGGAGAGCAGGTCTTGAAGAGGAAGAGACGGCTCCACAAGTTGGACGACCAGTGGGAGAAGGACCCGTACACCGTACTGCCCTCAAGCCACGAGAACCCGAAGGTCTGTACCATCAGTAAAGACGGAGGGGAAACCACAGCCATTGTATCCCGGGACCACCTGAAGAAGTGCCCCGAACAACTGAGGAACCCTGAGGAGGAACAGGAAGACCATCGACCCGTGGAAGAAAGGGAAGATATGGTTAGTACCGTGCTCGGGGACTTCCCTCGGTCTTGGACTCAAGTCAATGGTGCAGTTGTGGTACCCGTACTCACCTTCCTCCAACCATCATCCCAAGAACCTACGGAGCAACGGGTAGAGCTGGAAGAGCAGCCGGTCCAGGAGGCAGAAGACTCCACCCAAGCGGAACAGGAGAATCCACCCTCTGCTTATAGTGAGCCTGCCGTACCCCTAGTGAGACAAAGAGCCGGTAGACAGCTGCCCAGTTTACCCTTGACAGCTCCTACACCCTGTAGTTCAGGGCCAGACAGTCAGCTCCGTAGGTCCACTAGGGCCACTAGAGGCCAGTTACCCGCACGTTGGAGGATCTAAATGTTTAAGTTGTTTTACAATGTTTACCTGTTTATTGTTGCTTGTGTGTAATTTTGTGTTTCTAGTTGTTTTTAGGAGTCTTCGGTGGATTTACCGGGAATCCTTTGTATATAGTTGGAGCGTAACCCAGGATGGACTAGAGACTGTTAAGGACTCGGGGTAGGACAGACCCCTACCTGGTTACGTCTCCCTGTGTTGGTGAAATGGACACCTTTGCTTTTCTTCAAAGACTGCACCCTGTTGCGGACATCCGTGACCATCTTATTGTGTTTCCTTATTGTATTTTATTGTTCTTTGATATACCTTGTTATATTTTTCTAAAAAGTGTTTAGTCCCGGAGTACTAAATTTCACTAGGGGGGAGTGTGACACCCCAGGGGTCTGGTTGTCACAGTGATAGAGATATTACGTCTGAGAGCAGGTGGGAGGTCCTTTGGTCAGGGATCCTGTGCATGCCACACCTCCTGCCCAGCCTTGGGAGGGGAAGAACTTCCCCTGTAAAAACCCGGGGCTGAGGCAGGGTTAGTGAGTCCAGGAAGAGTAGAGACAAGAGCAGCATAGGAAGCAGCAGAGTCACAAGGAGTCAGGGGCTGGCAGCTAAAGAGCTCGCCCTGACTAAGAAGATTCTTTACCGGACCCGGAGTCCGAGGCTGTGGGGACTAACTTCTACCCAGCAGCAGAATCCGTCAGGCAGGGGATTTCAGGTCCCCTGGCCCAGAAGCCCGAAGGCCCGGTCACACGCGTGGGACCAGCACCGCCATCGTGGAGCGGAAGCCATTAGAAGGCCCCGAGTCACCGGCCATACGGGTGAGCACCACACGGTACACTCAGGGACGTGGGCTACTTACATCAGCTTCTAGCAAGGTAGCCAGAAGAGTACAGTCAGCTTGGGAGGCCTACAACTACGCCTGGCCAGGGGAGATCCCATCTGCTCAAGGACTGACCAGGCCCCGTTCGCTAGCAAGTACTCCGGGAGGGTCTATCGTTGTTACCAGTAAAGACCCTGAACGCTACCATACCGTCTCTGAGTGGTTCCTGCTACCCCCATCATCCACGTCGGCTGCCCTGAGGCCATACCCCTCCCGTTGGGGGTTATACTATCACGCTGCACCATCCTTCCACCGGCCTCAGCGGTCTGCCCTGCAGCAGCAGCCCCCTGGCTGCATTCAACGGGTGGCGTAGTCATCAACCATTTTCTACCGCTAACAGACTGCCGTCCAGTTTGACTCCCTGGGCACGGAACGGGTCACCGCCACGAGACTACAACCCTAAACAGATCCGGCTCCGGGTAAGCTCCCGCGTACGCAACGCAGCGCGACACAGGCCCAGGGGCGCGTCACACACATGACGCACAAGCACCATGCACACACGACACATAAGTACTATGCACACACAACACACAAGCACCATGCATACGTGACCCACAAGCACAATGCACACATGACACACAAGCACTATGCACACACGACACAAAAGCACCATGCATACATGTCACACAAGCACCATGCACACACGACCCACAAGCACCATGCACACACAACACACAAGCAGTATACACACAACACACAAGCACCATGCACACACGACCCACAAGCACCATGCACACACGACACATAAGTACTATGCACATACAACACACAAGCACCATGCACACGTGACCAACAAGCACAATGCACACATGACACACAAGCACCATGCACACACGACACATAAGTACTATGCACACACAACACACAAGCACCATGCACACGTGACCCACAAGCACAATGCACACATGACACACAAGCACTATGCACACACGACACAAAAGCACCATGCATACATGTCACACAAGCACCATGCACACACGACCCACAAGCACCATGCACACACAACACACAAGCAGTATACACACAACACACAAGCACCATGCACACACGACCCACAAGCACTATGCCCCCATGACACACAAGCACCATGCGTACATGTCACACAAGCACCATGCACACATGAAGCACCATGCACATACGACCCACAAGCACCATGCACACACAACACACAAGCAGTATACACACAACACACAAACACCATGCACACATGACCCACAAGCACTATGCACACATGACACACCAGCACTATGCACAAAGGACACACAAGCACCTTGCACACACGACCCACAAGCACTATGCACACACAACCCACAAGCACCTTGCAAACATGTCACACAAGCACCATGCACACATGACACGCACGACACAAAAGCACCATGCACATGTCACACATGCACACATGACCCACAAGCACCATGCACACAAGCACCATGCACACACGTCCCACATGTACCATGCACACATGCCACACAAGCACTATGCACACATGTCACACAAGTAGCATGGCCACACGTCACACAAGAACCATGCACAGACAACACACACGAATCACAAGCACCATGCACACATGCACCATGCACACACGACACACAAGCACCATGTACACGTGACCCACAAGCACCATGCACACACGACACACAAGCACCATGCACATGCACCATGCACACATGTCACACAAGCACCATGCACACTTGACACACAAGCAGCATGCAAATACGACCCACAAGCACCATGCACACACGACACATAAGCACTATGCACACACTACACACAAGCACCATGCACACACGACACACATGAATCACAAGCACCATGCACACAAGCACCATGCACACGTGTCCCACAAGCGCCGTGCAGATACGTTCCACAAGCACCATGGCACACATGCCCCACAAGCACCATGCACACATGTCACACAAGCACCGCGCACAAACGTCACACAAGCACCGCGCACAAACGTCACACAAGCACCATGCACAAACGACACACAAGCAACATGCACAAACGACACACAAGCACCATGCACACACGACACACAAGCACCATGCACACAAACACTATGCACACACGACACATAAGCACTATGCACACACAACCCACAAGCACCATGCACACGTGACCCACAAGCACAATGCACACATGACACACAAGCACTATGCACACACGACACAAAAGCTCCATGCATACATGTCACACAAGCACCATGCACACACGACCCACAGGCACCATGCACACACAACACACAAGCAGTATACACACAACACACAAGCACCATGCACACACGACGCACAAGCACTATGCACACATGACACACAAGCACCATGCATACATGTCACACAAGCACCATGCACACATGACGCACCATGCACATACGACCCACAAGCACCATGCACACACAACACACAAGCAGTATACACACAACATACAAACACCATGCACACACGACCCACAAGCACTATGCACACATGACACACCAGCACTATGCACAAAGGACACACAAGCACCTTGCACACACGACCCACAAGCACTATGCACACACAACCCACAAGCACCTTGCAAACATGTCACACAAGCACCATGCACACATGACACGCACGACACAAAAGCACCATGCACATGTCACACATGCACACATGACCCACAAGCACCATGCACACAAGCACCATGCACACACGTCCCACAAGTACCATGCACACATGCCACACAAGCACTATGCACACATGTCACACAAGTAGCATGGCCACACGTCACACAAGAACCATGCACAGACAACACACACGAATCACAAGCACCATGCACACACGACACACAAGCACCATGTACACGTGACCCACAAGCACCATGCACACACGACACACAAGCACCATGCACATGCACCATGCACACATGTCACACAAGCACCATGCACACTTGACACACAAGCAGCATGCAAATACGACCCACAAGCACCATGCACACACGACACATAAGCACTATGCACACACTACACACAAGCACCATGCACACATGACACACATGAATCACAAGCACCATGCACACAGGCACCATGCACACGTGTCCCACAAGCGCCGTGCAGATACGTTCCACAAGCACCATGGCACACATGCCCCACAAGCACCATGCACACGTCACACAAGCACCATGCACAAACGACACACAAGCACCATGCACAAAAACGACACACAAGCACCATGCACACATAAACACTATGCACACACGACACATAAGCACTATGCACACACATCCCACAAGCACCATGCACACATGACCCACAAGCACAATGCACACACGACACACAAGCACTATGCACACACGACACATAAGCACCATGCATACATGTCACACAAGCACCATGCACACACGACCCACAAGCACCACGCACACACAACACACAAGCAGTATACACACAACACACAAGCACCATGCACACGACCCACAAGCACCATGCGTACATGTCACACAAGCACCATGCACACATGACACACCAGCACCATGCACACACGACCCACAAGCACCATGCACACACAACACACAAGCAGTATACACACAACACACAAGCACCATGCACACACGACACACAAGCACTATGCACACATGACACACAAGCACTATGCACAAACATCCCACAAGCACCTTGCACACATGTCACACAAGCACCATGCACACATGACACAAAAGCACCATGCATATGTCACACATGCACACATGACCCACAAGCACCATGCACACACGTCCCACAAGCACTATGCACACATGCCACACAAGCACTATGCACACATGTCACACCAGTACCATGCACACATGTCACACAAGCACCATGCACACATGTCACACAAGCACCATGCACACACAACACACACGAATCACAAGCACCATGCACACATGTTCCACAAGCACCATGCACACACGTCCCAAAAGCACCATGCACACATGTCCCACAATACTAAAACTGTATACTTTACACAGAGAGCATTTATAAAGTAGGCGATGCAACTGTAATTAAGATTACATCATCAGAGCCGAGTTGGCGTTTTTTGATTGGTCACCCTAAGATGATAGAATACTGAAGGCTCAATAGACTAAATAAATGATGTAATAGACTAGCTACTAAGAATGCACCACAAAATTAGTTAAGTTCAACTGTTTTTGTCTCTGAACAAATTTGTAATTCATGGTCACATCAAGTTCTAGGGAAGGATACATAGGGTGATCATTCAGTAATTTTGAAGATATGTTTGAATTGGAGTTGTTATTTTCAATCAATGCCACTATACAATAACTAAATAATACAACCATCCACAGGCAACTAACCACTGAGCTCAGTGGCTGGTATCATCTACATCTACAGAGCCACTGAGCTCAGTGATTAGCTGCAGCACTGGACCCGTGGAGGATAAATAAAGATCAGTTTGTGTTTTTTAAAACCTAACAAACCTATGGACAAATGTTTTTTCAAAAATGGACAACCCTTTTATAGTGGACCTGTCAACAGGTCAAAAGTGGCCAGTTTTGGCCCTTACAGTGGCGAACTATGCTGTACAGCTGTGAGTATGCTGTAATTTAAATGTAGTTTTTTACCTTTGGTCCAGCAAGGGTTAATGTTAGTCTCTTGCTGGCAGACTTCTGAGGATGGTCAGCTGATGTTGGTTGGTGCCACTCCCACCTCCCTTTAAATAGCCACATGATCCATCAGCTGACCCCCGTTTATAGTTCATTCTATGCTAACTTCTTTGAAGGAGCCAGTCTCTGGAGAAGCTGTGGAATTTGTTGCTGTTGCAGCGGTGAAGTTTCCTGTTGGAAAGCTACCATATTTTTCGGACTATAAGACGCACTGTTTTCCTCCAAAATTTTGCGTCTTATAGTCCGAATACTATATTTATGGCGGTGCGTGGTGGTGGGTGTGGGGTAGCGGCAGCGGAGGATAAGCGGGGCACAGGAGGCAGCAGCCGCCTGCTGCAGCCTAGGCTGTGCCCGCTACTAAAGAAAATGAATATTCCCTGCTCTCCGCGTGGAGAGCAATGAATATTCATTTTTCTTAATAGCCGGCACACTGTAGCCGCAGCGCAACTCCTGCTGCCGCTCTGCGGTCTGTGTGCCCGCTATTAAAGCTCATGAATATTCCATACAACACACTCCCATGGGTTGTAGTGAATATCCATGGTCTTTAATAGAAGGCACACTGACTGCAGAGCAGCAGCAGGAGCCGAGCTGCGGTACAGTGTGCGCGCTATTGAACAGACTGAATGGTCACTGCTCCCCACGCACAGGGTCCAGGCGTGGGGAGCAGTGACTATTCCACCACAGCGTCTCACACTGTGTGAGGGCGCATGGCAGGGATGCCATGCGCATCCTGCCTTGCACGGCTCACACAGTGAGAGTGTCGGCAGCAGAGCGGGAGAGCACTGGAGGAGAGAGGAGGTGAGTATGAGTGTTTATTTTTTTTGTAGGCAGCGTGATGGGGGCTCAGAGGGTGCCATGCATACCAAGATGGGGGCTCAAGAGGTGCCATACATACCAAGATGGGGGCTCAAGAGGTGCCATGCATACCAGGATGGGGGCTCAAGGGGTGCCATGCATACCAGGATGGGGGCTCAAGGGGTGCCATGCATATCAGGATGGGGGCTCAGAGGGTGCCATGCATACCAGGATGGGGGCTCAGAGGGTGCCATGCATACCAAGATGAGGGCTCAGAGGGTGCCATGCATACCAGGATGGGGGCTCAGGGGGTGCTATGCATACCAGGATGGGGGCTCAAGGGGTGCCATACATACCAGAATGGGGGCTCAGAGGGTGCCATGCATACCAGGATGAGGGCTCAGAGGGTGCCATGCATACCAGGATGGGGGCTCAGGGGGTGCTATGCATACCAGGATGGGGGCTCAAGGGGTGCCATGCATACCAGGATGGGGGCTCAAGGGGTGCCATGCATACCAGGATGGGGGCTCAAGGGGTGCCATACATACCAGGATGGGGTATCAAGGGGTGCCATACATACCAGGATGGGGGCTCAAAGGGTGCCATGCATACCAGGATGGGGGCTCAAGGGGTGCCATGCATACCAGGATGGGGGCTAAAGAGGTGCCATGCATACCAAGATGGGGGCTCAGAGGGTGCCATGCATACCAGGATGGGGGCTCAAGGGGTGCCATGCATACCAGGATGGGGGCTCAAAGGGTGCCATGCATACCAGGATGGGGGCTCAAGGGGTGCCATGCATACCAGGATGGGGGCTCAGAGGGTGCCATGCATACCAGGATGGGGGCTCAAGGGGTGCCATGCATACCAGGATGGGGAATCAAGGGGTGTCATAAATACCAAGATGGGGTATAAAGGGGTGCCATGCATACCAGGATGGAGGATAAAGGGGTGACATGCATACCAGGATGGGGGATCAAGGGGTACCATGCATACCAGGATGGGGATGAGGGCCAGGTATACCAGGATGGGATGGGGGCCACTTATACCAGGAAGGAGGGGCCATACATACCAGGATGGAGGATATTAACAGAATTGGGGGACATTACCCCAATACCAGTGTCAGCAGCAGACCCCCTCCCCCATAACAGGGCATCATGACCACATTTTTGCTTACATTTTTTTCCCTATTTTCCTCCTTTAAAACCTATGTGCGTCTTATGGTCCGGTGCGTCTTATAGTCCGAAAAATACGGTAAGTGTATTTTATGTTACTGTCTTCCCATTGTTTGTCTTACCTTTCTCGTGTTGTCCTATTGTAGTGGTGAGACCAGTGTCTCGCTGGATTGCGCACTAGCCAGGTTACGTCCAGGGCCAGCAAGGGCTTAGGCATGTGTTCGCGCACTGGGGGAAGGACCCGTCTAGTGACCATGGGGGAGCATAGGGACAGACACAGGTTAGTGTCAGGAGGTGTCCCTTCCCTCGTCCCCTACCGTTAGGGCCTTCCTTCCTCCTATATCATCCCGTTGCATCCGTGTGTTGTGCTGTCCGCCGGACATCCCCTTGTCCGTCCGTGACACAGACAAGAGTCTTTCAATTCTTGTTTGATGGATTTTCATCAATTCTTCCTTTGAAAATTCTTCTAGTCCTGTGAGATTCCTGGGTCGTCTTGCATGCACTGCTATTTTGAGGTCTAGCAACAGATTTTCAATGATGTTCAGATCAGGTGACTGTAAGGGCCATTGCAAAACCTTCAACTTGCGCCTTTTGAGGTAGTCTATTATGGATTTTGACATCAGTTTAGGATCAGTATGGTGGTTAATGTAGAGAGCAGCCTAAAGACCCTCCCAGAGATTGCTGTGAAACACTTTAGGTTGATAAAGACCATAAAAGTTAGCACTAAGTTAAAAGGTCCATATCTCTGGAACCATATAGCAAATCTTAAACAGAAAAAAAGGAATATTCAGGAGAGCAGCAAAGGGAATAAAACAAGAAGAAAAACTGGCCAGTTTTGACTTGTGACAGATCCTTTTTAAGAATGTACTTTGGTAATAATTTGACCATTATGCATCCTGTTAATTTCTCTGCAACTTTTATCAGTTTTCATGGGCTCCACCATGCTACTGTGTAAGATATTGGGGTGTGATTGCAGTGTGGCTCACTACATGAAAAAGTGGGTCCTGGCTGGGTGTTGGTGTTTTGTGGGTGTTGCGCCAGTGCTTGCGGGCTTTAGCGAATGGTGTTGGCTGGCCAGGACCATGAATCCCACAGATTAATAAATGAGACTTCAATTCAAAAAAGGGGACTTTACTGAACTTGTTAAGGGTTATGTACAAGGGATAGTGGGTAGACAGTCTTTAGCACGTTTCCTTCACAGTAATAAGCCTTTTCATTCCCACTATATCCTTCCTCTGTAGGCTACTCCAGGGATCTGCAGCTTATCTGTTTAGTCTCTAATGCAGGATAATTCTCCATCGCAAAGTATCAAAGTCATCCACTTCTAGGCTGCCAGTAAAGGCCTTAAAAATGAAATAATGACATGACCCCTTCTTCACAGTACACCTCTCTGAACAGAGTCTGGTGCTGTCCAAAAAGTTTTTCGTCAATAGATGAAGAAACTGACAGACTCCAGACTCCAAGGATGGAAGCTTATGACTATTCTTGAAAAGAAGGGCAGCTATATTATTGGTTGCTGATATTTTTTTTTAGAAATGTATTTTTGTAAAATAATAGTTGCCCAATAATTATGTAAACGTAAATATTCTACAAGAAAGTCAAAAATTTACTTTTACTATCTTACATATTTAGGTTTCAGATTTATTTTGGATTTGAATTGACCAACAGCATTGTAATTGTTGAATAATAAAATTAATCATCAAAAATATAAATTGCCTAATAATGCAGTATAAATGTGGCGCTTGTACTGACTCGAATGTATCATTGGAAGAGAAAGATTGAACTTGATGGACCCAGGCCTTTTTTCAACCCATGTACCTATAATTTTTACCGCATGGTGAATGGCGTGAAAAAAAATAAATAAAAACAATTGATTAATTACTGGTATTTACTATTTAGTTACATTTCCACGCAAAAAAGTTATCTAGTCCAAAATTGTTCAAAGTAATCCTGCCATTGTTGTAATCCTACTGACCCTAAGAATAAAGTCTTCTCACATTTTCTGCTCTGTGAACAGCTTAAAACGCCGTAAAAGAAAAATGAAACATTTCCAGAATTGTTGTTTTTGTTCATTCTGTTTCCCAAAAATCTGAATAAAAAGCAATTAGAAAAATGTTATGTACCCCCAAGTGAAGTCATCGAAAAGGACATAAAAATCCAAAACATCACAGAAAAAAAGACAGCTATATTTATCAACACCAAGACACAATGTTAATGCACTGCAGGATGCAGCAGGCCCCCATGATAAAGACTGAGACATCATGAGTGCAAAATACTGGTGGAACAACTACTCACACACCTACCACTCATGAATGGGGTGGTTCCCTAGTATTATAAATGCACAAAGATGAGGCTTGCATAGGACTCCAGTCACACAGATATGTGTGATGCACAGTGTCTGGCTTACAGCCTATTAGTGATGCCCATACTAAGAGATCAGACAGGCTGTCCAGCACTAAATGCCACATTTAGATGAATTTGTTTTACAGATTATGGGGTCCATTTTCTCCTATTATCCCCTTTTGAAAAAAGAAAAATTTGGGGCTAAAACAACGCTTTTGTGGAAAAAATAATAATTTTTCACATCCCAATGGTATAAACTTCCATGTAGCACCAGTGCAAAAAGGTCTCTAAACCACTAAATAAATTACTTGAGGGGAGTAGTTTCCAAAATGGGCTCACTTGTGGGTTTTTTCTGCTGCTTTGGCACCTTGGGGGCTCTGCAAATGCTACATGATGTCCTCAATGTCTTCCAGCCAAAATTGCGCTCCAACGGTCAAATAGTGCTCCTTCCCTGTGCCTAACCGTGTGCCCAAACAGTAGTTGACAACCACGTATGTGATATTGGTGTGCTTTATAAATATTGCAGTCCATTTTCTCCTGTTACCCTTGTGAAAAGGAAAAACATGGGGCTAAAACAACATTTTCATGGAAAAAAATATATTTTTCATTTTCACACCCCGATGTTATAAACTTTTGTGAAGCACCTGTGGGTCCAAAAAGATCACTATTCTATCCAAAATTGAGCCAAATATAAGGTATCAGCATACTCAGTAGAAATACAAATTATGTTGTACGACTTCTGCTATCTTTGTGAAATGGAAAATTTTGGGCCTAAAACCATATTTTCATGAAAAAAACATAATTTTTCAATTCTATGTCCCAATGTTAAAGAGATCCTGTCATCAGGAAAACCGCTATTAACCTGCAGATATGGTCTTAATCTGCAGTTTAATAATGTTACTAACCTGCCCGGCGCCTGTGCTTAGCCGAACACTGTGGGGAGAAAATTAACTTTATTCCCCCCGCATCGTTCGGGTTTCAGTCATAAGGGTGTCGCCGGCACGGGTTCAGGCACCCACTCTGAGTATACAGAGCAGCAGCTGTAACCGCATCCCTGGCCCTGACTAACACATGCTCTTAAAGGGAATCTGTCACCACTTTGGAGTTATCAGACCTCTAATATGGGCATACAGGGTATAGAAAAGTAAATCTATACATACCTGTATGGCCCATAGTAGAGGTCTGAATGCAGAGAAATGTAGTTTTATCTTTTTGGTTTTTCACACGGTTGGCGTCCCCCGGATGCCAAGCTATCCCCACCCATCTGCTTATTATTCCACCAAATCCCCGCCTATGTACACATTTACCATATTTCTCCCCCTCCCCGCATGTCACAGGGCCCTGTGACATGCACTTTTTTCCCTCAGGTCCCGACACATGTACAAAGCGTGGCTCACAGGGAGAGCGCTTTGTTTGCTCCTGGGTCCATTTGGCTGAGCACAGTGCCACAGTGCTCTATTGTGCAGGCGCCGGGAAGTCACTGTGACTCCCCGGCACCTGCGCAATAGAGAACTGCTGTACTGTGCTCAGCCAAACGGGCCCGTAAGAAAACAAAGCGCGCTCCCTGTGAGCCCTGCGACGTGCGGGGAGTGGGGGGGGAAATATGGTAAACGTGTACATTGGAGGGAATTGGTGGAATAATAAGCAGATGGGCGGGGATAGCTTGGCGTTTGGGGGACACCAAGTCTGTGAAAAACCAAGAAGATAAAACTACATTTCTCTGCATTCAGACCTTTACTATGGGCCATACAGGTATGTATAGACTTACATTTCTATACCCTGTATGCCCATATTAGAGGTCTGATAACTCCAAAGTGGTTACAGATTCCCTTTAATTAGGGCTGTTTGTCAATCAGGGCTGGGGGTGCAGTTACAACGCCATTCTGTATACTCAGAGCGGTGACTGTACCCACGCAACCCCATGGCTGAAACACGAATGCTGCCGAGGGGGAGTTCAATTTCACCCCGCAGCGTTAGGCTAAGCACAGGCGTGGTGCAGGTTAGTAACGCTATTAACCTGCAGGCAGAGCTGTATCTGGCATTCATGCTGCCATAGGCACCTTTAAGCTGTAACACCCCTACTGGCAAGTCAGACTAAGGCCTTATGCAGATGTCTGTATTACACATATGTGTTGTATCTGTGTTTTTCACGAAGACAACAGGTACTCATTATAGTCTATGGGGCAGTTAACATATCCGTGCTTTTTCACAGACTGTGTGCCAGTGCAAAACTCACAGAGACATGTCCGATTTTTTTTATGGTGCAATGGATGAAAAGGGCCAATACAAGTCTATGGGTCCAGAAAAAACACATACAGCACACGGATGTGCAGTACATGTGATGTCCGTGATTATCATTGCAAAGTATAGGAGAAACTTTGTCATGTATTTATCTATCTGTGAAAACCACAGAAAAACCACAGTGTACGGGCAAAAGGACCATACACTGATAACACCGGAACCATTTTTACATGTATGTGTTTAAACACAGACGTGTGAATGATGCTTAAAAGTGCCCATTCCCTTTAGATGGTGGTTAAGGTCCCCGTACACATTAGACTAAGGCATGCCAAACCTTCTGATATCAATGGGTTCAGACGACAGTCCGATGCTAGATTCACACATCCGTGTGTTATAATCCAAGAGAAACGGACTGATTTTTTTCTCAGTTGTCATCCTATTTGCTTAAATTTTTTTCTCTTCCGTTTTTTTCACTGAAGAGGTGCTCGCTTCTAGCCAATACAAAACCCTTGGAAGGTCACTAGCGATGAGCGAACGTGCTTTCCACTGCTCGGTACTCGCCCGAGAATCTCACTGCTCGAGATGCTCGGCGCTCAGCGAGTATTTCCTGGTTGCTCGGTCGGGAGATCGGGTTCTCTCCCTGCATTTTTGGCGCTCTTTAGAGAGCCAATGAACATGCAGGGATTGCCTGCCACACACTGTAATGCCGTAGTCAAGTTGTTTGTGGCATTACAGTGATTGGCTGGCCGCACAGCGTCATCAGGTCTATATAAGACCTGGCGCCGCCATGCTTGTCACAATCACTCCGGAATCAAACAGTGTAGGGAGAGGAGCTGCTGAGCTAGGGAGAGATTTGCTTCTTTATTAGTTAGTGTAGGTATACCAGAACATCTAAAATATAACGGGAGATGCATGTCTCTGTCTGAAGCCTTTATAGAAGACTGCGCATGCGCGACGCGCGGTCTGGCTTCAGACAGAAGCACGCATCCAGCCGTTACAAGTAAGAGGAGTGTATGGCGCCGGAGATGGCGGTATGAGTAGACACTTAATGCATACCGCGATCTCCGGCACCATATTTACATATTTACCTGACCGGGAGGAGCGCTGCCGCGGCGCCTATCTTCGCCGGAGACCGGGGCAGGAGTGAGGCGTTGGATCGACGCATGCACATGGTGCTATCCGACACCATTTTACTGAAGATACATTTGCAGTGTGTCTTCAGCAAAATGGCGTCGGACAGCGTGGTATGGGCACGTGCGTACTCCGGCGCCACACTCCTCCCCCAGCCTCCGGCAGATCAGGACGCAGCAGCGCTGGAGCACAGGGAAGAAAGGCGAGTATAAGTGTTTATTTTTTTGTATGTGTGTACAGCGTGAAAGGGATGAGGGGGCCACACATACCAGGATTGGGAGGTGAGGGGGCCACACATACCAGGATTGGGGGGATGAGAGGTACCACACATACCAGGATTGTGGGATGAAGGGGCCACACATACCAGGATTGTGGGGTGAGGGGACAAAGCATACCAGGATGAGGGGTACCAAACATACCAGGATTGGGGGGTGAGGGGACCATGCATACCAGGATTGTGGGGTGAGGGGATCATGCATACCAGGATTGGGGGGTGAGGGGTATCACGCATACCAGGATTGGGGGGTGAGGGGTACCACGCATACCAGGAATGAGAGGTGAGGGGTACCACGCATACCAGGATTGGGGGGTGAGGAGACCATGCATACCAGGATTGGGGGGTGAGGGGTACCACACATACCAGGATTGGGGGGTGAGGGGACCATGCATACCAGGATTGGAGGGTGAGGGGACCATGCGTACCAGGATTTTGGGGTGAGAGGACCATGCATGCCAGGATTGGGGGGAGAGGGGACCATACATACCAGGTGTCAGGCAAAATGTATTTTTGTCCTAGTTTTAAAAATGAGAGATGTCTTAAATCTCCACCCCTGCTCATTTGGAAGAGGCTACATAGAACTACTCTTGCTCCCCCTCAACCAAGGAATTTTTATTACCGCCATAAAACGTCAGCAAGCATACTGGTATACCCTGGATTTTCCCTCCAATCCTATTGTTTAACTGTAAAAACTTTTAATGTCGATTTTAATAATGCCTATGACTGTCACAAACACAGGGACCACATTTTTGAGATGTTCACCTTTTTCCAATTGTGATTGTGTGGTTTTCGTGGCTGGAAGACCACCAGGAACCTGGGAAATGGGTTCTGAGCTTCTGAGCGTCATAGAGATATCATATTTGATATCCATCTTCATGAATATTGGTGACGGCAAACATGATGCCTCCATCTTGGATGTGGGACACGCCCATACCAAGATATGAAATCTGAAGGATTTTTATGTCTTATGCTGCTGGGTGGGTTCACAAAACCGAGCCCTCATGTGAGGTAAACAACATGGGTGTCTCCTAGAGTTTTGGCCCCTTACTAAAAACCAGAACGGCCATTTTACTTCATTCTTACCCGGGACGTCAGACGCATGCACTCCTCGCTGCGTGGAAGAATCACATTTAATTTCCAGGGAGCCGTCCCCCCACAGAATCTGAGACCATCACCTCGTGTCGCAGGTTTTGCTATCACTTATCCGTTTTATTTTAATAACTGCTTTATGCATATATGTAAATTGTCTCTTTTATAATATCTTGTATATCTTTTGTAAACACTGCCCACTTTCGGGAGTAAATCATTATTATTTACCAGCCTCGTTCTTCTTGTCCTATGTTGAGCAAACACGTTCCTCACCCGCTAATTCACGTTACCTAACGGGTACCCGATCCACCTGTTAAGCGATCGGTGGTGGCAGTATACCAGTATTTATGTGATATTGTGGTTTGAGGGTGGCTGGACAGAGGTATTTATACCTTCCTGGAAGGAACTGGTGGTATATATACGTCCTGTCACAACACGTGCCACAATAGTCGACATAAATTAGAGCAGCTGCGCCCTGTTGCTTATCCTCGGTCAATACCGGGTTTGACCAGCAGGATAAGGGGGAGCCAGAGGGCTGCAAGGTCTGACCAAGTGTGTTTTCCTGACAATTGGTGGCAGCGGTGGGATCATAGGACATTAGTGATCTGGTTTGAGCAATCATTCCTCTCACTAAAAACTTGCACGGTTCTTACCTGGACCCTGCACAAAAGTTTTGAAGATCAAACTCAGTGTTTATTAGATCTGAGACAATACTGTATGTGTAGCAGTTACCCCTACCCTTCTTTGTTTTTTCTTTTCTATTTTTATTTTGGTGATCATGGTCATCGTTGGTGAGCTCTGGTACAGCCAGCAGAAAAAGGACACTCTTACTGGAATATGTATAACCAGAGGCATTGACCCCCTCGGCAAAAACAAAGAACAAATGGTTGCTGCACTGGCGCAACTGGAGGCAGAGCAAGCCCTTCTCCAGACCTCAGCAGGGCCAGGGGTCAGCCGAGATATGGACAGTACTACTGCAGGGGTCCCACCTGTAGACGCACGCCGCGTCAGCGACCAGGGCAGCGTGGACCCCTATCTGCAGATGGCTCTACAGCAACTTCCTGCAGAGGATCATGAAGGACGGCTGAAAGTAATTCAGCAGCACCAGGAGGCCGAGAGAGCCCAGCGAGAGGCCGAGCAAGCCGAGCGAGCCGAGCGAGAGGCCGAGAGAGCCCAACGAGAGGCCAAGCGAGCCGAGCGAGAGGCCCAAGCCCAGAGAGTCCGTGAACTGCAGATGGCCCAACTCGGGATCCCAGCATCCACCTCACAGAACGGTGAGACCAACAAAGCGAGCCAGTTTAATCCCCGTCCAGAGCATTTTCCTGTGATGGAAAAGGACGGCGACCTCGACACCTTTCTGAGGGGTTTTGAAAAGACTTGCAGACAGTACCAGCTGCCTGAGGGCCAGTGGGCCCGATACTTAACTGCAGGGCTGCGAGGCAAAGCTCTGGATGTGTTTGTGGCTCTTCCTCCGAGCCTCGATGGGAACTATGATGCCATTAAGCAGGCCCTAATCCAGAGGTTCCAACTGACTCCTGAGGTGTACCGTAAAAAGTTCCGGAACCTCCAACGTGGACCGCATGACAGTTACAGCGATGTGGTGCATGGGCTCAGAACCAACTTTGAGCAGTGGATCCAAGGACTGTCAGCGACCACCTTTGAGCAGCTAAAGGATCTGACGGTGAAAGACCAGTTCCTGCATCTGTGTCCGACTGAGGTACGGCAGTTCGTGATGGATCGGGAGCCACCAGATGCCAATAAAGCAATGCAGATCGTAGACACCTATGGAAAGGGGGTAAGCCATCAACCACCATCCCTGCCCCTGCCAGCCGACCTTCCGGAGGCCTTTTTCCCGTTACCAATGCCCGGCCTGCATCTGATGCCCGCAGGTGTTATTTCTGCAACCAGACTGGTCATCTCAGCGCCACTTGCCCAGAGAAGCAGAGGAAGAACCCCCCATCCAAGGCCCCAGGGCCTAATGCATCAGTTCTTTTGGTGGGTGGGCCGGTTGGGAGGGCCTGTGAAAACTTTCAGTCTGTCATGGTGGGGGACACTGTCACTGTAGGCCTCAAGGACACTGGGGCCGAACGAACCCTCATCCGACCCGAACTGGTGTCCGCTGAAGAGCTTATTCCGGGAAAGACCCTGACTGTCACCGGGATTGGGGGCGTCCGATGCCCCTTGCCCATGGCCCGGGTTTTTATTGATTGGGGTGCGGGGAGTGGGGTGAAGGAAGTGGGGTTATCTGAAAATCTACCTGCAAATGTTTTGTTGGGAACTGATTTGGGGAAGATGTTTGCTTATTATGTCCCTGACACCCCTCCCTGATCTGATACGGTTGGTAAGGTTAATGCTGATAATGTGAATGTCAATGCTTTACCTGCTGATAATGATGATGATGATGATGATGATGATGATGATGATGATGATGATTATGTATTGGAAGGTACAGGAGAACTCAGCCATGTCACGCTGCGGGGTGATATTGCTGAGGATCCCCTAGCAGGAGCAAGTGTCAGTGCTTAGGGTAATGGGGAGAGGCACGGGGACCATGAAGCAGGTGATGCTGTGCCAGCGACCAGTGTCACAACAGATGGTGACCTGGCTGATGGTAGCTGCCCCATATGTAGCACGGTGCCTGAGGTAATGGAGGAGGATGGGGAAGTAGTACTCATAGCCGCGCAGGCTGATGGGACGGTGTTATTCCCCGGGGAGACGGCCTATATAGCTGCTGTTACCCGCAGTCAGAGTGCCCAGAACGCAAGTAACGCCCTGCCTTCTGGACCCTCCTCGGACAGAGGAATAACAGAATCAGGTATGGACCCAGAGCCGGTCCCAGAGGGTCCCAGTGAGGACGTGGCCTTAACCTCACTTCTGGCTTCCTCCAGCCAGGAGTTTCAGGCAGCTCTGCACTCAGATGCTAGCCTGGAGCCTCGCTGAGAAACCCACCTCCGAGTCGGATAAGGAGAGGGTATTCTGGGACCAAGGGAGGTTGTACCGGGAGACAGTTCCCTGTACACCCCAACAGGAGTGGCTGAGGGAAAGACAGCTGGTCATCCCCTACCAATTCAGGGATGAGTTGATGCGGATCGCCCATGAAATTCCACTCACTGGACACTTGGGGGTCAGCAAAACCAAGGCCCGGCTGTCTCACCACTTTTATTGGCCCAAAATGAGGACGGATGTGGTGAACTACTGTCGCTCCTGTACCACGTGTCAAAGAGTGGAAAAGTCAAGGCCGGCTCCCAAAGCCCCCCTGATCTCTTTGCCAGTGATAGAGGAGCCTTTCCAGAGGATTGCTGTGGACATTGTGGGACCACTGGCCATACCCAGCAGCCTATGCTACCCGGTATCCGGAGGCAGTAGCCCTGTCCTCAATTAGGATGGATAAGGTGGCGGACGCCCTCTTGGCCATCTTTTCGCGAGTAGGCTTTCCCAGGGAGATGCTTACCGACCAGGGGACCCAGTTCATGTCTCGCTTAATGGAGGCCCTATGTAAGAAAATGCAGGTGCAGCATCTGGTATCGAGCGTGTATCATCCCCAAACCAATGGTTTGTGTGAGCGATTCAACGGTACCCTCAAACAGATGTTAAAAATGCTGGTTGAGACCCAGGGACGCCACTGGGAGCGTTACCTCCCACACCTGTTATTTGCTTACAGAGAGGTTCCACAGGCCTCGACGGGGTTCTCCCCCTTTGAGTTCCTGTATGGCAGGCGTGTCCGAGGACCCCTTGGGATGATAAGGGAATTCTGGGAAGAAGAGCCGAGCTCCCCAGGAGTGTCCATCGTGGAGTATGTCATGCGCTTCCGTGACAAGATGCAGACCTTGACGCAGTTGGTGCATGACAACATGGCGCAAGCCCAGGCTGACCAGAAGCATTGGTACGACCAGAACGCCTGAGAGCGGATCTACCAGGTGGGTCAGAAGGTGTGGGTGCTGGTCCCCGTACCAAAGGACAAGCTTCAGGCGGCCTGGGAAGGCCCGTACGTCATTCACCAACAGCTCAACCCGGTCACCTACGTGATCACTCTTGACCACGAGCGGGGTAGGCGGAAGGCTTTTCACGTTAATATGATGAAGGCTCATTAAGAACGTGGAGCCTGCGTCCTACCGGTCTGCAGCATGCCTGAGGATGGGGAGGACGACCCCCTCTTGGACATGATGGCCCAAGTGAAGGCCAGCGGGTCCCTAGAGGATGTAGAGATAAGCGCCTTGCTCTCCGCAGACCAGAGGTCTCAGATGCGAGCAGTGCTGAAACCCTTCCAAGCAGTGTTCACCAACCTGCCTGGTAGGACTGAAGTGGCGGTCCATGAAGTGGACACCGGGAATCATGCCCCACTTCGCCGGACAGCCTATCGAATCTCCGAAGAGGTGCAGCATGTCATGCGCCAGGAGGTCGAGGAGATGCTGAAGTTGGGGGTGATTAAGTGGTCCAAAAGCGCGTTGGCCTCACCTGCAGTCCTGGTGCCAAAGAAGGACCGGACCACCCGGTTCTGTGTGGACTACAAGGGGCTCAACGCTATCACCGCCTCTGACGCATAACCAATGCCACGCATTGAGGAGCTGCTGGAGCGGTTAGCCAGCGCGAGCTATCTCTCCATCATGGATCTGAGTCGGGGATATTGGCAGATTCCCTTGAGCCCCGGGGCCCAGGAGAAGTCCGCCTTTATCACCCCCTTCAGATTGTATGAATCCACGGTCATGCCTTTTGGCATGAAAAATGCCCCTGCCACTTTCCAGCGAATGGTCAACCACCTGCTCCTGGGACTGGAGAGGTACACAGTGGCGTACCTGGATGACATTGCCGTCTTCAGTCCCACCTGGGAGGATCACCTCGAGCATCTTCAGCAGGTGCTCGGGCGCATTCACCAAGCGGGCTTGACCATCAAGCCAGGAAAGTGCCAGATGGGCATGAACGAGGTCCACTACCTGGGGCACCGGGTAGGTGGGGGTACTCTGAAGCCAGAGCCTGGGAAGGTGGACGCTATCGTGTCCTGGCCCACCCCCAGGACCAAGAAGCAGGTGCAGTCCTTCTTGGGCACCGCAGGGTACTATAGACGCTTTGTACAAGGCTATAGTAGCCTTGCAAAGCCCTTGACAGACCTCACCAGGAGGAGCCTACCCCATTCAGTCAAATGGACAGAGGAATGCGAGGTGGCCTTTCGGGCTTTGAAGACTGCCCTGAGCAGCTCTCCTGTGCTAAAGGCGGTCGACGGCACATGGCCACTCTTCGTACAGACCGACGCCAGTGAGTTTGGCCTCGGTGCTGTACTTAGCCAGGTCTACTCGGGGAACCAAGAACACCCCGTGTTGTACTTAAGTCGGAAACTGCTGGCCTATTCCACCATAGAGAAGGAGTGCCTGGCCATTGTATGGGCCCTGCACCGTTTACATCCTTACTTGTACGGGCGCCCCTTCACTGTCGTGACTGACCACAACCCCGAGTTGGCTGCACACCATGTCCCGTGCCAACGGAAGGTTGTTACGCTGGAGCCTCACCCCCCAGCAGTACAACATTACCGTTCAACACCGCAAAGGCAGCGAGTATGGCAATGCTGATGGGTTGTCCCGGCGAGGGGAACCTCCAGAGATACGCCTGGAGGAGTACCAGAAGGTCCTACCTCCATAGCGCAGTCTAAAAAGGGGGAGGTGTCAGGCAAAATGTATTTTTGTCCTAGTTTTAGGAATGAGAGATGTCTTAAATCTCCACCCCCTGCTCATTTTGAAGAGGATACATAGAACTACTCTTGCTCCCCCTCAACCAAGGAATTTTTATTACCGCCATAAAACGTCAGCAAGCATACTGGTATACCCTGGATTTTCCCTCCAATCCTATTGTTTAACTGTAAAAACTTTTAATGTCGATTTTAATAATGCCTATGACTGTCACAAACACAGGGACCACATTTTTGAGATGTTCACCTTTTTCCAATTGTGATGGTGTGGTTTTCGTGGCTGGAAGACCACCAGGAACCTGGGAAATGGGTTCTGAGCTTCTGAGCATCATAGAGATATCATATTTGATATCCATCTTCATGAATATTGGTGACGGCAAACATGATGTCTCCATCTTGGATGTGGGACACCCCCACACCAAGATATGAAATCTGAAGGATTTTTATGCCTTGTGCAGCTGGGTGGGTACACAAAACCGAGCCCCCATGTGAGGTAAACAACATGGGTGTCTCCTAGAGTTTTGGCCCCTTACTAAAAACCAGAACGGCCATTTTACTTCATTCTTACCCGGGACGTCAGACGCATGCACTCCTCGCTGCATGGAAGAATCACATTTAATTTCCAGGGAGCCATCCACCCACAGAATCTGAGACCATCACCTCGTGGCGCAGGTTTTGCTATCACTTATCCCTTTTATTTTAATAACTGTTTTATGCATATATGTAAATTGTCTCTTTTATAATATCTTGCATATCTTTTGTAAACACTGCCCACTTTCGGGAGTAAATCATTATTATAGGACTTCTTGTCCTATGTCGAGCAAACACGTTCCTCACCCGCTAATTCACGTTACCTAACGGGTACCCGATCCACCTGTTAAGCGATCGGTGGTGGCAGTATACCAGTATTTATGTGATATTGTGGTTTGAGGGTGACTGGATGGAGGTATATATACGTTCCTGGAAGGAACTGGTGGTATATATACAGTACAGACCAAAAGTTTGGACACACCTTCTCATTTAAAAATTTTTCTGTATTTTCATGACTATGAAAATTGCACATTCACACTGAAGGCATCAAAACTATGAATTAACACATGTGGAATTATATACTTAACAAAAAAGTGTGAAACAACTGAAAATATGTCTTATATTCTAAGTTCTTCAAAGTAGCCACCTTTTGCTTTGATGACTGCTTTGCACACTCTTGGCATTCTCTTGATGAGCTTCAAGAGGTAGTCACCGGAAATGGTTTTCACTTCACAGGTGTGCCCTGTCAGGTTTAATAAGTGGGATTTCTTGCCTTATAAATGGGGTTGGGACCATCAGTTTTGTTGTGCAGAAGTCTGGTGGATACACAGCTGATAGTCCTACTGAATAGACTGTTAGAATTTGTATTAGGGCAAGAGAAAAGCAGCTAAGTAAAGAAAAATGAGTGGCCATCATTACTTTAAGAAAGTCAGTCAGTGTGAAAAATTGGGCAAACTTTGAAAGTGTCCCCAAGTGCAGTTGCAAAAACCATCAAGCACTGCAAAGAAACTGGCTCACATGAGGACCGCCCCAGGAAAGGAAGACCAAGAGTCACCTCTGCTTCTGAGGATAAGTTTATCCGAGTCACCAGCGTCAGAAATCGCAGGTTAACAGCAGCTCAGATTAGAGACCAGGTCAATGCCACACAGAGTTCTAGCAGCAGACACATCTCTTCAACAACTGTTAAGAGGAGACTTTGTACAGCAGGCCTTCATGGTAAAATAGCTGCTAGGAAACCACTGCTAAGGACAGGCAACAAGCAGAAGAGACTTGTTTGGGCTAAAGAACACAAGGAATGGACATTAGACCAGTGGAAATCTGTGCTTTGGTCTGATGAGTCCAAATTTGAGATTTTTGGTTCCAACCATCGTGTCTTTGTGCGACGCAGAAAAGGTGAAATGGACTCTACATGCCTGGTTCCCACCGTGAAGCATGGAGGAGGAGGTGTGATGGTGTGGGGGTGCTTTGCTGGTGACACTGTTGGGGATTTATTCAAAATTGAAGGCATACTGAACCAGCATGGCTACCTCAGCATCTTGCAGCGGCATGCTATTCCATCCGGTTTGCGTTTAGTTGGACCATCATTTATTTTCAACAGGACAATGACCCCAAACACACCTCCAGGCTGTGTAAGGGCTATTTGACCAAGAAGGAGAGTGATGGGGTGCTACGCCAGATGACCTGGCCTCCACAGTCACCAGACCTGAACCCAATCGAGATGGTTTGGGGTGAGCTGGACTGCAGAGTGAAGGCAAAAGGGCCAACAAGTGCTAAGCATCTCTGGGAACTCCTTCAAGATTGTTGGAAGACCATTTCCGGTGACTACCTCTTGAAGCTCATCAAGAGAATGCCAAGAGTATGCAAAGCAGTCATCAAAGCAAAAGGTGGCTACTTTGAAGAACCTAGAATATAAGACATATTTTCAGTTGTTTCACACTTTTTTGTTAAGTATATAATTCCACATGTGTTAATTCATAGTTTTGATGCCTTCAGTGTGAATGTACAATTTTCATAGTCATGAAAATACAGAAAAATCTTTAAATGAGAAGGTGTGTCCAAACTTTTGGTCTGTACTGTACGTCCTGTCACATCACGTGCCACAATAGTCGACATAAATTAGAGTAGCTGCGCCCTGTTGCTTATCCTCGATCAATACCGGGTTTGACCAGCAGGATAAGGGGGTGCCAGAGGGCTGCAAGGTCTGACCAAGTGTGTTTTCCTGACACCAGGATTGGGGGGTGAGGGGTGCCATGCATACCAGAATAGGGATGAGGAGTACCATACATACCAGGATAGGAATGCGGGGTACTATGCATACCAGGATGAGGGATGGGGTGCCATGCATGCCAGGATGAGGGGTACTATGCATACCAGAATAGGGATGAGGGGTACCATGCATACCAGGGTAAGGATGAGGGGTGCCATGCATACTAGGATGAGGGATTGGGTGCCATGCATACCAGGATGAGGGGTACCATACATACCAGAATAGGGATGAGGGGTGCCATGCATACCAGGATAGGAATGCGGGGTACCATGCATACCAGGATGAGGGATGGGGTGCCATGCATGCCAGGATGAGGGGTAACATGCATACCAGAATAGGGATGAGGGGTACCATGCATACCAGGATAAGGATGAGGGGTGCCATGCATACTAGGATGAGGGATTGGGTGCCATGCATACCAGGATGAGTGGCACCATACATACCAGAATAGGGATGAGGGGTGCCATGCATACCAGGATGAAGGGTACCATACATACCAGGATAGGGATGAGGGGTACCATGTACACCAGGATTGGGGATGAGGGGCCCATGCATACCAGGGTAGGGATGAGGAGTGCCATGCATACTAGGATTGGGGATGAAGGAGCCATGCATACCAGGATTGGGGATGAGGGAGCCATGCATACCAAGATTGGGGATGAGTGGTGCCATGCATACCAAGATGGGGATGAGGAGTGCCATGCATACCAGGATGAGGGTGAGGGGTGCCATGCATACCAGGATGAGGGTGAGGGGCCCATGCATACCAGGATGAGGGATACCATACAAACCAAGATAGGGATGAGGCATGGGGTACCATGCATACCAGGATAGGGATGAGGGGTGCCACACATACCAGGATTGGGGTGAGGGGCCCATGCATACCAGGATGAGGGATACCATACATACCAGGATAGGGATGAGGAGTACCACACATACCAGGATTGGGGATGAGGGGTGCCATGCATACCAGGATTGGGGGTGAGGGGTGCCATGCATACCAGGATGGGGATGAGGGGTGCCATGCATACCAGGATGGATGGTAGGGACAGGATGGGGGCAGCACAAATACCAGGAGGGGGGCAGCACATACCAGCATGGGAGACCATATACCAATAAAAATGCTCGCCACCCAGGAGTATAACGGGTTCAATAGCTAGTCTATATATATCCATGCGAACTAACAGTCCTTCTGAGGACTAATCCAGCTGCATCTATTCATCAGTGGTGACAGCAGGAGTTAGGCGGGCAGGCAGTGTATGTGGCAGACTGCAATGCATATAGCAAGAGGGTCCATTGAACTTCCTGTTAGTCTAGGTATTCCACAACATATACAATGCTCAAAAAATAAAGGGAACACTGAAATAACACATCCTAGATCTGAATGAATGAAATATTCTCATTGAGTACTTTGTTCAGTACAAAGTTGAATGTGCTGACAACAAAATCACACAAAAATCATCAATGGAAATCAAATTTATTAACAAATGGAGGCCTGGATTTGGAGTCACCCCCAAAATTAAAGTGGAAAAACACACTACATGCTGATCCAACTTTGATGTAATGTCCTTAAAACAAGTCAAAATGAGGCTCAGTATTGTGTGTGGCTTCCATGTGCCTGTATGACCTCCCTACAACGCCTGGGCATGATCCTGATGAGGTTGCGGATGGTCTCCTGTGGGATCTCCTCCTAAACCTGGACTAAAGCATTCGCCAACTCCTGGACAGTCTGTGGTGCAACGTGACGTTGGTGGATGGAGCTAGACATGATGTCCCAGATCGGAATGAGCAGGCCAGTCCATAGCTTCAATGCCTTCATCTTGCAGGAAGTGTTGACACACTCCAGCAACATGAGGTCTGGCATTGTCCTGCATTAAGAGGAACCCAGGGCCAACCGCACCAGCATATGGTCTCACAAGGGGTCTGAGGATCTCATCTCGGTACCTAATGGCTGGCAGGCTACCTCTGGCGAGCACAAGGAGGGCTGTGCGGCCCTCCAAAGAAATGCCACCCCACACCATTACTGACCCACTGCCAAACTGGTCATGCTGAAGGATGTTGCAGGCAGCAGATCGCTCTCCACGGTGTCTCCAGACTCTGTCACATCTGTCACATGTGCTCAGTGTGAACCTGCTTTCATCTGTGAAGAGCACAGGGTGCCAGTGGCGACTTTGCCAATCCTGGTGTTCTGTGGCAAATGCAAAGCGTCCTGCATGGTGTTGGGCTGTGAGCACAACCCCCATCTGTAGACGTCGGGCTCTCATACCTCCCTCATGGAGTCTGTTTCTAACCATTTGTGCAGACACATGCACATTTGTGGCCTGTTGGAGGTCATTTTGCAGGGCTCTGGCAGTGCTCCTCCTGTTCCTCCTTTCACAAAGGCAGAGGTAGCGGTCCTGCTGCTGGGTTATTGCCCTCCTACAGCCCCCTCCACGTCTCCTGGTGTACTGGCCTGTCTCCTGGTAGCGCCTCCAGCCTCTGGACACTACGCTGACAGACATAGCAAACCTTCTTGCCACAGCTCGCATTGATGTGCCATCCTGGATGAGCTGCACTACCTGAGCAACTTCTGTGGGTTGTAGAGTCCATCTCATGCTACCACGAGTGTGAAAGCACAACCAACATTCAAAAGTGGCCAAAACATCAGCCAGAAAGCATTGGTACTGAGATGTAGTCTGTGGTCCCCACCTGCAGAACCACTCCTTTATTGAGGGTGTCTTGATAATTGCCAATAATTTCCATCTATTGTCTATTCCATTTGCACCACAGCATGTGAAATTGATTGTCAATCAGCGTTGCTTCCTAAGTGGACAGTTTTATTTCACAGAAGTTTGATTTACTTGGAGTTATATTCTGTTGTTTAAGTGTTCCCTTTATTTTTTTGAGCAGTGTAATATATAGGCAGGCAGGCAGTGCATGTGGCAGACTGCAGTTCATACAGCACAAGAGGATCCATTCCAGTTCTGTCTGCTGCTGCTCTTACAGATATTTCTAGAACTAGCCCCAGGTATCAGGGGCCAGGGATAATTTTTTTTTTATCTTAATCCTGATTATTTGCTTAAAAAGCAATCCAGAGAAAACTGTTTTTCTGCTCCATTTGCTTGTTGCCACTGCAGAATACAGACAGCTCCTTTCCATATTACAGCGATAAAAATCCAGAAATTTGTAGTGAACGTGGAAAATATGGGCCTCCATTTAAATTTTGTTGCAGTGCGTTAGTGAAGTTATTGACACCGTCGCTGTGAAAAATAGTAATTTACAGGCCAGCTATTTAAAACTGTGGTTTTCCGTGACACGTACAGTGGGAAAAAAGTATTGTCAGCCATCAATTGTGCAAGTTCTCCCACTTAAAAAGATGAGAGAGGCCTGTAATTGACCTCATAGGTAGACCTCAACTATGAGAGACAAATTGAGAAAACAAATCCTGAAAATCACATTGTCTGATTTGGAAAGAAATGTTTTTCATATTTTGGTGGAAAATAAGCCTTTGGTCAATTACAAACAAGCAAGATTTCTGGCTCTCACAAACCTGTAACTTATTCTTTAAGAGGCTCCTCTGTCCTCCACTCATTACCTGTAGTACTGCACCTGTTTGACCTTGTTATCAGTATAAAAGACACCTGTCCGCAACCTCAAAAAGTCACACTCCAAACTCCACTATGGTGAACACCAAAGAGCTGTCGAAGGACACCAGAAACAAAATTGTAGCCCTGCACCAGGCTGGGAAGACTGAATCTGCATTGGGCAAGCAGCTTGGTGTGAAGAAATCAACTGTGGGAGCAATAATTAAAAAATGGAAGATATACAAGATCACTGATAATCTCCCTCGATCTGGGGCTGCACACAAGATCTCACCCCATGGGGTCAAAATGATCTCAAGAACGGTGAGCAAAAATCCCAGAACCACATGGGGGAACCTAGTGAATGATCTGCAGAGAGCTGGGACCAACATTACACAGGCTACCATCAGTAACACACTACGCTGCCAGGGACTCAGATCCTGCAGTGCCAGACATGTCCCCCTGCTTAAGCCATTACATGTCCTGGCCCATCTGAAATTTGCTAGAGAGCATTTGGATGATCTAAAAGAGTATTGGCAGAATGTCATATGGTCAGAAGAAACCAAAGTAGAACTGTTTGGTAGAAACACAGTTCATAGTGTTTGGAGGAGAAATAATGCTGAGATGCATCCAAAGAACATCATAACTACTGTGAAGCATGGGGGTGGTAACATCATGCTTTGGGGCTGTTTCTCTGCCAAGGGACCAGGACGAATGATCCGTGTACATCCATGTACATGAAAGAATGAATGGGGTCATGTATCGTGAGATTTTGAGTGCAAACCTCCTTCCATCAGCAAGGGCATTGAAGATGAAACGTGGCTGGGTATTTCAGCATGACAATGATCCCAAGCACACTACCAGGGCAGTGACTTCCTAAGAAGCATTTCAAGGTCCTGGAGTGGCCTAGCCAGTCTCCAGATCTAAACCCTATAGAAAACCTTTGGAGGGAGTTGAAAGTAAGTGCTGCCCAGCGACAGCCCCAAAACATCACTGCTCTAGAGGAGATCTGCAAGGAGGAATGGGCCAGCATACCAGCAACAGTGTGTGCCAACCTTGTGAAGACTTACAGAAAACGTTTGACCTCTGTCATTTCCAACAAAGGATATAAAATAAAGTATTGAGATGAACTTTTGTAATTGACCAAATACTTATTTTCCACAGAAATTTGAAAAAAATTTCTTTCCAAATCAAGCAATGTGATTTTCAGGATTTGTTTTCTCATTTTGTCTCTCATAGTTGGGGTCTACCTATGATGTCAATTACAGGCCTCTCTCATCTTTTTAAGTGGGAGAACTTGCACAATTGGTGGCTGACTAAATACTTTTTTTCCCCACTGTATCACATACAAGTTCGCTCCAAATTCAGACATTTCTGGCCTCTATTTAAATTTTGTTGCAGTGTGTTAGTGAAGTTATTGACACCAGGTCGCTGTGAAAAATAGTAACTTACAGGCCAGCTATTTAAAAATGGGGTTTTAGGGTACACGTATCACATACAAGTTAGCTCCAAATTCAGCCATTTCTGGCCTCCATTTAAAATTTGTTGCAGTGTTAGTAAAATTATTGACACCAGGTCGCTGTGAAAAATATTAACCTACAGGCCAGCTATTTAAAACTGTTGTTTTCTGTCACACGTATCACATATCACTGTGGTTCAAATCCAGCCATTTGTAGTGAAAGTGGAAAATATTGTCCTCCATTTAAAATGGGCAAGGCGTGTGGCAAGGGTCGGGGAACTGGAAGTGATGGTGATGGTACATGCAGAGGACGAGTCCGAGGCCACAACAAACACCCATATCTTGTTGCTCGACCTTCCTGTCCCAATTAATAGGGGACCGCAGAACACCACTATTGAACACAGAGCAGTGTGAAAAGATTATTGATGGATAGCAGATAATGCTTCCAGTCACTTAGCCACCACCACTACCACCCTGTCTTCCGCATGGTCAAGTCTCAGTAGTCGTGAGTCTGGACTGCATATTTCTCACCCTGACCCTCCTTCCTCCCACCATGCTTAGTGCCCGGAGACAACTGATCCTCCACCTGGACACTCCGAAGAGCTTTTCACTTTTCCATTTAGAGATTCGGGCCTCTTGCCCGGTCCACTTGAAGCAGGGCAAGAGGAGATTGCATGTAGCGATGCCCAAATATTTGAGCAGCCACGGTCACTCGAAGGCGTCGGTGGGAAACTGTCACAAGAGGTGAATGATGATGAGACACAATTACCAGAAAGTCAGGAGGAGGACCAGGGTGTGGAAGTGAAAGATGAGGTGGTGGACGATGAAGTCACTGACCCAACATGACAAGGTGACCTGCAGAGCGAGGACAGCAGCACACAGGGGAAGGGAGGTGTAGCACCACAACAGGCAAGAACAAGCAGTGTGTTGGCCGCAGACAGAAGGCGGGCAACCGTTCCCAGTAACATCAACACGAAGGAAGTTGCCAGTACAACTGTTAGGTCTTCCCGAGTCTGGTTGTTTTTTAAAGACTCTGCTGATAACCCCAAAAAGGCCATTTGCACCACCCGCCAGGCTAGCATCAGAAGGGGTAGCAAAACTACCAGCCTGACCACCAACAGCATGATCAGGCACATGGCAGCAAAGTACTCGACTAGGTGGGCCGAACACCAGGGTCCAGCAACAGTGTCTGCGGGTGACACCACTGTGTGTTCCGCTGTTGTGCGTGCATGCTAATTCCCTGTTCATTGCGCATACCAAGATGCCTCCCGCCCTGCACCTGTCATTGAACACTCTCAACTAGCAACATCAGCAAGCACGTCCACCTCCTTATCCCAGCGCAGCGTTCAGTTGTCCCTACCCCAGTCCTTGGAACGCAAATGCAACGCCCCACAGGCCCCACTACTAAATTCACACATTTAACGAATGCTCGAGCTCGAAATGTTGCCTTTTAGGCTCGTGGAGACGGAAGCTTTCCGCAACCTGATGGTGGTGGCCGTCCTTCGGTAGTCGGTCACCAGCCGCCACTATTTCTCCCGGTGTGCCACCCCCGCATTACACAAGCACGTGTTCCTCAGCATTAGCCGTGTCCCACAGCAATGCAGTTACTGGGAAAGTCCACGAACACGTGGAAAAGTGCTTGTGGGCAGGGATGGTACATCTCACTGACGGCACACTGGGTTAACATAGAGGAAGCCGGGACCCAGTCGGACCTTGGGACGGAACACGTTCTTCTTACGCCGAGAATTGCGGGCCCTGGGTCAATCAGGGTTACCCCCACATTCTATAGCTCCTGCACCTCCTTCTCCTCTTCAGCATCCATCTCCAAAATGATCACATCAGTCGCAAGCTGGAAGCACAACAGCACTGCCTTGGCAAAGCTGCAACAGGCTGTGCTGAAGCTAATATACTTAGGTGACAAACCACACAACACTGAAGAGTTGTGGACAGCTCTGAAGAGCAGGCAGATCTGTGGCTGACACCACTAACCCTACTGCCAGGCATGGTCACATGGTCACATGGTGTATGACAATGGCCGTAATCTTGTGGCGGCTCTGAGGCAAGGTGAGCTCACACACGTACCATGCCTGCCCCATGTGTTTAACCTCATGATTCAGCAGTTTCTCAAAACGTACCCGGATCTGTCAGATCTGCTTGTCAAAGTACGCTGCCTGTGTGCCCATTTTAGAAAGTCAGCTACAGCTTCCGCCGCCCTTGCCATGCTTCAGCAGCATTTGCAACTTCCGGTTCACCGACTGGTGTATGATGTCCCCACGCGTTGGAACTCTGCATTGCAGATGTTGAAAAGGATTTTTGAGCAGAAGAGGGCAGTTGTTGACTACCTGCATCAACAAGGCTGTCGATATTCAAGTCAGACTCCACACATAAAACCTCAGGAGTGGACATGGATTTCAGACATCTGTACCATCCTCCAAAACTTTGAGGACTCCACCAAGATGGTGAGCGGCAATGACACCATAATTAGCGTCACCATCCCGCTTCTCTGTCTTCTGAAACGCTCCCTGCCCACAATCAAAGAGGATGCATTGCAGACGCAGCACAATGAGATGGACCAAGGAACCATACAAAGTGATTACACACAGCCCAGCCTCATCTCATCCCAACATGGATTGACAATGAGGAAGAGGAGGAGGAGAAAAAACAGGAGCTAGTTTCCTGCACTATAGGCGGTACTTCCTGCACAACTGTCATACCGTCTGTTCAGCGTGGATGGCCTGAGGACAGGGAGGAGGAGGAACACGAGGAGGATGAGGAAGAGAGCATGGTCAGTCATCCTCTTGGTGAGGACATGGAAGTCTTGCCTCTTTGCAGTCTGGCACACATGGCTGAGTTTATGTTACGCTGCCTTTCCGGTGAACCCTCGCATTGTCCAAATTTTGGGTGACAGTCATTACTGGTTGGTGACGCTTGTAGACCCACGCTACAGGGAGAACTTTTTGTCTTTTATTTCCTTGCAGGACAGGCCTAATAAAATGGTGCAGTACGAGAAGGCCCATGTTGCAGAATTCTTAAAAAAATAATCTGAAAACGCTGTCGGCAGAGGTCACAGCTCGTTGGACAATAAAGGAATACAGGCGAGAGAGCCACAAATGCAATCCAGCAGAGGCAGGGGAACACTGTCAAAGTTCTAGGACAGTTTTCTCAGACCCTGCCATCGCACAGGCCCTGAGGCGCAGGGTACTCTCACAAGGAGTGCAAAGTTTTGGAAGAAGGTGAGGGAGTACCTTGCCGACCGTACCAATGTCCTCCGTGTCTCCTCTGTGCCTTAAAATTATTGGGTATCCATGCTGGACACGTGGCATGAACTGGGTCTCTACCCTTTGGAGGTCCTGGCCTGCCCTGCCGCTAGCATTTTGTCAGAGTGGGTTTTAGTGCCGCCGGTGGAATTATAACCGATAAGACTCAGCCTGTCAGCATTTTCAGTTGACAGGCGGATGCGCCTATCAAAATGAACAAGGGGTGGATTGGGCCAGACTTCTCAACACCACCGAATGATAGCAGCATAACATAAACTCAAATACAGTGTCTTTTATTGAGGAGGCATAACTCTATTCCCATGCACCTCTGTCTTCATACCCAGGCATGGGTATATGCTTCCTGATTTTGTCTATTTGCTCTTGTCCTTCTCCGCATCCTCATCCTCCACCACCACATTACCACCATATGTACCATAGCAACATATCTACGTCTCTTGAAAGGGGCATTGGAGTTCCTCCAAATTTTTGGCAGCCGTTGCTTAACTGTATAGGCAAACACTATGGGAGACCCACTTCCTAATAATGGGAACATTGTTTTTAGGAGGCTCTCTGACCTCTACGTCTCTTGCAAGGGGGATTGGAGTTCCTCCAAATTTGTGGCAGCCGTTGCTTAACTGTATATGCAAACACTATGGGAGACCCACTTCCTAATAATGCGAACATTGTTTATAGGAGGCTCTCTGACCTCTACGTCTATTGCAAGGGGCATTGGAGTTCCTCCAAATTTTGGCAGCCCTTGCAGTCACTGCATACACAATAACAATATAGGAGACCCATTCGTTAATAATGGGAACAACAAAACATAGTCGGCTGATGGCTCTCTAACAATAGCGAGAGCCGACTGCTGGCCCTTTAAGAATAGTAAGGGCCGCATGATGGCCCTATAAAAGTAGGCTTTGTGACTTTCAGAGTCCCTTCATCATAAATGAAGCAGGATGTGTCTGATGATGGGTCACACACCACATGGCCAGATAAGGTTGTAAAATGTTAAAATGACATTTTCTGGTGAATGTATTTGTCTTGGTTGAAAGCAATGCAAAAGTGCAAAAACGCATCAAAAGTGCTATGTGTGAACATAGCCCAAGGTGTGGAGGAGCATTTTTGTTTTTGTATATTTATTTTGCCTTATATACAAGTCATTACCCTGGAAAGGATGTTCCTTAACATATTTCCCTGGAAAATCCATTTTGGTTTCATTTTTGTATGTTTTATTGTGAGTCTGTAAAAGTGGCGTAATACCTCTGACAACGTTGTTGACAACAGTGACCTGGGAGTCAGAAATGCTTCCAGGGGTCTTCCCCATGCTGTTCCCATGTCATTTGAGCACTGTTCCCATCGATTTGGGCAATTTTTAGGCCCTCTGCAAACCGCCGGGGGGAGCCGCCTGAAAAATGCTCGAGTTTCCTATAGACTTACACTGGGTTCATTGCTCGGGTCGAGCACCCGAGCATTCCAATTTGCTCGACCCGAGCATTGAGCACCCGAGCATTTTAGTTCTCACCCATCACTAAAGGTCATATTTTTATTCAAGTTTATCACTAAGCAACAGATCTGTAAGACACAGACACTAAACAGAAACCTTCCGATTTGCATCGGTGTCTCATGGATCCCTGTAGACTTGAATGTCCAAATCTAATCGGCAAAACGGATCATGATAGGATCAGCTCTGAGTCACAGGGATCCGTAATTAAACAGATGTGTGAAAACGTCCATTCTACTCTATGGGACCCAGTGTTGACCAAGAAAAAAAAATCAGAACATCACTCGGACGTGTCACATGGATGGTTGAATGCAGCCCAAGGCTACGTTCCCACGATGAGGATTTGGTGAATTTTGATGCTGCATATTTTATGCAACATTTCTGCACCAATTAGATAAATTTGGTTACTTGCGTTTTTTCATTGCATTATTGAGTGCATTTTTTTACATGAGTTTGGTGTCATTTTTTAAATAAAACTTTTGTTTTGGAAATTCTCTGTTACTTGACTTTGATAAAGCTTCACTGACACAGTCAAGTGCGTTTATCTGCGGATATTCCTGATATCATTCAGTCTTCGGGGAAAATCAGCAAATAAAATGTGGAAAATGCATATTTACAAGTGATAAACGAGCATGCTCGTTACTGCTCGGTACTCGCCCGAGCATCTCACTGCTCGAGATGCTCAGCGAGTATTTCCTGGATGCTCGGGCTGGAGCTTGGGTCCCCGCCCTGCATGTTTGGCGCTCTTTAGAGAGCCAATGAACATGCAGGGATTGTCAATAGAGAAGAGTCGTATCAATGATTTGTAGTACCCCCAAAAAAAGTATTTATGACCATCTATCCACAAATCTACCACTTCGGTACTTCAAACCGCTATGAAAACGGTAAGTGGTTCAGTATGGAAAACACTCATATCCTATAGATAATGTACTCATGAACAAAAGTGCATAAAATATAACAATGTTTTATTAAATACAGAATAAAATACACAAAATACAATACAATAATAGATACAGTGGGGAAACCACAAGATGGCGCCACAAACCCACAATATGGAATAATATAACAAAAAGTACTATAATCACTACTTAGCCAGGATACATTTATAAATGGGAGCCTAGTGTCAAACATTGTTAAAGTCACCTGCAGAAATATCTGCTATCCCAGCAAGTGCATGGACACATGCTATGAAATATCAATAAAGTGTGTATATTACCTCCTTGTGGGTAGTGTTGCGAGCCCTTATGCACATTTCAGTGTAAGCCTTCTTCGGGGGCTGCAGGGATTGTCTGCCACTCACTGTAATGCCGTAGCCATCTTGGTTGTATCATTAGAAAATAGCGTCATCAGGATTATATAAGACCTGGTGACGCTATGCTCCTCACAGTCTAACCTTCAGACAGGCAGAGTGGGGAGAGGTGCTGCTGTGTGAGGGACAGGATTGGCGGTGTAATAGTTAAGCATAGGTATTCCACACCAGGATACATATCCATTTGAACTAACAGTCCTTCTGAGGACTAATCTAGCTGCATATCTTCAGTGGTGATAGCAGGAGTTAAGCAGGCAGAGAAATTTGTGAACACTATACAGCACAATAGTGTCCACTGCATGTCCTTTCTGCTGCTGCTGCTGCCTGTTGTCACGGGTGTATCAGAGGTGACAGACAGTTGCCCTGCAGTTGGGTACAGGAGATCTCTACATTTGGCCTTACAGACATCTTCTTAGATGAGAGGCTGTCTCTAGGACCTAGCGGTTACTTCCCCTTGGTAATTAGCTCCCTGGCCTGGGTGTATATATACCTGGTGTGTCTGAGAGGGAGGTGCCGGCTATATTCATTTCTACTGGTGAAGGCTTAGCAAGGGCAGTACTTCGTCCTCTCTGGAGCTCGAGGCCGAGTTCGCATTTGTCTGGAGTCGTCTGAAGCTAAGCATTCTCCCCCTGTTTGTCTACCCTTGTTGTCTATAGAGTTTAGTGGAGATAGACTAGTGCTCATCTCCTCCCATCCCTAGCCTTAGCTATACGCCAGGGAAACACAGGGCGAGGCATCCTTGCGGGGATTGCTGAAGAGGCAATATAGGGACGGTAGTTGAGACAGGGTGACACTAGACCAGACTAGGAGGTCTCCACTTCCCACTTTCCCTAGTGTCATTATAGCCGGCCGAGCACGTTTTGAAAAGGGGGGAAAAAAATTTAATTTTTTTTTCTGTGTTTTTGGGCATGCACCTTTTTTTTTTCCTTTCTCCCTTGGTATGGGTTCAGTTGCAGAGCTTGCAGAGCGGCTTCACAGGCTTTCTCTGGAGGTAAATGACCTCCTCGGTGAGGTACAGCAGCAGCATCAGCGGTTACAGGTCGCCAATGTGGTAGGCCTTTCAGCAGGTAGGCCTGTCCAGCCTGAACCCAAGGTTGCCCTCCCGGACAGGTTTTCAGGAGGTAGGGACAAGTTTTTTGTATTTAAGGAGGCATGCAAATTGTATTTCAAACTTCGTCCTTAATCCTCCGGTAATGAGGAGCAACGGATTGGTATTGTTATCTCTCTATTGCAGGGAGATCCTCAGTCATGGGCGTTTTCATTATTGCAGGACTCACTTTGTCTCCAGTCTGTGGAGGGGTTTTTTTGAGTTCTGGCCCTCATCTATGTCTTTGGCCATACGTCTTGATAGATGGGTGAGACCACTTTCTCCGGGGCCTTCTTGTTGGGGTTGTGTACCTCTGCCAGGGGAGCGGTCTGGGGGTGAACCAGTAGTGGGGTAGGTAGAGGAACCCAATCAGTTAGGGGGTGTCTCTACATCATACATCTCACCAGAGATTTGCAAGAAAAAAGGCGTGTTTTTTTTGTGGGAAAAAGGGACATTTTGTTGGGACCTGTCCTTCAATTCCTAAACAAAAGGAGACTCTATTAACTCTTGGTAGTCTGGAGTTGGATAAACAAGGGGTGCATTTGTGGCCAAACTGCAGTTCCTGCTTTTTCCTGACAGCTGAGGTGGTGCTAGAGATCAAAATCGAGAAAATTTCTGTGTTTGACAGTGGAGCCGGAGTCAGCATGGTTGATGGTGAGTTTGTGAGAGCTCATGGTCTTGCTTGCTGTGCTTTAGCTGAACCTATTTCCATCTTTGCCATTGACTGGGCGCCACTTGCACAGAAAGCATTTAGTCAGATTGTACATAATGTAAAACTGAGGGTGGGGTCAGTTCATTGAGAAATAATTTCTTGCTATGTTCTGGACAATCTTCCCACACCGATTGTCTTGGGTATACCTTGGCTTCTTAAACATAATCTGCTGGTGGATTGGCAATCCGGGGAGATTATTGAATGGGGAGATTACTGTCATGAGAACTGTTTAGAAATTTTCCTAGCTACTGTCTCTACGGAAATTTTATCTGCTTTTCTGTCTGGTTTTGAGGACGTTTTTCTCTGAAAGGGAGTGTCAGGATTAGCCTCCTCATCTTGCTTATGACTGTCCTATTAACCTGACCCCAGGAGCTAAACTACCAAGGCCAGACTGTATAATCTTTCTGGCCCTGAGAGACAAGCCATGTAGGATTTCATTGCAGAAAATCTGTACTTTATCCTGAAATGAAGGGTGAGGTGTTGGAGGCACAGGAGGACGCCCCTGCCTCCTGCCCTTCAGGAAAGTTATTTGGTCCATTTGATCTGCGCCGCAAAGTAATTAAAGAACAACATAACTCTGTGCTTGCTGGGCATCCTGGTGGTAAGGTAACCGCGGACCTCCTCTCTCGTTGTTTTTGGTGTCCCGGGTTGCATCGGGAAGTGATTGAACACGTAGCTGCTTGTAGTATTTGCGCGTGTTCTAAGGTTTCGCATACCCATCCATCTGGTACTCTTCTTCCGCTACCTATCCCTAGTAGGCCATGGACACACTTGTCCATGGATTTTATTACTGACCTAGCGGTTTCTGCAGGCAAAATGATGGTTTTGGTGGTAGTATATTCAGTAGGTTCAGTAAAATGGTTCACTTCATCGCATTGCCTAAACTTCCAAATGCCAGACACTTGCTCAGGTGTTTATAAATGAGATTGTGAAGCTTCACGGGGTTCCCTCCGATGTAGTGTCAGATCAGGGGACCCAGTTTGTTTCCAAGTTCTGGAAGGCATTCTGTTCTCGACTAGGGGTGCAGCTGTCCTTTTCCTCTGCCTTCCACCCTCAGTCGAATGGTCAGACCAAGCGTGTCAATCAGAACTTGGAGCCTACCTCAGGTGTTTCGTCTCCGAAAATCAGGAGGATTGGGAATCCTACTTAGAGCTGGCAGAATTTGGCATTAATAATCACCGGCAAGAATGCACTGGCAGGTCACCATTCTTCGGTGCATACGGTTGTCACCTACAGTTTGGTACCTTTAGTGGGGGAAGAGCTTCAGGAGTTCCTGAGGAGAAACGGTTTGCTTCGTTGCCCTCCTCGGTATGGCAGGGTGTTCTGAGTAATTTAAAAATCATGGGAGACAGGTATAAACGTATGGCTGTCAGAAAACGCTTGCCAGGTCCGGACCTGAATGTGAATGACTTTGTATGTTTGTCTACCAGGAATATAAGATTGAAAGTACCTTCTTAGAAGCTGGGACCTAGGTTTATTGGTCCCTATAAAATAACCGCCGTCATTAACCCAGCAGCGTTTCGTCTTGAACTTCCTCAGGCCCTTAAGGTCCACAATGTGTTCCACAGGTCCTTACTCAAAAAGTATGTGGAACCTCTTGAGCCCCCACCTCTACCACCGCCCCCAGTAATGGTTGATGGTAATCTGGAGTTCCAGATTTCGAGGATTGTAGATTCTCGTCTCCAACGTCGTTCTCTACAATACTTGGTGCACTGGAAAGGCTATGGTCCAGAGGAGAGGATGTGGGTTTCAGCATCAGGGGTGAACGCTTCCAGATTGTTTCGCTCATTCCACACCTCTCTTCCTGAGAAACCTGGTTCTGAGTGTCCGGAGGCCACTCGTAGAGGAGGGGTACTGTCACGGGTGTATCAGAGGTGACAGACAGTCACCCTGCAGTTGGGTGCAGGAAATCTCTACGTTTGGCATTACAGACATCTTCTTAGATGAGAGGCTGTCTCTAGGACCTAGCGGCTACCTCCCTCTGGTAATTAGCTCCCTCGCCTGGGTGTATAGATACCTGATGTGTCTGAGAGAGCAGTGCTGGCTATATTCATTTCTACTTGTGAAGACTTAGCAAGAGCAGTACTACGTCCTCTCTGGAGCTTGAGGCCAAGTTTGCATTTGTCTGGAGTCATCTAAAGCTAAGCATTCTCCCCCTGTTTGTCTACCCTTGTTGTCTATAGAGTTTAGTGGTGATTGACTAGTGCTCATCTCCTCCCATCTCTACCCTTAGTCATACGCCAGGGAAAGACAGGGCGAGGCACGCGTGCGGCGATTGCTGAAGAGGCAATATAGGGACGGTAGTTGAGACAGGGTGACACTAGACCAGACTAGGAGGTCTCCATTTCCCCCTTTCCCTAATGTCTGGGCTCCCTTTCCCTCTTCCCTCTGTGTTGCACTAAGTCTTTCCCACACCTGGCGTGACACCTGTTACAGATAGCCATTGGACTAGATATCAGGGTTTTTTTTCTCTTAATCTTGATTATTTTCTTAAAAAGTAATAGAGTCCAACATTTTACTGCTCCATTTGCTTTTTAGCACTGCAGAATACAGCCAGATCTTTTCCATCATCAGATGTGATCCCATATTACAGCTATAAAAATGCAGAAATTTGTAGTGAACGTGGAAAATATTGTCCTCCATTTACAGTTTTGCAGCAGTGTATCAGTGAAGCTATTCACACGTGGTCACTGGCAATAATAGTAAACTACAAGGCCGCTATTTAAAACCGTGGGCGTCCGTCCGTCGAACGTATCACATATAGCGGCAGTACAAATCCAGCCATTTGTAGTGAACGTGGAAAATATTGTACTCCATTTACAACTTGGCAGCAGTGTGTCAGTGACGCTATTCACACGTGGTCGCTGGCAACAATAGTAAACTACAAGGCCGCTATTTAAAACCGTGGGCGTCCGTCAGACGTATCACATATAACTACAGTACAAATCTAGCAATTTGTAGCGACCGTGGAAAATATTGTACTCCTTTTACAGTTTGGCAGCAGTGTGTCAGTAAAGCTATTCACACGTGGTCGCTGGCAATAATAGTAAACTACAAGGCCGCTATTTAAAACCGTGGCTGTCAATCAGACATACCACACATAACTTAGGTACAAATCCAGCCATTTGTAGGGAACGTGGAAAATATTGTACTCCATTTACAATTTGGCAGCACTGTGCCAGTAAAGCTATTCACACGTGGTCACTGGTAAGAATAGTAAACTACAAGGCCACTATTTAAAACCGTGGGTGTCCGTCAGACGTATCACTGCGGTACAAATCCAGCCATTTGTAGCAACCATGCAAAATATTATTCTCCACTTAAAATGGGCAAGGTGCGTGGCAAGGGACGGGGAAGTGGACGTGATGGTAAAGGTGCATGCAGAGGCCGAGTCAGTGGCAAGCTGAAATAGTGCCACAACAATCACCCACATCTTGTCGCCCGACCTTCCTGTCCCAATTATTAGGGGACCTCAACACACCACTATTGAACCCAGAGCAGTATCAAAGTGTTGTTGGTTGGATAGCAGATAATGCTTCCAGTCACTTTGCCGCCACCACCACCCAGTCTTCCACACGGTCAAGTCTCAGTAGCCGTTAGTCTGGACCGCATATTTCTCACCCTGATCCTCGTTCTTTCCACCATGCCGAGTGCCCGGAGACAACTGATCCCACACTTGGACACTCCAAAGAGCTGTTCACTTTTCCCTTTATAGATTTAGGCCTCTCACCCGGTCAGCTTCAAGTGGGGCAAGAGGAGAACGCATGTAGCGATGCCCAAATATTTGAACAGCCAAGGTCACACGAAGGAGACGGTGGGAAAGTGCACCTACTGTCACAAGAGGTGGATGATGATGATGAGACACAGTTACCAGAAAGTCAGGAGGAGGACCAGGGTGTGGAAGTGGAAGATGAGATGGTGGACGATAAAGTCACTGATCCAACCTGGCAAGGTGACATGCAGAGCGAGAACAGCAGCACACAGGGGGAGGGAGGCGTAGCACCACAACATGCAGGAACAAGCAGTGTGGTGGCCACAGACACAAGATAGGCATCCATTTCCTGGAACACCATCACAACGGAAGTTGCTAGTACAACTGTTAGGTCTTCCCGAGTCTGGTTGCTTTTTAAAGACTGTGCAGATAACCCCAAAAAGGCCAATTACACAATCTGTCAGACTAGCATCAGCAGGGGTAGCAAAACTAGCAGCCTGACCACCACCAGCATGCTCAGGCACATGACAGCAAAGTACTCGACTAGGTGGGCCGAACACCAGGGTCCAGAAACAGTGTCTGCAGGTGACACAACTGCTTGTTCTGCTATTGTGCGTGCACGCCAATCCCCAGTCCGTGGCGCATGCGAAGATGTCTCCCACCCTGCACCTATCGTTGCACACTTGCAACTACCATCATCAGCAACCACGTCCACGCAGCGTTCAGTTGTCCCTACCCCTGTCTTTGGAACGCAAGAGAAAATACGCAACCAACGTCCCACAGGTCACACTACTAAACTCACACATTTTGCGAATGCTTGCGCTCGAAATGTTGCCTTTTAGGCTAGTGGAGACGGAAGCTTTCCACAACCTGATGGCGGCAGCCATCCCTCGGTACTCGGTCCCCAACCGCCACTATTTCTCCCGGTGTGCCATCCCCGCATTACACAACACGTGTCCCACAACATTAGCCATGCCCTCAACAACGCAGTTACTGGGAAGGACCACCTAACCACTGACACGTGGACAAGTGCTTGTGGGCAGGGATGGTACCTCTCGCTGACGGCACACTGGGTTAATTTAGTGGAAGCTGGGACCCAGTCGGACCTTGGGATGGAACACGTCCTCCCGACGCCAAGGATTGCGGGCCCTGGGTCAATCAGGGTTGCCCCCACATTCTACAACTCCTGTACCTCCTCCTCCTCTTCAGCCACCATCAACAAAATGACCACATCAGTCAGAAGCTGGAAGCACTGCAGCACTGCCTCGGCTAAGCGGCAACAGCCTGTGCTGAAGCTAATATGCTTAGGTGACAAACCGCACACTGCTGAAGAGTTGTGGACAGCTCTGAAAGAGCAGATAGATCTGTGGCTTTCACCGCTGAACCTACAGCCAGGCATGATCGTGTGTGACAATGGCCAGAACCTGGTGGCGGCTCTGAAGCCAGGCGAGCTCACACACGTACCATGTCTGGCCCATGTGCTCAAACTAGTGGTTCAGTGGTTTCTTAAAACCTACCTGGATCTGCTTGTCAAAGTACGCTGCGTGTGTGCCCATCTTAGAAAGTCAGCTACAGCTTCCGCCACCCTTGCCGTGCTTCATCAGCATTTGCAGCTTCCAGCTCACAACTGGTGTACAATGTCCCCACGCGTTGCATATGTTGGGAAGGATTTATGAGCAGCACAGGGTAGTTGTTGAGTATCAGCTTCAAAACGCCCGTCGGTATTCAGGTCAACCTCTGCACATAAGAGCTCAGGAGTGGGCATGAATGTCAGACATCTGTGCAGTCCTCCAAACCTTTGAGGACTCCACCAAGATGATGATCGGCAATGATGCCATAATAAGCATCATCATCCCGCTTCTCTGTCTTCTGAAACATTTGCTGCTCACAATTAAAGAGGAGGCATTGCAGGCAGAGCAGGATGACATGGAGCAAGAAATCATACAGGGTGATTACACACAGCCCAGCCTTATATCATCCCAACGTGGATTGGGTGAGAATGAGGAAGAGGAGGAGGAGGCGGAACAGGAGCTAGTTTCCTGCCCTATAGACGGTACTACCAACACAACTGTCATACCATCTGTTCAGCGTGGATGGCCTGAGGAGGAGGAGGAGGAGGATAGCATGGTCAGTCGTCCTCTTGGTGAGGACACAGAAGTCTTGCCTGTTAGCAGTCTGGCACACATGGCTGAGTTTATGTTATGCTGCCTTTCCCGTGACCCTCGCGTTCTCCAAATTTTGGGTGAAAGTCATTATTAGTTGGTGACACTCCTAGACCCTCGCTACAAGGAGAACCTTCTATCTCTCATTCCGGCGGACAGGTCTACTAAAATGGTGCAGTACCAGAAGGCCCTTGTTGCGGAATTTAAAAAAAAATTCCCATCTGAAAACGCTGACTGCAGAGGTCACAGTTCATTGGACAACCAAGGAGTACAGGTAAGAGACACAAATATGATCCAGCAGAGGCAGGGGAACACTGTCAAAGGTCTGGGAGGGTTTTCTCAGACCTTCCCATCTAACAGGCCCTGATGCACAGGGTACTCTCACAAGGAGGGATAATTTTACGAAGATGTTGAAGGAGTATCTTGCCAACAGTACCAATGTCCTCCGTGATTCCTCTGTGCCTTATAGTTATTGGGTATCCAAGCTGGACATGTGGCATGAACTGGCTCTCTAAGACTTGGAGGTCCTGGCCAGCCCTGCCGCTAGCGTTTTGTCAGAGCGGGTTTTCAGTGCCGCCGGGGGAATTATAACTGATAGGCGCATCCGTCTGTCAACTGAAAATGCTGACAGGCTGACTCTTATAAAAATGAACAAGGGCTGGATTGGGCCAGACTTCTCAACACCACCGAATGATAGCAGCAGAACATAAACTCAAATCCAGTATCTTTTTTTTGGGAGGTCTATTCCCATGCACTTCTTCACACCCAAACAAGGGTATACGCTTCCTGATTTTGTCTATTTTATGTTGTCCTCCTCCTCTTTATCCTCATCCTCCACCACATCACCAGGATGACCGTGATGCAACACCCACATAATTTTTTTTAAGGGTATTTATGATACCCGTAGGAAATGTTTGCTATACAGTATGTTCATGTATACCCCCCAGGGGTAAATCTTTTTCAGCCCATAGAAGAACCACTGCTTTATAATGGTAACATGTTGTTACGTAGGCCCTCCTCTATGTGTCTTTAAATTGGTATTGGATTTTTTCCTATATTTAGGCAGCCGTTGCAGTCACTGCATACGCAGTAACCGTATAGCAGAACCGCTCCTTTATAATGGGAACATGTTGTTACGGAGGCCCTCCTCTATGTAAATTGGTATTGGGGTTTTTCCTAAATTTAGGCAGCCATTGCAGTCACTGCATACGCAGTAACCGTATAACAGAACCGCTCCTTTATAATGGGAACATGTTGTTACGGAGGCGCTCCTCTATGTGTCTTTAAATTGGTATTGGGGTTTTTTCCTAAATTTAGGCAGCTGTTGCAGTCACTGCATACGCTATAACCGTATAGCAGAACCGCTCCTTTATAATGGGAACATGTTGTTACGGAGGCCCTCCTCTATGTGTCTTTAAATTGGTATTGGGGTTTTTCTTAAATTTAGGCAGTCATTGCAGTCACTGCATACGAAGAACTGTATAGCAGAACCGCTCCTTTATAATGGGAACATATTGTTACGGAGGCCCTCCTCTATGTGTCTTTAAATTGGTATTGGGGTTTTTCCTAAAATTAGGCAGCCATTGCAGTCACTGCATGCACAATAACCGTATAGCAGAACCATTCCTTTATAATGGGAACATGTTGTTACGGAGGCCCTCCTCTATGTGTCTTTAAATTGGTATTGTTTTTTTTCCTAAATTTAAGCAGCTGTTGCAGTCACTGCATACGCTATAACCGTATAGCAGAACCGATCCTTTTTAATGGGAACATGTTGTTACGGATGCCTTCTCTATGTGTTTTTAAATTGGTATTGGGTTTTTTCCTAAATTTAGGCGGCCATTGCAGTCACTGCATACGCAATAACCGTATAGCAGAACCGCTCCTTTATAATGGAAGCATGTTGTTATGGAGGCCCTCCTCTACGTGTCTTTAAATTGGTATTGTTTTTTTTCCCTAAATTTAGGCAGCTGTTGCAGTCACTGCATACGCTATAACCATATAGCAGAACCGCTCCTTCATAATGGGAACATGTTGTTACGGAGGCCCTCCTCTATGTAAATTGGTATTGGGGTTTTTCCTAAATTTAGGCAGCCATTGCAGTCACTGCATACGCAGTAACCGTATAGCAGAACCGCTCCTTTATAAAGGGAACATGTTGTTACGGAGGCCTTCTCTATGTGTCTTTAAATTGGTATTGGGTTTTTTCCTAAATTTAGGCAGCCGTTGCAGTCACTGCATACGCTATAACTGTATAGCAGAACCGCTCCTTTATAATGGTAACATGTTGTTACGGAGGCCTTCTCTATGTGTCTTTAAAATTGTATTGGGGATTTTCCTAAATTTAGACAGCTGTTGCAGTCACTGCATTCGCAATAACACTATAGGAGACCTGCTCCTTAATAATGGGAACAACAAAGCATAGTCGGCTGATGGCCTTCTAACAATAGTGAGGGCCAACTGCTGGCCCTTTAAGAATAGTAAGTGTCGCCTGATGGCCCTATAAAAATAGGCTGTGACTTTCAGCGTCCCTCCTTCATAAATGAAAAGGGATGTTTCTGATGATGTCTCACACACCACATGGCCAGATAAGGTAGTAAAATGTTAAAATGACATTTACTGGTAAATGTTTTTTTCACTGTTGAAAGCAATGCAAAAGTGCAAAAATGCATCAAAAATGCTATGTGTGAAGATAGCCCAAGGTGTGGAAGATCATTTTTGTTTTTTATTATTTATTTTGCCTTATATATAAGACATTACCCTTGAAAGGATGTTCCTTAACATTTTTCCAAGGAAAATCCATTCTGATTTTGTTTTTGTGTTTTATTGTGAGCCTGTAAAAGTGGCATAATACCCATGTCATTTCAGCACTGTTCCCATCGATTTGGGCAATTTTTAGTCCCCCTGCAGACCGCCGGGAGGGGAGAGGAGAGGCAGCCGGAAAAATGCTAGAGTTTCCCATAGACTTACATTGGACTCGTTTCTCAGGTCGAGCACCCGAGAAATAAATTTAATGTGTTTTTAATTTGTGTTTTAATTTAATGAAATAAAAGTTTCTTAATTGTTATTGAATTATGACTCCTTTTTAGCTTTTTTGTGGAACTGTAAGACGCTGCAGTTTTTACAAACGAAAATACGAAGCGGAAAGTGAAAAAAATGCACCAAATTCTCATCACGGGAAACTCTCGTTTCATGATTATCTTGCTGTGAAAACCGGCTGCTGATCACGTGATGAACGAGCAAAACGCTCAGTCATCAGTTGAAATGATTTTCTGTGCAGCACAAAAGATCATCAATCTTGGCAGAGCATCATCCTGTGTAAGAGGACTCGCAGCGTCGGGAACTACGGCAGCCAAAGTGCACTGAGCAGCCACGTGTAGATCGCTCAGTGCACAGTGCTTTGGTCTGCCTTATTAAAACAGGGCTGTGGAGTCGGTAAGCCAAACCTCTGACTCCAACTCCTCAATTTCCATGACACCAACTCCAACTCCGACTCCACAACTCCGACTCTCTCATACATGGCTCATGTTTAAGTGATAAATTTACTGTAGCACAGATTCATCTCAGCTAGAAGTCTAGACCCTTAGATCAGGAATAGGACAGACATTTATAGGACATTTCATAACTTTCCCAAATTCTTATGAAAAAAATATTCCCCACAAACATTGAACTACTGTACCCAATTTATTAGATATTTTAGGAGTCGGTCCATTTTATACCGACTTCACCAAAATGGACACCGACTCCAACTCCACAGCCCTGTATTAAAAGGCATTCAAACATCCGTCAATCAGTAAAAGTTTAAAGATCGGCAGTAGTATTGTGCCATCGGTCAGTTGTAAATGGACCTTAACCGCTTCATGACATGGTGATTTTATGTTTTTTAATTTTTTCCTTCCCTTTTTCCAAGAGCCATACCTTTTTTATTTTTCCAACCACATAGCCGTAAGAGGGCTTGTTTTTTACAGGACGAGTTGTACTTTTGAATGACATCATTCATTTTATCATGTGATGCACAGGAAAACAGGAAAAAAAATCCAAGTGCATTGAGATTGCAAAAAAAGTGCAATTTCACAATTGTTTTTTTTTATTTTTGCTTACCATATTCACTATATGGTACAAATGACCAGGTAATATGACTCTCCAGGTCAGTACGAGGACACAGATACCAAATACGTATAGTTTTTTTTGCTTAATTTGAATTGTGGAAAAATAAATATTTGCAAAAAAAAAAAGAAAAACATTTTGCTTTTGTCACCATTTCCTGACACCTGTAGCATTTTCATTTTTACAGGATCTGGGGCTGGGTGATGGCTTATTTTTTGTACCCTGAGCTGATGTCTTTACTGATATCATTTTGGAGTAGATATGATGTTTCAGTCGTCTCTTATTTCATTTTATTGCAATGTTGCGGGGGCCAAAAAAACTTAATTCTGGTGTTTCAATTTTTTTCTCATTTACCAAATGTATTAATTTATTTTAGATTTTAATAGTTCGGTTCACATTTCTGAACACAGCGATACCAAATATGTGTATTATTATTGTTTTTATTATTTTAATTTCAGTAGGGCAAAAGAGGGGTGATTTTTACTTGTGTTTTTTTTTCATATTTTTAAACTTTTTTTTACATTTTTTTTTACTGTATTTAATAGTCTCCTTAGGGGACTTGAAGCTACGATCATCTGATCGCCTGTGCAATACATAGCAGTGCTTCAGCACTGTCACAGTCTGCATCCCTCTATCCCACACAGCCTGTACCCCCACACAACCCCTGTCACAGTCTACATCCCTCTATCCCACACAGCCTGTACCAGGACACACCCTTCTGTCAAAGTCTGCACCCCTCTATCATACATAGTTTTTACCCGCACACACCCATCACAATCTGCATCCCTCTATCCCACACAGCCTGTACCCTCACACACCTCTCTGTCAGCCTGCAGTCATCTATCCCACACATCCTATACCCCCATACACACCTGTCACAGTCTGCATCCCTCTATCCCACACAGCCTGTACGCCCACACACCCGTCACAGTCTGCACCCCACTATCCCACGCACCCCTTTGTCACAATCTAGCATCCCTCTATCCCACACAGCCTGTACCCTCACACGCCTCTCTGGCGGTCTGCACCCCTCTATCCCACACAGCCTGTACCCCCACACACCTCTCAGGCAGTCTAGACCCCTCTATCTCACGCAGCCTGTACCCCCACATACCGCTGTCACAGTCTGCACACCTCTATCCCACACAGCATGTTCCCCCACACACCCCTGTCACAGTCTGCACCCCTCTACCCCACACGGCCTGTACCCCAACATCCCTCTGTCACATACATCCTGCATCCACCATATACCCCTGTTCCCTCATTACCTCTCAAGAGTGCCCCCATCTTCTTCAGCTTCTCCATTAACATACTCATAGGCAGATTATAATGAGGGCAATCTGGGCTACCGCCCGGGGCCTCCGGCCTCCAGGGGGCCTGGGGCTCCCGGGTGTCTATGGCCAGATTGCCCTCATTAAATGCTGGCTGCCGTGGCACATACTGGCACTGTGGCGGGGGGGCCCCCCGGACCGCTCCCCCAGCAGCGGCGCACGGACGCTGCTTCTTCTTCAGCCGGTCCAGTACTGCAGCTGTTAACTTCCCTGTGCTGGCCTGGCCGCGTCACTGCTAGGAGACACGGCCCTGTGCGCGGCCGTGTCTCCTAACTGTTACGTCACGCAGTGCACGCCCGGCCTGCAGTGCTGCACCGGAAAGGAGCAGCAGGAGGACTGGAGCCGAGCCGGGGGATGGTGAGTCTGTGTGTGTCTGTGTCTGTGCGTGTCTGTGTGTGTCTGTGTGTGTCTTTGTGTGTCTGTGTGAGAGAGTGTATGTGAGAGAGTGTGTATGTGAGAGAGAGTGAGAGTGAGTGTGTGTATGTGTGATTGAGTGTGTGTGTGAGTGTGCAGGCAGATATCATTGTGTGATGTCTGTTTATATGTATTTTTGTGTTTCAAATGTGTTTATGCGTGTATGTATATGTCTGTATATGTTTGTGTGTGCGTGACTGTGTGCGGCCTCCCGCTGTGTATAGATGGCTACGTGCAGCCTCCTGCTGTGTATAGATGGCTACGTGCAGCCTCCTGCTGTGTATAGATGGCTACGTGTGCTCCATATTGAGTCATACAATTAATGTAAGGCTATGTGCCCACGATGCAGAAATGCTCCGGATTTTTTTTAGCGTTTCTGCATCTCCCTGGCAGAAAAAAACGCATGCGGATTGTACATGTGGATTGTACATGTGTTTTTCCTGCCAGGGACATGTGGATGTGAAGTGTTCTCCACATGCATTTCCGCATGCGGGTTGACAAGCGCTTTCCAAGCGATTTTAGCATCACTTGGAAAGTGCTTGACAACTTGGTCACACTATATAAATCCATGCAACCAGCATGGATTTATATAGTGTGACCGTAAAAGCATGGTAAAAAATAAAAAATATATACTTACCTTCTGATGGCCTGCCGACGTCAGCTGTCGCGTGACCCGTCACATGACTAAATGACGTCACGGCAGGTCCTTTTCAGACCATCGTGAGCTGCCGGCAAGCCAGGACGCATTGGATAAAGACACCGGGGGCCATCAGAAGGTAAGTATAATATTTATTTTTTATTTTATTCTTTTTTTACAGGTTCTATGGTACCCGGGTCCAGAGGAGAGTCTCTTGTCCTCCACACCCGGGTACCATCCGCACATTGAAATGTATGGATTCTGCATGTACAGATGCAGTGATGCGGATTCCATGCGTTCCAATGCAAGTCAATGACGGCGAAAACGCCGCGCTTTCGCAAAATAATTGGTAATGCTGCGGATTTTTCCGCAATGATAATGCGCAGCGGAAATTTCCGCAGCATGTGCACAGCACATGCGGATTATCATTGGGGAACATGACAGACCTTCTACCAAGCGTTTTTTAAGTGTTTCTGCAGCGGAATTGCCGCTGCGGAAACGCTTAAAAAATGCATAGTGAGCACACAGCCTAAAAAAAAATATTATAACTAATATTGTGCCAAATTAATTTCACGTGAACTATCACATGATCTATCACAGGGGATCATGTGACATGTGATACATCAGGTGTGTGTGTGTGTGTGTGTGTGGGGGGGGGGGGGGGCGTGCCTTCTAAACTGCCCGGGGTCCTTGCTACTCTTAATCCACCCCTGAACATACTGATGCTTCCAGCCCACAAAACTCTGGCTCCGCCCACATGAGTCTCATGTGCATGACATCATCGCAGGTCCTGTACCACTACCAGTATTCTCTTCTGTCTGGGCAGGGAGTTGGTTTGTGCTCCTCTGCTCCTGCAGCGCGCTACCATGTTGAATTCCCCTCCCCCTTAAAGAAATGCTGTATGGCCCAGCAAAAGGGAAGGGGTTTTAAAAAAAAAAATAAAAAAAATTCTTAAACACGGTGCTGCTCCCTGCAACCTGCCATCCGCCCTCCAGTGCATAATAGCTAATGCTGCAGATTAACCGCATATCTGCAGGTTAATAGCGTTTTTCCTGGTGACAGGTTCCCTTTAAACTTTCATGAAGCACCTGTGAGTAGTGTTGAGCGATACCTTCCGATATCAGGAAATATCGTATCGGATTGGATCGGGCCGATACCCAAAAAGTATCGGATATCGCCGATTCCGATACCGGAAACCAATGCAAGTCAATGGGACACAAATATCGGAATGAAAATAAACCCTTTGTTTCCTTGTAGGTTAATTCTACATGAAGTAAAACAACTAAGAATAATGTAGAATGACATGAAAAGCCGGCAATTCATCAGCGGCATTCACCGGTACCCGACAATTTACAACAGAAAGAATAGAGCTTCACACATAGATTAGATAGATAGAAACATGTCAGTCACATATATATGAAGTACAGTGACAGTGTTGCTTACTGTACTTGTCATTTAGTGTAAAGGATTTATTAAAAAAAATATTAGTGTTTTCGTGCACCGTCTCTTTAAAAAAGCCGGCCGGCAATTCAGCATCTGTACCCGACAATTTATAACAGACAGAATAGAGCTTCACACATAGATTAGATAGATAGAAACATGTCAGTCACATATATAAGAAGTACAGTGACAGTGTTGCTTACAGAACTTGTCATTTAGTGTAAAGGATTTATTTAAAAAAATAATAGTGTTTTCATGCACCGTCTCTTTAAGAAAGCCGGCCGGCAATTCAGCATCTGTACCCGACAATTTAGAATAGAAGGAATAGAGAATCACACATAGATTAGATAGATAGAAACATGTCAGTCACATATATATGAAGTACAGTGACAGTGTTGCTTACTGTACTTGTCATTTAGTGTAAAGGATTTATTAAAAAAAATATTAGTGTTTTCGTGCACCGTCTCTTTAAAAAAGCCGGCCGGCAATTCAGCATCTGTACCCGACAATTTATAACAGACAGAATAGAGCTTCACACATAGATTAGATAGATAGAAACATGTCAGTCACATATATATGAAGTACAGTGACAGTGTTGCTTACAGAACTTGTCATTTAGTGTAAAGGATTTATTTAAAAAAATAATAGTGTTTTCATGCACCGTCTCTTTAAGAAAGCCGGCCGGCAATTCAGCATCTGTACCCGACAATTTAGAATAGAAGGAATAGAGAATCACACATAGATTAGATAGATAGAAACATGTCAGTCACATATATATGAAGTACAGTGACAGTGTTGATTACTGTACTTGTCATTTAGTGTTAAAATAAAGGATTTATTTAAAAAAAAATTGGCGTGGGGTTCCCCTTAATTTTAGGCTCTAGCGGAGGTTAAGCAGACAGCTGGGGCAAATGTTTGAAGCCTGGGAAGGGGGTAATACCCACGGAGCTTCCCAGGCTACTAATATCAGCCCCCAGCTGAATACCTAGCCTTTACTAGCTATTAAAATGGGGGACCCCCCCAAAAAAATGACGTGGGGTCCCCCCTAATTTAATAGCTAGCACAGGCTAGGCAGACAGCTGGGGGCTGATATTAATAGCCCAGGAAGGGTGCCATGAATATTGGCCCCCTCCCAGGCTAGAAACACCAGCCGTCAGCCGCCCCAGAAATGGCGCATCCATAGGATGCGCCAATTCTGGCACTTAGCCTCGCTCTTCCACGCTGCCCTGGTGCGGTGGCAGGGGGTAATAGGGTTGGGGTTGATGTCAGCTTATAATGCCAGCTGACATCAAGCCCAGGTTAGTAATGGAGAGGCGTCTATAAGACACCCCCATTACTAACCCCATAGTCAAAGTTAAAAGAAAACACAAACACCCAGAGTAAAGTCCTTTAATTGAAATAAAGACACAATTCTTTATTGTTCTAAATTAAACCATACTTACCATCACGCCCATTCCAGCTGAAGCCAACGATCTCCTGCAATAAAAGAAAAATAATAAAGCAACCTCATCCTTACCTTTCGATGGTTCCCAGGACAGCTCCAGCTCTGCTACATCGAGATGACAGGCTGGACCGCAGCAGAAAGCTGCCATCCAGCCTGTCATCCCGCAGACACTGAGAAGCGCAGGCATGCTTGCGCTCCTCAGTGTCTCTCTGTGACGTCATCCAGATGAGCCGAGTTCATGTCCAATGAACTCAGCTCACCTCATGCACGTCACTGACAGCGTGGGAAAATTCTCCTGCACTCAGCGCTTCAGCGTGAGAATTCTCCCACGCTGTCAGTGACATACATGAGGTGAGGTCATGTCCAATGAACTCAGCTCACCTCATGCACGTCACTGACAGCGTGGGAAAATTCTCACGCTGAAGTGCTGAGTGCAGGAGAATTTTCCCACGCTGTCAGTGACGTACATGAAGTGAGCTGAGTTCATTGGACATGACCTCGGCTCATCTGGATGCCGTCACAGCCAGACACTGAGGAGTGGAAGTATGCCTGCGCTTCTCAGTGTCTGCGGGATGACAGGATGGATGGCAGCGTTCTGCTGCGGTCCAGCCTGTCATCTCGATGTAGCAGAGCTGAAGCTGTCGTGGGAGCCATGGAAAGGTAAGGATGAGGTTGCTTTATTATTTTACTTTTATTGCAGGAGATCGTTGGCTTCAGCTGGAATGGGCGTGATGGTAAGTATGGTTTAATTTAGAACAATAAAGAATTGTGTGTTTATTTCAATTAAAGGACTTTTTTCTGGGTGTTGTGTTTTTTTAAATACTTTACTAGAAATTCATGGTGGTCATGTCTAATATTGGCGTGACCCCATGAATTTTGGGCTTAGGGCCAGCTGATAATGCCAAGCTGGCCTTAACCCCTTTATTACCCAGTGAGCCACCGCACCAGGGCCCTGGATGAGTTGGGTACAGCGCCAGAAGATGGCGCTTCTATGAACGCGCCATTTTCTGGGGCGGCTGCGGACTGCAATTTGCAGCGGGGGTGGCCCAGAAAGCTTGGGTCTCCCTGCGCTGCGGATTCCAGCCCCCAGCTGCCTAGTTGTATCTGGCTGGGCACAAAAATAGGGCGAAGCCCCACGCATTTTTTTTTTAAATTATTTCATGAAATTCATGGAATAATTAAGAAAAAAAGGGCTTCCCTATATTGTTGTGTCCAACCAGGTACAAATAGGCAGCTGGTGGTTGGGGGCAGCCCATTCCTGCCTGCTGTACCTGGCTGGACACAAATATAGTGCGAAGCCCCACGTCAATTTTTTTTTAATTATTTCATGAAATAATTTTTTTAAAAAAGGGCTTCCCTATATTGTTGTGTCCGGCCAGGTACAAATAGGCAGCTGGTGGTTGGGGGCAGCCTGTTCCTGCCTGCTGTACCTGGCTGGACACAAATATAGGGCGAAGCCCCACGTCAATTTTTTTTAAAATAATTCCTTTATTTTAACACTAAATGACATTTGAGGAGTTAATAAAGATGCAGTCCCTAAATTATTATTTATTTTTTAATTAATTTTTCCCAAAACTTTTGACGTGGGCTTCGCCATATTTTTGTATGCCAGCCAGGTACAGCATCCAGCTTCTATGAACGCGCCATTTTCCGGGGTGGCTGCGCACTGCAATTTTCAGCGGGGGGAGGGGGGGGGGCAGAAAGCTTGGGCCTCCCTGCGCTGCAGATTCCATCCCCCAGCTGCCTAGTTGTACCTGGCTGGACACAAAAATAGGGAGAAGCTTCACGTATTTTTTTTTTTTAATTATTTCATGAAATTCATGAAATAATTAAGAAAAAAAGGGCTTCCCTATATTGTTGTGTCCAACCAGGTACAAATAGGCAGCTGGTGGTTGGGGGCAGCCCGTTCCTGCCTGCTGTACCTGGCTGGACACAAATATAGTGCGAAGCCCCACGTCAATTTTTTTTAAATCATTTCAGGAAATTCATGAAATAATTTAAAAAAATTGATGTGGGGCTTCGCCCTATATTTGTGTCCAGTCAGGTACAGCAGGCAGGAACGGGCTGCCCCCAACCACCAGCAGCCTATTTGTACCTAGCCGGACACAACAATATAGGGAAGCCCTTTTTTTCTGAATTATTCCATGAATTTCATGAATTTAAAAAAAAAAAAACGTGGAGCTTCGCCCTATTTTTGTGTCCAGCCAGGTACAACTAGGCAGCTGGGGGCTGGAATCTGCAGCGCAGGGAGGCCCAAGCTTTCTGGGCCCCACCCGCTGCAAATTGCAGTCCGCAGCCGCCCCGGAAAATGGCGCGTTCATAGAAGCGCCATCTTCTGGCGCTGTACCCAACTCATCCAGGGCCCTGATGCGGTGGCTCACTGGGTAATAAAGGGGTTAAGGCCAGCTTGGCATTATCAGCTGGCCCTAAGCCCGAAATTCATGGGGTCACGCCAATATTAGACATGACTACCATGAATTTCTAGTAAAGTATTTAAAAAAAACACAAACACCCAGAAAAAAGTCCTTTAATTGAAATAAACACACAATTCTTTATTGTTCTAAATTAAACCATACTTACCATCACGCCCATTCCAGCTGAAGCCAACGATCTCCTGCAATAAAAGAAAAATAATAAAGCAACCTCATCCTTACCTTTCCATGGCTCCCACGACGGCTCCAGCTCTGCTACATCGAGATGACAGGCTGGACCGCAGCAGAACGCTGCCATCCAGCCTGTCATCCCGCAGACACTGAGAAGCGCAGGCATACTTCCACTCCTCAGTGTCTGGCTGTGACGGCATCCAGATGAGCCGACAATGAACTCGGCTCACCTCATGTACGTCACTGACAGCGTGGGAGAATTCTCCTGCACTCAGCGCTTCAGCGTGAGAATTTTCCCACGCTGTCAGTGACGTGCATGAGGTGAGGTCATGTCCCATGAACTCGGCGCACCTCATGCACGTCACTGACAGCGTGGGAGAATTCTCACGCTGAAGCGCTGAGTGCAGGAGAATTTTCCCACGCTGTCAGTGACGTGCATGAGGTGAGCTGAGTTCATTGGACATGACCTCGGCTCATCTGGATGACGTCACAGAAAGACACTGAGGAGCGCAAGCATGCCTGCGCTTCTCAGTGTCCGCGGGATGACAGGCTGGATGGCAGCGTTCTGCTGCGGTCCAGCCTGTCATCTCGATGTAGCAGAGCTGAAGCTGTCCTGGGAACCATGGAAAGGTAAGGATGAGGTTGCTTTATTATTTTACTTTTATTGCAGGAGATCGTTGGCTTCAGCTGGAATGGGTGTGGCGGTAAGTATGGTTTAATTTAGAACAATAAAGAATTGTGTCTTTATTTCAATTAAAGGACTTTTTTCTGGGTGTTTGTGTTTTTTTTAAATACTTTACTAGAAATTCATGGCGGTCATGTCTAATATTGGCGTGACCCCATGAATTTCGGGCTTAGGGCCAGCTGATAATGCCAAGCTGGCCTTAACCCCTTTATTACCCAGTGAGCCACCGCACCAGGGCCCTGGATGAGTTGGGTACAGCGCCAGAAGATGGCGCTTCTATGAACGCGCCATTTTCCGGGGCGGCTGCGGACTGCAATTTGCAGCGGGTGGGACCCAGAAAGCTTGGGTCTCCCTGCGCTGCAGATTCCAGCCCCCAGCTGCCTAGTTGTACCTGGCTGGACACAAAAATAGGGCGAAGCGCCACACATTTTTTTTTTTAATTATTTCATGAAATTCATGGAATAATTAAGAAAAAAAGGGCTTCCCTATATTGTTGTGTCCGGCTAGGTACAAATAGGCAGCTGGTGGTTGGGGGCAGCCCGTTCCTGCCTGCTGTACCTGGCTGGACACAATTATAGGGCGAAGCCCCACATAATTTTTTTTTAATTATTTCATGAATTTCCTGAAATAATTAAAAAAAAATTGACGTGGGGCTTCACACTATATTTGTGTCCAGCCAGGTACAGCAGGCAGGAACGGGCTGCCCCCAACCACCAGCTGCCTATTTGTACCTAGCCGGACACAACAATATAGGGAAGCCCTTTTTTTCTTAATTATTCCATGAATTTCATGAAATAATTAAAAAAAAAAAAACGTGGAGCTTCTCCTTATTTTTGTGTCCAGCCAGGTACAACTAGGCAGCTGGGGGATGGAATCTGCAGCGCAGGGAGGCCCAAGCTTTTTGCCCTCCCCCCCCCGCTGAAAATTGCAGTCCGCGGCCGCCCCGGAAAATGGCGCGTTCATAGAAGCTGGATGCTGTACCTGGCTGGCATACAAAAATATGGCGAAGCCCACGTCAAAAGTTTTGGGAAAAATTTATTAAAAAATAAATAATAATTTAGGGACTGCATCTTTATTAAGTCCTCAAATGTCATTTAGTGTTAAAATAAAGGATTTATTTAAAAAAAAAATGGCGTGGGATCCCCCATAATTTTAGTCTCTAGCGGAGGTTAAGCAGACGGCTGGGGCAGATGTTTGAAGCCTGGGAAGGGGGTAAAACCCACGGAGCTTCCCAGGCTACTAATATCAGCCCCCAGCTGAATACCTAGCCTTTACTAGCTATTAAAATGGGGGACCCCCCAAAAAAAAATGACGTGGGGTCCCCTCTATTTTAATAGCTAGCAAAGGCTAGGCAGACAGCTGGGGGCTGATATTAATAGCTCAGGAAGGGTGCCATGAATATTGGCCCCCTCCCAGGCTAGAAACACCAGCCGTCAGCCGCCCCAGAAATGGCGCATCCATAGGATGCGCCAATTCTGGCACTTAGCCTCGCTCTTCCACGCTGCCCTGGTGCGGTGGCAGGGGGTAATAGTGGTGGGGTTCATGTCAGCGCCAGCTGCCATGAAGCCCAGGTTAGTAATGATGGCCGTCTATATGACACCCCCATTACTAACCTACAAAGTGTTAAAAAGAAAAAACACACTACACCCAGAAAAAAATAATTTATTTGAAATAAAACACCATTTTATTTAATTCTTAGTTTACTAAAAAAAAAATAGTTACCTGTCCACGTTCCTGCGCTGATCTCCCATGCACAGCTGTCACATCTGGAGATGGTGACAGCTGTGCATGGCTGCTGTAAGCTCACGCTGCCGGGAACACGTCCGCTCCCGGCAGCGGGAGCCACTGACTGAGGTCACCGGAGTGCATTCAGGCAGCGCAGCTCCGGAGACCTCCTTTACGGCAGTGCTGTACCGTGGGAATTTCTCACGATACAGCAGTGCCGTAAAGGAGCTAACCGGAGCAGCGCTGCCTGAACTCCGGTGAACCCTTACGGCCCCGTCATTCTAGCGGCGGCAGCGGTTCAGAGCGGTCACATTCTATGTGGCTGCTCTGAACTGGAGATCTTCGTGGGACACTCGTGGACTGCTACGGAGGGGTAAGGATAAGGTTGTGGTTTATTATTTTATATTTTATTACAGGAGATCGATGGCTTCGGGGAATTAGGTGTCTTGGTGAGTATAGGTGTAGTTTTTTATTTTTTACTTTATTTTAGGTGGCGATCGGCGGGGACAGGTAATGTATGAACTAATTTCTTTTAGGTAACCACTGGCCACCAATGACATGTATCTAACATTTATTGGGGACACAGTAGGGCAATTTAAATAGCAGGATCAGGCTGATGGGAACTACTGCTCCCATCGAGCTGATCCTGCTGGCAGGAGTGGACGGGGGACAGACATAGGCCGATGGGAGTAGTAGTGTCACATCGGCCTATGTCTGCCCGCACACACACCCGCACACATCGCACAGACACCCCGCACACACACCCCGCACACACACCCCGCACACACACCCGCACACACACACACCCGCACACACACACACCCGCACACACACCCGCACACATCGCACAGACACCCCGCACACACACCCCGCACACATCGCACAGACACCCCGCACACACACACCCCGCACACACACACCCCGCACACACACTAATCATGACGGGTCCGGGAGGTGAGGCTGACCTGTGCGGCCGTGGGAAAGTTGATGTGAGTTCATGCAGTCAAGCATGAACTCACATGAACCCTCTGAGGGCACCGCGGCTACTTCAAATGAACAGCTGATCGGCATCACCTGATACCTCAGCTGTTCATTTGAAATAACCGGCGGGAAAGCGCAGCACAGAACGGGAAAGCCGGCGGTGAAGTCTTTTCACTGCCGGCTTCCCCGCCCGGGTCCTTCGCTCCTTGGTGCTGTGCTCCCCGCCCGGTCCTAATTTACGATCGGGATGGGAGGTGGCGAGGGGAGCGGAGGATCGGGGTGGGAGGCTGCGGGGAAGCAGTATGGGGCTGCGTGATTGTTTAAAAGCCGGCGGCTTTTTACCGCGCGCCGGCTTTTAAACAATCAGGAGAATTCTCCCACGCTGGGATGGCATTCTGATGACAAGCTGGATCGCAGCTGAGCGCTGCCATCCAGCTTGTCATCCTTCACAGACACTGCAGAGCGCAGGCATTATGGGAACTTCCGATTCCGGTATTCGATATTATAAAAGTATCGGAATTAAGTATCGGAATTCCGATACAGTGAATATCGGCCGATACCCGATATTTCAGTATCGGAATGCTCAACACTACCTGTGAGTCCAAAAAGATCATTAAACCTCTAGATGAATTCCTTGAGGGGTGAAGTTTCCAAAATGGGATGACTCTACTGTTTTGGCCCCTTAGGGGCTCTGAAAATGTGACATGGTATCCAAAATGGATTGCAGTCAAATAACGCTCCTCCCGACCTTCTGTGCTGTGTGCCCAACAAGTAGATTCTGACAAAATAAAGGGTATTGGCACGTTCAGTAGAAACTGCTTAACACATTTTTCTGTGCCTTTTCTCTCTTTACAGGTTGTGAGAATGAAACATTTGAGGCTAAAGCAGGGGTGAGCAATTACGTTTCCCAGGTGGCCACATTACAGATCGTGACTGTTGTGGAAGGCCAAACCAATAGGCTGAAATTAATTCTGCTCAATATTAATATTAACATATTAATTATAATTATTTTTTATTGTAATACTTAATATTGAGAAAAATTAAAGGGTTATTCCCATCTCAGAGATCCTATCCCAATATGTAGAAGGTGTAATAATAATATTACCAAATACCTCCATTTAGAAATGTAATATAATTCTTCTGATAAGCTGTCGCTTACCCCACTAACAACTAACTAACTCACACACTATATGAGTGGTCGTAACCATGGATACCTAAGTTACTGCAATGTTCTGCACATGGGGTAAGTGACATAGCGAATCAGAAGAACTATACTACATTTCTTTTTGCAGATATTTGATAATATTATTTCACCTACTACATATTGGGATAGAATCTCTGAGATGGGAATACCCCTTTAAGTATGTTGACATCCCCCTATGTACCATATGATCCCATACACAGCCCCCTATATACCGTAAGAGCCACCACATAGCCTCCCTATATACAATGTGAGTGCCACATAGCCTCCAATATATACAGTGTGAGCCCCACATAGCCTCCGATATACAGTGCGAGCCCCACATAGCCTCCCATATACAATGTGAGCCCCTCATAGGCTTCAATATACAGCGTGAGCCCCACATAGCCTCCAATACACACTGTGAGCCCCACATAGCCTCTAATATGCAGTGTCAACCCCACATTGCCTTCTATGTACATACAAACATCCCAAACACATGAAAAAAAACACCACATACTCCCCTTGGCACTCCGCTCCTGTCTCCGGTACACTGACTCCCTGATGTGGTTATATGATGTCATCGCTTTAGCTGTCTCACACGCTGATTGGTGGATGAAGGGGCCGGCGGCCCCGACCCCGCTAATGTATTCACTGCTGTCTGCATCAAGAGGATGTGGATAGCAGTGACAGTGGGTGGCGGCGGCAGATGGACATCGAGTGGGGGGAGGGCATGGTGCGGCCAGTGGGCCACTGTTTTAGCCCTTCAGCTGGTCTATAGACCGGACTGGGACAGCCAGAGGGCCAGACGTTGCCCGTGGGTCGCACTTTGCCCAGGTCTGGGCTAAAGTGACATTTTAATAAACAAAGTTGTAACGCCAAGGGGGGGAAATGTCCTAATTCCACAAAAGATGCAAAAACCAACAAAAAAGGAAGAAGTGCTGGGACAAATGTAAATACAAGTAATATGAATCTTTTTTGGAAGTATAGTTAAAAACAAGAAATAGGGAAATAAATATCCAACATAGCAAAATACAGATATAGGAGATGGGTGAGCCTAAAAGGGGACAGGAATATAGTAATTACCCCAAAATGTAAAATTCTATAAGCGCATGGGCATAAAATGTGCAGTTAAGTTTAAAGTGGAAGTAACATGTAGGTATCAGAACTTCTACAAGGAATAAAAAAATAATATGTAATAAAAAATGAGTGCCAACACTATTCTACATAGTCTTATTAAAAGTAATGTAATACATGTATGCACAAGTGCATACAAATAACAGTATGAGTCATCAAAAGGATATATGCATGCAGCCTCACCCACCAATGACCCTTTGGTCGCTACTTCAAAACTGAATAGGTTTGTAAAAAAAAAATACATTTTGTAAATTTTGTTGAAAAAATGAAAATTGCTGCTATAATTTTAACCCTTCTAACATCCTACATCCTAACAAAATAAAAGGGTGTTTCAAAAATGATGCTGATATAAAGTAGACATGTGATAAATGTAATTGACTATTTTATGTGGTGTGACTGTCTATTAAAAGAGTGTAAAAATTCAAAAAGTTTGAAAACTGCTAATTTTACTAAATGTTTGACAAATATCCAATATTTTCATCAATAAATGCGAATTTTAGCAACCTAAATTCTCCACTATCATGAAGAACTACATGCAGTAAGTATCACAAAAATACAATCTCAGAATAGCTGAGATTGGAAGAAGCATTCCAAAGTTATTACCGGTACCCCATAAAGTGACACAGGGCAGATTTTAAAAATGGGGCTCTGTCGGGAAGGTGAAAACAGGCTTCGGCAGTACAGTGTTAAAAGACTTCAAAACCCATTTTTAACTCTTAGGCGTACGTATGTGCAGCATCTGAAACAACGGATACAGGAAGCCTGTGCTAGCATTTCTTCTGCAGTGTTGCTATCAGTGTGTCAAGAGTGGAAGAAGAGGGTTGCATTGACAATCCAACACAATGGGCAGTACTTTGAACACATTTTATAAGTGGTCATAAACTTGAAAAAAACTCATGAAAGAATAAAGTTACGTTAAAACCAAGTACACCATTGTTTTTCTTATGGAATTCTCAATAAGTTTGATGTGTCACATGACCCTCTTCCCATTGAAAAAAATAAAGTTGGATCCAAAATGGCCAACTTCAAAATGGGTCACACCACCCATCTGGAAAAGTTTTCCCCCTCCCATATACTAATGTGCCACCAATAGGAAGTTGATATCACCAACCATTCCCATTTAATTTAGGTGTATCCATATAAATGGCCTTCCCTGTACACTCTGCACCCCATCTTGACTGAAAAAAACAGAAATGTAGACATTTTTGCAAATTTATTAAAAAAGAAAAACTGAAATATCACATGGTCATAAGTATTCAGACCCTTAGCTCATTATTGAGTAGAAGCACCCTTTGGAGTTAGTACAGCCATGAGTCTTCTTGGGAATGAGGCAAGAAGTTTTTCACACCTGGATTTGGGGATCCTTTGCCATTCTTCCTTGCGGATCCTCTCCAGTTCCGTCAGGTTGGATGGTGAATGTTGGCGGACAGGCATTTTCAGGTCTCTCCAGAGATGCTCAATTGGGTTTAGGTCAGGGCTCTGGCTGGACCAGTCAAAAATGGTCACAGAGTTGTTTTGAAGCTACTCCTTTGATATTTTAGCGCTTTGAGCTTAGGGTCATTGTCTTGTTGGAAGGTGAACCTTCGGCCAAGTCTGAGGTCCAGAGTACTCTGGAAGAGGTTTTCATCCACGATATCTCATGTTTCCTTCAATTGCAAACAGTTGTCCTGTCCCTGCAACTGAAAAACACTCCCATAGCATGATGCTGCCACCACCATGTTTCACTGTTGGGATTGTATTGGGCAGGTGATGAACAGTGTCTGGTTTTCTCCACACATACCGCTTAGAATTATCACCAAAAAGTTCTATCTTTGTCTCATCAGACCAGAGAATCTTATTTCTCATAGTCTGGGCGTCCTTCATGTGTTTTTGAGCAAACTCTATGGGGGCTTTCATATGTCTTGCACTGAGGAGAGGCTTCCGTCGGGCCACTCTGCCATACATAAAGGCCCGACTGGTGGAAGGCTGCAGTGATAGTTGACTTTGTGGAACTTTCTCCCATCTCTCTACTGCATCTCTGGAGCTCAGCCACAGTGATCTTGGGGTTCTTCTTTACCTCTCTCACCAAGGCTCTTCTCCCATGGTTGCTTAGTTTGGCTGTACGGCCAGGTCTAGGAAGACTTCTGGTGGTCCCAAACTTCTTCAATTTAAGGATTATGGAGGCCACTGGAACCTCGAGTAATGCAGAAATTCTTTAATAACCTTGGCCAGATCTGTGCCTGTCTCTGAGCTCCTTGGGCAGTTCCTTTGAGCTCATGATTCTCATTTGGTCCAACATGCACTGTGAGCTGTGAGGTCTTATATAGACAGGTGTGTGCCTTTCCGAATCAAGTCCTATCAGTTTAATTAAACACAGCTGGATTCCAGTGAAGGAGTAGAACCATCTCAAGGAGGATCACAAGGAAATGGACAGCATGTGACTTAAATATGAGTATCTGAGCAAAGGGTCTGAATACTTATGACCATGTGATATTTCAGTTTTTCTTTTTTAATAAATTTGCAAAAATTTCTACATTTCTTTTTTTCTTTTCAGTCAAGATGGGGTGCAGAGTGTACGTTAATTAGAAAAAAAAATTAACTTTTTAGAATTTACCAAATGGCTGCAATGAAACAAAGAGTGAAACATTTAAAGGTGTCTGAATACTTTTCGTACCCATTGTAATGCTGCATACAGAATAATGGACCCCATATTGCCCTGTCTGTCCCCCTCTATTATTAGGGGGACAGACAGGGCAATCTGTCACAAAGACCGGGATCGCCGAACGGTGTGCTGCCTCCCTGGCGCTCGAGTCCGGCACATCGCGGATCGGGTTGACAGGTTACTGGGTGGGGCTGGCGAAGACCCAGCGGTCATGGTCCACATTGGCACCAATGACAAAGTGAGTGGTAGATGGAGGGTCCTTAAAAATGATTTCAGGGATCTAGGTAGGAAGCTTAGGGCAAGGACCTCCAAGGTAGTTTTCTCAGAAATACTACCAATCCCGCGAGCCACACAGGAGCGCCAACGGGAGGTTAGGGAGGTGAATAAGTGGCTAAAGAGTTGGTGCAAGGCAGAAGGGTTTGGGTTCATGGAGAACTGGGCCGACTTCGCTGTCGGCTACAGGCTCTACCGTAGGGACGGGCTGCACCTCAATGGGGAGGGTGCAGCGGTGCTGGGGAAGAAGATGGCTAATAGGTTGGAGGAGTTTTTAAACTAGAGAAGGGGGGGGGGGAACCAAGGAAATAGGTGGGATGTGAGGCAAGCAAGGGGGAAGGGGAGAAGTGAATATAATGAGGGTGGAGAGGGGGGTGGGGATAGTACAGTTAGATCGTTAGAGAAGAATAGGATGCTAAATAACCCCAAAGTTTTATCTTGCATGCTGACCAACGCAAGAAGCCTGACCAATAAGGCGGATGAGCTGCGGGCGCTTATATCGGAGGAGAGGTATGACATCGTAGGTATAACAGAGACTTGGCTAGATGATAGCTACGACTGGGCGGTAAATTTAACAGATTATAGTTTATTTAGAAGGGACCGGAAACAGGGGAAGGGCGGAGGAGTCTGCTTATATGTAAGGTCACGTCTAAAGCCCAGACTAAGGGAAGATATAGGAGAGGGAGAAGAGGGGGTCGAGTCCATGTGGGTAGAGATAGAGGGGGCAAAAAATAATAATAAAATATTACTGGGGGTCTGCTATAAGACACCTAATATAACAGAGGAGAATGAGAAACTGCTATTAGGACAAATAGACAAAGTAGCAAAACATAATGAGGTGATTGTAATGGGGGACTTCAACTACCCGGATATTGACTGGGAAACAGAAACCTGTAGATCGCAGAAAGGAAAAAGGTTCTTGACAAATATCAAGGATAATTATCTCTCCCAACTAGTGCAGGAACCAACGAGAGGGAAGGCAGTGTTGGACTTAATATTGACTAATAGGCCTGATAGAATAACTGAAGTACAGATAGGGGGGCACCTAGGTAATAGCGATCATAATATTATCAATTTCAAAATGCCCTTCAGTAGGGTTATCAATAAGGGAACAACTAAAACATTAAACTTTAGGAGGGCGAAGTTTGATCAGCTGAAAGAAAACCTTCAACTTATTGACTGGGACAAAGTTCTTAAACAAGGAAATACGAATAGTAAATGGGAAACCTTCAAAAGAATTCTGAATACTCAGTGCGAGAGATATATACCGTATGGGAATAAAAGGGCCAGAAATAAGAGGAAACCAATATGGTTGAATAAGAACGTAAAAGGGGCGTTAAATAGCAAAAAAGAGGCATTCAAGAGATTAAAACAGGAAAACAGCAAGGAGGCACTAATGTGTTACAAGGAAAAAACGAGAACCTGCAAAAAACAAATAAAAATAGCAAAGGAGGAAACAGAGAGACGTATTGCTAGGGAAAGTAGATCAAATCCCAAACTGTTCTTTACGTATATAAATAGTAAAAGGATTAAATCGAATAATATTGGACCGATAAAAAGTGATGAAGGCAAAATCATAGAGAAAGATGAGGATAAAGCTAATCTATTAAATAAATTTTTTTCGTCAACTTTCACAAAGGAAAAAGAACTAACAGGCGAAATGAGAAGTGACAAGCTTAATCCTCCACTAAGTATGACAAATCTAACCCAAGCTGGGGTACAGAAACGCCTCAGTAACATTAAAATAAACAAATCACCAGGACCTGATGGCATACACCCACGGGTACTAAGGGAGCTAAGTAATGTGATAGACAGACCGTTATATCTTATATTTAAGGACTCTGTTGAGACTGGGTCTGTGCCACTTGATTGGCGACAGGCGAATGTAGTGCCAATATTCAAAAAGGGAGCGAAAAGTGACGCCGGAAACTATCGGCCGGTGAGTCTGACGTCCGTTGTGGGCAAAATTTTTGAAGGCTTCATTAATGAGGCAATCATGGAGCATCTTGATGCTAATAATCTATTAACCCCGAACCAACATGGATTCATGAGGAATCGCTCCTGCCAAACAAACCTGATTGACTTCTACGAGGAGGTTAGCTCTCGAGTAGATCAGGGGGAACCAGTGGATGTCGTGTATCTCGACTTCTCAAAAGCGTTCGATAGCGTGCCACATAATAGGTTGGTATACAAAATGAGAATGATGGGGCTGGGGGAAAATGTCTGCAAGTGGGTAGCTAACTGGCTAAAGGATAGAAGGCAGAGGGTGGTTATAAATGGAATATACTCAGATTGGGTAAGCGTCACTAGTGGGGTACCACAGGGGTCTGTACTAGGCCCAATGTTATTTAATATCTTTATTAACGACATAGTCAACGGGATAAATAGTAAAATATCAATATTTGCAGATGACACAAAGTTATGTAAAACAATTAATACAAAAGAGGACAGTGCAGACCTACAGAGGGATTTGGATAAGCTGGGTAGGTGGAGCATTAAATGGCAAATGAGGTTTAACGAGGAGAAATGTAAGGTCATACATATGGGAAGGAAAAATGGAAGTCACCAGTACTCACTGAATGGGAAATCATTGGGGAATTCAGAGATGGAGAAGGACTTGGGCATCTTGATTGATAGCAAACTAAATTGGAGTGCCCAAAGTCAGGCCGCTGCTGTAAGGGCAAACAGGGTAATGGGATGTATCAGAAGAGGTATAGCTGCAAAGGATGAGAACATTGTTCTTCCACTGTACAAAGCACTGGTCAGACCACACTTGGAATACTGTGCTCAGTTATGGGCCCCAATATATAGAAAGGATATAAATGAGCTTGAAAAGGTACAAAGGAGGGCAACAAAATTAATAAGGGGAATGGAGGGACTGCAATACCCAGAGAGGTTGGCAAAACTAGGACTATTCAGCCTGGAAAAGAGAAGGTTGAGGGGGGACATAATAAATGTGTACAAATATGTTAGGGGACAGTATAGAGATCTTGCCCGGGATTTGTTCAAAAGGAGGGATATTACGGTAACAAGAGGGCACTCACTAAGACTGGAAGAGAAAAGGTTTCAGCACCAGCATAGGAAGGGGTTCTTTACGGTAAGAGCAGTGAGAATATGGAATTCACTGAGTGAGGAGACGGTAATGTCAGATTCACTAAACCAGTTCAAGCGGGGACTGGATGCTTTTCTAGATACCAGGCAGATTTCTGCATATACTTAAAAATAGAATAAAATAGTAGGTTGATACAGGGATTTATTCTGACTGCTGGTTTCAGAGTCGGGAGGGAATTTTTCCTCAGGTGAAGATTGGCTAAATCATTTGGGGTTTTTGCCCTCCTCTGGATCAACTTTAGCAATTACAGAACTAACAGGTCGAACTTGATGGACGCAAGTCTTTATTCGGCTTTACAAACTATGTAACTATGTAACTATATATATAATGCTCCATACAGTATAATGGACTCCATATAATGCTCCATACAAAATAATGGGCCCCATATAATGTTGCATACAGAATAATGGGCCCCATATAATGTTGCATACAGAATAACGGACCCCGTATAATGCTTCATACAGAATAATTGGACCCGTATCATGAACCATACAGAATAATAGGCCTCATATAGAATAATGGGCGCCATATAATGCTCTATAGATAATGGGCCCCATATATAGCTCTATTCAATATGTGCCCCATATATTGCTCCATATAGAATGGGCCCCATATAATGCTCCATACTGTATGGACCCCATATAATGCTCCATGCAGTATGGACTCCATATTATGCTCCATAGAGAATGGGCCCCATATATTGCTCCATATAGAATGGGCCCCATATATTGCTCCATATAGAATGGGCCCCATATAATGCTTCATAGAGAATGGGCCCCATATTATGCTCCATAGAGAATGGACCCCATATATTGCTCCATGCATTTAAAAAAAAAGTAAAATACTCCCCTCTCCCCGCTGGCAGCAGGCCAGGACTCCTCAGCATCATCGCGCCCTCTGCCTCTGACACGTCACAGTGTTAGAAGACGCGGAAGATACTGGAGCTGCGGAGGATCGAGGAGAGGTAAGTATTGCAAGTGTCAGGGCTCTGAGCAAAGCGGGGGCCCACTAGCAGGTGCTGGCACCGCGCTCTTTCAACTAACCGGCCCCATAGCGTGCCGGAGTCCCCAACGGCGAGTGGGTTTCCCGCTTGCATATGGCCCCGGGACTTGCCGGGGTGCTGACGCTGGCCCCGGTCGTTACTAATCCCACCCGTCAAACTCTGCAAAAGTACTGGCATTTTTTACACCAGAAATGACAGTAAAAAAGTAGCATTTCTGGCGAGGTTCAACAAAAGCACATGCCACTGAAAAAAAAAACAAATTTATTAATAAATTTGGTACATCATACTCCAGCAAACCCTTCATTAAAACTGGAATATGAAACTCCAGTCTTAAAGGGAATCTGTCAGCAGGTTTTTGCTACGTAAACTGAGAGCACCATGTGCTGCATGTATACCATCTTAAACCAAGCTCAAATTTTGTTTTTTTTTCTTTGTATATTTTGCATTCTGTGCAAACCTGGGTGTGGCCTCCCTTCCTAGAGCTGGATAACACATTTAAAAGCTTCCCTTGGCTGGTGCTCCCACTTTGGGACCGGAGCCTCAGTCTGCCCTTATTCTCACAGAGGTGAACTTTGACATATGGTAATGTTTTTAATATTAGACAGAGTAGGTTCTATCCCGAATGGGTTCACCTTGTAGGTTTTTCTGAGAGCACCATGATGTAGGAGCAGAGACCCGATTCCAGCGAAGTGTCACTTATTAGACTTTGTTTTGATGTTTTAATACAATCAGTGCTTTATTAGTATTAGATTATCACTAGAGGACAACTACTCAATTTCACCAAAATTACTATCAATATTTCGCATAAGTTTTTTTCTTTTTGTATATTATAGATTACAATATATTAAAGGTGTTTCAATCCTGGAAAACGTTTTAACTAATAACAATGATATTGCTGGAAAGAACAAGAACTTAAAGAGCTTTTCCTACAAAGTACATTTTAATCAACAGATCTTGGAATAATAATAAGTTAACAATTGGATGTATTATAAAAAATGTTCCTGTGCTGAGATAATCTCATAAATGTGCCCCTGCTGTGTACAGTGTAATGGTTGTGTCTGACCGTGTAGCAACATGGTCTGATCATACCACAGCTCCTGGGCAGGGAGGAAGCTAAAGACTATACAGACATTACAGCACAGGATCACAGCTGATTCTTTCTGTCAGGTAAAACATTTCCCTGCCTGTTTAAAAATTAATTTTACCTCACAGAAAGAATCAGCTGCAATCCCATGCTGTCCTGTCTGTATACTCTATTGCGTCCTCTCCTGGCCAGGAGATGTGGTATAATCAGACCATTCTCCTGCACAGATACAGCCATTACAGAGTACACATAGCAGGGGCTCACACAGTGGCTTGCAAGTGTATTCAATAGTGATGAGTGAGCACTAAAATGCTCGGGTACTCGTTGCTTGGGTCGAGCAGATTGGAATACTCGGGTGCTCGACCCGAGCAACGAGCCCAATGTAAGTCTATGGGAAACTAGACCATTTTTCAGGCAACTCCCCCCGGCGGTCTGCAGAGGGCCTAAAAATTGCCCAAATCGATGGGAACAGTGCTCAAATGACATGGGAACAGCATGGGGAAGACCCCTGGAAGCATTTCTGACTCCCAGGTCACTGCTGTCAACAACGTTGTCAGAGTATTACGCCACTTTTTCGGACTCACAATAAAACATACAAAAACGAAACCAAAATGGATTTTCCTGGGAAATATGTAAAAGAACATCCTTTCCAGGGTAATGACTTGTATATAAGGCAAAATAAATAACAAAAAACAAAAATACTCCTCCACGCCTTGGGCTATATTCACACGTAGCGTTTTTGATGCGTTTTTGCACTTTTGCATTGCTTTCAACCAAGACAAATGCATTCACTGGGAAATGTCATTTTAAAATTGTACAACCTTATCTGGCCATGTGGTGTGTGACACATCATCAGACACATGCATACAGTGCTGAAAATACATGGGAACATCATGGGGAAGACCTCTGGAAGCATTTCTGACTCCCGGGTCACTGCCTAAAAGTGTGCCCATCATAAGTGATCATTGGTGCATGCGAAGATGCCTCCCGCCATGTACTTGTCATTGCAGACTTGCAACAATCACCGTCCACGTCCTCGTCCCAGTGCAGCATTCAGTTGTCCCTACCCCATTCCTTGGAATGCAAGCGCAAGTATGCAGCCAGCCACCCACCCACCCACCCTCCCACAGGCTGCAATACTATACTGCAAAATTTTTGACAGCTGCTTGCACTTGAACTGTGGCCTTTTAGGCTCGTGGAAATGGAAGCTGTCCACAATCTTATGGCGGCAGCGACCGAGTATCCATACTCGGTCCCCAACCGCCACTATTTTTCCTGGTATCATCTCCACCTTCCACAAGCACGGGTCCCACAACATTACCCGTGCCCTCCCCAGTGCACTTACTGGGAAGGACTGCCTAACCACAAACACGTGGACAGGTGAATGTGGCCAGGGACGGTACGGAGCCAGTCCACAGCTTTTTTTGCTGAGTTGTATTTAGCTTGGTGAAAGGACTGGCATAGAGGGAAACCGTATCTACTCTGGTTGTCAATTCTCCCAGGAAGTCCTCTAATGCAGCTTGTTGCAGATGCAATGGCAGCCCGTCCAACATCAACTCGCACTTGTCGGTGGTGCTTTGACACACACACATCTTTCTTTGCGCATTTAATTTCATGACTACAGAGTTGTGCAATGGCCTGATCTGCAATGCAGTTTGAGAAATAACATGCATAAGAACGTCCGATCCACATTAAGAAGTAGCCATAGAGAATCCGGGAACCTTCCCCCACACTTTTCTTAGCCAGGGCTGCTTCTCGGCAGGGATGGACGGACCCACCAGAAAATCGGAGACTCCTCCGATGGGCCCTGGCTTCTCCTTCAAGAGAGTTCATAGTGCCGAGGTGAGGCCATGATGATGATAGAGATCACCATCTGCTTAGTTTTCTGTCATTTGGAATGCAAGCGCAAGTATGCAGCCAGCCGCCCACCCACAGGCCGCAATACTAAACTGCCAGATTTCTGGGCAGCTGTTTGAATCATAGAATCATAGAATGGTAGAGTTGGAAGGGACCTCCTGGGTCATCTGGTCCAACCCCCTGCTCAAAGCAGGATTCACTAGATCATCTCAGACAGATGTCTGTCCAGCCTCTGTTTGAAGACGTCCATTGAAGGGGAACTCACCACCTCTCGTGGCAGCCTGTTCCACTCATTAATCACCCTAACTGTCAAAAAGTTTTTTCTAATATCTAATCTGTGTCTCCTCCCATTTAGTTTCATCCCATTGCTTCTAGTCTTTCCTTGTGCAAATGAGAATAAAGATGATCCTTCTACAATGTGACAGCCCTTGACATATTTGTAGACAGCTATTAAGTCTCCTCTCAGTCTTCTTTTTTGCAAGCTAAACATTCCCAAATCCTGAAACCGTTCCTCATAGGACATGGTTTGCAGACCAGTCACCATTCTGGTCGCTCTTCTCTGAACTTGCTCCAGTTTGTCGATGTCTTTTTTAAAATGTGGTGCCCAAAACTGTACACAGTATTCCAGATGAGGTCTGACCAAAGAGGAGTAAAGACCGATAATGACTTCACGTGATCTAGACTGTATGCTTCTGTTAATACATCCCAGAATTGTATTTGCCTTTTTTGCTGCTGCATCACACTGTTGACTCATGTTCAGTCTATGATCTATTAGTATACCTAAGTCTTTTTCACATGTACTGTTGCTTAGCTCTATTCCTCCCATTCTGTATATGCTTTTTTCATTTTTATTGCCCAGATGTAGTACTTTGCATTTTTCCCTGTTAAAAACCATTCTGTTGGTTGCTGCCCACTGCTCCAGTTTATTTAGGTCTTTTTGAATCCTCTCTCTCTCTTCTCTAGTATTAGCTATCCCTCCTAGCTTTGTGTCATCAGCAAATTTAATCAGTTTACCCTCAATTCCTTCATCTAAATCATTGATAAAGATGTTGAACAATACAGGTCCCAGGACGGAGCCCTGTGGTACCCCACTTGAGACATTCATCCAGCTGGATGTGAAGCCATTTACAACCACCCTTTGAGTCCGATCACTAAGCCAGTTATGAATCCACCTAACAGTTGCCTGGTCCATTGCATACTTGGTCATTTTTTCAATAAGGATGATGTGAGATACTTTGTCAAATGCTTTGCTGAAGTCAAGATATACTATATCTACAGCATTTCCCTGATCCACCCAGTCAGTGATTCTGTCATAGAAGGAAATTAAGTTAGTCTGACATGACTTGTTAGTTACAAACCCATGCTGACTCTGGTTAATCACTTCATTCTTATCCATGTACTTACATACATGTTGTTTAATAATTTGTTCAAAGATCTTTCCTGGTATAGAAGTCAGACTCACCGGCCTATAGTTCCCTGGGTCCACCTTCTTCCCCTTTTTGAAGATAGGAACAACATTTGCTCTTCTCCAGTCTTCTGGGACTTCTCCTGTTCTCCAAGAATTTTCAAAGATTATGGAGAGTGGTTCTAAAATTTCTTCTACAATCTCCTTCAGTACTCTGGGGTGTAATTCATCTGGACCTGGAGACTTGAACTCATTTATGTTAGCTAAATATTCCCTCACAATCTTTCTGTTTACTGATAACTTGGATTCCTCTATTCCTTTAAAAGGACAGTGAAGATCAGTTGATGTTACATTTTCTTTCTGAGAGAAAACAGATGCAAAATAGGAATTAAAAAGTTCGGCCTTCTCAACATCCTCTCTTACCATTTCTCCATTTTCATCCTGTAAAAATCCTATAGCATCTTTGACTTTTCTTTTACTTTTGACATACCCCCAAAATCCTTTTTTATTGCTTTTGACATCTCTTGCAAGCCTTAATTCATTGTCAGCTTTAGCTAACCTGATACGTGCCCTGCAGGATCTGCAGACTGCATTATAATCTTCTTTAGATATGCCTCCCTCTTTCCATTTAATAAACATTTCTTTCTTTCTTTTTAGCATGTGTTTAAGTTCTGTGTTCATCCATCCTGGTTTCCTTAAATGCTTCCCATTCTTCCTACTTTTCGGGATTGTTAACGATTGTGCTTTGAGAATCTCATTTTTAAAAATTTCCCATCCTTCCTGGACATTTTTGTCCTTAAGGACATCCAGCCATTGGATCCCTCCTATTCTCTTTTTGAGTCTCATAAAATCTGCCTTTCTAAAATCTAACCTTGAAGTTTGAGTCTTCACATGTCTTCCTCCTCTAGTTATCCAAAATTCTATAATAGCATGATCGCTGCCTCCTAGGGTCCCAGCCACCTTTACCTCCTCAACCATTTCCTCCCTGTTTATAAGGATTAGATCCAAAGTATCAGATCCCCTTGTTTTCTCCCCTACCTTTTGGAAGATAAAGTTGTCAGCAAGAGAGGATAAGAATTTGCTTGACCTGTTAGTTTTACTTGAGAGAGATTCCCAACAAATGTCTGGATAGTTGAAATCTCCCATGACCACTACGTCATATTTTTTGGAGAACTTGGTCATTTGATACATAAAGAGCTCATCCACTTGAAATGTGGCCTTTTAGGCTCATGGAGGCGGAAGCTGTCCACAATCTTATGGCGGTGGCGACCGGATATCCATACCCGGTCCCCAGCCGCCACTATATTTCCCGATATCGCTTCCGCCTTCCACAAGCACGGGTCCCACAACATTACCCGCGCCCTCCCCAGTGCACTTATTGGGAAGGACTGCCTAATCACAAACACATGGACAGGTGAATGTGGCCAGGGACAGTACGGAGCCAGTCCACAGCTTTTTTTGCTGAGTTGTATGAAGCTCGGTAAAAGGACTGGCATAGAGGGTAACCGTATCTACTCTGGTTGTCATTTCTCCCAGGAAGTCCTCTAATGCAGCTTGTTGCCGAAGCAATGGAAGCCCATCCAACATCAACTCGCACTGGTCGGTGGTGCTTTGAAACACACACATCTTTCTTTGAGCATTTAATGTCATGACTACAGAGTTTGACAATGGCCTGATCTGCAATGCAGTTTGAGAAATAACATGCATAAGCACGTCCGATCCACATTAAAAAAAGCAGCCATAGAGTGTCCGGGAACCTTCCCCCACACTTTTCTTAGCCAGGAATGCTTCTCGGCAGGGTTGGACGGTCCCACCAGAGAATCCTCTGGTGTGCCCTGGCTTCTACCTCAGGAGAGTTCATGATAGCGCTGCTATGGGGCTGTTGAGCGAGGGAGAAAGGTGACCCCCTAGAATCAAATCCTCTGGTGGGCACAATGTTTTTCAATCTGAAACAGCTTCTCAGTGGGAGTTGTATTTCACCACAGCCATATTCTCTATCTCCGTGAAAGGACTGGCATAGAGGTAAACTGTATCTATTCCGGCTGTCATTTCTCAATCACCAGGTTCCGCCCATTGTCACACACAACCATGCCTGGCTGTATGTTCAGCGGTGAGAGCCACAGATCAGGCTGCTGTGTTACAGCTTTCAACAACTCTGTAGCACTGGGTGGTTTGTCACCTAAGCATTAAGCATGTTATCTTCAGCACAGCCTGTTGCCGCTTGGCCATGGCAGTGCTGCAGTGCTGTCAGCTTGTGCCTGATGTGGTCATTTCAGAGATGGAGGAGGAGGTGCAGGAACTGAACAATGTGATTACATTGAGGTTAAATTGGTGACGCTGTTTTTTATACTAAAGAAAGATCCTATTGTTTTGGGGTTTTTTACGTTATTTTTTAAGACAAATGCATTCACCGGGAAATGTCATTTTAACATTTTACAACCTTATATGGTAATGTGGTGTGTGACACATCATCAGACACATCCTGTTTTATTTATGATGGAGTGACTCTGAAGGTCATAAAGCCTATTTTTATAGGGCCATCAGACGGCCCTTACTATTCTTAAAAGGCCAGCAGTCGGCCCTCGCTATTGTTAGAGAGCCATCAGCCGGCTATGCTTTGTTGTTCCCATAATTAACAAGTGGGTCTCCTATACTGTTATTGCGTATGCAATGACTGCAAGGGCTGTCAAAAATTTGGACGCAACCCAATACCCCTTTGAAGAGACATAGAGGAGGGTCTCAGTAAAAAAAAATGTTCCCATTATAAAGGAGCGGGTCTCCTATAGTGGTAATGCCCATGCTGTGACTGTAAGGCATGTCAACATTTGGGAAAAACTCCGCTAAGAATTTAAAGACACATAGAGCAGGGCCACAGTAACAAGTACGACATGTTCCAATTAAAAAGGAGAGGGTCTGCTATACAGTTATAGGGTATGCAGTGAGTCCCATGGCTGACCAATTTTAGGAAAAACCCCACTAAGAATTTAAAGACACATAGAGCAGGGCCACAGTAACAAGGTACGACATGTTCCCATTAGAAAGGAGAGGGTCTGCTATACAGTTATAGGGTATGCAGTGAGTCCCATGGCTGACCAATTTTAGGAAAAATGAATGCAAGGGCTGCCAAAAATTGGGAGGCACTCCAATGCAAAAATGTTCCCATTAAAAAGGAGTGGGTCTCCTATACTTGTAATGCCCATGCACTAAGTGTATGGACTGACAAACATTTACCCCTGGGGGGTATACATGAACTTTAAAAAAATTATGTGGGTGTTGCATCATTGACCATGGTCACCCTGGTGATATGGTGGTGGAGGATGAGGAGAAGGAGGAGGACAAGAGCACATAGACAAAATCAGGAAGCGTATACCCATGTGTAGGTGTGAAGAGGTGCATGGGAATACACCTTCCAAAAAAAGACACTGGATTTGAGCTTATGTTATGCTGCTATCATTCGGTGGTGTTGAGAAGTGTAGCCCAATCCAGCCATTGTTCATTTTTATAAGAGTCAGCCTGTCAGCATTTTCAGTTGACAGGCGGATGCGCTTATCAGTTATAATTCCACCAGCTGCACTAAAAACCCGCTCTGATAAAACGCTAGTGGCAGGGCAGGCCAGGACCTCCAAGGCGTAGAGAGCCAGTTCATTCCACGTATCCAGGTTGGATACCCAATAATTAAAAGGCACAGCGGAATCACGGAGGACATTGGTACGGTTGGCAAGGTACTCTCTCAGCATCTTTCCAAACTTTTCACTTTTCTCACTTTTGTGAGAGTACCCCGCACCTCAGGGCCTGTGCGATGGGAAGGTCTGAGAAAACTGTCTCAGAACTTTGACAGTGTCCCCCTGCCTCTGCTGAATTGCATTTGTGTCTCTCTCGCCTGTACTCCTTGGTTGCCCAATGAACTGTGACCTCTGCTGCCAGCGTTTTCAGATGGGAATTTTTTAATAGTTACGCAACAAGGGCCTTCTGGTATTGCCCCATGTTTGTAGACCTGTCCGCTTCAGGAATAAGAGATATAAAGTTCTCCTTGTAGCGTGGGTCTAGAAGTGTCGCCAACCAGTAATGTCTGTCACCCACAATTTTGTGAACGCGAGGATCATGGGAAAGGCTGCGTAACATAAACTCAGGCATGCGTGCCAGACTGCTAACCGGCAAGACTTCCGTGTCCTCACCAAGAGGATGACTGACCATGCTCTCGTCCTCCTCTCTGTCCTCTGGCCATCCACGCTGAACAGACGGTATGACAGTTGTGCAGGTAGTACTGTCAATACCGCATGAAACTAGCTCTTGTTCTTCCTCCTCCTCCTCATTGTCACCTAATCCACATTGGGATGAGATCAGGCTGGGCTGTGAGTAATCACCCTGTATGGTTCCTTCCTCCATCTCATCATGCTCAGCCTGCAATGCATCCTCTTTGATTGTGAGCAGAGAGCGTTTCAGAAGTCAGAGAAGCAGGATGGTGACGCTAATTATGGCGTCATCGCCGCTCACCATCTTGGTGGAGTCCTCAAAGTTTTGGAGGATGGTACATATGTCTGACATCCATGTCCACTCTGGAGGTCTTATGTGTGGAGTCTGAACTGAATACCGACGGCCTTGTTGATGCTGGTACTCAACAACTGCCCTCTTCTGCTTACAAATCCTTCCCAACATCTGCAGTGTAGAGTTCCAATGCGTGGGGACATCACATACCAGTCTGTGAGCCGGAAGCTGCAAACGCTGTTGAAACACGGCAAGGGTGGCGGAAGCTGTAGGTGACTTTCTAAAACGGGCACACAGGCAGCGTACTTTAACAAGCAGATCCGGCAGCTCCGGGTAGGATTTGAGAAACTGCTGAACCACAAGGTTAAGCACATGGGCCAGGCATGGTACATGTGTGAGCTCGCTTCAGAGCCGCCACCAGGTTCCGGCCATTGTCACACACGACCATGCCTGGCTGAAGGTTCAGCAGTGTGAGCCACAGATCTGCCTGCTCTTTCAGAGCTGTCCACAACTCTTCAGCATTGTGCGGTTTGTCACCTAAGCATATTAGCTTCAGCACAGCCTGTTATCGCTTGGCTGAGGCAGTGCTGCAGTGCTTCCAGCTTGTGACTGATGTGGTCATTTCGGAGATGGAGGCTGAAGAGGATGAGGTGCAGGAACTGTAGACTGTGGGGGGCAACCCTCATTGACCTAGGGCCTGCAATCCTCGGCGTCAGGAGGATGTGTTCGTCCCAAGTTCCGACTGGGTCCCGCTTTCACTATGTTAACCCAGTGTGCCGTCAGTGAGATGTACCGTTCCTGCCCACAAGCACTTGGCCACGTGTCCGTGGTTAGGTGGACTTTCCCGGTAATTGCATGGTTGAGGGCACGGCTAATGTTTTGGGACATGTGCTTGTGTAATGCAGGGACGGCATACCGGGAGAAATAGTGGCGGCTGGGGACCGAGTACCGAGGGACGGCCGACGCCATCAGGTTGCGGAATGCTTCCTTCTCCACGAGCCTAAAAGTCAACATTTCGAGCGCAAGCAGTCGTGAAATCTGGGAATTTAGTACTGTGTCCTGTGCGGCGTTTGTGGCGTATTTGCGCTTGCGTTCCAAGGACTGGGGTATGGACAACTGAACGCTGTGCTGGGACAAGGACGTGGACGTGCTTCCTGATGCTGCTACTTGAGAGAGTGCAACGACAGGTGCAGGGCAGGAGGCATCTTCGCATGCACCATGGACAGGGGATTGGCTTGCATGCACAACAGCGGAAGAAGCAATGGTGCCACCCGCAGACACTGTTCCTGGACCCTGGGGTGCAGCCAACAAAGTTGGGTGCTTTGCTGCCATGTACCTGATCATGCTGGTGGTGGTAAGGCTGGTTATTTTACCACTCCTGCTGATGCTGGCCTGGCAGGTGGTGCAAATGGACTTTTTGGGAATATCGGCAGAGTCTTTAAAAAACAACTCGGGAAGACTTAACCGTTGTACTGGCAACTTCCTTCGTGTTGGTGTTACGGGAAACAGTTGCCTGCCTTCTTTCTGTAGCCACCTCACTGCTTCTTCCTGCCTGTTGGGGTGCTCTGCCTCCCTCCCGTGTGCTGCTGTCCTCGCTCTGCATGTCCTCCTGCCAGGTTGGGTCAGTTACTATATCATCCACCACCTCGTCTTCCACTTCCGCACTCTGGTCCTCCTCCTGACTTTCTGGCAATTGTGTCTCATCATCGTCCACCTCTTGGGACACTTTCCCACCCTCGCCCTCGTGTGACCGTGGATGCTCAAATATTTGGGCATTGCTACATGCGATCTCCTCTGGCCCACTTCAAGTGGACCGGGCGAGAGGCCCGAATCTATAAATGGGAAAGTGAACAGCTCTTCGGACTGTCCAAGTGTGGGATCAGTTGCCTCTGGGCACTCGGCATGGTGGGAGGAAGGAGGTTCAGGGTGAGGAATATGCGCTCCAGACTCACAGCTACTGAGACTTGACCGTGTGGAAGACAAGGTGGTGGTGGTGGCTAAGTGACTGGAAGCATTATCTGCTATCCCACTAATAACCTTTTGACACTGCTCTGTGTTCAATAGTGGTGTTCTGCAGTCCCCTATTAATTGGGACAGGAAGGTTGAGCAGGAAGATGTGGGTGTTTGTTGTGGCACAATTTCAGCTTGCCCACGGCCTCGGCCTCTGCATGCACCATCATCACCATCACGTCCAGTTCCCCGTCCCTTGCCATGTGCCTTGCCCATTTTAAATGGAGGACAATATCTTCCATGCTCACAACAAATGACTGAATTTGGAGCGAAGTTATATGTGATCCGTGTGACGAACAAACCAGTTTTAAATACCTGACCTGTAGGTAACTATTTTCATCAGCAAACTGGTGTCAATTGCTTCAGTGACACACTGAAATCTATTTTTAATGGAGGTCAGAAATGGCAGTATTTTCTGAAAACATATATGTGATCCGTGTGACGGAGAAAACACAGTTTTAAATACCTGGCCTGTAGGTAACTATTTTGAACAGCAATCTGGTGTCAATTGCTTCACTGACACACTGCAACAAATTTTTAATGAAGGTCCGAAATGGCAGTATTTTCTGAAAACGCATATGTGATCCGTGTGACGGAGAAAACACAGTTTTAAATAGCTGGATTTTTAGCACTGTAATATGGAAAGGACCTGCCTGTATTCGGCAGAAAAACTGTTCTCTGGATTGCTTTTTAAGCAAATAATGAGGATTAAGATCCCCAAAAAAATATTCCTGGCCCCTGAGACCTGGGCCTATTTCTAGAAATATCTAACAGCAGCACAAGGCAGAACTGGAATGGAGCCTCTTGTGCTATATTCACTGCAATCTGCTATACACCCTGCCTGCCTGATATCTCTGCAGATGGATTAGTCATAGTTACATAGTTACATAGTTTATAAGGCCGAAAAAAGACAAGCGTCCATCCAGTTCAGCCTATTTCTTGTGCACTGCAGCTATTCCGCAGCGTTGATCCAGGGGAACGCAAAAAAAAACAAAACAAAAAAAAAAACATGCGGTATAGGCCAATTGACATCATTGAGGAAAAAATTCACTTCCCGACACCAATCTGGATTAATTAACTATCACTAAGCATAAGATGTAATTTTATTGTTCTCAAGAAAGGCGTCCAGGCCTCTCTTGAACTCATTAAGTGAGTTGGACATCACCACTTCCTCTCCCAGAGAGTTCCAGAGTCTCACGGCTCTGACCGTAAAGAATCCCCTTCTATGCTGGTGCAGGAACCTCCTTTCCTCCAGACGCATAGTGTGCCCCCTCGTCTTTGTCACCATCCTTGGTATAAACAGGTCATGGGAGAGATCTCTGTACTGCCCCCTGATGTATTTATACATGTTTATGAGGTCTCCCCTAAGCCTTCTCTTTTCCAACGTAAATAGGCCTAATTTTGACAACCTCTCTGGGTATTCTAGTCCCTCCATTCCCTTTATTACCTTAGTCGCCCTCCTTTGTACCCTCTCTAGCTCCAATATGTCTTCCCTGAGCACCGGAGCCCAGAACTGTGCACAATATTCTAAGTGCGGCCTTACCAGCGCTTTATACAGAGGAAGAACAATGTTCTCATCATATGCCCCTATTCCTCTTCTGATGCATGCCATGACTCTATTTGCCTTCGCAGCTGCTGCCTGACACTGGGCACTCCAATTTAATTTGCTATTAACCAAGACGCCCAGGTCCTTCTCCATGTCAGATTTCCCCAACGTTTTCCCGTTTAATATGTATGGGTGACTGCTGTTTTTCTTTCCCATGTGCATGACCTTACATTTATCGGCATTGAACCCCATTTGCCATTTTTTGGCCCAACTCCCCAATTTATCTAAATCCTCCTGTAGCTGTGCCCTATCCTCATCTGTGTTAACTACTTTACAAAGTTTAGTATCATCTGCAAATATTGCTATTTTACTATGCAACCCTTCCACTAGATCATTAATAAATATATTAAATAATATAGGGCCCAAGACAGACCCTTGAGGCACCCCACTAGTAACCCTGACCCACCCTGAGCTTACTCCACTGATAACCACCCTCTGCTTTCTATCACTCAGCCAGCTATTTACCCACTTGCACACATTATCCCCCAGACCAAGCATTCTCATTTTATATACCAACCTTTTGTGTGGCACGGTATCAAACGCTTTGGAGAAGTCAAGGTATACAACATCCACTGACTCTCCCCGGTCCAGCTGTGAGCTCACCTCCTCGTAGAAGGCAATCAGGTTTGTTTGGCAGGAGCGATCTCTCATGAATCCACGTTGATATGGAGTTAGACAGTTATTATCATTAAGATATTCTACAATAGCATCTCTAAGAAATCCTTCAAACAATTTACCCACAACAGACGTTAAGCTGACTGGTCTATAGTTCCCAGGGTCACTTTTAGACCCCTTTTTGAATATTGGTACCACATTTGCTTGGCGCCAGTCTAGTGAGACAGTCCCTGTCCATAAAGAGTGCTTGAATATAAGATACAGCGGTCTGTCTATCACATTACTTAATTCTTTTAGTACCCGGGGGTGTATGCCATCTGGGCCTGGTGACTTGTCTATTTTGATATTATTTAGGCGTTTCTGAACTTCCTCCTGGGTTAGGTGGGTGATATTTAGCGGAGGGTTTACTTTATCACTTTGCATTTCCTCCGATAAATTGTTTTCTTTTGTGAAAACAGTGGAGAAGAAGCTATTGAGTAGGTTTGCTTTACCCTCATCGCCCTCTATGATTTTACCCAGGTTATTTTTCAATGGGCCAACTCCATCAGTTTTAATCCTTTTACTGTTTATATAGTTAAAGAACAGTTTGGGATTCGTTTTACTTTCTTTGGCAATTAGTCTCTCTGTCTCCTCTTTTGCTATTCTTATTTGTTTCTTACAGATTTTGTTTTTTTCCCTATAAGTTATTAGCGCTTCCTCGCTGCCTTCTTGTTTAAGTTTACCGAAAGCCCTTTTTTTGTTTTTCATTGCCCTCTTGACTTCCTTATTTAGCCACATTGGCTTCCTCCTATTCCTAGCCCTTTTATTCCCATAAGGTATGTACCTTCCACAGTGACTATGTAGGACTGTTTTGAAAATTTCCCATTTTCTATCCGTGCTCCTATTACTGAAGATACTATCCCAGTCTATAAGGTGAAGGGCATCTCTTAGCTGATCAAACTTTGCCCTCCTGAAGTTCAGTGTTTTTGTGACTCCCTTGCTGGGCACCCTACTGAAGCACATGTGGAATTGTATAATGTTGTGGTCACTATTTCCCAGGTGCCCCCCGACCTGCACCTCAGTTATTCTGTCTGGCCTGTTAGTTAATATTAAGTCTAAAAGGGCCGTCCCTCTAGTTGGTTCCTGCACAAGTTGTGACAAATAATTGTCTTTGATAATTGACAGAAACCTGTTTCCTTTCTGAGATCTACAGCTTTCGGTTTCCCAGTCTATATCGGGGTAGTTGAAGTCCCCCATAATAATCACCTCGTTATTTTTTGCTACTTCATCTATTTGTCTCATTAATAGACTTTCCGTGGCTTCTGTTATATTTGGTGGTTTATAACAGACTCCTATGATAATTTTATTATTGTTTTTTGCCCCATGTATCTCCACCCATAAGGACTCGACCTCCTCATTTCCCTCCCATACATCCTCCCGTATTGTAGGCTTTAGACACGTCTTTACATATAGACAGACTCCACCCCCTTTCCGATTTCTTCGATCCCTTCTAAACAGACTGTAACCCTGTAAGTTAACTGCCCAGTCATAGCTTTCATCCAACCATGTCTCGGTTATTCCCACTATGTCATAGTTACCTGTAGATATTTCTGCTTCCAGTTCATCCATCTTGTTTGTCAGGCTCCTGGCATTTGCTAGCACGCAGTTTACACGATTTTGTTTTGTTCCAATCTTCTCCCTGTGGATTGTATTAGAAATTTTCTTACCTCCCTTCCAAGTATCTTGTCTTGGACCTTCTTTGTCGCACTTCATATCTTTCATTAGTATGTCCTCTGGTTGCATGTTCATGTCCGGCGTTTTTCTTCCCATCCCCTCTTCTTCTAGTTTAACGCCCTCCTGATGAGTGTTGCGAGTCTCCTGGCGAATGTGTGTTTCCCGGGTTTGTTGAGGTGTAGTCCGTCTCTGGCAAGGAGTCCATCATAGAGGTAATTCACACCGTGGTCCAGGAATCCAAATCCTTGTTGTCTGCACCATCGTCTCAGCCAGCTGTTCACATCAAGGATCCTGTTCCATCTCCTGACGCCATGCCCGTCTACTGGAAGGATAGAAGAAAAAACTACCTGCGCATCCAGTTCTTTTACTTTCTTCCCCAATGCTTCAAAGTCCTTGCAGATTGTCGGTAGGTCCTTCTTTGCCGTGTCATTGGTGCAAACATGTATCAGAAGAAATGGGTGGACATCCTTGGGACTGATGAGCTTTGGTATCCTATCGGTAACATCCTTGATCTTCGCCCCTGGGAGGCAGCATACTTCTCTTGCGGTTATGTCCGGTCTGCAGATAGCTGCTTCTGTTCCTCTCAGTAGTGAGTCTCCCACCACCACCACTCTTCTTCCCTTCTTGGCTGTCCTTTTTCTTGTCGCTTCTGGGTGTTTCTGGGTACTCTTTTCTTTTTTTCTTTCTGGTAGTTCCTCATCCTTAGGTGTGCCATCTTCGTCCTCCACAAGTCCTTGGAATCTGTTTCTCAGTTGTGTGGTTGGTGGTGTCTCCATGGTCTTCTTGCTTCTTTTGGTCACTTGCCTGCCTCTGGAGGTTCTCTGACGCTTCCTTCACTTTCTGTGACCAGTAGTGACGCTTCTGTTCTGTCCAGGAAGTCTTCATTTTCCTTGATGAGTTTTAATGTCGCAATTCTTTCTTCCAGTCCCCGCACCTTTTCTTCTAAAAGAGCCAGTAGTCTACACTTCTGGCAGGTGAAGTTGGTTTCAGCAAACAGTCCTCAGAAGGACTGTTTGTTGTGATGGATATGTGTCTCAAATATAGTTTGGTATACCTACACTAAATAGAAACAAGCAAATCTCTCCCTAGCTCAGCAGCAGCTCTCCCTACACTGTCTGATTCCGGAGTGACTGTGACGAGCATGGCAAAGCACCATCACACCTCCTCCTCCATGCTTCACGGTGGGAACCAGGCATGTAGAGTCCATCCGTTCACCTTTCCTGCGTCGCACAAAGACACGGTGGTTGGAACCAAAGATCTCAAATTTGGACTCATCAGACCAAAGCACAGATTTCCACTGGTCTAATGTCCATTCCTTGTGTTCTTTAGCCCAAACAAGTCTCTTCTGCTTGTTGCCTGTCCTTAGCAGTGGTTTCCTAGCAGCTATTTTACCATGAAGGCCTGCTGCACAAAGTCTCCTCTTGACAGTTGTTGAAGAGATGTTTCTGCTGCTAGAACTCTGTGTGGCATTGACCTGGCCTCTAATCTGAGCTGCTGTTAACCTGCGATTTCTGAGGCTGGTGACTCGGATAAACTTATCCTCAGAAGCATAGGTGACTCTTGGTCTTCCTTTCCTGGGGCGGTCCTCATGTGAGCCAGTTTCTTTGTAGCGCTTGATGATTTTTGCAACTGCACTTGGGGACACTTTCAAAGTTTTCCCAATTTTTCGGACTGACTGACCTTCATTTCTTAAAGTAATGATGGCCACTCGTTTTTCTTTACTTAGAATTTGTATTATGGCAAGAAAAAAGCAGCTAACAGTCTATTCAGTAGGACTGTCAGCTGTGTATCCACCTGGCTTCTGCACAACACAACTGATGGTCCCAATCCCATTTATAAGGCAAGAAATCCCACTTATTAAACCTGACAGGGCACACCTGTGAAGTGAAAACTATTTCCGGTGACTACCTCTTGAAGCTCATCAAGAGAATGCCAAGAGTGTGCAAAGCAGTCATCAAAGCAAAAGGTGGCTACTTTGAGGAACCTAGAATATGACATATTTTCAGTTGTTTCACACTTTTTTGTTAGGTATATAACTCCACATGTGTTAATTCATAGTTTTGATGCCTTCAGTGTGAATGTACAATTTTCATAGTCATGAAAATACAGAAAAATCTTTAAAATGAGAAGGTGTGTCCAAACTTTTGGTCTGTTCTGTATATATATATATTTTTTTTTTTTTATAAACCAACCCTGACTTCTCAACAACTTTGTCCCTGACTTGTTTGGAGATCTCCTTGGTCTTCGTGGTGATGTTTGGTTAGTGGCTTAATGGTGTTGCAGCCTCTGTGGCCTTTCATAAGGGGTGGGTATATACTGACAGATCATGTGACACTTAGATTGCACACAGCTGGACTTCCTTTCACTAAGCATGTGACTTATGAAGGTAATTGCTTGCACCAGAAATTTTTAGCGGCTTCATAGCAAAAAGGGTGAATACATATGCCAATTTTTAGATAGTTCATCCCATAAATTTAAGCCTATATTTTTCTCACCAACTTAGACTATTAAGTGCTGATGCATCAAACACAAATCGGATTACACAAATATTTAAACACAGGTTGTAATGTAACAAAATAGGTAAAAAAAAGCCAACAGGGGAGGGTGGGGTGAATACTTTCGCAAGTCACTGTATATAAGATTCTCAGCACAGGAGCATTTTTTTTAACACATTCAATTGTGGAATTATTATTCTTACATCTATTAAAACATACTTCCTTCGTGGGAAACCCCTTCAAGTTCGTTATTTATCCAGTAACATAATTTTTATTAGTGAAAGGTGTTTCCAGTACTGAAAGGGAATCTGTCACAGATTCATGCTGCCCGTGGTGCGTGATTGGAGCCAAGTATGTGTTATTCTGAGAGGCGTTTCAGTGAAAACAGTTTGAAAGAACTGGCTGAGGACTATAGCGAGAGACCTATCAACATGTAGGAGACCTGTTAGTCAATTAACCAGAGCAAGGCGGGGAGAAGCAAGGCGGTTGCGATCGGCATCAAAGCTCCACGCCAGCCCTTTTTATTTTTTTCAATCCTTTTGTTGGAGATCATGTACATGAGTGTAATGCAAGTAGTGATTCAATTTTCTCAAAAGTCTATAAGACTCAGAATGAGGCTACAGAAAATAGGTGAAGAAGGCTACTGCTGATTATGTGTATGCATTATACTCAAATACGTGATCCATAACAAAGGGATAAAAAGAAAAAAAAAAATAACACTGGAGTGGTGCTTTATACTACTCGGTAAGAAATAGCAAGAAATGTATTGGATGCCTGTCTATGGACTTGCAAGAAGCTGTCCATGTACATTGTCACACCACTATTAGTGGAGCCTGATTTGTATATAGCTTCCATTCACATTTCCGATTACTGGAAATCTGCAAAAAAAAAAAAAAAAGAAAAAGAAAAAAAAGAGAGCCATACCTTTTAATAGAGGCCCTGCGCTTATACAGTCATACCACTAGTCCCATATGCCTAAAGATGCAGACAGGTTTCCTTTAAATGGGCCAATGCACCAATACACAGCGCAACCACTACTAAATTTATACTGCAAGGAATTATCCAGCACTTGGATATGGAGGAGATTCCTTAAGAGTAAAGCCCCCGTCTCACATAGCGAGATCCCTGCTGTGTCACGGTTTTGGTGACGCAACAGCGACCTCACCAGCGATGTCGCTATGTGTGACACTTTGTAGCGATCAGGCCCCTGCTGTGAGGTTGCTGATCGCTGCAAAGTGTCCTGGACCATTTTCTGGTCGTTGCCCTCCCGCTGGTCAGCACACATCGCTGTGTGTGACCAGCGATCAGGCTGGTAACCATGATAAACATCGGGTTACTAGGGGCACACACGCACCCGTTGTTTACCATGGTTACGAGCCTGCTAAAGTGAGTGGTAACCTCCCGCTCACCGTAGCAGAGTGGTAACCATGATAAACAACGGGTTACTAGGTGCGTGTGCCCCTAGTAACCCAATGTTTATCATGGTTACCAGCTTCAGCAGGTGGGTAACCAGGAGCAGGACATCATGGAAAGATTCTTTCCACGATGTCGCTGCTCCCCTGATAATTGGTGAGCCTGCCTGTTTGACAGCTCACCAGCGACTACATAGCGACGCTGCAACGATCCCCGACAGGTCGTATTGTTGTCGGGATCGTTGCAGCGTCGCTAAGTGTGACGGGGCCTATAATCATTCTTAAGTCACATACCCACTATCAGTATTTGGTCAGTATTTCTCAAGAGTGGGTGATAAATGCAGAATTGGTGACTTGTTTCTATTAGATCTTATCTCTGATTGTTACTCACTTGGTTTTGGCTCCCACTCCTGAGGAAAAAATACTGACCAAATACTGATAGCAGGGCTGTGGCCTTATCCGATTAAAATGAATGATCCTAATGCCGTGTGCCCACGATGCAGAATTGAAACAGAAAATTTCTGCAGCGTTTCTGCATGTTCTTGGCAGTAAAAACGCTTGCAGATTTTACACGCGTTTTTACATGTGGATTTGACTTGCTTTTTTAAGTGCATTGGGACCTCAAATCCACATGCTGAAACACAAATAATGGACATGCTGGGGATTTTTCTGCAAGGAAATTCCTCAGCATGGGCACAGAGCATGCAGATTTTCATTGGGGATCATGAGGCACGGATTACCAAGCGTTTACGCTGCGGAAATTCCACAGCAAAAAACGCATAGTGGACACAGCCTCAGCTGCTGTACCAGAGCACAGTGTGCAGAGCTGCTGTGTCTTGGCTTCTTTTTACTTCTACTGTGGGACATGCCAACAGCTAGTACGCAAGTGTGCCAGCTGTTGGCCCCCCACCAATCTGATATTGATAGGATAGGTCATTACTAAAATCTAGGGCAATCCTTTTAAATACAAGCGTTTTAGTGACCTATAAATAGATATACATAGGAAAGTTTGTCTAACAGCAGATGCAAGAAAGCATTTGACATTATACTGAATAAGCTAATTTAATTTGGACCATGCATACCACTATCAAAATGCTGTAGTTTGAGGTGTGGCCCACATTGATATTATCAATCATATCAAGTACCTTGTCGATGTTTTTCAAACTAGATCCTTCTTTGAACATTCTGGGAGTTGGCAATTTTCATTTTTTTCTAGGCCAGAGCACCAAGAAAAGACCGGCTTTATAGCATGAGCATGTCGGTCATCTTAGAGACAGAACCTTCTGTCTTTAGCTTTGTGCTCCTGGGGCTTCCTAGTGTAGCAAGGTTTTGTGATATCCAAGAATTGCCCCAATTATCTTGCATGAGGGGAGGGGGGGAATCTACTGACATGTACGCTTACCCTAAAGTTATGGCTCCCATCTTTGAGAGCAACATGACCATATAAATAGTGTGGGGAATCTTTCAGCCAGATTCCCTGTAATTACAATCAGCTTGAAATCCACTGAACCTTTCATGGCCGGACTGCATTGCAGGCATGTGCCAAGAGGAGAGATCGCTACATGAAAAACTACCCTAAAAAGGTGAACAGTGTTCAGGCTGTCTGGAACAGGTCCCTGCTGCAATATCTACCAGGACTACAGTATTAGGCAAATTGGCATTGCTATTACTTTAATACCATTTAGTCTGTACCTGGTAGTTAGATCTGTGACTTGTTTCTTTGGAACTGATCATGCCTGACCTGTAAAAGGCTCTCTTCTTGTGGATTCAAAAGTGAGACAAGCCTGGGTGTGGGCTTTAGACAGGAGCTCTTTACATTAGTACAATCAGGTGACTGACAAATTTTGGTTTTCAGCTTGTTATTAGATCCACTAGATGTTTCTATAGTCCCTAAAGTACAAACAAAAGCACTTCCTAACACCTTACTTTTGACAAACTTTATAAATCTTGACATAACATGGACCTATATTTTTCAATACTTCAGCAATTTGCCCTGACATGCTGTATATTAGCATCTGAGCCAAATCTTGCCTGATGGTAACCCATTCACACCTAATCAAATGCTTACACTTTAATCGCCTAATTGCTCCTGAATTGTTGGGAGAAGTTGCTCTTATACCCTTCTTAACAGGTCAGTGTCTCCAGTATGTGAGGTGACAGTTTACACACGTAGATCCATTCAAATCTATGAGTCCTCACACATCAGTGTTTCCACAGACCATGTGCAAAACACAGCCATGTCTGCCAGCAGCACAGTCCACCATACATCCAGCATGTGCACACTGATGACAGCTGTGTGTCAGTGTCACACATACCGGCATCTGGGAAAAGCTTAACCATTAAAGTGCACCTGTCAGCAAGTGTTGTGCTCAGTAAACCACATACACTGTCAGGTGGGTGACATTACACTGATTAAAATGATACCTTGGTTGATTAAATCCATGCTGTGGTTCTTGTGCAATCTTTACTTTGTAGATTATATGCTCGTGCTTTGGGGTGGCCTGTGGGGTTGGCTCTGATTACATATTAATCTGTATGCTCTTATGACAGGTCACTGTGCCTTCATGGACCTGCCTCCTATTTTACCTATCCCCACACTACTAGATGCATTATGTAAAATAGGAGGCAGGTCAGTGAAGGCAGTGAGCTGTCATAAGAGCATACAGATGAACATGTAAGCAGATCACCAGATAGAGCCCCCTCCACAGGCTGCCCTGAAACAATAATATGCTCGTATCTCCAAACTGAAAGTAAAGATTACACAAGAACCACAGGATGGATATCATCCAAGATATCATTTTAATAGGTGTAATATCATCCACATGACAGGGTATGTGGTTAACTAAGCACAATCCTGCGGACAGGTGCACTTTAAGGAGGAACAGTGCTACTTTTCCTAACCAGCAGAGGGAAAGCAGACAGTTGGGGGCTGTTATTCTGGGAAGGGACCACTATCCATAAAGGTTCCCAGCCTATTAACAGCTCATAGCTGTCTGCTTAGCCTTTACCATTATTAAAAAGGGGAATCCAAAAACATGGGGTCCCCCCTATTTTTGCTAGACAGATACAGGCTGATATTAATAGGCGGAGAGGGGGCCATGGCTATTGGCCCATCCCAGCCTAAGAATATCAGCTTTCAGCCACCCCAGAAAGGAATTAAGGGACACCAGTGCTGATTGGGCACTGGGCTCAAGTGTCAAACGCAGACAAGTCCCAGGACTGCAAGTGCTGGAATGGCACTCGCAGCACAGGAGTGTAGAATTTATTTTATCAGGGCCAAACATTTAGATCAAGAAGGGGGCTGTCCTAGAAGTGGACAACCCCTTTAATCTACATGTACATTATGTGCCACAGGATTAGTTCACCTGCTTTATTTTCTCCTTTGCTAGCCTGAGGCATTGTGTTACCAAGATAGTATTTAGTATAGCACAAGAAGGTTTGTTAAGCATTTCCCTTTCTGATAATTTTCTCATGCATTCAAAAGTGTTGCTTGACAGTACACACATAGTATCTAGTTACTGCCATGTTGATCCTTGAGCAAGCTGTGAATTGCACACTGAATGGAAACTGAAATCTGGGGTAAGAAGGCATTTAAAGGGTGTTAATTACTAGACAATCACTCATTAATTACTTCAGTGTTAATTGTAAAATTAAGACTCATTTCCCCAAAATCAGCAGTTGCAGGTTGACTGCAGCCTTGTCAGCAGAATTCAGTTAAGAATGGAGGGATTTTTAACTTTGTGGCTTAGGTTACCAGCCATCTCTGCAGTCTCATTGGTGGACCGTTTACTAGGCAAGGACAGCACATTTTTTAATCCTTTCGCTTTAGATCTTGCAAGTGTTGTCCCAAAGTTGGCCAGATCCAGCCAGCTACTTTACCATGCTGCATGCAAAGGCATCTGCACAAAGCAGTGTCAGAATCAGCAGCGTAACCCTGCCAATGGTCTGAACTGTCAATCTTCAGGTGTTCACCGTCTCCTGAAGATAGAAAGCGAGAGAACTTTAACTGTGGTGCACCACAATAAAATTGGTAGATTTTACTTCAGCAAGGTCAGCATATGAAATACTAGACATTGTAAATTCCCTTCTGTTTTTCTGATTGCAAAAAAGGAAATAGTTTTTCAATTCTGCATTATAGCATTGGAGACAACTAGATTATATTCAAAGCATCATTCAAAAAAAGCTTTGCCACACATACACGTAGTCCATGCATAGGACAAGCCCAATGAAGCATCAGACTTTGCATCCTTCTTTATTAGAGGTTTATGCTTTCATACTACATTTTACAAGCTGGTGAAACACTGGTAACTTATTCTCCCACAGTACTAACACCTCACATTCCCAAGACAGTATAAATATATGGTTGAGCTAACATTGATACAGATCACCTTTTTATCAATTACATAATAAAACAAAATAATCAAGTATCCAAATATTAAGTTACACAGCTCAAAAAGGCATACAAAAAAAATTACAGACATTGATATCTGCCCTTGTAAAAGCAGATGCTCAGGAAGGGAAATAAAGTCACAAAGCAACTGTTAAAAAATTGTCCAAATATACAGTTAAAGAAAGGACCTTTCAGAAACTTTAAGAATCTAGCTACATTAAAGCATCTACATGTTAAAAAGTTAAAGAAAATGGCATATTCTACACTTCCTGCACAAGACAAAAGGCAACATTTTAAAAGAAAAAAGAAATACACCAAGGTCCTCCATGTAAGATGCACCAAGTGGTGCAGACAGTTATTCAAACAGTAAGGCTTTGTCTGGAGACTTCTACAATATGGTCGGTGTGCTTTTACAGAACAGAAGAGGTTGAGATGATATGGCAAAATGCCTACTCAATGCATGATTGGCAATGTCATCAAGGGGAAATAAAAACCTTGCACATTATAGACTTGTGCAAGCCCTGATATTACAGCAACATGTGGGAGAGGATGTAAACATACAGCGAGCAGCCAGCAAATAATCAGGCAATATATGGAAAGTGCACTACTGCTGACAAGTATTGCACTATTAGATAGAAAAGTTGCTGGATGTTTTGGCATTGTGTGGTCATTCGCTTCATTGATAAGAGTTTGGGGGAAACCAGAACCATTATGTTTTTTTACTGAATGATTAGGCGGGTAAATCGTAATAAAAGGACTTTAAAATAATACACAACAAATAAGCAAATCATTCAAGCTCAATTACATTATTTATCTATGCGACATCAGCAGCTCCCAAACTGGAAGGGCTGTGACATTTTCAAAGAATCACTTGACCTATAAAACATTAACCAGGTGTTAGTATTGGATCCTATTCAGATTGACATTTGTAATTTCCTTCTGGAACTAGGAGGAAGGGGGCTTCTATTGAATGCAACAGTTGTTACGATGGCCATTGGGGTCTTTAAAGCGTAACCGCATTTTCGGACGATACTTCTCCAAGTACAGCAGCTGCTTACTATTAAAAGCTCCACGGCGCTTCCTGGAGAAAAAATAAAAAAAGTACATTTTTATTTGGGGTGTTTTGCTTTACTGTCAAGGTAGGAGTAACCGATAATCCACTTCCAAGCTGCATGACATTTGTCTCCAGGTCAGATTTACAAATCTCCATCAATAAGGCAAACTGGCATGAAGAATAGTATGACCGGAATTCATACTCATGTATTCTGCTTAATAGGAATTTACCAGAGTTCCCACTATAAACTGAATATATTAAAAATCTAAGACTAGGTTTATTGAAATGACTACAATGGAAGCTTCAGGGCCACCACAATGGCTTTATAAAATCAGATTAAAATGAACATGAGCCACTGAGGCTGCATGCCCACTATGCGTTTTTCAAGCGTTTTTGATGTGGAATTTCCACACTGTAAACGCTTGGTAATCCGTGCACCATGATACCCAATGAAAATCTGCATGTGTTGTGCCCATGCTGCGAAATTCTCTGCAGAAAAATCTGCAGCATGTCCATTATTTGTGCGTTTCAGCATGCAGATTTGAGGTCCCAATGCATTTGAAAAATGCAAGTCAAATCTGCATGTACAAATGTGTCAAAAACACACATGTAAAATCCACAAGCGTTTTTACTGCTAAGAACATGCAGAAATCTTCAGCATCATGGGCACAGCCTTAGAGCAGGAAGCAAAGTATTAAAATATTAGCATTGATAATGTTGAAGGATCATACAACAATTCTGAAATGGATTTTTAAAGCAGATACACCTCACATGTCAGACCCAAGATTATTAATGTATGAAATCTGGTGACAGATTTGGATAAATCTACTGAAATAGGTTAAGATATTTATTGTGCAGTTGTAAAGATCAGACTAATAAATCGAAGTATGAATATGATTTATAAAGACACTGATCTGGGTAGAAAGTGTCTTTATAAAGCAGCGAATGTGAAAATGTATTGTTTGCATATTTTAATCTTTAAAATAACTAATGTTTTGACTCTAAATGTAAAAAAAAAAAAAAAAAAAAACATGCCCCAATGCTTTGTTTATTAAGAGGAATCTGTCAGCAGGTCACCCCTCCCCCCCCCCCCCCCATTAAATCTGAGAGCAGCATATAATGTAAGGGCAGTGCCAGGTTCCAGAAACATCCCACTTATTAGGTTGTGCTGTAGTTTTACTACAATCAGTGTTTTATCAGCAGAAGATCACCACTAGAGGACTAGGTGTCAAGTGCAAGGAAGTCCAGCTAGTCTGTAACCCCACCACTGATTGGCAGATTCCTGTGTACACAGGAAGCTGTGGGGATGGTTATACACCGCTCAGCATTTATAGCCCAGCTTAATCTACAGAAGGTGAAACTGGAATTGTCAAAATGGTACAAAGTAGCCCAGAAACACTTTACTGGAATCAGGCTTCTCTGTTTACATAGCATAAACTGGACATCTTTTTAAGAGGTGTACAAAATACACCTTTATACGGTTCTAGTTCTTTATTCTTTATATTTACAAGATTGACACAAATACAAGAACCTACTTTGCTTTGGTCATTTTAACATCCAGCATAGCATTTTTTCTTGAAACCTTGGCTGGTGAGTACCATTGCCTTTTGCCATTTTCTAAAAATTCTGTCTATTGTTCTGGCTATGCTGTCTGTTTTTAATATTAGAGTAGGGACTCGCAAAACCGTGAGGACCCTTGACGATGGGTTGCAAGCTTAAGTATTTTGGCCAAAATATCAACTAATACCTCATATGATATTTTTTGCACTTTATCTGCCAGGGCACGGCCAGGCCCAGTAATGGTGACCTTGTGAGTGGGGGCTTCACAACTCTGCGATGCACGGATAGGGTGCCGGGCATCCCACCTAGTCGAATAGTAGGGGCGTGTAATAGGATGCTGGCTAGGCACGATGCCGTGAGTGTGTGAATTGCACCCTACTGCAAGTTTCATCTGTGTGCAGTTTTAGTGCTGGGTAGTCACCCCTCCAGTGAGAGTGGGTGAGGGCGATTGTTCATTAGCATTCTGCACCTGTGTTACCTCCTTCTAACAAAAAGGGGGCCGGTTGTGTCCTGGTGTGCATTTTTTCTTGAAACCTTGGCTGGTGAGTACCATTGCCTTTTGCCATTTTCTAAAAATTCATTTTAACATCCCATATGTAGTCTGATTACAGATGGACGTGTCATTTGTTTTGCATAATTTTTACACTTCTACATTTACTTAGTTCTGTAGTTTTTTACAAAGATAATAAACCATCTGAAAATGTCACTTTAGTTTTCCACTGAACTGAGGCATTTATAATTTCTACTCTTTAAGGCTTTTACAGACGTTGGGTTTACATTTTATGTGGATGTTTGCACCTTGTGTGTTGCATACTTACTGCCTTATAAATTGAACAGCATCTTCATATTTCATCCCACATTCAATTAAAGCAAGAGCAACAAGTACTGGAGCTCTGGATGGGAAGACAGTTTAAGATAAGTTGTGTTACAGCTGGTCCATTAGTATTACAAAGCCACAAGTGTGGTATTTTATGCATTTTAAAATGTTTTTTTTTTAGAAGTAACTGATTACAAGAGATTCAAGATTACTGGTTTTTAAAGAACATTTTTTTAAGACTTAATGCAAGATATTGGCTGTGGTTGTACACAAGACACTGGTGTGGTTCTCCATGCACCACCATCTCGTGGGTGAACCGAGGTTTAACCTCAAGATAGCCAGCTATTTTAGCAGAGCTATATCTAGGCTTTAGTAGAAAGTTTACCAATTTAAAAAAGGAGTTTACTTGTTTTAGGACTACATAGTTATCGATATACAAAATTACAACATACCTTCCCAGCCCAGCAACACAATGAACTGCAATACAACAGCCAGGTTCTTCACGGAATTTAGCCTTCAGAAGATTTAACCAGTCATCTACGATCTGACTAGAAGGTGGGGCACCATCATCAAAAGGCCAGTCCTGTACAAATAAAATGAAAATTCACAGGTCAAGATGCTATGAAGCAAAGAATATTTTTATTAAACTCTCTTCTGTTCACAAGATGCATTTGAAAAGACCACTGACTTCTAGAATGACCGCTCTACTGAACAGTTGGACCACATAGCTGGAAATATGACAAAACAGTCTCAGCCAAGAGCCATTTAAAGAAAATCTTGGCTGAGATTAGTCATACCTGTACGCCTCCTTGATTATGCCTTGTTTAGTAAAAATAATCTTATAACTTCAATCTTCCAGGCTATGGGGCGTAGGCCCCCTGGAAGAGGAGACTGCCTACGGTCTTCATTATACAAGATTTCTCCTTCTCTTTATGTCCCTTTGATGTCACGTGCACAGCTGGAAACCTTGTGCCTGCGCTTTCTGCCTGCCGTTGCTCCTCTGGACTGTGGGGAATTCACATTTACTGTGTGTCAGAGATCACTGGGACCAGAAGTTAGTGACTCCCGGCACCTGTGCACAGCAAAATTGAAGACCGTGCCCACAGAATAGAGCAGAGGAAAGATTGAAGGCAGAATGTCCAGGCACAGGATTTCCAGCTGCACACATGTCAAAGGGACATTTGAAGAGAAATCTTAAAATTGACAGGAGGCAGTCTCATCTTCCAGACAGCCTATGCCCCAAAGCCTGGAAGATTGATGCTAAAAATGATTTTTATTAAACAAGGCATCATCCAGGAGGCATACACATTTCAGCTGTATACAACCTCTATGCCCATATTTGCTCAAAAGGGTGACAGATTCCCTTTAAGTAACCCACTTACAATGTAACATCACATTTCTATTATCAGAAGACAGATTAGCACTAGACTGCATGATCAGCTCCCTAGAATCACCACATTCTGGATCTCCATGGTGGTTGTAGATTAGACTAAATTCTCACTTATTAACATAGACAATTATACACACCAAAACTTGAATTCCTTCTTTCTCCACGAGGGCAGTGTCATAGGTGGCTTCACACACTCTTACAACTGTAGTAACGCCATATTTTTTAAGTTCCTGGTAAATAAAAGAATGAAGTTAGAAAAAACCTCATGTAATCCAAGACTGCATCCTAAAGACTACCTAACTAAAGAACCCTCTTCATATTCATGTATGAAGAGTTATGCACACACTTCATAGATTGTTCCTGGTCCTTTGTTGAATAATTCATGTACCCATCCTAAATTGTCAGAAATTTTTAAATAGTGTGGGCCTGGGTGTAGGGACCATGACCAATCACTAAACCAAAGAGGCAAAGATTGCTTGAGTACTGCACCCTTGTTTCCATTCCTCTTCTGGGAATAAAATGGTGTATGGGTTTTGACAGACTTCCTATGAAATTCAGAAGCCACTCAGGTGAAGTGTGTGGCATTCACTCCCTTTAACCTGTTCAAGGACAGGCCATATTACACCCCCACAACCACCCCTGCTTGGCAGGTGTTGAGTTGTAAAGTCCTAGTCACTGCTCACTTTTAATGTGGAAGTGTATGGCACTGTACACTTAATACTAGAGGCCCTACAACCATTTCTCTAGTAATGGTACTCTGATTAGGCAAAGGCTAAATATGTTCACACATTAAGTACATGCAGCAGAAATTTCTGCATCAAAAAGCATCTCTAGGCAGGAAAACTGCTGTATAACACTTGTTTTTCCCTTTCCATTTGAATTTGTGGAAAACTCAGCAAGAGCGGCTTCATATCTGTGCAAAAATTTCTACAGCAAAGACTTAATGTGTCCACATACCATAACTACTGAGGGCATGGTCTAGAAGCAGAAACGGAGCTTTATCTGTTGGTCCATTTCCTAACAGACAAAGCCACTCATCAAGTCAAGCGAGCCAAATGGTGCGGGGAGAAAAGTAACTTCATTCATGCAGCAGCACTCCAGTGTCAGTCACTGCTCTGAGTACACAGGAGCAGTGGCTGTAACTGCACCCATGGGATTGACTGACAGCTGGCTCTAATGCAGAGTGATGTCAGTCAGGGCTGGGGGCGCTGTTACAGCCACTGCTCTGTATACTGACTGAACACACACCAGCACCACCCCTGTGACTGAAACTTGAATGCTACCAGGGAGAAAAAAAAAGTTCATTTTCTCCCCATAGCATTACTAACCTGCCCGCACATAAATACTATTAACATTCAGATCAACCCCATAGCTGCAGGTTAATAGCATTTTTTTCTGGTGACAGGTTCCCTTTAAAGTAGTCTTCACAGCTTGATATGCTGTCTCATGTAAAATCAGCATATTGTATATTTAAGTTAACATGCTCCTTTGCCAAAATGGTGCACATTTGGATACTAGCACCACTTGATGGGCTATTCCCATCTCCAAGATCCTATCCTAATATGTAGTAGGTATAATATTAGCAAACACCTTCCATTAGAAATGTAGTAGTTTGATTGGCCATGTCCCTTTCCTCATGTGCAGGACCTTAGAAGCTAGTGGTTGTAACCATGGATACCTAGCTAATTAATTCACTATAGTGAATCAAGAAAAACTACACTACATTTCTAATTGGAGGTATTTGCTTTTACACATTGGGATAGGATTTTGGTGAAGGGAACACCCCTTTAAACACTTAGGAACCAAGGACTCTTGCCAAGATTCATGCACCAAGATTCTAGCTCAATTTGTGTCAAAAACAAGGTACATGGCCCATTGTGAAGTGTACTAGAAAAAAAAAAGTGTGGCCTAAACATTGAGTGTGCACCATAATTTGGCATCACAGGACTGAAATCAGTCAACTGTTAGTTTATCAACCTGAGTCTAAGATGTGCCAAGTTTACCAAACGATGTCAAATTTATCAAAATGGCTAATGCCAATTACAGTCTAGTCCAAGTTTGCATTGTTTCATAGTTAAACTGAGGACTATTTTACTAAAACTGTTTAAAAGGGAATCTGTCAGCAGGTTTTTGGCTACTTAACGCAAGAACAGCCTGATGTAGGCAAAGAGACCATGTTCCAAGGATGTATCTTAGTTTACTGGGTGCAGCAGTTATGACAGTTTAGATTTAGCAATGTAGAGCTGAGAAAGTTAACCATGCCCACACCTGGCTCTTTATATACAAAGTCTGTAGACAGTGAGCTGCTTATCACAGAAGGGGCAGAGTCATACTTGCAAGCATGTGCAGCTATTCTCAGCAATGTTAATCACAAGGTGACTAAAGCTTCAGTCCAACATCAAACAGCCAGACATTGTTGAGGGTTTTTAAATCCTGCCTCATGCTGTCCTCAGATTACATTGCAAAAACTAGCTGACAGATTCCCTTCAAGTCCCACAGTGTAAGTGAGCAGAGCACCATCCCCATCTCCCCTCTTGACAGGCTGAGGCTGCAAATCAATCAATTTTTGCTCAGTTTTGACTAGCAGGTACATGGATCTGCAGCTGTAACATGTGGCATATCAAGTATCCAGATCTATTTGAAAAGACAACAGCCCTTCAACAGGAACTTACCTCTATGAATTTGTTTAAGGTTGCATTGGTGGGGTTGTGGGTGATGAGAAATCTCATGTTTTTGTAGGTTATCTCCACTGGAGCAGGGCGGTTCATTCTGGCCATTTTTTTTTTTTTTTCAGTTTAACAAAATTTACTGATACAGAAAAAAAAGGATAGTAAACTTAAAAGTTAATCACAAAAGGAAATTATGTTTATAAACTGAAGTCAGCTTTACGCCACAAACTTCTCAGTGCTTGTTTGGATGGAAGCAATGAATGAAATGAGCCTCCTTACGAGAGCAAATCTTCAATCCAGTAATACTGAGAGACAAAAGACATGCAGTGCACGGATGTTTACCCCATCCAGGTATCAGCCCCTTACTTAAGGTGCACTGCCAAATTCAATCCAACACTTTTCCAGGTTGATGGCTCTTAGGGGGGTTTCTTCGTGGAGTAGTAATGAATTTCTTTTACAGTTCACTTGTCTGCATAGAGGTCATGCTGTGCCTGGCAGTAGTCTCCGCTGCCCTTCAGAAACTCCATAAATGTGTGACCAAGAACACCACAGAACTGCTGTGAAGAAAAAAAAAAAATTTAAATGACAGCTCCCACAAATTGAAGAAATGTTAGTGTATTCTATTAAGCAGTAACAAACAGATTGGCAGTGGTCCTGAAAATAGTCATATACAAGTGTGGTGGGCCAAGACAGTCAAAATCCACTCCTAAAAAGTTCCCTGCAAAGTCCACTGAATTTAATCAAACCTTGGGGCTCCAGCCATTTCATACATTGTTCATGTTTAAGTGATACATTTACTGTATTAAAATGGTAATATCAATCTTTTCATCACCATTATGATACAATAAACCATTTAGATGAAACTTGTTCTGTTCACTCTAGCAGTTTTAAGATGAGTGCAAGCATTCCTTCTCAATGCTTTTCCTGATCTGTAGGAGGTTCACTACTGAACATAAAGTGCAGCACAGTTCCATCTCAACTAAAATCAGAGATCCTTAGAACAGGAAGAGAACAGACATTTATAGGACATTTCATAACTTTCCCCAATTTAAGAAAAAAGATGGTCACATAATGCATCCAATTTATTGTATATTAACCCCTTTAAAGCCTGGGGCGTATTCATACGCCCCAGGCCATCACTGACATGTGCCCGCAACAGCCACGGGTGGAATCTCGATCCTACTGCAGCTGTTAACCAGTTAAATGCCACTGTCAATCTCTGACAGTGGCATTTAACAGCGCAGTGCCACATGCACGTCACTTACCCCAACCATCGGTGACCCTGTCATGTGAATGTGGGTGACTGATGAGTGGGCATGACAAACCCACTGGGGTCTGCTGCAGACCCCAGTAGGTGTCATGTAATGATTGCTATGAGTGCCACCTAGTGGTCAGTGCTCCTAGCACAGGAGCATGTCTGCCACAGAGGTGATTAGCAGAAGCGATTGGACAGTTGCTGCTTCTAGTCTCCTATGGAGACTATAGAAGCCAGCAAAAAGTGTAAAAAAAATTAAAACTATTTAAAAAAAAAATATATATATATATAAAAGTTTAAATCACCCCCCTTTCAAAATAACCCACATACACTTTTGGTATCGCCGTGTTCAGAATCACCTGATCTATCAAATATAAAAAGAGAATTAATCTGAATGGTAAACACCACAACGAGAAAAAAAAGTTCTAAACGCCAGAATTACGTTTTTTGGTCGCTGCAACATTGCAATAAAATGCAATAACTGGCGATCAAAACATCAGATCTACCCCAAAATGGTAAAAACGGCAGCTCTGCATGCAAAAAATAAGCCCTCACCCGTCCCCAGAAATTGGTGCCTTTTTTAGCAAACTATGGATTTTTCTTACCACTTAAATAAAAGAACCTATACATGTTTGGTATCTACAAACTCAAAATGACCTGGAGAATAAGAATAGCAGGTCAGTTTTAGCATTCAGTGAGCGTGGTAAAAAAAAAATAAAATCCGTGGTATTGCACTTTTTTTGTAGTTTCACCGCACTTGTAAACACTGGAAAATGGGAGAAAAATTCCAACCAGCACTGTTTCATGAAAGATAATTAGTGACCAACATGTTTGGTTTTTATGAGGAGTCAAGTGCAGATCTAGATGTTGGTAATGCAGCTGATGTGATTTATCTGGATTTTGCAGAGGCATTTGATACTGTACCACAACAGCCTTAAATTGAGGCTATAGAAACAGTGACTGGAGGAAACTATGTAGCTGTTTAAAGGAATTGGCCGAAAGACAGAATAGTCATCATAAATTGTACATTCTCTACATGGGATATAGTCAGTGGGGTACTGCAGGGATCTGTACTATGACCAATCCTTTTTTAACTTTATTATTGACCTTGTGGATGGGATTGAGAGTAAAGTGTCAAGTCTCTGCTGACTTCAAAATTTGTAGGATATTAAAATCTGACCTTGGCAGTACAGTATTGCAAGACAATCTGGATAAGAGGTCTGAATGTGCAGACACTTGGCAGATGATTTTTAATGTAGATAAATGTAGAGTAATGCACCTAGGACGGAGTAATCCTATTGCTGCATACACATTAAATGGGCGTATACTTGGGACAACAGAACAGGAGGACTTTGGTATTTTGGTTACAAGTAGCTGAGCAGCAGTACTCAATGTCAAGCAGCAGCCACAAAAGCAAACACGATTTTAGGGTGTATAAAAAGAACATTGCGATTTCCAACATATTGGTACCTTTACCTTTTTATAAGTCACTTGTGAGACCACATCTGGAATATGGAATCCAGTTTTGGGCTCCAACTTTTAAAAAGGATATTCAGAAGTTAGAGTCAGTTCAAAGGTGGGCAACTAGATTACTACAAGGGATGGAAGGCCTCATGATGAGAGGTTGATAAAGTTGGGCTTGTTTAGCGTCGAAAAAAAAAAAGTGGTCTCAGGAGATCTCATTTATATGTATAAATACGTGTGGTCAGTACAAAGGACTGGCATACAGCTTATGCCTTCCAAAAGACCATACTAATGACCAGGGGGCATTCAGGGATGGAAGAAAGGAGATTCCGGCAGCTAAATAGGAAAGGGTTCTTCACAGAATGTCCTACCACAAGAGGTAGTAATGGCAGACACAGCTTCCAAGAACGGGCTGGATGATTTCCCCAGTACAAATAACATTGTGGGTTATAGTTAAATTAGTGACAATGTAAAATTGGTGTAGGAAGGTTGAACTTTATGGACCTGGGTCTTTTCAATCTGTATAACTGTATGTAACCATGCACATAGGGAGAGACTTGTCAATGAATGGCATTGAGGAGGAAGAATCTGCTAGAAACCTGCCTGTCCGACTAGTCTCCAGGTGGCTATTAAAATAAAAAGGTTTTCCCGCAAACATTACAGTGTTTCAGAGTTGAACATATGCCTGAGATCATACAGCCAGTGCAGAATGCATGCTGCCTAATTTATGGGCAGCATGCATCAGCTGTCAGGTTTGCTTTAGTATAAAATTCATCCCATTTCCAGTACTCCAATGGTACCATTAGTCTAATTTCTGCAGATTTCATTGGCAGACATCTATACAATGGCATGACAAACTGCAGACACCTGTGTACTGCTGCATAGGTGACAGTACAGAACTAAAATTAGAAGTCACTGAATCTTCAGCCGTCAGGAGAAATCCAAAATCCTGTCAGCATTAAAGCACCAATCAAGTGGTGCTTTACATGCAAGTCCCCTGCCTCCTGTCTGATACTCACCTTCCAGTGTATCCGTTTTCACTGCAGCTCCAGTGTTTCATGAAGCTGCTCTATGGACACTTTTCAAGTCCATGAGAGCCTTGTTCTGGCTTTCAAACTTGTATTGAGAGCTTGTGACATAGCTTCTTACTTCTGATCAGTCAGAAGCTGCTGTCACAAGTCAGCAGCTTCTGATCAGTCAAGCTGCTGTCACAAGTCAGCACAGTGGGCCCAGAGCTGCACTGAAAAACAGTGAAGATGCTGGAGGGAGAGTATGTCCTAGTGCAGGGTGCTTACATTTAAAGTGCTGGAGTGCTGCTTAAATACAAACAAGCTTTTTTGATACAATCTTTTCTGGAAATGCAGTGATTTCAGGAGAGAACAAGACCACCACACAATGAAAAATGTGCCAATTTGGGAAAGAAGAGTACAAAAGCAGGGAGAGCAGAGTCCACCACATAGCTCTCTTCACTGCCCAGGCAGCTCATGCATCGAGAATAGCCAGTTTGCTTCTTAAACCATATATTCTGTGAAACATTGCAAAAATTTAGAATGGTTAGGTTATGTGCACACATTAAAGGAGTTGCTCATTACTCACAATCCCTTCTGTATCCCTAGGTTTCCCCCTTGTAAAAAAACACTGGTTAATATTTTACAGCTTGCTTTAATTTAAGCAATTTATATTTCTTTAACAATTCGCTTTATAAAAGTGAATAAAAAAAGCACAGGGCATTCTCTTTAAAAGTTTCCTCGGGAGCTGGACAGAACTGGTTTGAAGGAAATCAGCAGAATCCATGATTTGTGGGCCTTTGTCTCCATCCAAACTTGCATATCTTTTAGGAAATACACTAAGCCATCTCTTTTCTTCCCGTAGGTGTAATAAGATACTTTTGGGCTTTGGATCTGAAAGCAGACAAGCCTTGTACACTGTCAGATACTGGCTGTGTGTTCTTGTCTCAGATTCATTTGCTATTAATTGGACCCACATTAGCAGATCTGGAGATCCTTTGCATCTCACCTCAAATTAGCTCTCCCAACACTGGGGTTTCCATTACAACCTCACATGCTGTTCCAGTAGTGTCATCACTGGCTCTCCTGGGGATTGCTGCTGCTCTCACTTCCTCTGGAGTATGTGATGAATCCAAGGGCAGGGAGTGAACCCAGTACTTATTGGCTGCAGGGATCGCGTGACTGTCACTCGATCACCAAAAGCTAGTGCTGACACTGCTGAAATGGTGCTGGAAATTAGTACAAGTGTTATTTTACAAGTGGGAACATGGATTCAGAAGGAGTTTTCCATATAGCAAACCCCCTGCTAAGTATTTGCAACAGAAATTTCTGCACCAAATATGGCAATTTCCAGTACTCACAAAATGAATGAGTTTTCTGAAATTTTCTAATTGCAGATTTCAAGTAGCAAAGAAATTTCAGTGTTTCTCCCATTCAAATTTCCCCACCTCTAGTTTTAAAGTTGTCTGAGCTGGTCAATGGAGACAGCATAGTATTAGTAATGGGGCAACAAAACAATTACCCCTTAGTGACCACCAATATGCCAACACTGATTTGAAACTAAGACTAGTTCTTCCAAAATGGGCAAGTGCAGCAGTCCGCTCTATACTACAGCTGACATCCTACTGCATCGGCCATAATTGTTGGCACAAATCGTGGCGGTTACACCACCAAGATGTTGCTCTGAACAGCGACAGCAGCATAGTGGGTCTGATTGTTTACATGGCAATCCGAGTCCCAAGTATTGCCAGCTTTGGAGGTTTGTCAATGTTAGCAATTGGAGAGAAAAATAATTCATTTCATTCCATTTTGCATTTGTCCTTCTGAAAGACTTGAAGGCAGGGTCTTTAATAGCCATTTTGAATACTTGAAAAAGTTGTTTTTTTAAATGGTCATAAATGTGTGAGTGGGTGATATATCCAATCAAAGTCACTTCAAAACTGAAGGTCCTTCAAGATAAATATATTTTTTTAAATAATCACTGGAATGTTAACACATTTCAGAGTCCCTGTCAGTGACATAACAGATTTTTTTAAAAAAAGAAAAAAAATAGACTGTCACTGAGGAGCTGGTCTTGTTCAAAAGACTATTGAACCAATGCATGTAGAGTGGAGTCCACGGCTCTAAAGGATGCAAACTTTTTCCAGCACAAAGCACTGGTTCCGTCAATCTTATTGTTGCGTTTTACTAACAATTTGCGCATCGGTTCAGCCTCAGGAATCAATGCTTCCGTTCAGTGACATTAAGCATACATAAGGCCAGACCCAAGTTTGGTGATCAAGGAAAGCAATCATTCTATTAATCTCGTTAGAACAATAACTTAAGGCCCCTGAGATACTAACAGCCACTAGTCTTGTGTGGATAGTAGACCTTTAGGAGCAATCACCACAGGGGATCTTGCATGCAGTACCATGTCATGGGCTGCTGGAATATTCTTCATTCTTTCAGCTAAAAGCAAATATTTAAGGTGGACGGTGTGAACACTTCTGCCCACTCATGGGGCTGATCCCAGGAAGCCATATGTTAAGTCAGTTAGTGGCATGACGTTGAAGGGAGGGGATCTAGGCTGAGGTTCTGGAGCCCATGGATGGATGGCCTATGGAGTTTGGGGATCGGATGCTAACTGGGCTGGATCCATGTGCTACAATTGTGGGATCTGTCTGGATTTGATGATTATTATTTTTTTTTGAAGGACTATTGCTACTGGATACCTGTGCTTCTATTGTTTCATCTGTTGTCTGGAGGAGCATGGACTGTGGTTTCAGGCTATACTGGCTGGAGATATGAAATCTGTGGGCCAACCAAAAGTATTGTCTGGTAAAAAGGCAGTGAACTACCACCCTGGGCAGGGGATCTTGTGGACTGGGGCAATGTATTTTGGTCATTTACCTGGAATTGTTGTAAAACCATGGATGTGATGAATAAAATATGGTTGCATCGTTAACCTGCCAGGGTGATTATTACAACCCACAACTACACATCTTCAGTCATCAAGAGGTTAAACTAGACAGATTTATCTTGTGTAAATGAAGCTTCTTTCTTGCTCTTCCAGTGAAGTTCCCTGATCCATTCAAAGGGCCACGTGGCTCACCTAATGGATCACCACAAGTGTCCATTAACATGAGCAAATAGTTTAAATGAATTGTGCGATTATAACTCATGACAAACTGACAGACAAGAGTTTACACAGGATGAGAAGTGGGAATGAAACTGTTGAGTAGCGATTGTTACATGGTGCACCATGTCCACACAGACCGATCTGAAGTAGTGCTCAGTATTGAGATTCTAATTAAATGAATTCATAAAGTATTGTACAAGTGTTCCCAAGATGTACAGAAATTTTTTTTGAAATAGAGAAAAATGTTTGATAATCAATTTCAGTTTTATATGAACAAAAGCATTTTCAACAATGACTGGAATATGTATTCGTTCCAATGCTGAACAATTGTCTTGAAACAATCATAAAGGCTTACCCATTTAGGATGGGCATTTCCACTCTGCTGGTGTAATCACTACAAGTGAATTTATTTAATTACATTACACTTGTAATTTTTATTACTGCAAACAAAGGTTTAGGATGCGTTCACACCTTGCTTTTTTGCTGCAGCCAAAACCTGATCTCTAGGCATTAAAAAACTGCAGGCAAAATGCAGGTTTTGCTGGATTTTTCAGGATCCCAGAGTTCATCTTTGCTTCCACCATGCAAGGGACATATGCAAAGCCATAACACATTTGGAAAAGTGTGCTTTAGGCTGCGTGCCCACGTTGCGGATTACAAGCGTTTTTGCTGCGGATTTTCCGCAGCGGAAACACTTGTAAAACGCTTGGTAATCCGCATCCCATGGTCCCCAATGAGAATCTGCAAGTTCTATGCCCATGCTGCGTTCAAAAATCCGCAGCATGTTCATTAATTTTGCATTTCCGCATGCGGAATTGCCTTATTTAATACATGAAAAAAACGCAGCGCGATAGACGTGCGGAATTCCGCATGCGTTCTTCCAGGAAAGGACATGCGGAAATGAAGCAGAAATTTTCTGCTTCATTTCCGCAATGTGGGCACATAGCCTTAATCAAACTGTTTAGTGTGTGTGTGGGGGGGGTGGGAATAGTGACTATTCTGAACAAAAAAATTAATGGGAAAAGAAATAAAAGAATAGCAGTGGCAATGGGGAAGTGGCATTGGTCAGACATTGTTTATCCAACACATTGGAAAGGCATTGTTTAAGTGGAATCTGTTGCCACATTTGACCCATCTTAAAGGGGCTGTCCAGTACTTTATATTACCCTCCCAATGTATCCCCCCGGGGCCCTAAGGATTTTTGTAATTACCTTACGTTACAGGGAGATGCAGAAGTGCTCAGGAAAAATCCAGAGCATTTCTGCATTGTGGGCACAGCCTTAATCTGTCATTTTCTGATTCCCTTTTGCTGTGATGAAGTGCTATTATATTTGAGTCACGCTCGCCTTTAATACACAGCAGAAGCGCAACACTAAGATGGCATTTACTGAACTGTGAAAAGATGGTGACATTAATAGTACCGTCCCAACACCATTAGCTGTATCAGGACACAGCTTATTAATCTGGAGTCAGTAAGCAAATCAAGAGATCCATCATAGGCCAAATTCAACAGTCCGTGTGTTATGTATGGACGGGCCAGGGGTCTCCTGAACCATCCTCAACAGCATCAAAGGAAGGACGAGGAGAACATCCAGCATTTGGATAATAAAAATATATTTATTGAAAAAATTAAAGTTGAGTAATCCAGGTCACAACCATAATTTGGCATAAATATCGCAAACACGTTTCAGACTATGCATCCTTCTATCAAATGCCTGCGTAGCAACGTTTTATGTCATTTCCTGTCAACTCACATGGGCCATTATATATAAAACATTTAAGCACATGTATAAACTTGAAATAAAGCCTTGAGCAAAACCAATTTACCACCAAATAACCAATAATTGCTCCTTTATTCATAATGCTAAGTTATATGACCAATGTGAAACTAATGTTTTTATTTTAATGGGGCAAACATTCAGATTGAGACGGTGTTGTCCTGGTAGCAGACAGCCCTTTATATAGAAGACATTGATCAAGTCTGCACAGTATACACTGAGTTCGCTTATTGCTACTCCTGTGGATTAGCATTTTCCTCTCCTCCCAAGAGCCATAAGTTTTAACATTACTCACTTTACCACATAATATACTGAAAAATTACAGTTTTAAGGTTAAAAACAAAAACCCACAATTCTATTTTTTGAATATAGTCTTATACAATGCTGTAAAAGTGACCTGCCAACCTAATTTTTTAGGTCAATACATGGCTGAGGGCTTGTTTTTTTTTTGCGTGCCAATCAGTAGTTTTAACAGTGAAAACATTTTGATCAAGCGCATTTTCTTGTGGGAGGTGCAGCAACAAAAATGAGTGATTCTTTATTCCACTACAGTTACTGTATGGGTTAAATACTAGATTTTCATCGACTGGATATGTATGGACAATGCAATAACCAGCATTAAGCGGTGCACAAAACTGTCCGACAGCACTTTTATGCACGCCTAAAAAAAAAAAAAAGCAAACAAAACAAAAAAGCCAGATCATAGGCCAGACAGCCTCCATCTGCCTCATTATAGAGAATCTTCCGTCAGGGGCTCCGTCTGAATCATGTATTTCAGAGATTTACATGGAAACCCTGGCATAAGCACTCAGCACAGGATAATCGTGAGCAGAGCCATACTTCGATCTTTGGGAGGCAGAATGAACAAATCAGCAACAGGTGAAGAATTAGTTTAATTTTTTTACGTCGTTCCTTGTGATACAAGTTATTAGACGACTATTCTTCGGGTCGGTGTGATTACAGTGATATCAGTTTATATTGGTTTAGGTTTGGTTGTTGTCACACAAAAAAAAGCAAACACGTTTTTTGCATATTTTGAGAGCTATAATTTTTCTATATTCCTGCCAACAGGGAGGGCTTTTTTTTTGCAGAGCGAGTTGGTTTTTATTGGTGGCATTTTAGGGCACAACATTTTTTGATTGCCTTCTCTTCTGATTTTGGGGAGGCAGAATGAAGAGCCAGTAATTCTGGAATTGTTTTTTGTGCTGTTCACCATGTGGTAAAAGTGATAAGGCAGCTTTATTTTTTAGTATGATTTCAGCAATACCATTATTTATATTGGTCTTTCTGATAAGTTTTTTTCCACTTTCTTTCCAGTGGTATGATGAAAAACCACACTTTTGCCATTTTTTATGGCGTCCACTGTATGGGTTAACTAGTTTGACAGTTTTATAGATCACAAGTGTGTACCCATTTTGATTTTACATAGTTTGTTGGTGTAGTATTTATTGTGTATTTTTTTCCTGAGTCCCTCTATGGGATTTTAACTTATTTCACTGACCACTTGTCTCATGCATTGCAATGCACCAGCACGGCAGTGAATGGGACATGATATCACAGGCAGAATGCTTGTTACACCCTGCCTATGGCAGGGTCTAACAGGCCGCTGTACCTGGCACACCAGGTGGTCACTGCTTGACCTCTGGGTGCCATGACAGCCATCAGCTCCTTGTGATTTAATCATGGGGGTGAGAGGGAGCCTACTGCCTCAACCTTCTAAATGCTGGTAGCGATCGCAGGATCTGAATTGTTAATCAGCCAGGGGTGGTATGAGCACAGGCTGTTACCGCAGGAGCTCTGCTGTCAGCCGAGTCGAGCTCCCAGCGGTGATTGTGCTTAAATCAGTCAGATCGACTGACCAATGTCAGCTATCAGAGCAGGGACTGTTGAAATGCCGCCCCCCCCCCCTAGCCATGACTGTCAGTGACCATTGTCAGCAAGGAGCTTTTTAAAGTCATGATATGTATAGCATGTCATGATGCGAGAACACACCTGCTCATGACGCACTATACAATGCATTGGTTGTAAAGGGGTTAAACAAAGCACAGCTGAATGAATAGCTAATAGGAGGCGAGTAGTCCAAAAGTCATGTGCCCATCTGCTTATGTCTTTTGCTATGTACACACCCTCCTGTTAAAGAAGTTGTCTACTACTTTCACATTAATGCCCCATCCGTAGGATAGGTCATCAATGTCTGATCGGCTGAGGTCCCGCACTTGGCACCCCTGCTGATCAGCTGTTATTGGTGCCAGAAGTGCTTACTTGTGGAGCTTGGCTGTCAAGTTGCAGTGGCCACCGCAGGGTATTGCACATCCACCTCCTATTCAATTCATTGCAGGCGGATGTAGTGGCTGCCGTGGGGTACTATACAACTAGATGGCCAAGCTCCACAAGTAAGCACTTCCAGTCAGCAATTGCCAATAACAACTGATTGGCAGAGGTGCCCCAGCTGAACAGACATTGATGGCCTAACCTACAGATGAGGCATCAAAGTAAAAGTAGTGGACAAAGTCTTTAAACCAAGAGTGGGTAAAAGGCAGCAGGGACATTCCCCTTGGACTAATCGCCTTATCCAAGGCCCCACTCAGCCATGTTTTTGTCTGATATGCCAGTGTAAATCATACCATTGTGATGTAGGAGCCAGACTAAGTCATACTGCCTGTTCAGGCAGCAATTTTGTACTCAAAATGACTAATGCCTTCAATGGCACAGACACTGGTCAATTCACACACTTGTAAATGGCACCCATACTGTGGATCAGCTTATATAAGGACAACTTGTAGAATGCCAATTGACTACAGAGCAAGAAAGTTCCCGAGGCAGCTCCATGCTGAAATATATTGTAATTACAGAGTTACCTAAACTATAGTAAATAAGTTAGAGGAATTCACAGAACGTTTGGTTTTCAACTATTCACTTGCCAATTACAGGGATTTAACCACTGAACCACACCACCCCCAGTAGCCTGCAGTGTCCTGTTTGCATGGGGCAAGTGTCAAGCTCTTGCACCTCCACTCAAGTTGATTGTGTATGAGACTGCCTGCTTGAGCAGTTAGTTTGTTGGCATCACTGGGGTAAAAGTCAGACCTTCAATGATCCATAGATAACAGAATTTTCAATTTAGGTAGAATAGCATTTCAAGGCTAAAGGGCAGGCAACGATAAATATTTTACCATTTTTTGGAGAAATGGACTGCAAACATTTCCTGTAACTTAAAACAATCAGATCACTCACCCTCCCCAGATCCAGCACTTTATGGGGCTACTTCGATTTTAGCTGTAGTGGTGACATAACAGCAACCACGCAAAGAACCGCTGCAGCTAGTCACCGATCTCAGCAGCTTGTGCCATAGACATTGGTCGAGCCAATGAGCTCAGCAAATTGGCTTCAGTAATGTGAGCTGTCAACATGAAGGCACTGCTGCAGCAAGAAAAGCCTTCGCTGGACCTGGGGAGGATGAGTAATCTGATTTTTATTTTGCAGCACAGAAATTTTGGTCTGCACTAAAAAACCTCTGAAACCACACAATTTTTTTGTACAGAAAATAGTGTTTTACAGTAATAGCAGAATAAATGGGATTGCTATAAACAAAGTGACTATTTTTTGTGATTTGATTTCTGAAAACTCATTCTTACCACATTGGTAAGCCAATTTGATCTCAAAACACATGTAAGATTTACATATTGGTACTATATTTCTCATGCAAAAGAAATAAAAACGTGAAAACAGATTCCTGATGGCTTTAGACGTTGCCCCAATTAGCAGATGTTACTTACAAAGTGACTGAGAAACCACTTAAAGAACACTGTTCAATGAAGGAACTTTTTCCCCCAGTACCATTGTTGCTAGTGGTTGTAATGGTTACAGGGACAGAACATTCTGATCAGAGTGGTGATAACACTACCCATTATGTGCAGCATACCAACAGTAAACCATAGCAAGCTCCTACCATGCAGGCTCCACTCAGGAAATCTCACCATATTCCCGTCTAATGAGCAGTAGAATGTAGGGGCAGCGACCCTGATTGCAGTGAGGTGTCACTTACTGGTGGTGTGATAAAAGCACAGCCTTATCAGGAGATTATGACTAACAAACCTGATGACAGGTAGTCCAACCAACACACAAAGCACTGGCAGATCTGCAGCAGATAAAACAGGGATATTTATCAAAACTGCAGCAAGAAGCTCAGTAAGTATCAGTGTCTGTGTCCCTACAACATGCTGCTCTCGGATGGGGTAGTAGTAACCTGGTGACACGTTCCCCTGATGCACAAGCCGAGGACAGATCAGTGACAAGCGCAGGTTCCTATAGGGGGCAGAGGACCCGGTGTGACAGCACAATGGAGGCGGTAATCCCCGCCAGCAGATTAGCGGACAAGCCCGGACACGTCCCATCACCGCCTCCATCCAACAGGTCTTCACCCGGAGCAGATTACATCGTCTACAATCCGGATTAGACCCGCCTGGTGACAGCACAATGCAGATGGCAGGAGCACGCAGCGGAGCAGACATGGCGGCCGTGCTAGGTACAGCAGACATATGCACGGGTGGAGATACTTACAGGGCTATGCTTACTCATTGAAGATTGTAGCTTAATCATACAGCCGGTCCCTAGGAAGAATCGCGGGTGGAGCCGTGGGGCGGCCGCTGGTGGAGCATACAGCAGACTGCGGTGTCCCGTAGCTAGGGCGCGGTGGTGTAGGCTCCTGTGACGGGCTGGATTCGGCCCCGACCTCCTCTCGCTGCCTTCTCCTCCGTGACCACTAACCACCATGGGACGCGGCTCACGCACGACTCACACTTACGCCGGGCTGCCTGTGTCACAAAGGCAGCATTATATAGCCCTAGTGACGTGTCCGCCCTCCCGACCAATCACTGCGCACCTCGCTGCCAGGAAAGGGGAGTTACGGCGCGAGACGTGCCTCCTTGACGTCAGTGCGCTAAAAGCCGGTGCGAACTGGTTGAACAATCAAAGAGCCCACGTCGTGTGTGCTGGGGGGAAGGGCGCTGCGGAAGTGGCCGTGTGATAAGGTGGGGTGAGCCCTACCGGTGTGGAATGGAGGATTGTGGGAGAATAAGACTGACACCGGCGATAACGACCACAAAGCGTTTTCTGTCTGTGACTGGAATCTGTGTTGCAGCTGGTTGCCGTAGTGGCCAATCAGATTGCAACTCGCATGTCTCCATGGCAGGTTAGAAGAGCTGATTGGTCGCTTCTGAGCTTGTTACCACACAGGCTGTCGCTTCTCTGTCTGTGGGGAACCGAACCAGAACCTAATGTACATGTGTCGGGGTGTGACTGCCAGAGCAGAGAATGGGTTAATAAGCAAATAGCCTCGTTATTGATTTGTGTGACCGCTGCCTCTAATCACTGGTCACATGCCAGCTCCACTCAGACAAGTGATTGGCTGCTGCAGTCACCTGACTCGTACGGAGGGGAGCGGAGTGTGTTTTTAATTGTTAAACCCATTCCTTAGGCCACATTCACACGTACAGCATTTGGTGAGTTTTTTTTACCTCAGTATTTGTAAGCCAAAACCAGGAGTGGAAAAGTATAATAGAAACACGTCACCACTTCTGTATTTATCACCCACTCCTGGTTATGGCTTACAAATACTGAGGTAAAAAACTCACCGAATACTGAACGTCTGAACGTGGCTTTATTTTTAGCTAAATTTATAGAAATCCCTATAAAATAAAAAGCTTTGGTGTATTTCCCTGAGGAGTGAGAGATGGCAGCATACATTTCGTCTGCCAGCCCCCCTTGTCAGTGTTGGATACGAGCTTGTTGATCAGATGATACCGTTTTCCTTGCATCGGATTCAGATGTCTACAATTGAGGTCCATGCTTGTACCTCTGCCCGGCCGCGGGTCTCCTGCCCTGAGCTGTCTCTTAGCCATATATCACCCAGTTCATGATGGTGTATTTGCCGTAAAACCCCTCTAAGTGTCACAAAATATTTGCACAAAACAAAGCGTTTCGGCCAACTGCACCAAAGTGGGCAGAATTGTGACATAATTTACTCCAGAAATGTCACTTCTCTTTATCGGCCCCATAGATTATATGGACAGAAGTATCGGGGCACTCCTCTTATTGATTAAATTCAGGTTTGTTATTCAGTCCTACAGGTGTATAATCAGGCCCGTAGCCATATGTTCTGCCTAACATTGCGCAAGAATGTCTCTTTCTAACGAGCTCAATGACCATGAGCGTGGTCTCATTATAGGACTTCTCCAATGTAAAGAGTCAAATCGAGCAATTTCTTCCCTTCTAAATGTTCAACTACCACTATTATTTATTTTTACAGCTCCTTTAATTCCATGCTGCCATAAGGGTTACGTACATACAGTGAAGGAAATAAGTATTTGATCCCTTGCTGTTTTTGTAAGTTTGCCCACTGACTAAGACATGAACAGTCTATAACGTTAAGGGTAGGTTAATTTCAACATTGAAAAATAGAATATATCCCAAAAAATCAAGAAAACCACATTGTATAAATTAGATACATTTATTTGCATTATGCAGTGAGAAATAAGCATTTGATCCCCTACAAACCATTATGAGTTCTGGCTCCTACAGACCAGTTAGACGCTCCTAATCAACTCGTTACCTGCAGTAAAGACAGCTGTCTTACATAGTCACCTGTATAAAAGACTCCTGTCCACAGACTTAATTAATCAGTCAGACTCTAACCTCTACAACATGGGCAGGACCAAAGAGCTTTCTAAGCATATCAGGGACAAGATCATAGACCTGCACAAAACTGGAATGGGCTACAAAAGCATAAGTAAGACGCTGGGTGAGAAAGAGACAACTGTTGGTCCAATAATAAGAAAATGGAAGAAATACAAAAGGACTGTCAATCGACATTAATCTGGGGCACCATGCAAAAATCTCACCTCGTGGGGTATCCTTGATCATGAGATAGGTGAGAGATCAGCCTAAAACTACACGGGGGGGAACTTGTTAATGATCTCAAGGCAGCTGGGACCACAGTCGCCAAGAAAACCATTTGTAACACATTACGCCATAAAGGTTTAAAATCCTGCAGTGCCCGCAAGGTCCCCCTGCTCAAGAAGGCACATGTACAGGCCATCTGAAGTTTGCCAGTGAACACCTGGATAATTCTGTGAGTTATTTGGAGAAGGTGCTGTGGTCAAATGAGAGAAAAATTGAGCTCTTTGACATTAACTCAACTCGCCGTGTTTGGAGGAAGAAGAAGGATGAGTACAACCTTAAGAACATCGTCCGAAGCATGGTGGGGGAAACATTATACTTTGGGGGTGCTGTTCTGCAAAGGAGACATGACAACTGCACCGTACTGAAGGAAAATGGATGGGGACATGTATAGCGAGATTTTGGCCAACAATCTCCTTCCCTTAGTAAGAGCATTGAAGATGGGTCGTGGCTGGGTCTTCCAGCAAGACATTGACCCAAAACATACAGTCAAGGCAACAAAGGAGTGGCTCAAAAGAAGCACAGTAAGGTCATGGAGCTTAAAATTATAGACTGTTCATGTCTTTGTCAGTGGGCAAACTTACAAAAGCAGCAAGGTATCAAATACTTATTTCCTTCACTGTATACTTTTATAGTATACAAGTACAGTAAACCAACTAAAAGTGACAGACTGGTGGAAAGGAGGAGGAGAGGATCCTCTCGGGCTTACAACCTACAGGGTAATGGGGAGAAGACAGTAGATCGGAGGGTTGGAGTACCTTCAGAGGTGGCTGCGTGGTCATTGCAGGCTGTAGGCTTTCCTGAAGAGATGAGATCCAGGTGCATCTCACTAAATTAGAATATCATCAAAAAGTTAATTTATTTCAGTTCTTCAATACAAAAAGTGAAACTCATATTATGTAGAGTCATTACAGAGTGATCTATTTCAAGTGTTTATTTCTGTTAATGATGATTATGGCTTACAGCCAATAAAAACACAAACGTCATCTCAGTAAATTAGAATAATTTATAACAGCTTGAAAAATGTTTTTAACCCCTTTAAAGCCCAAGACGTACTAATACATATCTGCGCCCTGGGACTTAAGAGCCAGATACGTATTAGTACGTCAAGGCGATCGCGCCCGCACACAGGTTGTGCGGGCACGATCGCCGCCGGGTGTCAGCTGATTGTCACAGCTGACACCCGGTGCTATGTGCTGGGAGCGGTCCCGCACCACTCCCGGCGCATTAACCTCCGCAATGCTGCGGTCGAAGTCGATCGCGGCATTGCGGTGGCAAGGGGAGGTGATTGGGATACTCACCGCTCCTGCCGGCGTCCATCGCTGTCTGCCGCGGCTTCCCGGATGTTGCCATGACGACCTGATGTCATCATGACAACATCCGGGTCACCAGACAGCAGGAAGATTCTTTGGTCATGCGCAGTGCATGACCAAAGCATATTCTGCATCTGCAGCGCTGACAGCATGTATAGCACAGGGATGGTGCTCCATCCCTATGCTGTACAGGTGATCAGAATAAAAAAAAGTGAAACTCTCATAGTGGGACAAAGAATAAAAGTAAAAAAAGTGTTAAAAAAAAAAAAAGTGTAAAAATATAAAAAATAAATCAACCAAAATAAAAATATAATGTACCCATCAATAAATATTATTATGAAGGAAAAAAAACAAAACAATAAAAGTACACATATTTGGTATCGCCACATCTGGAACGACCTGAGCTATAAAAATGTGCCACTAGTTAACCCCTTTAGTGAACATGGTAAAAAAAATAAAAAACGAAGCAAAAACATTGCTTTATGATCATACTGCCCATCAAAAAATGGAATAGCACGCGATCAAAAAGACGAATATAAATAAAAATCGTACCGCTGAAAACGTCATCTTGTCGCGCAAAAAAACAAGCTGCCATACAGCTCCATTAGCCGAAAAATAAAAAAGTTATAGCTCTCAGAATAAAGCGATGCAAAAAAAAAAATTTTTCTATAAAATACCTTTTATTGTGTAAAAGCGCCAAAACATAGAAAAACTATATAAATGTGGTAACGCTGTAAACATACTAACCCGAAGAATAAAGCTACCTTATCAATTTTACCACACGCGGAACAGCATAAAAGAAACAATTCCTGAATTGTTGTTTTTTGTTTATTCTGTCTCCCAAAAATCGGAATAGAAAGCGATCAAAAAATGGCACCAATAAAAACGTAAACTCATTGCGCAAAAAAACAAGCCGTCACATGACTCTGTCGGCCAAAATCTGGAAAAATTATAGCTCTCAAAATATGGCAATGCAAAAACTAGATTTTACAAAAAAATGCGTCTTTTAGTGTGTGACAGCTGTCAATCATAAAAACCCGATATGATTCTGGTATCGCTGTAATCGCACCGACCCGAAGAATAAAGTCGTCTAATCACTTATACCGCACGAGGAACGGCATAAAAAATAAACTCTAGGGTTAGGGTTGTGCTAGGGTTAGGGTTGGGCTAGGTTTAGGGTTGGGCTAGGGTTGGGGTTAGGGTTGTGCTAAGATTGGGGTTAGGGTTTGGGATCAGGTAGGGTTAGGGTTGGGCTACGGTTGGGGTTGGGTTAGGGGTGGGCTAGGGTTGGGGTTAGGGTTGGGATTTTTTTCAACAGTAAAAAAAAAGATGACGATATGGCGACTAGTGTTGAGCGCAAGTGCTCACTACTTGAGTTTGCATCGGGTGCTCGGGTATGCACTGAGTATCGCGGGTGCTCAAGTGACATGCTCGAGTCTCCGCCCCATGTGCTTCGTGGCCAAAAAAACCTCGCTGGGATTGCCTGCCATGCACGAGCATGTTTTTTTTTCGGTGTCTAATAACCGTGAAACATGTGGGCGGGGACTCGAGCATGTCACTCGAGCACCCGCGATACATGGTGCATACCCGAGTACCCGATGCGAACTCAAGTAGCAAGCACTTGCGCTCAAGACTTATGACAACTTATTCAATATGATGACCTAATGTTATCAAATTCTGTGTCGTACCTCTGGGTTCAAAATGTTCACTATACCCCTTTATAAAATCCATGAGGGGTGTAGTTTCCAAAATGGGGTCACTTGTGGGGGGCTTCCACTATTTAGGCACATAAGGGGCTTTCCAAACGTGACATGGCGTCCGCTCTCGATTCCAGCCAATTTTGCGTTCAAAAAGTCACACAGTGCTCCTTCCCTTCTGAACTCTGCCGTGCGCCCAAACACTGTATTTTGGGGTATGGCGTACTCAGGAGAAATTGCACAAATGTTTTTGGGGTCCATTTTCTCCTCTTACCCCTGTGAAAATAAAAAAATTGGGGCTAAAACATCATTTTTGTGGAAAAAGTTTGATTTTTTTATTTTCACAGCTCCATGTTATCAACTTCTGTAAAGAACTTAGGGGTTCAGGGTGCTCACCACACATCTAGATAAGTTCCCTGAGGGGTCTAGTTTCCAAAATGGTGTCACTTGTGGGGGGTTTCCACTGTTTAGGCACATCAGGGGCACATCCGCTAATTATTCAAGTAAATTTTACATTCAAAAAATGAAATGGCTCTCCTTCCCTTCCGAACCCTCCCGTGCGCCCCAACAGTGGTTTTCCCCCACATATGGGGTATCTGCTTACTCTGGAGAAATTGCACAACAAACTGCATGGTGCAATTTCTCCTATTACCCTTATGAAAATGCAAAATTGGGGGCTGAAAAACATTTTTGTGGGAAAAATGTGAACATTTTATTTTTACGGCTCAATGTTATAAACTTCTGTGAAGCACCTGGGGGTTCAAGGTGCTCAACACACATCTAGATAAGTTCCTTGAGGGGTCTAGTTTCCAAAATGGTGTCACTTGTTGGGGGTTTCCACTGTTTAGGCACATCAGGGGCTCCCAAAACGCAACATGGCGTCCGCTAATTATTCAAGCGAATTTTACATTCAAAAAGTCAAATGGCGTACCTTCCCTTCCGAACCCTGCCGTGCATCCAAACAGTGTTTTTTCCCCATATATGCGGTATCTGCGTTCTCAGGGGAAGTTGCACAACAAATTTTGGGGTCCATTTTTTCCTGTTACCCCTGTGAAAATAAAAAAAATTGGGTCTAAAGTAACATTTTTGTGAAAAAAGTTAAATGTTAATTTTTTTCTTCCACATTCCAAAAATTCTGAAGGGTTAATAAAATTTATGAAAGTGGTTTTGAACACCTTGAGGGGTGCAGTTTTTATAATGGTGTCACTTTTGGGTATTTTCTGTCAAAAAGACCCCTCAAAGTGATTTCAAATGTGATGTGGTCCCTAAAAAAAATGGTTTTGTAAATTTTGTTGGAAAAATGAGAAATCGCTGATCAACTTTTAACCCTTATAGCTCCCTAAGAAAAATAAATGTTGGTTCCAAAATTGTGCTAATGTAAAGTAGACATGTGGGAAATGTTATTTATTAACTATTTTGTGTGACATACAGTACAGACCAAAAGTTTGGACACACCTCATTTAAAGATTTTTCTGTATGTTCATGACTATAAAAATTGTACATTCACACTGAAGGCATCAAAACTATGAATTAACACATGTGGAATTATATACTTAATAAAAAAGTGTGAAACAACTGAAAATATGTCTTATATTCTAGGTTCTTCAAAGTAGCCACCTTTTGCTTTGATGACTGCTTTGCACACTCTTGGCATTCTCTTGATGAGCTTCAAGAGGTAGTCACCGGAAATGGTCTTCCAACAATCTTGAAGGAGTTCCCAGAGATGCTTAGCACTTGTTGGCCCTTTTGCCTTTACTCTGCTGTCCAGCTCACCCCAAACCATCTCGATTGGGTTCAGGTCTGGTGACTGTGGAGTCCAGGTCATCTGGCGTAGCACCCCATCACTCTCCTCCTTGGTCAAATAGCCCTTACACAGTCTGAGGGTGTGTTTGGGGTCATTGTCCTGTTGAAAAATAAATGATGGTCCAACTAAACGCAAACCGGATGGAATAGCGTGCCGCTGCAAGACGCTGTGGTAGCCATGCTGGTTCAGTATGCCTTCAATTTTGAATAAATCCCCAACAGTGTCACCAGCAAAGCACCCCCACACCATCACACCTCCTCCTCCATGCTTCACGGTGGGAACCAGGCCTGTAGAGTCCATCCGTTCACCTTTTCTGCGTCGCACAGAGACACGGTGGTTGGAACCAAAGATCTCAAATTTGGACTCATCAGACCAAAGCACAGATTTCCACTGGTCTAATGTCCATTCCTTGTGTTCTTTAGCCCAAACAAGTCTATTCTGCTTGTTGCCTGTCCTTAGCAGTGGTTTCTTAGCAGCTATTTTACCATGAAGGCCTGCTGCACAAAGTCTCCTCTTAACAGTTGTTGAAGAGATGATTCTGCTGCTAGAACTCTGTGTGGCATTGACCTGGTCTCTAATCTGAGCTGCTGTTAACCTGTGATTTCTGAGGCTGGTGACTCGGATAAACTTATCCTCAGAAGCAGAGGTGACTCTTGGTCATCCTTTCCTGGGGCGGTCCTCATGTGAGCCAGTTTCTTTGTAGCTTTTGATGGTTTTTGCAACTGCACTTTAAGACACATTCAAAGTTTGCCCAATTTTTTCGGACTTAAAGCAAGGATGGCCACTCGTTTTTCTTTACTTAGCTGCTTTTTTCTTGCCATAATACAAATTCTAACAGTCTATTCAGTAGGACTATCAGCTGTGTATCCACCTGACTTCTGCACAACACAACTGATGGTCCCAACCCCATTTATAAGGCAAGAAATCCCACTTATTAAACCTGACAGGGCACACCTGTGAAGTGAAAACCATTTCCGGTGACTACCACTTGAAGCTCATCAAGAGAATGCCAAGAGTGTGCAAAGCAGTCATCAAAGCAAAAGGTGGCTACTTTGAAGAACCTAGAATATAAGACATATTTTCAGTGGTTTCACACTTTTTTGTGTGTTAATTCATAGTTTTGATGCCTTCAGTGTGAATGTACAATTTTCATAGTCATGAAAATACAGAAAAATCTTTAAATGAGAAGGTGTGTCCAAACTTTTGGTCTGTACTGTATCTCTCTGATTTAAGAGCATAAAAATTCAAATTTTGAAAATTGCGAAATTTTAACAATTTTCGCCAAATTTCCGTTCTTTTCACAAATAAACGCCAGTGATATCGAAGAAATTTTACCACAATCATGAAGTACATTATGTCAAGAAAAAGCAGTCTCAGATTCAGGGGGATCCGTTGAAGCGTTCCAGAGTAATTACCTCATAAAGTGACAGTGGTCAGAATTGTAAAAATTGGCCTGGTCATTAACGTGCAAACCACCTTGGGTTGTAAAGGGGTTAAAATCCGAAATGATGCCCTACTGAAATGTTTGTTAAGTAAATGCACTCAATACTTGGTCGGGGGATCCTTTAGCATCAATTACTGCATCAATGTGGCGTGGCTTGGAGGTGATCAGCCTGTGGCACTGCTGAGGTGTTACGGAAGTCCAGATTGCTTTGATAGCAGCCTTCAGCATTGTTGGGTCTGGTGTTTCTCATCTTCCTCTTGACAATACCCCATAGATTTTCTATGGGGTTAGGTGCATGCAAGTTTGCTGACCAATCAAGCACAGTGAAAAGTGGTTTTTAAACCAGGTATTGGTACTTTTGGCAGTGTGGACAGGTGCCAAGTCCTGCTGGAGTATGAAATTTCCATCTCCAAAAAGCTTGTCGGCGTGAAGTTCTCTAAAATTTCCTGGTAGACATCTGTGCTGACCTTGATCTTGATAAAACAGAGTGGACCTACACCAGCAGATGATATGGCTCCCCAAACCATCACTGATTTTGGAAACCTCACACTAGACCTCAAGCAGCTTGGATTGTGTGCCTCTCCACTCTTCCTCCAGACTCTGGGACCTTGATTTCCAAAAGAAAATTGGTACTCTGGGACCTTGTGGAGTGTGTCAATGACTGCCTTCTGGACATCTGTCAAGTCAGCAGTCTTCCCCATGATTGTGGAGCCTACTGAAACAGACTAAGGGACCTTTTTAAATGCTTAGGAAGCCTTTGCAGGTGTTTTTTGCTAATCATTTTAATTTACTGAGATAATGACTTTTGTGTTTTTATTGGCTGTAAGCCATAATCCTCAACATTAACAGAAATAAACACTTGAAATACATCACTCTGTTTGTAATGACTCTATATAGTATATGAGTTTCACTTTTTGTATTGAAGAACTGATATAAAATAACTTTTTGATGATATTCTAATTTAGTGAGATGCACCTGTAAGTTTTCAGGTTGCATCTGAAGTTTTTTATAGAAGGGGACAATCAGATGTGCTAAGGCACTGAATTCCAGGAGATGGGGGATATTGGAAGTGATTGGGTGAGGAATGTACGAGAGTGGAGGAGAGAAAGAGGTCAGTGAGGACCGGAGATTATGTGTAGGGAGGTATCAGGAGATTAGTGTGGAGGAGACAGAATGGATGACCTGGTAAATCATTGTTAGCAATTGAAACTGGATTAGCTGGGGAGTTCTGAGTCAGTGAAGGGATTGGCAGAGGGCGGATACAAAGGAGTAGTGAGAGGAGATGTGGATTAATCAGGCAGTGGAGTTAAGCATGTATTGGAAAGGTGCGAGAGTGTTGGGAGGCCGCAGAGGAGGCAATCGCTGTATATTAGGTGGGAGATGATGAGGGCTTGCACTAACATTTTTGTTGATTCAGGGTTTATGGAAGGCGGGAACCACAAGAACTCATTAACAAAGTGACAGATTATATATAGTAACAGCGTAGGATCACCATGGCTGTCTTCGAGAAAATGGGCTCCATGGATTGACAAATCATGCTTTTCTATGTGGCAGTTTGATGGATGACTCTGGTGTGGCAAATGCCAGGAGAATGTTACTGCCTGACTGCAGTGTGCCAGCTATAGAGTTTGGTGGAGGAGGGATAGTTCTATGGCATTGTTTTTCAGGGGTTGGCTTAGGCCCTTTAGTTGCATAAAGGGAAATTTTAATGCCTCAGCATACCTAGACATTTTGGACTGTTGTATATTTCCAATTTTGTGGAAACAGATTGGGAAAGGCTCTTTTCTGTTCCCCTTAGACTGTACTCCAAGTCCATGAAGACCTGGTTGGGCAAGTTTGGTTTTGAAAAACTTGAGTGATTGCTATGCATTGTGAGGATTCTCTGGACACGGCGGTCATGTGCAAGATATGCATGATCCCTGCCACATTCCGACTAGATGGGCGGTGCAGCCTCATTCAATGCAAGTGTGTTGAGTGAGGCCGGAAATAGTCTAGTCAGAATGTAGCTGGAAGTATACATGTCACATACTTGCAGTCACATGACTGCCATTCCAGGCTCTGGAGAACCCTCATAGTGCACGCTATGTGAGGATTCATAAGGCTGCAGTCACATAAAATCACTTTATTACTAGATTTGTAGTTTGACTGGACAACCCCTTTAATGACTATGGATTTATAATGGGATGTCATAAAAGCTCCTGTAGGTGTAATGTGTATGTGTCCCAATAATTTGCCAATATAGTGTATGAGTTAGTTAGTTCTGGTCTGGATACTTGCTGTCAAAGCACGGATCTTTTATGGTTGAAAGGCAGGAATGCTGGGTGAGGTGTGAGATCATTACATATTATTTGTACCTTTGCCCTAGGTTAATATAATTGAATAAACCAGACAATGTGAACTGAGGTCTAAGATGGCAGACATACAAGAAACAGAGGCATGTTCACACTAGCAAAAAAGAAGCAAGACAAAAATATATCTCATACCCTACCATAATTATATATAAATGTAAAGCAAAATTGCATAATAAATATAGGGTACTTAGTGAACTATTTTTGATCAAAAAAAGTATACAAGCCGTCCCACCAGCGGCAAGGTGACCCTAAATTGGGACGGTACCTATACTGCCTATATTAAAAACCTTACTGTATATCAAAGTTGAAGTAATGCATATAAAAGGGTAGACAAATAGGACCGGGTCCCAACTCCAGACCACCTAGGCCCGTGGTAAGCTACATATATACCAATCAGCTCAACAAAGGGCATGCCACACCCTTAAATTGCACAGAATGCAAACAAGTCAAAAAACCAGACAATGTGAACTGAGGTCTAAGATGGCAGACATACAAGAAACAGAGGCATGTTCACACTAGCAAAAAAGAAGCAAGACAAAAATATATCTCATACCCTACCATAATTATATATAAATGTAAAGCAAAATTGCATAATAAATATAGGGTACTTAGTGAACTATTTTTGATCAAAAAAAGTATACAAGCCGTCCCACCAGCGGCAAGGTGACCCTAAATTGGGACGGTACCTATACTGCCTATATTAAAAACCTTACTGCATATCAAAGTTGAAGTAATGCATATAAAAGGGTAGACAAATAGGACCGGGTCCCAACTCCAGACCACCTAGGCCCGTGGTAAGCTACATATATACCAGTCAGCTCAACAAAGGGCATGCCACACCCTTAAATTGCACAGAATGCAAACAAGTCAAAAAACCAGACAATGTGAACTGAGGTCTAAGATGGCAGACATACAAGAAACAGAGGCATGTTCACACTAGCAAAAAAGAAGCAAGACAAAAATATATCTCATACCCTACCATAATTATATATAAATGTAAAGCAAAATTGCATAATAAATATAGGGTACTTAGTGAACTATTTTTGATCAAAAAAAGTATACAAGCCGTCCCACCAGCGGCAAGGTGACCCTAAATTGGGACGGTACCTATACTGCCTATATTAAAAACCTTACTGTATATCAAAGTTGAAGTAATGCATATAAAAGGGTAGACAAATAGGACCGGGTCCCAACTCCAGACCACCTAGGCCCGTGGTAAGCTACATATATACCAATCAGCTCAACAAAGGGCATGCCACACCCTTAAATTGCACAGAATGCAAACAAGTCAAAAAACCAGACAATGTGAACTGAGGTCTAAGATGGCAGACATACAAGAAACAGAGGCATGTTCACACTAGCAAAAAAGAAGCAAGACAAAAATATATCTCATACCCTACCATAATTATATATAAATGTAAAGCAAAATTGCATAATAAATATAGGGTACTTAGTGAACTATTTTTGATCAAAAAAAGTATACAAGCCGTCCCACCAGCGGCAAGGTGACCCTAAATTGGGACGGTACCTATACTGCCTATATTAAAAACCTTACTGTATATCAAAGTTGAAGTAATGCATATAAAAGGGTAGACAAATAGGACCGGGTCCCAACTCCAGACCACCTAGGCCCGTGGTAAGCTACATATATACCAATCAGCTCAACAAAGGGCATGCCACACCCTTAAATTGCACAGAATGCAAACAAGTCAAAAAAACAGACAATGTGAACTGAGGTCTAAGATGGCAGACATACAAGAAACAGAGGCATGTTCACACTAGCAAAAAAGAAGCAAGACAAAAATATATCTCATACCCTACCATAATTATATATAAATGTAAAGCAAAATTGCATAATAAATATAGGGTACTTAGTGAACTATTTTTGATCAAAAAAAGTATACAAGCCGTCCCACCAGCGGCAAGGTGACCCTAAATTGGGACGGTACCTATACTGCCTATATTAAAAACCTTACTGTATATCAAAGTTGAAGTAATGCATATAAAAGGGTAGACAAATAGGACCGGGTCCCAACTCCAGACCACCTAGGCCCGTGGTAAGCTACATATATACCAATCAGCTCAACAAAGGGCATGCCACACCCTTAAATTGCACAGAATGCAAACAAGTCAAAAAACCAGACAATGTGAACTGAGGTCTAGGTGGTCTGGAGTTGGGACCCGGTCCTATTTGTCTACCCTTTTATATGCATTACTTCAACTTTGATATACAGTAAGGTTTTTAATATAGGCAGTATAGGTACCGTCCCAATTTAGGGTCACCTTGCCGCTGGTGGGACGGCTTGTATACTTTTTTTGATCAAAAATAGTTCACTAAGTACCCTATATTTATTATGCAATTTTGCTTTACATTTATATATAATTATGGTAGGGTATGAGATATATTTTTGTCTTGCTTCTTTTTTGCTAATATAATTGAATGCAAGGAAAAGAGGACATAGGATACTCACCCTCTCACTTGAAACTCTCACAAAAGTTACTTACTCATCCTCATTCAATATGTTGCCTAATAGAATATGGAGCAGTTGGGGCAATGACTTAGGCTCACAATAAACCTTGAATACCACCAAAGAACCAAAATAGGCGTATGAAGTCTCTTAAAATACCAAGTTTATTAAATTAAAAAATTAAAAATAAATACATTTTAAACAGAGTAACCCAATGAGGGACTACATTCAATGTAATAGCACCATTATATGTTGAATGGCTATTAACATGTCAATGCTACATTATGTCCGTATTTGTTCACATAAGTACTGTATGTGGGACTTTTTAGTCCATTTTGGTAAAATTAAAGCCTTAATGGTACAACATCCGATTTGAGAATAAGTTAACACTTACATGTCTATCAGGCTGATGTATCATGTGGTCACAGTCATGTACTCATATTTTGGGCTGCCCAGAGAGCATCCGCATCCTATTTGCACAGAGGGATCAAGTTGAGTTTTTCCACAGTTGACTTATAATGACTTATAGACCTTTGAGCATGTGGCTTCATATGACACAATGTTTGTAAGGGATGAGTTAAGATGAGCTGTGAGTACATATAACTAGATACACATAGCTTATCTAAGAACTTACTGGGTGTCAACAAACTGTTTTCACATTACTCATTGTCTGCTCTAGTGGACAACTCAGAGCGCATCACAATCTTCTAGCAACTGACCTGCTCAGTTATTTATTATGTACCAACAAATGAGCAATGTTTAATTAAATGTCTCCTTGTATGGATAACCCATTTTGCAATTTACAGATGCAAATGTAAAATCTATCGCTTTTGGAAAGATGTGTATTTGATTATATTTGATTATTTTTCTGTGGTCAATCTTATAAATGACTATGCCTCTTATCAAAAGTACAATTTCCCCTGTGTATTCAGTATTCAGTTGATAATTTCGATCCAAATTATGCCAATGATATTCAGTTTAAATACATGGCTTATTGGGCAAACACTATAGCCCTTCCCTTTCCCTCTCATTGGCCACGCCGTGAATTATATGACCTAATTTGTCCCCTCTTTTTAGGGTAAATATCCGGCATCCTAAAATTGACCTAAACATTACACTAAACATTGCCACATTGGGTGCCATCCTTATAATTGGATATTTAGAGACTGTGTCTCTCGAAGCGCTGCAGTCCTGTCTCTTAATGTTACTTGCGTTCCACTGGTGCGCTGCACAGCTACCCCTGTGCCTGGTGGTGACTTCACTTCTGGTTTGCGTTCCACAGAACTGTGTCTCTCGAATCACAGCATTCCTGTCTCTTAATGTCACTTGCGTTTCACAGGTGCATTCCACTGCCACCTCGCGACCGGAGGTGATGTCATGCATGCGTTCCACCATGAATAGGCATCCGGAAATGACAATTTCCAACGCTATGTAGTTTTAAAGTGTGGCATGATAGGTGGTATATTTTTTATATACTAGAGCACTCATTTTGAAACTGGTGTACCTGTGTATGTTCAATGTTGATTATTTTGTGTTGTTTTGGTGTTTGTTTTGTTTGTATTTTATTTGACCTAATAAAGGTTAAGTTTTAATTCCCACCTATTGCTATTTACTGTAAATTTCAAATTTGACTTTTTCTAAAGGAATATATTATTCAGAAATTAGGAAATGTTGTTTCTTTGTTATAAAACACTTGAAAAATGTGATATTCTCTGACTCTATATGGTCTAATTACCAGCTTGGACGTATCCATATGTCTTGGCTGGGAAGGACTTCTCGACCTAGCTAAAATGTGGCCCCATGACCGAGCGAGCGCATGGTGATCGCATTAAGTTGCCTGCTGAATCTTACACCATACACCAGGGCACCTGGACTCATAGCCACGGGGGGGGGAGCTTTCGCTACCCCCCTGCAACTACGATCACTGTAATTGTCTGTTCAATTCTGAACAGCCAATCACTTCTATTTCAATGTTTCAGGCAATGAAATTGCATAAAACACAGAGGTTTTATTGGTGCTGTAACAGGACAGAACACCGCAGTGTCAGCACACTGGTTGGTGCAGCCGATTGCACCAATCAGTGTGTAGAGACGCGGTCTGACCTAACAATGACCACCCTGCACATCCTCATTCCAGCTTGGAGACGTTGCAGGGCGGTCACTATGCTGTTCTGTCACACATCTGTTGGGACTTATGGTGCCACAGACTTTTTGAAGCCTGTGCCAACACTTCTGCTGTTCCTGAAAGAAGTTCCTGATCCTTTCCTGACCTGTTTCTGTCCCCAGCTTTTTCCTAATCCACCCCAATCCCTCCTTCCCCACCCCCACATTCTGCTGCCGAGCGCCGATCAGTACTTGATTTTTGGCAGTTTTTTCTTGTGCATGAGTCCTACAGCCGCCAAGTGCTGATCAGTGACGCACATCACTGATTGGCACCTGTGCTCATTTTTTTCCAGGACTTTTACCTGTCCATCCCTCCCCCTACTTTGCACAACGTCTGTGCGTCTTGCAGCCACTGAGCCGCTGATCAGATGCACATCACTGATCAGCGTCTGTGCTCGCTTTTGGCCAAGACTTTTTTCCTGTCAATTTTTTCCCTCCTTTTGCACCACATTCATGCATGCATCCTACAGCTGACGAATGCTGGTCAGTGACGCACATCACTAATCGGCATCTGGTTGTTGTATTTTTTGTGTGTGTGTGAAATAAGAATCAAATCAAATAATTAAAATTAGTGGCTAGGATTATATTAGGGACAGTAAAAATATACTGTAGTAATTGGCGTCTACTACCGTATTTTTTACTAAAAATAGTTAGGGTTAGAGTCAGATGGTTGCAGGCGCTCAGTAATTTATTTTTTTTTTAACATTTTTATTTGAGTTTTCATAACACAAATACACAGCATACATCAAATCTGGTACATAGAGAGGTAAGGGTGTCCGTACACAGACTGGGCCTATAACACCTCTATTCAAATATTTAATTGGTATAACAGATATATCTCTATTCACAGATCAAAATCAAAGCTAGAATTCTTCAACTAGTAATTGAGTACATAAAAAAAAACAACAACAACAAAATGAATTAGTTGACAGTATGTCTTATATCTCATTGAAGCCATCATGGATAATTAATGCATTTATATGTATGCCAGAAGTCCTGGCCCACTGATTGTTCTCCTCGCCATTCTCTTTTCCATTTTAAGTTAAACGAAGTGGACCTAAGTTATTTTTGAGATCTTCTAGTATATACCATGTTGTAAATGTAAAGGGTTCTAACATTTTCCTTTTGTCCTCTATTGAACAGCAATTTATAATAAACTGTTTCCATTTTAGAAGGTATTTGACTGCTTGCTTATTTTTTTGTTTTTACTGACGTCCGTTTTGTAAGTTTATATTTTATTTTACCAAATTTTTATATTCTTTTTATTTTATTTTTATCTTTTTCTTTCTGGACTCTTTTCTTCTTTTTTTTCTCCTCTAAATAAAAAAGTTTACACCAAACACTCACACTCACACACACACCACAATAAAATTTGATACCCCTACTAACCCCACACGTGTGAAACAAAAATGTCAGGCTCATCCCAATCACAGTATTCAGCCGAGGAGGCATAACCCTTCCTTACCTCTGACACTGATAGTAAGGGAGAAAATGCCGCCTTCCTTTATTTTTCCTCCTCCTTCTCAAGTGATACCGAACTGCCACACATACGTCCCAGGACAGAAAATGAACCAGTGCCCAGTGTTAGTGACCCCCTATGGACCTCACGTCTCGAAGATTATGAGCCACAGATTCCTGATTTTGTTGCGCAGTCAGTAATCAAATTTGCCACTACTGGCCTCACAGAAATCAACTTTTTTCAAAGTCTTTTTCTCTGAGAATTTTGTAAATCTCATAGTGGCAGAGACAAATTTGTACGCCCAACAGTTTTTGGCTCAAAACCCCACTTTATCATTTTCTAACGGGACCTTTATAGACACAGTTAGGCTATGTGCCCATGTAGCAGATTTGATGCAGTGCATTTTTGCCTCTCTCTGGCAGAAAAAAACGCATGCAGATTTACATGCGTTTTTGCTGCCATAGAGAAGCGTTTTTACATGCGTTTTTTCAAGCACTTTTCCAAGAGATTTTGAGCATCACTTGGAAAAGTGCTTGACAAGTTGGTCACACAATATAAATCCATGCAACTGGCATGGATTTATATTGTGTGACCAACTTAGATGCTTTAAATGCTGCATCTATACTTAAAAAAAAAGAATTAAAAAGTTAAAAATAAAAAAAACCTGTATACTCACCTCTCCAGTCTCCTCCCGGCGGCGATCCTCTCTCCTCGGCGTCTCGCAGTGTACTGGCAGTACCTGCGGTGACATCATTTAGTCAGCTGATGGTCACGCGACCATCACCTGAGCGCTGACGTCAGCGGTCTCGTAGACACCTGCGGGTTTGCTGCGTTTCAATGTTCCTCAATGGCCGTGAATTTGCGCCGTAATCGCCGTAGAAAAGGTCATGCTGCTTTTTGCAATGCAATGCGAATTTGGCACGCTAATTAGCGCATTATGTGCACAGCACATCCAAATTCACATTGCTTTCCATGGCAGAAGGTTTTACAAGCGTTTTCGCGGCCGTAAAAATGCTACAAAAACGCTATGTGGGCACATAGCCTAAAACTGATGATGTTTTGGGGCCTTGTCCTTTTACATGGGGTTAGTGAAGAAGCCAGAACTTCTGTAATATTGCAGTGTTGAGATGTTTTATACAACAATCCACTATTCCCCATGGCTATGACCAGTAAACGCTTTGAGGCCATCCACAAATTTCTGCATTACAACGGTAATGCATGGTGTCCCCCCCACCCAAGATGACCCCAACTTTGACCGACTTTTCAAAGTTCGGCTGGTCATTGATCACTTCAGCAAGTTTGCTGAGGTGTACGTTCCTCAAAAAGACATCTGCATGCATGAGTCCCTAATACATATCAAGGGGAGGCTCAAATTCCGACAATACCTGCCCAGTAAGAGAGCCAGGTACAGAATTAAACTCTACAAGCTGTGCAAGAGTTCCTCAGGGTACACACACATATTTAGATTTTATGAAGGGAAGGACTCTTGGATTCAACCCCCTAAATGCCCCCTGTGCTGGGAGTGAGTGGGAAAATTGTGTGGAATTTTGTGCACCCACTGCTGAATCAATATGTAGATAACTTTTATACTAGCATTCCTCTCTTCAAATCCCTCTCTGCTAGACCTACCGCAGCATGTGATACTGTACGCAAAAATCAGAGAGACCTCCCTATCACGCTAATTGGACAGCTGCTCAGAAAGGGTGAGAGCAGAGCCCAATGTAGCAACAACATGATGGTGGTCAAGTACAAGGATGAGGCATGTCCTTTTCTTGACCACCATACATGGTGATGGCAGCACCCCCACCGCTGTACGAGATTCCTCTACACAGGTCTTTAAACCAGACTGTGTCCTGGGGTACAATAAAAATATGATGGGAGTTGATCACTGTGATCAAGTCCTCCAGCCCTGCAGTGCCATGCGAAAAATTAAGGTGTGGTACAAGAAGCTGGCCGTGCACCTTGTACAAATGGCATTTATAATGCTTTCATGCTGGAAGTATACATGTCACATACTTGCAGTCACATGACTGCCATTCCAGGCTCTGGAGAACCCTCATAGTGCACGCTATGTGAGGATTCATAAGGCTGCAGTCACATAAAATCACTTTATTACTAGATTTGTAGTTTGACTGGACAACCCCTTTAATGACTATGGATTTATAATGGGATGTCATAAAAGCTCCTGTAGGTGTAATGTGTATGTGTCCCAATAATTTGCCAATATAGTGTATGAGTTAGTTAGTTCTGGTCTGGATACTTGCTGTCAAAGCACGGGTCTACACCGGCTACACCGCTACATTCCTTCAGTTCCAGGAGGTAGTGATCAAGGCCCTAATATTTGGAAGTCAGGAAGGAGCGGGCCCCATTACTTTTGGAACTGAATGCCCATATCGTATCAGGGCAACATTTCCCAGATGAGGTCCCTTAAACCACAAAGAAAGGAAGGTCGCAAAAGAGGTGCCGAGTGTGTTACATAAGGGGGATAAGAAACGACACCACTTAGCAATGCGACACATGCCTCGACAAACCTGGCCTGTGTATAAAAGAATGCTTCAAACTGTACCACACATCCATGGACTGCTAAATTCATTTCTGTCTTACACAACTTATGTATGCCAACCTGATGCACTCTACACTACTCGCGTACGCCAACCTGATGCACTCTACACAACTCATGTACGCCAGCCTGATGCACTCTACACAACTCACGTATGTCAACCTGATGCATGCTACATAACTCACGTATGCCAACCTGAAGCACTCTACACAACTCATGTATGCCAACCTGATGCACTCTACACAACTCACGTATGCCAACATGATGCACTCTACACAACTCACGTATGCCAACCTGATGAACGCTACACTACTCACGTATGCCAACCTAATGCACTCTACACAGCTCACGTATGTCAACCTGATGCATGCTACATAACTAACGTATGCCAATCTAATGCACTCTATACTACTCATGTATGCCAACCTGATGCACTCTACACAACTCACATATGCCAACCTAATGCACGTAACACAGCTCACATATGCCAACCTGATGCACTTTACACAACACACGTATGCCAACCTGATGCACACTACACAACTTACGTATGCCACTGTGGCACCCCAGGGGTCTGGTTTCCACAGTAATGTAGTGTTATGTCTGAGAGCAGGTGGGAGGTCCTTTGGTCAGGGATCCTGTGCATGCCACACCTCCTGCCCAGTCTTGGGAGGGGAAGAACTTCCCCTATAAAAACCTAGGGCTGAGGCAGGGTTAGTGAGTAGAGAAGAAGCAGAGACAAGAAACAGTCATAGGAAGAAACAGCAGAAGCTCAGTGGGAGCAATACTACTACGAGTCAGGGGCTGGCAGCTGCAGAGCTCGCCCTGACTGAGAAGCTTTCTTACCGGACCCGGCGTCCGAGGCTGTGGGGACTAACTCTTACCCAGCAGCAGAAGCCGACCGGCAGGGGATTTCAGGTCCTCAGGCCCAGAAACCCGAAGGCAAGGTCACACGCGTGGGACCAGCACCGCCATCGTGGAGCGGAAGCCATTAGAAGGCCCCGAGTCACCAGCCATACGGGTGAGCACCACACGGCACACTCAGGGACGTGGGCTACTTATATCCGCTTCTAGCAAGGTAGCCAGAAGAGTACAGTCAGTTTGGGAGGCCTACAACTCCGCCTGGCCAGGGGAGATCCCATCTGCTCAAGGACTGACCAGGCCCCGTTCGCTAGCAAGTACTCCGGGAGGGTCTATCGTTGTTACCAGTAAAGACCCTGAATTACACCGCACCGTCTCTGAGTGGTTCCTGCTACCCCCATCTTCCACGTCGGCTGCCCTGAGGCCATACCCCTCCCGTTGGGGGTTATACTATCACGCTGCACAATTCTACACCGGCCTCAGCGGTCTGCCCTGCAGCGGCAGCTCCATAGCTGCAAATCAACGGGTGGCGTAGTCGACACTCAAATAACATCTATCAAGACTGCCACACACTGAGTTTGACTCCCTGGGCACGGACCGGGTCCCCGCCACTCGGAGACTACAACCCTCATCTGATCCGGTTCCGGGTAAGCCCCCGTGCGCGAGACGCTGCGCGACACAGCAGGCCCAGGGGCGCGTCAACTTTGGCGTAGTCGGCAGGATCTCGTGCCCGCAACCACCGGGTACTGCGTGCCTGAAAAAGAGACTTTTAAAACTTACCATCCGTGAAGTTTTCCCGCCATCGGTGAAGATTCCCGCCATCCGGCGCCATTTTCAGCCTTCTTCCCGCCATCTGTGAAGATTCCCGCCATCCGGCGCCATCTTCAGCCTTCTTCCCGCCATCCGTGGAGTTTTCCCGCCGTTGGACGCCATCTTGAGGACGCCGCGCGGGAAGAAGAGGGGCGTGGACTCCGAAAAGCCCGCGAGAACTGAAGCCCCGCCTCACGTCCGGACGTTGCGTAAGGTCCTGGAAGGAGCCCAGCAGACGCCGACGTCACCGGAGCGCGACGGAAGGTCCTCAACCCTGACGATCCACTGCGGAGCCGCGGCCTACGGAAGAGGATCATCGCAAGGTAGGCCACGGTCCACTAGGGGGGAGAAGGATGTCGGATACGGAGGAGAGCTTCACCGCTTCAACCCCCGCCAGCGCCACCGCTGTCGCGGTCATGCCTTTCACCATGCCCTATATCCCGGGGGCAGCCTGGCTACCCCAGTACTCAGGGGAGTCACATACCCTGCAGGACTTTAGAGAAAGGCTGGATAGCCTCTTCCAGGTGTACCCCCTCACAGAAGAGCAAAAAGTGAGCATCCTGGTGGCCCAATTAACCGGAGCAGCCCGAAGGGAGGTAAAGTCCTGGCCACCTGGGGGGAGGACTGTCGCAGGGATACTAACCCGGCTGAGGGACACCTTTGATACCCGCACCTCAGCCGAGATCAAGCTTAGATTCTACGGGTGCCCATGAGAGTATAAGGGACTATGCCCTGAACCTACAAGAGGCCCTGAGAGCCGTTAAGCAGACCGACCCTGACGGCGTGGGAGACGAGGACAGGCTGTTGACTGAACAATTTATAGAGGGTTTATATTGCAATGCCCACCGAACCCAGTTGCGGGCAATGGCCCTACAGGACCCTCATCTGGGATTTGCACAGTTCAAGGACAGAGCCATCCGGGTGCTCCGAGAACCGGCACCGGATGGCGTTGTGACCCAGAGGCGCCCAGCTATCACTTACCACCAGGAGGCGGCGCCCTTGTCGGCAGGGCCTGTAGGGGCTGATGCGCAGGCTTTGAACAATGACCCGGCTCCAGACCTACACCATCAGGTCCAAGAGCTAGCTAAAAGCGTTGCTGCGTTAACCCGAACTGTGCAGTCTTTACAGGCTTCCACTCCAGGGAAGATCCAGCTGGCATCCGGACCGGAGAACATCCCGTGGCGTTGACCAAGGAGGACCCCACCGGCCAGAGGAAGACCCAGTGACCGGTACAACGAGGACGGACGACCCATCTGCCGCCGCTGCAATCAACCCAGACATATGGCAAGGTACTGTCCTTTAAACTGGCACAACCTGGGGGTAGAGGGCCAACCCCCAGGAAAAAGATCACCAGGCCCATCGAACTGGCGCGACAAATATGTCGGAGGACGTCCAGTCTTGCCTGTGGTACTGGATGGCATCCCTATGAGTGCCCTACTGGACACCGGGTCACAGGTCACCACCATCCCGTACGTGCTCTTCAAGCAGTACTGGAATGACTCGGATATAACCCGCTACCCTGACGACGACTTGAGTATCATCGCCAGCAATGGTCAGCCCGTGCCACAGATCGGATTTAAAGAGGCGACCATTAAAATTGGTAGAGTCGAACTAGCAGCACAGGGACTGATTATTGTAGACATTGACAAACACGAGAGTCACCCAAAGATAACGCTAGGAACTAATGTAATTGAAAATTGTCTTGCAGAGGTGATTTTCCTTTTACAACAGGTTGCCAAGAACGCCAGCTCCAGCGAGCAGCGGGTGCTCCAGAAAGAGATCCGGGCACTGATGCGACGGCAACAGGTGGAACTCTCCGGCGGTGAGATTGGTAGCGTAAGAATGTGTGACCCTTTTCCTATTGCCATGCCCCCAAAAAGTGAAATGATGATTTGGTGCCGGGCAGCTATTGGTCTGAGAGGTAGAGATTACCAGGCAATGGTAGAACCAGTTTACTCAGACAGTAGGCCCACCATCTTGACAGCACGGGGGGTGGTTAATGTACGCCATGGGAGGGTGCCCGTTCGCATAATCAATATCGGGAAGAGGGAAGTGTACCTGCCCCGGTATGCCACGCTAGCCAAATTATATACCATTAACCAAAATGCTATACAATCTGTAGAACCCTTGCCTCCATCTCACCCGGAGGAAGGTAACGGCTCTAAGAAAACAATGGAGGACTGGTGTCAGCAACTACATTTGGGTACTGACTCCACTCCCTCACATCAGAAACAGGGAGTCTATCGGGTGGTTCAAGAGTACGAGAGAGTGTTTAGTAAACACCCGTTAGACTTCGGGCGAGTTAAGGGGGTAGAACACCGCATCCCCACGGGAGATCATCCTCCCATAAAAGAGAGGTATCGACCCGTACCCCCTGCACATTACCAACACGCCAAGGGGATGCTTAGAGACATGAAGGAGGCTGGGGTAATCCGGGATAGCTGTAGCCCCTGGGCAGCCCCACTAGTTTTAGTCAAAAAGAAAGACAACACTATGAGGATGTGTGTAGATTACCGGAAAATCAATCGTATCACACACAAGGATGCGTACCCTTTACCAAGGATAGAGGAGTCTTTGGCTGCTTTAAGATCTGCTAACTTCTTCTCTACCTTGGATCTCACTAGCGGGTACTGGCAGGTTCCTGTAGCAGAGGCGGACCGGGAGAAGACCGCATTCACCACCCCGATGGGACTTAGCGAGTTTACCTGTATGCCGTTTGGACTTTGTAACGCACCCGGAACCTTCCAACGATTAATGGAGTGCTGTCTGGGACACAAAAACTTCGAGACGGTCCTGTTGTACCTGGACGATGTCATCGTATATTCCAAGACTTATGAGGACCACCTGAAACATCTGGCGGAAGTGTTCGAAGCCCTGGCAAGTTACGGCCTGAAGGTGAAACCCTCTAAGTGTCACCTCCTGAAGCCAAAGGTGCAGTACCTGGGACACGTGGTGAGCGCTGACGGAGTGGCTCCCGACCCTGATAAGATCACCGCAATTAAGGAATGGCCAAGTCCCTCCAGTATAAAGGAAGTGCGGCAGTTCCTTGGGTTGGTAGGCTATTACCGCAGATTCATCCCCGGTTTCACCAAAAAGGCAGCTCCCATGCAGGACCTCCTGATAGGCCAGTCCCGGAAGGCCAAGAACCAGAAGCCGCCCTTCAGATGGGAGAAGTTAGAAGAAGAGTCCTTCCGCCAGCTGAAGATGGCCCTCACGGGGGATGAAATCCTGGCGTACCCCGATTACAGCCAGCCCTTTATCCTCTACACTGACGCAAGTAACATCGGGCTAGGAGCTGTGCTGTCCCAGATCCAGCAGGGGAAAGAACGAGTGATCGCTTACGCCAGCCGAAAACTGCGACCCACCAAGAGAAACCCGGAGAACTACAGCTCATTTAAGCTAGAGTTCCTGGCAGTGGTGTGGGCAGTCACCGAACGCTTTAAGCACTACCTCGCTTCTTCCCGGTTCATCGTGTACACGGATAACATTCCGTTGACACACCTGGACACAGCAAGACTCGGTGCCCTAGAGCAGAGATGGATGGCTCGTCTGTCCAACTACGAGTTCACAATCAAATACCGGGCAGGACGCTCCAATACCAACGCGGACGCCCTGTCCAGGATGCCAAATCTACCGGACGTAGGAGAAGATCCAGAGGAACTGGAAGAAGTCGAACTCCCTGCGTTCCACCGTCATGGGACTATCCAGTGTTCCCACCGGGTAGGGAGTAAGCAAGCCGCTACGTTTAACCCCTTGCCTCACTACAACTGGGCGGAAACGCAAGACAGCGACCCTGCCGTCCGGCTGGTAAAGGAGATGCTGACTCGGCCAGAGGCTCGCCTTGACCCAGACGCTCCGGAGGAAGCCAAGCAACTGTGGGCAGAAAAGAGTAGACTGTTCCTTTACAAGGGGAAGTTGTGCCGCAGAATGGTTAACTCCCGGACGCATGAACTAATCTGGCAAGTAGTGGTGCCACGAAGAGACGCAGCCATGGTGATGGAGGCATACCACGACGGGGCTGGACACTTCGGATGGAAGAAGCTGGAGTTCCTGCTGCGCGAGCGGTTCCACTGGGTAGGCATGAGGGGAACCATCGAGAGGTGGTGCAGAGACTGTGGCCCGTGCAACCTAAGAAGGAAGGACCGTGCCAGCCAGAAGACTCCCCTGCAGTCCATCGTCACCCGGCAGCCGTTGGAACTGGTAGCCTTGGATCATGTAAAACTGACCCCAAGCAGAAGTGGCTACGTCTACGCACTAACCATCGTGGATCACTACTCCCGGTTCTTGGTTGTCGTCCCCGTCAAGGACTTAACAGCTCGAACAGCAGCTAGAGCCTTCCAGCAGCATTTCTGCCGTCCACACGGGTACCCGGACCAAGTGTTGACAGACCAGGGACCTGCCTTTGAAGCGGAGGTCTTCCAAGAATTCTGCACTCTGTATGGCTGCCGGAAGATAAGGACGACACCCTATCATCCGCAAACTAATGGACTTTGTGAGAAAATGAACCAGGTGGTAATGGATCTTCTGAAAACGTTGCCCCTGGAAGAACGCGGTCTGTGGCCTGAGAAGCTGCCCGATCTGGTGGACCTATACAACCACATCCCGGTAGGTTCCACCAACTGTACCCCGGCTTACCTAATGAGGGCGAGACCTGGTAAGTTACCTGTTGACCTGGAAATGGGAGTCCTGACACCCGAGGACACTTCACCAGAAGCAGATTGGGACACAGAGAGGCAGCAGCAGTACCGGAGAGTACAGGAGAGCGTGGAGCGAAGTCTCTGTCAGGCTAGGGAAAGACAAGAGAAAACTTACAACCAGTATGCTCCCGCTGTTCCCCTGGTACCCGGAGAGCAGGTCTTGAAGAGAAAAAGACGGCTCCACAAGTTGGACGACCAGTGGGAGAAGGACCCGTACACCGTACTGCCCTCAAGCCACGACAACCCAAAGGTCTGTACCATCAGTAAAGACGGAGGGGAAACCACAACCATTGTATCCCGGGATCACCTGAAGAAGTGTCCCGAACAGCTACGGAACCCTGAAGAGGAACAAGAAGACCCTCGACCCGTAGAGGAAAGGGAAGACATGGTTAGTACTGTGCTCGGAGACTTCCCTCGGTCTTGGACTCAAGTCAATGGTGCAGTTGTGGTACCCGTACTCACCTTCCTCCAACCCGCATCCCAAGCACCTACGGAGCGACAGGTAGAGCTGGAAGAGCAGCCGGTCCAGGAGGCAGAAGACTCCACACAAGCAGAACAGGAGGATCAACCCTCTGCTTATAGTGAGCCTGCCGTACCCCTAGTGAGCCAAAGAGCCGGTAGACAGCTGCCCAGTTTACCCTTGACAGCTCCTACACCCTGTAGTTCAGGGCTAGACAGTCAGCTCCGTAGGTCCACTAGGGCCACTAGAGGCCAGTTACCCGCACGTTGGAGGATTTGAAGTGTATAAATTGTTTTATTTATGTTTACCTGTGTATTGTTGCTTGTGTATAATTTTGTGTTTCTAGTTATTTGTAGGAGTCCTTGGTGGATTTACCGGGAATCCTTTGTACATAGTTGGAGCGTAACCCAGGACGGACTAAAGACTGTTAAGGACTCGGGGCAGGACAAACCCCTACCTGGTTACGTCTCCCTGTTTTGGTGAAATGGACACCTTGCTTTTCTTCAAAGACTACACCCGGTTACGGACATGCCGTGACCAACTTTATGTGTTTCTTCTTATTGTACTATTATTGTTGTTATATCTTGTTATGTTTTTCTAAGATATGTTTAGTCCCGGAGTACTAAATTTCACTAGGGGGGAATGTGGCACCTCAGGGGTCTGGTTTCCACAGTAATGTAGTGTTATGTCTGAGAGCAGGTGGGAGGTCCTTTGGTCAGGGATCCTGTGCATGCCACACCTCCTGCCCAGTCTTGGGAGGGGAAGAACTTCCCCTATAAAAACCTAGGGCTGAGGCAGGGTTAGTGAGTAGAGAAGAAGCAGAGACAAGAAACAGTCATAGGAAGAAACAGCAGAAGCTCAGTGGGAGCAATACTACTACGAGTCAGGGGCTGGCAGCTGCAGAGCTCGCCCTGACTGAGAAGCTTTCTTACCGGACCCGGCGTCCGAGGCTGTGGGGACTAACTCTTACCCAGCAGCAGAAGCCGACCGGCAGGGGATTTCAGGTCCTCAGGCCCAGAAACCCGAAGGCAAGGTCACACGCGTGGGACCAGCACCGCCATCGTGGAGCGGAAGCCATTAGAAGGCCCCGAGTCACCAGCCATACGGGTGAGCACCACACGGCACACTCAGGGACGTGGGCTACTTATATCCGCTTCTAGCAAGGTAGCCAGAAGAGTACAGTCAGTTTGGGAGGCCTACAACTCCGCCTGGCCAGGGGAGATCCCATCTGCTCAAGGACTGACCAGGCCCCGTTCGCTAGCAAGTACTCCGGGAGGGTCTATCGTTGTTACCAGTAAAGACCCTGAATTACACCGCACCGTCTCTGAGTGGTTCCTGCTACCCCCATCTTCCACGTCGGCTGCCCTGAGGCCATACCCCTCCCGTTGGGGGTTATACTATCACGCTGCACAATTCTACACCGGCCTCAGCGGTCTGCCCTGCAGCGGCAGCTCCATAGCTGCAAATCAACGGGTGGCGTAGTCGACACTCAAATAACATCTATCAAGACTGCCACACACTGAGTTTGACTCCCTGGGCACGGACCGGGTCCCCGCCACTCGGAGACTACAACCCTCATCTGATCCGGTTCCGGGTAAGCCCCCGTGCGCGAGACGCTGCGCGACACAGCAGGCCCAGGGGCGCGTCACCACCACATAAGATTCACATACTAGGAAAACGCTAGATCAATTCCAATGTAGGGTCACTTGTCGGGGGTTTCCACTGTTTAGGCATATCAGAGGCTCTCCGACATGACGCCCACAGACCATTCCATCAAAGTCTGTGTTCCAAAACATCACTCCTTCCTTTCTGTGCCCTGCTGTGCGCCCAAACAGTAGTTTTCCACCACATATGGGGTATCAGTGTACTCAGGAGAAATTGCACAATAAACTTTGTGATCCATTTTCTCCTATTACCCTTGTAAAAATAAAAAAATTGGGGCCAAAATAACATTTTTGTGGGAAAAATTTAATTTTTTATTTTCACATTGCTCTACATTATACATTTCTGTGAAGCACTTCGGAGTTCAAGGTGCTCACCACACATCTAGATAAATTCCTTGAGGGGTCTAGTTTACAAACTGGGGTCTTTTGTGGGGGGTTTCCACTGTTTAGCACATCAGGGGCTCTTCAGACGCGACATGACATTCACTTTCGATTCTAGACATTTTTGTGTTCAAAAAGTCAAACAGTGTTCCTTCCCTTCCGAGCCCTGCCGTGCGCCCAAACAGTAGTTTTCCCCCATATATTGGATATCGGCGTATTCAGAAGAAATTGCACAACAAAGTTTGGTGTCCATTTCTCCTGTTTCCCTTGTGAAAAAATGTTGTGAAAAAAAGTAAAACGTTAATTTTTTCATTCCACATTGCTATCATTCCTGTGAATCACCTGAAGGGTTAATAAACTTGTTCAATACGGTATTCAGGACTTGGAGGGGCGCAGTTTTTAGGATGGTGTCACTTTTGAGTATTTTCTGTCATATAGACCCTCTAAAGTCACTTCAAATGTGATGTGGACCCTAAAAAAAATGTTTTTGTAAATTTTGTTGGAATAATGAGAAATTGCTGATCAAATTTTAACCCTTCTAACATCCTATCAAAAAAAGATTATGTTTCAAAAATGATGCAAATGTAAAGTTGACATATTGGAAATGTTATTTATTAACTATTTTGCGTGACATAACTCTGGTTTAAGGGCATAAGAATTAAAAGTTTGAAAATTGCAAACTTTTCAACATTTTCACAAATAAACGCAAGTTATATCAAACAAATTTTACTACTTTCATGAAGTACAATATGTCATGAAAAAACAGTCTCAGAATCAGTGGGATCCGTTGATGCGTTCCAGAGTTATTACCACATAAACTGGTCAGAATTGTAAAATTTGGCCTAGTCATGAAGGTGAAAACAGGCTTGGGGAGTGAAGGGGTTAAACAATGGGGCAGTACGCATATTACCTTGCAGTGATGTTTTATAACATAATTGCGCTGCACAGAGTCCATGTAGCTGTATGAGCAAGGAGCCAACTATCAAACAGAAACGGATTCACCATAGAGAAGGCAAAGATGGTTTCTTACTATATGTGCTGTCTTGATCATTGAATAAGTGCAATGTATACACTTTAGCAAGCTCTCCCATACCGACAATCATGTACAGCTGTAGGCTGAATTTGCCCCAATTACAGGGGAAATCAAATATAAAAAAGTGTTTAAGTGTTGAAATGCCCCCAAAAGTCTTCATGACCTTTTTTGAGGTACAATATAACAATATGTGAAATAACATATAAATAAAGAATCCAAGCAGGGAAAAAACAAAATTATATAAAAAAGGAAGCCACTTCCAGTCCAAATTACTCTATCTAGCCCAACCACCATTAGAAAAAAACACGTCTGATAAATAAGAGTGATTGATATAGAAATAGGAAGACAATTTATAATGTGTTTTAGTGATCCTTTATGGTGGTGAAAAGTAAAAAAAAACGAAAAAACATGTATTTTGTTTCTTTTCATTATTCTGCTAAAAATTAAATTGTGGACCTCATGAAAACAAGATGCAAAAATTATTTGTATATCTGAACAATAAAAAAATAGGAGCACCTGTATAAAATAAAATAAAACTTAAGCTGTTCCTTGTCATAAACAGGGGGAAAAGGCCTGGTCTTAATCTAGATAATAATGTCCTAACTGGTGACTTTACAATGTTAAAATAGGTTCCAGCATTTGCTTCCAATTTATCAAAATGCTGGAATGAGTGCTATAAAATGTCACTCTGTGTGTCTTTTTACATTTTCAAATACAAGATTTTCAATGACCTTTTCCTGATAGTCAGGGAAAGTATCATAATTTCCTACTTTCTTGAGCAACACAAAATAATTGTATGTGGCCACCTGAAACAAATACATGAGTAACTTTTTATACCAGGTATATGATTTTCTTCATACCTGGTATGGCTGTAGCACCTGGTCTGCAAGGTCCACACCCCCCTTGTGTTTGTTAAGTCAATGACTGACACAGGTTTTTGCTTTGGAGTAGTGGATCCTAGTTCTACAAAGGCCCTTGTGGCATCTGTGTGGATCGCGCTGAGGACAAAAATATCCTTTTTGGAACTTTTCATTAACCAATTGTTAGAATCTATGTTGTTTTACTTTTCGCCCATCTTTTTTTGGTTTGCTGGCTTCTAGTCTTTTCCTCTGGTGCTGGGTGTCTTGGTCACGTGATTTCCTCACTCTATTACCCAGCACCTGTCTCCCATTCCTCGCTGGACATCAGTGTTATTTCACTTGTGCTCTGGCTAAGTTGCCTTGTTAGTTCTTTGAGCCTAGGACAATTGATTTCCTGGTACTTCTTGTTCCACCAGTTTTGTTTCCTTTAAGCTTCGTTTCTGCAACTAACTTTTGTTTTGGGAGGTCACCTGTTTTTGCTCCTAGTCCTTACATCTTTTAGGGACACCCTTTCCCCTTCCTTCAGGTCGTCGTTTGAGTTCAGTGCAGGGTCGTTGGTGGGGCTATTCACAAGGAATAGGGCACCCACCCCAGCGTAGGGTTTAAGCTGAGTCTCAGTGCAGGGGCAGCTTTTCCCTCCTATTCCTTAATTCTTAGTTGCAGAACATAACAGTATGTCTAGCCACATTTAAAGTAAAAAAAAAAAAAAAAAGTTTTTGTTTTCTCCTCTCCTCTTTCTTGGTTTTCTTCAGTATGAGTACCATCCAGGAGCTTGCTCAATGCTTGCAAGGGTTGACTCTGGAGGTTGCCAGTCTTCAGCAGTATGTGAGTAAATACCCTGCAGAACGCTATGAAGAACCTAAGGTAGACACCTGAGTGTTTCTCGGGGAAACAACAGGATTTTTTTTCATTTAAAAATGCTTGTTTGTTGTATTTTCTGCTCAGACCTAGATCTTCTGGTAGTGAACTACAGTGTGTTGGGATTATTATGTCTCTTTTGCTTAAAGAATCTCAAATCTGGACGTTTTCCTTGTCTCCTGATGATCATTGTTTGAGGTCTGTGGAGGCGTTTTTTGATGCCATGGGTTTGCTGTATAATGATCCTGATCAGGTTACATCAGCTGAGGCAGAGCTCAGTCATCTCAAACAGGGTTCTCTTGATGCTTAGAGTTATTGCACCCAGTTCAGACGATGATCTGCAGAGGTCAGGTGGAACGACCCTGCACTCAAGTTTTAGTTTCTGGCAGGCTTGAGTGAAAGGGTTAAAGATTTGCTCATTGCATTCCCTGCACCTAATACTTTGCAAGTTGCCATGCAGTTAGTTATCCGTGTGGATAGAAGGTCGCAGGCCAGACAGAATGAGGAGAGGTTTCCTTTATTGCTAGATTCTGTTTCTCACGATAATCCTGCCGACACTAGGGAACCTATGCAGGTGGGGGCAATGTCATCCCGTTCCAAGGAGAGGGACAGGAGGTTCTCTGAGGGACTTTGCTTGTATTGCGGTAAGGCTGATCATTTTTTAAAGCAATGCGAGGTTCACTTAAGGAAAGAAAAAAAAATGGTCAGTAGAAATAACACTCCCGTTCGCATTGCATTTTTACGTTCTGCTAGGGTGTTTTTTCCTGGTAATACCACCTGTCAGGGTCGTTTGATTGAGTTTCAGGTAATGGTGGATTGTGGTTCTGCACTTAATTTTATTGATCAACAATTTCTTGAAAAGTATATGTTCGGTTCTGAACCTTTGTCGTCTCCTTTTCTTGTGGTGGCGATTGATAATACTCCCCTGGAGCATGGGAGCATTCTTCGAAAGGTCACTGGGTTTTCTCTTACTATGAATATGGAACATCAGGAGTGGATTGACTTATTTGTACTTGCTAAATTGCATTCCCCTGTCGTCCTGGGGTTGCACTGGTTAAAAGTGCATAATCCTTTGCTGGACTGGTTGTCTGGTTCCATAAGATCCTGGGGTCAGGGGTGTTATAATAAGTGTAGTGTTCACATTGCGGCTGTTGTGAAGGGGGAGTTACCTGAATCCATTCAGAATTTTTGGAAGTTTTTTTCGGAGGTGGAGTCGAAAGCTTTACCACCTCATAGTGATTACGATTTCGCTATTGAGTTCATCCCTGATGCTAAGCTAAGAGTTGGTTGTTTAATCTGACAATTCCCGGGAGGGAGGCTTTGAAAGAATACCTTCAGACTAGTTTAGCTGCAGGTCACATAAGACCCTCTAAGTCTCCTGTGGCGGTTGGGTTATTTTTTGTCAAAAAGAAGGATTGGGGTCTTAGGCCATGTCTGGATTTTCGGGAGATTAATAAGATAACTGTGCGCAATCCTTACCCGTTAACACTTATTCCGGATTTGTTTAACCAATTGACCAGAGCTAAATGGTTTTCTAAGATTGACCTTCGTGGGGCATATAATTTGCTGCTGGTGAAGGACGGAGATGCATGGAAGACAGCTTTTAACACCCCAGAAGGTTATTTTGAGTGTTTGGTGATGCCTTTTGGGCTTACTAACGCTCCTGCATTTTTTCAAAATTTCATCCATGACATTCTGAGACCCTTGATCGGTAGGAGTGTTATTGTTTATCTGTATGATATTTTGATTTATTCATCGGATCTTGAGTCTCATTGGCAGAGAGTCCGCGAAGTTCTTCAGATACTGAGAGATAACACACTCTTTGCTAAATTGGAGAAGTGTCAGTTTGCTGTCCAGAAAATTAGTATTTTGGGTTACTTTGTCTCTTGTGATGGTTTTGAGATGGACCTGGTGAAAGTTCAGGCTGTGCTGGAGTGGCCGAGGCCTGAAGGTTTGCAGTCCGTACAGAGGTTTTTGGGGTTTGCGAATTATTACAGGAAATTCCTAAAGAATTTCTCTGTCATCGCTAAACCCATTACTGATCTCACTAAGAAGGGTGCTAATACAGTCCAATGGTCCACTGAGGCTATTGAAGCTTTTGAGTATCTCAAGGAGAGGTTCAGCTCTGCTCCTGTTCTTATCCAGACGGATGAGACCAAGCCATTTTTAGTTGAGGTGGATGCCTCATCTACAGGCGTAGGGGCAGTTCTGTCCCAGGAAGGTGAGGTTGGGGTGCATCCCTGTGCTTTCTTTTCAAAAAAATTTTCTGAGACAGAGCTCAACTATGATGTTGGGAATCGTGAGTTGTTCGCTATTAAACTCGCGATCAAGCATTGGAGACATATTTTGGAGGGGGCTCGACATCCTATACAGATTTTCACTGATCATAAGAATTTGATGTATCTGGACGCAGCTAAACGTTTGAATGTCCATCAGGCTAGGTGGGCACTGTTTTTTGCCCGGTTCAATGTTTCCGTAACCTTTGTCCCGGGGACAAAGAATGTTAAGGCTGACGCTTTGTCTCGAAGTTTCTTTCCTGCGGTGAGTGCTGAGAGGGAGGAGTGTATTTTGCAGAGAGGGGCTGTGGTGGCGACATTGGATTCAGAGTTGGAGAATAGCATCCTAGGAGCTCAGAGTGTGGCACCAACTAACTCTCCGTGTGGTAAATTGTTTGTGCCTAGAGCCTTGAGGAGAGCGTTGTTTGTTGAATGTCATGAGTCTCGGTTGGCAGGTCACCCAGGGATTTCGGAAACTAGGAAGTCAATCGGTCGGAGTTTCTGGTGGCCAGGGTAGCAAAGAGAAGTTATCAAGTTGGTGCGTCAGTGTTCTGTGTGTTCTAGGTCGAAGGCCTCTCACGCTCCAGCTGCGGGGTTGCTGTGCCCCTTCGAAGTTCCTAGTTCTCCATGGACACACCTTGCCATGGATTTTATCACCGATCTAACTGTATCGGAGGGTTTTTCTGTCATCTGGGTTGTTGTGGACCGGTTTAGTAAAATGTGTCATCTCGTTCCGTTCAACAAGTTACCTTGCGCCAAGACTCTTGCTAAGGCTTTTGTGAAGGAGATTGTCAGGCTCCATGGTGTTCCCACGGACATTGTTTCCGATAGAAGACCACAGTTTGTGGCTCGCTTTTGGCGTGATTTTTGTGACAGATTGAAAATTCATTTGTCATTCTCGTCTGGGTATCATCCAGAGTCCAATGGACAGACTGAAAGGAAGAACCAGGATGTCGAGCAGTTTTTGAGATGTTTTGTGGCAGACAATCAGGAAATGTGGTCAGAATTTCTATCACTTGCGGAGTTTGCCCTTAATAATCATACTTCTTCCTCGGCTGGGTGTTCTCCTTTTTTTTTTTGCTGTACTGGCAGGTATCCATCTTTTGGTCCATTTTCCAAAGTTGGGGGTGCTGTGCCGAAGGAGGACAATTTTTCTGGTGATTTGGAGAGGGTTTGGACCAGTGTACGCCTGAATCTTAAAGAGGCTAACAGGAGATCAAAAAGGTATTTTGACAAAAAAAGAAAGGAGTCCTTGTTTGCTGTTGGGGACATGGTTTGGCTGTCCTCTAGGAATCTTCGTTTGAAAATTCCTTCTAAAAAACTGGGGCCTAAATTTGTGGGTCCTTTCAAAGTGGTTCAGATTGTCAACTCGGCAGCGGTGAGGTTGGGTATTCCTTCGTCCTGGAGGATTAATTCTGTGTTTCATATGTCTTTACTTAAGGAGGCGGACACGCCTGATAAGCAGGCGAACCCTACTGTTCCTCCTGTTGATGAGGACGATGAATTTGAGATTTCTCGCATTTTGGATTCCAGGTGGCATAGAGGGAGATTACAGTATCTTGTGTGCTAGAGAGGTTTCGGCCCCGAGAATAATTCCGGGGTGAAGGCCGAGGACGTCTCGGCCTCAAGGCTAATTAAGGCTTTTCACAGGAGATTTCCTGGTAAGGCTCGGACTAGAGGATCCGGAGGATCCTCGTAAAAGCGGAGGTACTGTTAAAATCTATGTTGTTTTACTTTTCGGCCATCTTTTTGTGGTTTGCTGGCTTCTAGTCTTTTCCTCTGGTGCTGGGTGTCTTGGTCACGTGATTTCCTCACTCTTTATTACCCAGCACCTGTCTCCCATTCCACACTGGACATCAGTGTTGTTTCGCTTGTTCTCTGGCTAAGTTGCCTTGTTAGTTCTTTGAGCCTAGGACAATTGATTTCCTGGGACTTCTTGTTCCACCAGTTTTGTTTTGCTCCCAGTCCTTAGATCTTTTAGGGACACCCTTTCTCCTTCCTTCAGGTCTTCGTTTGAGTTCAGTGCAGGATCGTCGGTGGGGCTATTCACAAGGAATAGGGCACCCACCCCAGCGTAGGGTTTAAGCTGAGTCTCAGTGCAGGGACAGCTTTTCCCTCCTATTCCTTAGCTCTTAGTTCCAGAACATAACACCAATGATTGTGGAAACCCCTGACGGTTTTTACAAATGGTCCTGCAAGCTCCTAAGTTGTGTTCAACCAGACTTTTAAATAGGGGTATGCTGGTGTAGTAATTGTCCACATACAGATTGTAGCCTTTTTGTAAAAATGGACTTATCAGCTCCCAAACGATTTTTCCTGATGCCCCCAGATAATTAGGGCATCCTGGTGGGTTTAGTTGGCTATCTGTCCCCTCATAAGTACGAAAAGCTGATGTGTATCCGGTTCCCTCTTAGATGGAATAAATTGCATGAGGTGCAGTCTTCCTTTGAATTTTACAAGGGACTCCTCAATAGAAATGTTTTGCATTGGGGTGTAGAGCCTTAAGAACTTTTCTGTCAAGTCTTCAATGATGGGTCTGATTTTATATAATCTGTCATGTTCTGGGGCATTTCTGGACAGGCGTTGACTATTGTCGTTAAAATGCCAAAACCTCATGAGAATTTCATAACGGATCCTAGGAAGAATGACGGAAAACATAGGAGTGGCTTGAACCAGGGCGGTTGGACAAGTAGGACCGATTGCTAATTTTTTTAACAATCCCCATGGCAAATGTAAGTCCTAAAAATTTTTTCATTTCCGGAATAGTAGTTGGCATCCATAAATTTGCCCTAGCATAATAGGATTGTGGATTCTGGCTGATGAATTGGGACGCATAGAAATTTGTTTGCAGGACAATATGCTCTAGCAAGCTATCTGTCAAAAAAAATAAAAAAAATTAATTGGTCCAAAATCTTTCACCTCCATATTTATACTAGGAATGGCATTAAAATCAGGGTTGAATGGAGTAGCAGAATTTGAAGCCTCCCATCTGGGAAATGCTACATCAAGTGGCAAAGTCCCTTGTACATTGGCGTGCACCAACTTACTAGCACCCGGGACAGCGCTTGTACTGGGCAGTATTCCCTGATTTGGAAATGTTTCTCCAGTAGTGTTATTTTCCCCTCTTGTTGTTTTGGTTCTTGTGTTTGAGGATGGACCAGAATCACTGCTCATTTCTGAGCTATCACTGTCGCCGCTACTAAAACCCTCCAAATCCACATCTCCATCTGACATTGCACTTTTGGCACTGTCAGAACATAACAGGGCATATTCCTCCTCTGCAGTATAAGACTGACGGGCCATTTTATTCGTTTTTACATTTTTTGACGTGACTATTTGACGTGACTGACTTAACTAATTGACGTGACTAACGTGACTAACTGAGAAGACTACTATCAAATTATTGGTAAAACAATTGTGATCAAGCGTAACCCTAAACCTAGGCAAACCCTAACCCTAGCTTTATCCTAACTCAAACTTTCTTAATCTGTTTTTTACTTTTTAGCAAATCGCTGACTGACACATCTCTTGTCAGCACTTGTCATACTGTTTCTCCTCAAATCGCTCTCTGACAGGAGATCAGAGGAGAACCGGCGTTTTTATGAGGCAGATAGCCTGGGAAAGTTTGTTGCTACAACAAACTTTCCCACTAATAGCTTTCATTGGCTGGCGTGACACTGACGTTATCGGTGTCTGAACTAATCAGGTCTTGATGAGGTCTGGTGTCACAACCAGCATTCTGCACCAAGATTCCCACGTTATAAAGGTACGTGAGTGTCCCAATCACCGCCAAACCGTCTGTCACTATCTTTTAAGTGCCACGATCGCTATGGATTGTGGCATCTAAAAGATAGGAACGGGTTAACATCATAAGGACCTGATCCAATCAGGTCCCAATGATGTCACCTTTTAGAGCTGTCGCTCTGCACCGGAATCGCAGCTTTTGCAGGACCCTGGGGGTCCTGAGCGCTGCGAGACCGCCGACCATTCATAAACGTCCTTTCTGCATAGAGCCCAGCAAGCATGGATGTTTATGTACAGTGGAAGGTGTCGAATCAGTTAAAGTGGATGTCAAATTCAAGAGACACTGGGAGGGGAACAGGTAGCTTGTAAGTGGTGGAAGAAGCAGAATTTACTGATAAGATATTTTATAAAGCTTTTTATATTCAACTATACTATTGATTTTTGCAAGCCTGTTGAAAGTACAATTCCCTTTTAACACCTTACTGACATCCGCCATACATGTACGGCGCAGTGGGAAGTACAGTCCCACAAACCGCCTTACATGTGTGACACTGCAAGAGTCGGTCACAACGCTGAATCACGCAGTGACAGAGTAGAGAAGGCTGTTGTCTATGACAGATGAAGATCCCTGCACTTCTTCCCTGAGGAGCAGTGCTGCCCCCCTCAATGCCAATCGCTTTTATTGGCCGGTCTGTTGTGACCAGTCCCATGGGCTTGGGGAGCAGTAAATATTCATGCTGTTTAGTATCGGGCACACGTGATTGCCGAGCAGCTGCAGGAGCCGCGGCTAACAGGGGGCACGCTATTAAAGACCATGAATATTCACTGCACCACATGCCAATAGTCCCTCCCACCTCCGGCTTTCATGCATAGAGGTGGGAGGGACTATGGCCTAAAAAAGAAAACAGAGCTCACCCATTCAGGAGACCATTGCACGGAAACAAGCAGTGCCACATGAGGATAGATCCGAAGAAGAAAATTCCAGCGTACCAGTCCTATGTAAATATATATACACTGCTCAAAAAAATAAAGGGAACACTTAAACAACAGAATATAACTCCAAGTAAATCAAACTTCTGTGAAATCAAACTGTCCACTTAGGAAGCAACACTGATTGACAATCAATTTCACATGCTGTTGTGCAAATGGAATAGACAATAGATGGAAATTATTGGCAATTATCAAGACACCCTCAATAAAAGAGTGGTTCTGCAGGTGGGGACCACAGACCACATCTCAGTACCAATGCTTTCTGGCTGATGTTTTGGTCACTTTTGAATGTTGGTTGTGCTTTCACGCTCGTGGTAGCATGAGACGGACTCTACAACCCACAGAAGTTGCTCAGGTAGTGCAGCTCATCCAGGATGGCACATCAATGCGAGCTGTGGCAAGAAGGTTTGCTGTTTCTGTCAGCGTGGTGTCCAGAGGCTGGAGGCGCTACCAGGAGACAGGCCAGTACACCAGGAGACGTGGAGGGGGCCGTAGTAGGGCAACAATCCAGCAGCAGGATCGCTACCTCTGCCTTTGTGCAAGGAGGAACAAGAGGAGCACTGCCAGAGCCCTGCAAAATGACCGCCAGCAGGCCACAAATGTGCATGTGTCTGCACAAACGGTTAGAAACCAACTCCATGAGAGTGGTATGAGGGCCCGATGTCCACAGATGGGGGTTGTGCTCACAGCCCAACACCGTGCAGGACGCTTTGCATTTGCCACAGGACACCAGGATTGGAAAATTCACCGCTGGCTCCCTGTGCTCTTCACAGATAAAAGCAGGTTCACACTGAACCCATGTGACAGATGTGACAGAGTCTGGAGAGGCCGTGTAGAGCGATCTGCTGCCTGCTTCATCCTTCAGCATGACCGGTTTGGCAGTGGGTCAGTAATGGTGTGGGGTGGCATTTCTTTGGAGGGCCACACAGCCCTCCATGTGCTCGCCAGAGTTAGCCTGACTGCCATTAGATATGAAGAGATGAGATACTCAGACCCCTTGTGAGACCATATACTGGTGCAGTTGGCCCTGGGTACCTCCTAATGCAGGACAATGCCAGACCTCATGTGGCTGGAGTGTGTCAGCAGTTCCTGCAAGATGAAGGCATTGAAGCTATGGACTGGCCCTCCTGTTCCCCAGACCTGAATCCGATTGAGCACATCTCGCTCCATCCACCAACGTCACATTGCACCACAGACTGTCCAGGAGTTGGCGGATTCTTTAGTCCAGGCCTGGGAGGAGATCCCACAGGAAACCTTCCGTAACCTCATCAGGAGCATGCCCAGGCATTTTAGGGAGGTCATACAGGCACGTGGAGGCCACGCACAATACTGAGCCTCATTTTGACTTGTTTTAAGGACATTACATCAAAGTTGGATCAGCCTGTAGTGTGTTTTTTCACTTTAATTTTGGGGGTGACTCCAAATCCAGGCCTCCATTGGTTAATAAATTTGATTTCCATTGATGATTTTTGGTGATTTTGTTGTCAGCACATTCAACTTTGTACAGAACAAAGTATTCAATGAGAATATTTCATTCATTCAGATCTAGGATGTGTTATTTGAGTGTTCCCTTTATTTTTTTGAGCAGTGTATATATTCTTTATTGAAATAGATTAAAAATAGTCCAAAGTCACAACCACACTAGGGATCAGTGGGATAACACTGATGGTAAAAACGGACAGACTAATGACAGTGATACTGTTTTTTTTACATACATGTTTTATGCACTGCGTGCTTGCAAGCTAGAGATTTCAGGCAGTGCTTGGTCTGAATAATCAAGTTCTGTCAATCAACACATAGGGAGGTGGCAAGCTTTGTTGAGGGACGAAACAGTGCACTGAATGCTTGGCCACTCCAAGTATGCACCGAACATTCAAATTTGTATTTTTGACAAATTACTTTTTATACACGTCAAAGACAATATTTATTACACCGGTGTATATCCCCTCTTTCAGTATGTAGTTAGTTGAAAATTTTCTTTCTCGGGTGATTGACTCTCTTTAAGCTCCTTTCACAGGGATTTGAGCTAAAAGCAGGGAATCACCAGTTAGAATGTTTTCACATTGCGCTTTTTTGCACGTTCGTGGGTCCCGCGAGGCTTGCGTCTGAACCTCCCCGCAAAACGAGTTTTGGACATATGCGCTGACGGGGTCATACTGTAGACTATTATGGTGCTGGCAGAGCGAACGTGCACTCTGACATGCATCATTTTCTGGCATATACAGTACAGACCAAAAGTTTGGACACACCTTCTCATTTAAAGATTTTTCTGTATTTTCATGACTATGAAAATTGTACATTCACACTGAAGGCATCAAAACTATGAATTAACACATGTGGAATTATATACTTAACAAAAAAGTGTGAAACAACTGAAAATATGTCTTATATTCTAGGTTCTTCAAAGTAGCCACCTTTTGCTTTGGTGACTGCTTTGCACACTCTTGGCATTCTCTTGATAAGCATCAAGAGGTAGTCACCGGAAATGGTTTTCACTTTACAGGTGTGCCCTGTCAGGTTTAACAAGTGGGATTTCTTGCCTTATAAATGGGGTTGGGACCATCAGTTGTGTTGTGCAAAAGTCTGGTGGATACACAGCTGATAGTCCTACTGAATAGACTGTATTATTTGTATTATGGCAAGAAAAAAGCAGCCAAGTAAAGAAAAACGAGTGGCCATCATTACTTTAAGAAATGAACGTCAGTCAGTCCGAAAATTTGGGAAAACTTTGAAAGTGTCCCCAAGTGCAGTTGCAAAAACCATCACGCGCTACAAAGAAACTGGCTCACATGAGGACCGCCCCAGGAAAGGAAGACCAAGAGTCACCTCTGCTTCTGAGGATAAGTTTATCCGAGTCACAAGCCTCAGAAATCGCAGGTTAACAGCAGCTGAGATTATAGACCAGGTCAATGCCACACAGAGGTCTAGCAGCAGACTCATCGCTACAACAACTGTCAAGAGGAGACTTTGTGCAGCAAGCCTTCATGGTAAAATAGCTGCTAGGAAACCACTGCTAAGGACAGGCTACAAGCAGAAGAGACTTGTTTGGGCTAAATAACTCAAGGAATGGACATTAGACCAGTGGAAATCTGTGCTTTGGTCTGATGAGTCCAAATTTGAGATCTTTGGTTCCAACCACCGTGTCTTTGTACGACACAGAAAAGGTGAACGGATGGACTCTACAGGCCTGGTTCCCACCATGAAGCATGGAGGAGGAGGTGTGATGGTGTGGGGGTGCTTTGTTGGTGACACTGTTGGGGATTTATTCAAAATTGAAGACATTCTGAACCAGCATGGCTACCACAGCATCTTGCAGTGGCATGCTATTCCATCCGGTTTGCGATTAGTTGGACCATCATTTATTTTTCAACAGGACAATGACCCCAAACACAGCTCCAGGCTGTGTAAGGGCTATTTGACCAAGGAGGAGAGTGATGGAGTGCTACGCCAGATGACCTGGCCTCCACAGTCACCAGACCTGAACCCAATCAAGATGGTTTGGGGTGAGCTGGACCGCAGAGTGAAGGCAAAAGGGCCAACAAGTGCTAAGCATCTCTGGGAACTCCTTCAAGATTGTTGGAACACCATTTCCGGTGACTACCTCTTGAAGCTAGTCAAGAGAATGCCAAGAGTGTGCAAAGCAGTCATCAAAGCAAAAGGTGGCTACTTTGAAGAACCTAGAATATAAGACATACAGTTATATGAAAAAGTTTGGGCACCCCTATTAATCTTAAGCTTAATGTTTTATAAAAATTGGTGTTTTTGCAGCAGCTATTTCAGTTTGATATATGTAATAACTGTTGGACACAGTAATGTTTCTGCCTTGAAATGAGGTTTATTGTACTAACAGAAAATGTGCAATCTGCATTCAAACAAAATTTGACAGGTGCATAAGTATGGGCACACTTATCATTTTCTTGTTTTAAATACTCCTACCTACTTTTTACTGACTTACTAAAGCACTTTTTTTGGTTTTGTAACCTCATTGAGCTTTGAACTTCATAGCCAGGTGTATGCAATCATGAGAAAAGCTACTTAAAGTGGCCACTTGCAAGTTGTTCTCCTGTTTGAATCTCCTCTGAAGAGTGGCATCATGGGCTCCTCAAAATAACTGTCAAATGATCTGAAAACAAAGATTATTCAACATAGTTGTTCAGGGGAAGGATACAAAAAGCTGTCTCAGAGATTTAACCTGTCAGTTTCCACTGTGAGGAACATAGTAAGGAAATGGAAGAACACAGGGACAGTTCTTGTTAAGGCCAGAAGTGGCAGGCCAAGAAAAACATCAGAAAGGCAGAGAAGAAGAATGGTGAGATCAGTCAAGGACAATCCTCAGACCACCTCCAGAGAGCTGCAGCATCAACTTGCTGCAGATGGTGTCACTGTGCATCGGTCAACTATACAACGCACTTTGCACAAGGAGAAGCTGTATGGGAGAGTGATGCGAAAGAAGCCGTTTCTGCAAACACGCCACAAACAGAGTTGGCTGAGGTATGCAAAAACACATTTGGAGAAGCCAATTTGTTTTTGGAAGAAGGTCCTGTGGACTGATGAAACCAAGATTGAGTTGTTTGATCATACAAAAAGGTGTTATGCAAAAAAACACAGCATTCCAAGAAAAACACTTGCTACCCACAGTAAAATTTGGTGGAGGTTCCATCATGCTTTGGGGCTGTGTGGCCAATGTCGGCACCGGGAATCTTGTTAAAGTTGAGGGACGCATGGATTCCACTCAGTATCAGCAGATTCTTGACAATAATGTTCAAGATTCAGTGACAAAGTTGAAGTTACGCAGGGGATGGATCTTTCAGCAAGACAATGATCCAAAACACCGCTCCAAATCTACTCAGGCATTCATGCAGAGGAACAATTACAATGTTCTGGAATGGTCATCCCAGTCCCCAGACCTGAATATCATTGAACATCTGTGGGATCATTTGAAGAGGGCTGTCCATGCTCGGTGACCATCAAACTTAACTGAACTGGAATTGTTTTGTAAAGAGGAATGGTCAAAAATACCTTCATCCAGGATCCAGGAAATCATTAAAAGCTACAGGAAGCGACTAGAGGCTGTTATTTTTGCAAAAGGAGGATCTACTAAATATTAATGTCACTTTTCTGGTGAGGTGCCCACACTTATGCACCTGTCAAATTTTGTTTGAATGCAGATTGCACATTTTCTGTTAGTACAATAAACCTCATTTCAAGGCAGAAACATTACTGTGTCCAACAGTTATTACATATATCAAACTGAAATAGCTGTTGCCAAAACACCAATTTTTATAAAACATTAAGCTTAAGATTAATAGGGGTGCCCAAACTTTTTCATATAACTGTATTTTCAGTTGTTTCACACTTTTTTGTTAAGTATATAATTCCACATGTGTTAATTCATAGTTTTGATGCCTTCAGTGTGAATGTACAATTTTCATAGTCATGAAAATACAGAAAAATCTTTAAATGACATGGTGTGTCCAAACTTTTGATCTGTACTGTATATGCCTACTAGAGATGGATACCCAGATGCAGACGACTACGTCTGAGAGTCCGCCTCCAGAATTCATACACGCCTGAAAATGATGCCTGTCTGAGAGCACGTTCGCTCTGCCAGCACCATTATAGTCTATGGCCCTGTCAGCGCATATATCCAAAACCCGTTTTCCAGGATGGTTTAGATGCAAGCCCCAACGGGACCCATGAACGTGCAGAAAAGCGCAATTTGAAAGCAACTTTAGTGTTCTTGATGAATTCTCCAAAGGCAAACACTCATGAATATCAGATGGTATTTAGAAGCAATATAAGAAATCATAAGACAGAAATACGGTCATACAACAATTAATTCAGGACAGGTAGAAATTAATCAATATGAGAGCACACAGGAAAATGCAGAGATCAGAAGCAAAGGTTAAATCAGTTTGAAAAGCAAACAAAAGCACATATTTACAATCAAATGGGAACCTTAAAACCAAGTTTCCCATGCAAAGGCAGATTTAAATGGAAAGGAATGTACTGAAATTGGCTGACATGAGCCTATTTGGAGCACATTGGCATATGCAGACAGTAGATGATTTGTGTGCATGTCTCACTTGTGATCAGGACTTCATTCTGTAATGCAGCAAGATCTGAGGTGCATCTGTGCCAGGCAGCAGAGAGAGACATGGGCCATAATAATAACCACAGTTAACTACCTTGTGTCCCAACATTCTCCAAGAGTGTATAGTATACACTGTGTTCCAAATTATTATGCAAATAATATTTTCTCAGATTTTCCCAAATTACCTATATGAATTGCAGTCATTGTAATTTTCCCGTCAAATAACTATTAGAGTACAATTGAAAGCTTTTTGTACAAACTGCCTATGATAACAGTATATTTTTTTAAAAAATAAAAAGCTCAAACTGCACTCAAAATGCATGTTCCAAATTATTATGCACAGCAGAGTTTTCAACCTTTTTATTTTAATAAAGAACAAAAAAATGGTCATTTTTGAAATTATAAGCATTAGCAGGTTATTACAAACTGAAATCAAACAGTTTTCAACTCAAAACTTTATTCTAGGTTATGTTACATTTGCACATAGGACCCCTTGTTCGAAAGGAGCTTCTGAACTCTCTCGTCCATTGAATTTTGGTTCAAGAAGAAGAACCGTGCATTCCGCAGCAAGATCATTTTCATGCATGATAATGCCCCGTCTCATGCTGCACATAACACATCTGCATCTCTGGCTGCTATGGGCATAAAAGGGGACAAACTTATGGTGTGACCCCCATGCTCCCCTGACCTCTACCCCATTCAGAACCTCTGGAGCATCATCAAAAGGAGTGTCTATGATGGCGGGAGGCAGTTCACATCTAAGCAACAGCTCTGGGAGGGTATTCTGTCCTCATGCAAAACAATTAAAGCAGAAACCATCCAAAACCTGACAAATTCAATGGACGAGAGAGTTCAGAAGCTCCTTTCGAACAAGGGGTCCTATGTGCAAATGTAACATAACCTAGAATAAAGTTTTGAGTTGAAAACTGTTTGATTTCAGTTTGTAATAACCTGCTAATGCTTATAATTTCAAAAATGACCATTTTTTTGTTCTTTATTAAAATAAAAAGGTTGAAAACTCTGCTGTGCATAATAATTTGGAACATGCATTTTGAGTGCAGTTTGAGTTTTTTATTTTTTTTAAAAATATACTGTTATCATAGGCAGTTTGTACAAAAAGCTTTCAATTGTACTCTAATAGTTATTTGACTGGAAAATTACAATGACTGCAATTCATATAGGTAATTTGGGAAAATCTGAGAAAATATTATTTGCATAATAATTTGGAACACAGTGTAGATTCTCCAATCTGCTGGATCTTTACTCAATTAATGCCCCCACATGTATCACATAATAATATAACTTTCATTACAATCTCCTCAGTTTTACTGAAATTTGTTCATGCAAAAATTGAATGCACCGTGATTTTTAACCCATTTCTGACATGGTACGTAATAGTACGCACCACGTCGGCGCCCCCTGTTCAGCGTGGGCTCTGGCGCTGAGCCCCCACTGAACCGGGCACAGCTGATTTATACAGCTGACATGTGCCCGCAACAGCCGTGGATGGAATCGCGATCCACCCGCAGCTGTTAACTAGTTAAATGCCGCTGTCAATCTCTGACAGCGGCATTTAACAGCGCCGTGCCGGAAGCGCATCGCTTACCCCGCCCATCGATGACCCCATCACGTGATCTCGGGTCACCGATGCGTGGTTAGGACAACCCAGGGTCTCTAGCAGACCTTTGTGGTTGCCATGTAGCGATTGCTATGAGCGCCACCTAGTGGTCGGCACTCATAGCATAGGAGCATTTCTACTACATAGAGGCGATCTGCTCATCGCCTCTATGTAGCAGAGGCGATCAGACAGTTGCTACTTCTAGTCTCCTTTGGAGACTATAGAAGCAAGCAAAAAGTGTAAAATAAATGTCTTTAAAAATATAAAAAAAAATAAAAAAATATAAAAGTTTAAATCACCCCCCCTTTTGCCCTACTCAAAATAAAATAATAAAAACTAAACCCCACATACACATATTTGATATCGCCGCGTTCAGAATTGCCCGATCTATCATTATAAACAAATAATTAATACAATTGGTAAACGGCATAATGATAAAAAAAATTCCAAACGCCAGAATTACTTTTTTTTGGTCGCCGCAACATTGCAATAAAATGCAATAACAGGCGATCAAAACATCGGATCTACTGCAAAATGATATCAATAAAAACAACAGCCCGGCGCACAAAAATTAAGCCCTCACCCGGTCCCAGATCCCGAAAAATAGAGACGCTATGGGTCTCGGAAAATGGTGCCATTTTTTTTTTTTTCTTTAGCAAACTTTGGACTTTTTCTTCATCACTTAAATAGAAAAGAACCTATCATGCTTGCTGTCTATGAACTCGTAATAACCTGGAGAATAATAATGGCAGGTCAGTTTTAGCATTCAGTGAACGTGGTAAAAAAACAAACAAAAAAACCCCGAACAACTGTGGAATTGCATTTTTTTGCAATTTAACCGCACTTGGAAATTTTTTCCCGTTTTCCAGTACACGGTATGGTAAAACCAGTGATGGCGTTTAAAAGTACAACTCGTCCCACAAAAAATAAGCCCTCACACGGCCATATTGACCAAAAAATAAAAGGCTATAGCTCTGGGAAGAAGGGGAGCAAAAAACGCAAAAATGGAAAATGCTCCTGTCATGAAGGGGTTAAGGACAGCACCAATTTTTTTAAGTATGGATTGAGCAAGTTGGCAAGATATTGCAACATCTTCCTTTTTTTGATTTTTCAAGAATAAAATCTTTAAAGGTAATCTGTCAGTAGGATCAACTCTCCTAAGCTGTCTACATGGGCATGCTGGTCACAGGAAGCTGAATAAAATGATACCTTGATATCTGCGATTCTATGAATTATTCCAGCAGCGAAATCCATGTTTTTCTTATATGTAAATGAGCTGTTCCAGGCTATGGTCCTGACACTGATTTGCATGAGAATCTGCCTTCTGAAATTATTTTCAATAAAAGGGGAGATACCAATGTTAGACATGTAATGGCTACTCTCTACTCTCCTGATCTCACTGCAGAGCTGTGTATGATTAAAACTGACACATTCTGCAGGTTCCTCTCAGCTTCAGCTTCAATCTCACAGGCAATCAATGTTTCAATATTTTTATGTGTGGTCTGAACCAATAGTTGCGGTGGAAATTGTCATGGGACCTGATCACCATCTGCTCTTAATGGCGCATGCTAACCCCGCCCGCACTACCTGATAATGTGACTTCCGGTTTCCGGCCCGTGGAACGCACGCTGCAAGCATCCCCATAGATACTACACGTGCACTCCCACTATCGCCGGATTCCCGGAAGTCTGGAGTGCAGACACAGGGCGCATGCACTCTAACGGATGGTGCATACGAGATATTAAGAGTGTGCATAATACCCTGCATGATGCAGTGCAATGTAGAATGTAAAAATAAATTTAATGCAATGATGTGAGTGAGTGTAAATAAATATGAGTGATGGTGCAAGTGCATGTATACGTAAAGTGCATGTAGTATAAGCAGGTGTGTAAGGTATACAGTATAAAGGTGTGAGGGCTATATAACATTGTTGAATCTAAAATAAACAATCATTGCACACAATGATATAAGTGATTAATCATGTTAAAAAAGTGCTATATGCCTGGATATTCATAAATAGAGATATTATAGTGTATGATAAAATTTAAAGTGCATAGTGCTAAAAGCTCATATTATATACCCACTAAACACACTTATATAAGTGATAGAAAGCTGAAAGTACAAATGCTCATATTGTGTATTTAGTAAGTATATTAATATAATACTAAAGAACCCATATTAGGTTCTTATTAGCACTGTCCATATCACATAATAGAGCATATGTTGAAACCATAGTCATTACTTTGACATTTTATGAAAACATAATTAGTCCATAGTTTTCTTTAGGGTACAACATCTTCATCTTTCTTACAGCAACAAATTAGCAGACGTTTTTCACATATGCTGAGCAAGGACGCCCCGCAGACGTGCATCCACCACGCCAAACTCCCGCCTTCGTAGATCCAAGGTAAGTGAAAGTCCCACCAATATCACTAATGGTATCTGACACATCACGAGGATAATTTTGGCCACACATAAAGAATACGATCTATTATGAAAAAATAGATTAGATTAAAAACCAATAAAAACATAATAAAACACTTCCCCTCCCAACCCATGAAACCATAATAATCCATGTCCAAAGAAACGAATTACAAGAAAGCATTGAACCCCAAATTTTCATTAAGACCAAAGGGTGCTACTGTTTTTAGCCTAAAAATTCACTTTCTCTCAGTCTGAGCTAAAATTCTACCAAGGTTCCCCCCTCTTGGGCCCATGGAGACTTGATCAATGGCCTTAACCTTTAGCAACTTGGCATCACTTTGATAATGTAAGTAGAAATGTTTCGGTAAGATTTTGAGCTGAGTGACATCTTCAGTGGTTTTGCTTTTTAAGATGTCCCTGACATGCTCTCGAGTTCTGATCCTTAGTTCCCTAGTAGTTAGTCCTATATATATCTTTTTGCAAGGACACTCAGCAAAATATACGACTCCTTTCGAAGAACATGTGAGATGATGTCTTATCACAAACGTTCTTGTATTGGCCGAATTTCTAAAATCTTTAGCCGTTACCATGTTGGTACATGCCTTGCAGTGATTACATGGGTAGAATCCAGTTGTGTTGAGCCAGGTATTCATATTTTGATGTCTCCCTTCGTAGTGGCTACGAACAAGGAGATCCTTTAAATTTTTTGATCTATGCGCTGTAATGAGAGGGCGTTCTGGCAGGCATTTACCTTCTGATGGCCCCCGGTCTCCTTATCCAATGCGTCCGGTCTCCCTGGTAGCTCGCGATGGTCTGAAAGGACCTGCCATGACGTCATTTAGTCATGTGACTAAATGACGTCATGGCAGGTCCTTTTACACAACCGCTGTAGCATCGACGTCTCTGCCCCGTTCTAGGCAGAGACGCCGTCCCTCTCACCTCCCCGCTCCTGGCGCGGCGTCCTCCAGCGCTGCTCTCCCCGCTGCTTCCGGCGCGCGCTCCTTCCCCGGCAGTGTGCTTAGGGCGCGCGCGCGCTCCCCCTCTCTTAAAGGGACCGCGCGCGCCGTCCTAAGGAGTCCCCGGCCAATTGCCGGAGGACCTCCCATATAAAGGGCACCTCCTCCAAAATGGAGGTGCCCGAGCAATGTTGTTTGCACCTGTGTCTCACCTGTGCTTCAGCCCTCAGGTCCCGTTGCCAGTTACCTGCCAGATTCCTGCCAGCTTGCTGCCTTTGTCCTGCCTGATATCCAGTCACCTGCCTGCTAGCCTGAGGTCCGACGGTCTGCCTTCCAACTCCTGTCAGTCTGTCTATGGACCAGCTTGCCCGCTCACCTGGGAGCGCACACCTGTTACCTGCCTGCTAGCCTACCTGGAGGCTCCGCCGTCACGTGCTGTGACAATCTGCCTTTCCAGAGACTCCTGCCCGCTCACCTGGGAGCGCACACCTGTTACCTGCCTGCTAGCCTACCTGGAGGCTCCGCCGTCACGTGCTGTGACCATCTGCCTTTCCAGAGACTCCTGCCCGCTCACCTGGGAGCGCTCACCTGTTACCTGCCTGCTAGCCTACCTGGAGGCTTCGCCGTCACGTGCTGTGACCACCTACCATTCCAGAGACTCTCGCTTGCTCACCTGGGAGCACACATCTACCATCTGCCTGCTAGCCTACCCGGAGTCTCTGCCATCACAGGTCGTACCTACCCTTTACCCAGAGACTGCCCCGGTCACTTGCCGTAACTCCCTGCCCGTTCATCCAGAGACTGCCCCGGTCACTTGCCGTAACTCCCTGCCCGTTTATCCAGAGACTGCCCCGGTCACTTTCCGTGACCTCCAGCCCGTCCACTCAGAGACTGTCCCGGTCACCTGCTGTGACTGCCTGCCCGTCATCCCTGATTGCCACCCGCTCCCTTACAAGGACCGCCCCCTTGTATAGTAGCTCAGAGGTTCCGCCTCCCAGACCCGTTACAACCGCGAGACACCATGGAGAGCGGACGCTTCGGATAAGGAGACCGGGGGCCATCAGAAGGTAAGTATAATATTTATTTTTTATTTTTTACCATTCTTTTATGGTCACACTATTTAAATCCATGCCTGTTGCATGGATTTATATAGTGTGACCAAGTTGTCAAGCACTTTCCAAGTGATGCTAAAATCGCTTGGAAAGCGCTTGACAAACCCGCATGTGGAAATACATGTGAAAAACGCTTCACTTACGCTTGTCCCTGGCAGGAAAAACGCATGTAAAATCCATATGCGTTTTTTCTGCCAGGGAGATGCAGAAATGCTCAGGAAAAATCCGGAGCATTTCTGCATCGTGGGCACTTAGCCTAAGAAGACAAAGATCAGGTCTACTGTACTGTGTTAGTTACATTTCTCACACTGGTAAATCCCCATTTTATTAAAAATAAGCTATGAAAGCAGATTTTCATGTCTTGCCCATGGCCTGGAAAGCTCATTTACTTATAAGAAAAACATAGATTTCTCTGGAATAAGACATCAGATCACAGATCTCAAGGTATTATTTTATTCAGCTTCCTATGATCTACATGCCTATACAGATGATTTGGGTTGATCCTACTGACAGATTCCCTTTAACAGCCGGAATACTTCATGGCATGGGTTTCCATGGTAATGCAGCTGCAAGCAAACCTTACATTACTGAACAGAATGCCATGTGTTGATTTGGAGTGGTGTAAAGTGGAGGACCTGGAGAAGGGTGAGAAATGTAACTCGCTCTTTTTCTGGAAACCACACGCCGACCAAACACCCCTGAACAAACTGTGAGATGAGAGCAGAAACATGCGACGTGGGAAGGACGTGATGAAGGTGGTCAGCGACTTCTACTCCCAAAAGACTACTGACCCTGATAAGTTCATGTAAGACATCAATAATCATCTTGATCCTGCAGGCACGGCGGCCATGGACATCCCACGGATGGTAGGCGAATTGCTCTCTGCTGCTAAATCCTTTAAGACCGGCATGACCCTGGGCAGTGACGGTCTTCCAGCGCAGCACTATGTAGAGCTGGTAGACCTTGTATGTCCAGACCTGTAGGAACTGTACGAAGAGATGGTGGTGGAGGGAAGAATGCCTCCGTCCCTGAGAAAAGGAATGGTCACGATCCTGTACAAGCACAATGGAGAGAGGTGTAACCTGAAGAATTGGTGTCCTATAACTCTTCTGAACATATACTACAAGATCCTGGCCAAAATGATGGCGATAGAATTGAACACAGTCATTGGGTTCAATCCGGATCAAACCTGCGGCATTCACAGACGTTGCATCACAGACAGCCTCGCTCTCATGCAGGACATGGTCATGTACATCAAGGCCCACCGTGCACACGCGACCCTGGTCAGTTTGGATCAGGAAAAGGCTTTCGACCAGGTTTCCCATTAATTAATGGGCAAGGCGCTGCATTGGTTAGGTTTATGTAACATGTTTTGTTCTTATGTCTAACTAATGTACTTTGACATCCACAGTACAGTGTTGGTGAATGGCTGGTAAACTGCCCCCTTCCCATTCCTCTCTAGGGTCAGACAAGGCTGCCCTCTTTCACCTCTTCTTTTTGTTTGCATTATAGAACTCTTTGCAGAGGCTATCCGGCAGAATGTAGAGATCAGAGGAATCACCGCATCGGGACTAGAATGACATGAGGTCAAGTGCTTGCTCTACATGGACGACGTGACCATTTTCTGCACTGACTGGAGCTCAGTCAACGTCCTCGTCCAGATGTGCAAGAGCTTCAGACAAGCCTTCAGAGGCTAAGAGCCATGCTTTTCAGAGGCTGGCAACTAGCCTCCTCCGCCACCTTCCCCTTCAACATTCAACTGGATTTCATCAAGGTTTTTGAAATCTGGTTTGGGAAGGAAGGAATGGTCCTCAATCTTGGGAAGAACTCTTGGCCAAGGTAAACCAGAGGATTGGACTGTGGTGCCTCAGACGCCTTTACTTGTGAGGGCAAAGCGCTAACGAGGTACAGCACATGCTGCAGTACACGGCCTAGGCCTGGCCCCCCCATGTCACCATCTGCAGGGCCATTACCAGGACAATGTTTCACTTTGTCTGGGGTTCCAAGATGAACAGAGTGAAGTGGACCATCATATACAATGAGCCACATAAGGGCGGGAAGGGCATTCTGGACATTCCCACCCTCTTGTGAAGCTCCGTTGTCTTTGACAGCATTCGCCGGACTCTGAAAGTGAACAGAGGCTCTTTGGGCAGCTCCATGTCTCACTTCTTCCTGCTTACTCTTTGGAGGAGACTCAGCTAGGATAAGTGGGACAACTCCTACCCCGAACTAGACGTGCCCTGGTTCTATATAGACATCTGACTCATGGGGGAACACCAACTGGATTCACTCAAGCCCAATTTGTGAAAGCCAAAGACTATCCACAAACTCTTCAGAGCCAAGGACAAAGAGGAGAAAATTCCAGGACACCGTGCATCATCGCACAGGTTGACCAACGGCCACAATAATTTGTCGTGAATGACGATACAGGATGGACTACCCATCCAGTCATTCATGCTTGCCCGGAACCTGTGCAAGACCTGCTACTACACAAAGTGCCCCTTCATGGAGGAAACATCTGTGCACGTCTTTTGGGATTGCTGTTTTCCCTAGCACCTGTTGGTTGCCACCTGAGGAACTCTATCCCCAGATTACAAGATATTGGATTCTCATGGCAGCTGTATAGTAAAGCCCCCATACACTTTAGGTAGCTGTTCATCTGGCAGCCATCTCACCCGACTCTCCTATACACAGGAGCGCTTTCTTTACCTAGCACTCCTGTGTTCTCTGAGATAGCAGCTGTCAGACATCTCTGATGGCAGCTTATCTCTTAAAAAAAGAATCAGCAATGCATAATTGGGCATGCCAGATCCTTATCTCACCCAACAATCATCCGTCGGGGATACCCATACCCATTAGAATGTTTTCCGAACCTATTAATATCAACGGGGTCAACCAACATTAGATCAATGTGTATGGGAGCCTTAGGGCTATGTTTAAATGGTCAGTATTTGGTCAGTATTTTACACCAGTATTTGTAAGCCAAAGCCAAGAGTGCATGATAAATGCAGAAGTGGGGCTCATGTTTCTATTGTACTTTTCCTCTGATTGTTCCACTCCTCGTTTTGGTTTACAAATACTGATATAAAATACTGACCGAATACTGAATGTGTGAATGTGGCCAAAGAGTTAGTTTTCAGTTATAGATAACAAAATAAATCAGGACAAGGACATTCCAAAGTGCTTAATTCATGACCTTCTCACGCTGATAAGCCAGAAAATTGTTTAGATAAAGGGCAAAGAGCACATGGTATGCCATAATGTCATCAAGGGTGTAGAAGTTTGTTTTAGACAAAAACCACATTAGCCCAGACCCGAACTGCAGATGCAGAAGGTTAAAGAATTATTCTCATATTTGTTAATGATTAAAATTGTAAACTTGTAAAACAAGCAACTTTGCAAATTACTTGTTATTAAAAATCCCTTCTACACTCAACAACAGAAGGATTTCCTGCAGAAGATGAAAAAAACTTTTAAGGCTAAGTTCACATGTTCAAGATTTGCTGCAGACTTGCAGTATGGATTCTGCAAGCAACAGTTTACAGCAGAAAAAAAATCATTACCTCCCACCTCCCCCTTTAAAGATAAAGAAAAAAATAAATATATTTGATATCACTGCATCTCTAAATATTCAATTTATCAAAATGTAAATTTAATTAACCGGTTTGGTAAATGGAGAAATTTACAGGAAAGAAAAAAGTAAGGTTTTTCAAAATCATATTCACAGGGCCAGCTCCAGGTTTTCATGGGCCCTGGGCAAAGGAGTCTCAGTGGGCCCCTTTAACACATACCACATTTCATGGTGTGCAGATTAGAGATGAGCGTTGTTCTACTCGAACTGTTCGCCAATCTCAAATTCGAGCTGTTTTGGGCGGTGTTCGAGCCGTTCGGCGAACACGAACGATTTGAGAAAAATTCGGCTGTTCGAGGTTATGTTCGATAACTGTTCATGCACCAAAATCATAACTGGATTTTTTCTCAGTAATGATGAAAATTAATGTTAATACGCAGTTTGAGTGTACAGCGGGGTGGGGGGAGGGGCAGGGGATGGATCTCTGCAGGAATAATGAAGATCTCCATTTTTTTTTCTCTTTCCCGCATTTACAGTGGGGAGGTGCAATCTGTCAGCCTATCAGCAGCGCACACACGGAGCGAAGTGCTTTTTTCACACAAGCAAGGGCATGTGTCATTGGCAGTGTATGTCACATGTCCTTGCCCTATAAGACCAAGCCATTTTCCCCGTCGCCACCATTTTCTCACTGCTGCAGCTGCGTGTTAGACGGCACCGCTGTTGCTGTGTGCGCTATACCTTGTTAATTTCAAGCCAATTTTCGCACAAATCTACAGATAGCTTGGGAGTAGGGAATAGTTGTGATTGCAGTCCTTTTAAGGACTAGGTTACAGCATTTCCTACGACTTTTATCAGGCAGGTCTGTGCACTTAAATAGATAGATTGTGGGAGTAAAGACTAATTGTAATTGCAGTCCTTTTCAGGACTAGGTTACATCAGTTCCTATCAGTTTTTGCCAGGCAGGTCTGTGCCAGTGCTGTGCAAGTTTTTTCACAGCATTTGGCTGAATCTAGCAAAGCTAATCCTTTTTGGCCTATTGCAGAGTGTGTTAGTCAGTGGAGTAGCCTATCTGTGTTGCAAGATATACCACCTGTGTATAGAATACCAATTTTTTTACTGCACCTAGTGAAGTAAAATCTTTTGGGCATAGCATCATTCTATTAGTCCATCTATACTGACCTCCATCAGGTTGCAAATTGAATATAATTTTTTTCTGCATCTAGCTCTGAAAAAATATTTGGGCTTCTAGCTGTGTGTGGGACTTGTTCTATTAGTCCATCTATACTGACCTCCATCAGGTTGCAAACTGAATATAATTTTTTTCTGCATCTAGCTCTGAAAAAATATTTGGCCTTCTAGCAGTGTGTGGGACTTTCTCTTTTAGTCCATCTATACTGACCTCCATCAGGTTGCAAATTAAAAATAATTTTTATCTGCATCCAGCTCTGAAAAAATATTTGGCCTTCTAGCAGTGTGTGGGACTTTCTCTATTAGTCCATCTATACTGACCTCAATCAGGTTGCAAATTAAAAATAATTTTTTGTCTGCATCTAGCTCTGAAAAAATATTTGGCCTTCTAGCAGTGTGTGGGACTTTCTCTATTAGTCCATCTATACTGACCTCCATCGGGTTGCAAACTGAATATATATTTTTTCTGCATCTACCTCTGAAAAAATATTGGGCTTCTAGCTGTGTGTGGGACTTGTTCTATTAATCCATCTATACAGACCTCCATCAGGTTGCAAACTGAATATAATTTTTTTCTGCATCTACCTCTGAAAAAATATTTGGGCTTCTAGCTGTGTGTGGGACTTGTTCTATTAGTCCATCTATACTGACCTCCATCAGGTTGCAAACTGAATATAATTTTTTTCTGCATCTAGCTCTGAAAAAATATTTGGGCTTCTAGCTGTGTGTGGGACTTTCTCTATTAGTCCATCTATACTGACCTCCATCAGGTTGCAAATTAAAAATAATTTTTTGTCTGCATCTAGTTCTGAAAAATTATTTGGCCTTCTAGCAGTGTGTGGGACTTTCTCTATTAGTCCATCTATACTGACCTCCATCAGGTTGCAAACTGAATATATATTTTTTCTGCATCTACCTCTGAAAAAATATTGGGCTTCTAGCTGTGTGTGGAACTTGTTCTATTAATCCATCTATGCAGACCTCCATCAGGTTGCAAACTGAATATAATTTTTTTCTGCATCTACCTCTGAAAAAATATTTGGGACTCTAGCTGTGTGTGGGACTTGTTCTATTAGTCCATCTATACTGACCTCCATCAGGTTGCAAACTGAAAATAATTTTTTGTCTGCATCTAGCTCTGAAAAAATATTTGGCCTTCTAGCAGTGTGTGGGACTTTCTCTATTAGTCCATCTATACTGACCTCCATCAGGTTGCAAATTAAAAATAATTTTTATCTGCATCTACCTCTGAAAAAATATTTGGGCTTCTAGCAGTGTGTGGGACTTGTTCTATTAGTCCATCTATACTGACCTCCATCAGGTTGCAAACTGAATATAATTTTTTTCTGCATCTAGCTCTGAAAAAATATTTGGCCTTCTAGCAGTGTGTGGGACTTTCTCTATTAGTCCATCTATACTGACCTCCATCAGGTTGCAAATTAAAAATAATTTTTATCTGCATCCAGCTCTGAAAAAATATTTGGCCTTCTAGCAGTGTGTGGGACTTTCTCTATTAGTCCATCTATACTGACCTCCATCAGGTTGCAAACTGAATATATTTTTTTTCTGCATCTACCTCTGAAAAAATATTGGGCTTCTAGCTGTGTGTGGGACTTGTTCTATTAATCCATCTATACAGACCTCCATCAGGTTGCAAACTGAATATAATTTTTTTCTGCATCTACCTCTGAAAAAATATTTGGCCTTCTAGCTGTGTGTGGGACTTGTTCTATTAGTCCATCTATACTGACCTCCATCAGGTTGCAAACTGAATATAATTTTTTTCTGCATCTACCTCTGAAAAAATATTTGGCCTTCTAGCAGTGTGTGGGACTTTCTCTATTAGTCCATCTATACTGACCTTCATCAGGTTGCAAACTGAATATATTTTTTTTCTGCATCTACCTCTGAAAAAATATTTGAGCTTCTAGCTGTGTGTGGGACTATCTCTATTAGTCCATCTATACTGACCTCCATCAGGTTGCAAATTGAATATATTTTTTTTTTGCATCTAACCCAGCCAATAGTTTTGGCCTAATACCACAGTTTGGCCACTCAGCTCTGCTCGGTTCCCATCCATTGTTTTTTTGTGCAAACAACTCCAGAGTTGTGAATTAGTTAACCACCAAAATGAGTGGAAAAAGGCCTGCTGCTGGTGGAAAGGGGAATAGGCGTGTTGGGAAGGGGAAAAAAGGTTGTGTCCGTGGGGTAGGTGCAGAAGAAAGACCATCTTCTAGCCAAACTAAAATGTCTACTTCTTTTAGCGGACAATGTGATAAGATCCCTTTCTTACGGCCACGCCAATCGCTACAAATTCCAGATGAGGCACAAAAACAGCAGGTGCTTCAACGGATATCAAGTGCTCCTTTAAGTGGGCTCTCCTCCACATCAACTTCAACATCACAAATACTCCAGTCCTCAAAGGTGTCACCCAAATCGCACTTGCTTCCTCACAGCTCCCAAATCTCCAGCTGCCTGTCTGAGTATGAGGTAGAACAGATGGTTGAGTCTGCAGAGCTGTTTACTCATACTATAGCCTGGGAATCAGAGGTCGACTCCAGCGCTTCTGTGAATCCAGACGAGGAAATGATCTGCACTGATGCCCAGAATCTTTATGAGTCGGATCCAGGACCAGACGCAGAAGGTTCTGACCATAATGTAGACCCTCATTCCCAAACTGTAACTCCTGTTGGTGGAGACAATGAGGAAGACGATGATAAGACTCAAATACCTGATTGGAGCGACAACTTTAGTTTTTTGTCAGGGCAGGAACAGGTTGGCTCTGAGGACGACGGGTGTGATAACGCACAGGGTGATGATGATGAGGTCGGAGATCCCACTTACTGTCAACCCACAGTCAGCCAAGAGATGAGGTCAGCAGAGGAGGTGGAGGAAGATGCTAGTGACGACGAGGTCAGGTTGCGCCTTCCTGGACAGAGACGTAGTACTGGAAGCACGTCAACAACTGCATCCTCAAACACAACTCTGCCTCTCACCACAAGTCGTGGTGGCTCTTCAGGTCGCATGGGTGCTAAGCCTTGCATAGCCTGGGCATTTTTTCAGATCGATAAAGATGACCCAACTCGTGTTATCTGTAACATTTGTCAGCAAAAGCTAAGTAGAGGCCAAAAAATACATAGTTTGAGTACTTCATGCATGAACCGGCACATGGACATGAAGCATAAGTTGCAGTGGGAAGCTCAGTGTGCTACAATGCGGCCTAGCCGGCCGGGCCAACCACCGTCTGCCATATCTTGTGCATCCGCGGCCTCTTCATCCTCTGTGACTGGGGGTACAGCAGTCACACCTGTTTTGGGGCGCAGACCTGCCACCTCTTTACCCGCAACAGCCAGCGTGATTGGCAGGTCATCATTTTCTTTGGAGGTGGTAACACCAGCTGGTGTTGAGCGCTGTCCGACATCGATAGCACCACCTTTGGATCAAGGCAACCTAACATGTCTGCCTGCATCTTCCTCACAGACCGGCAGTTTGCCGGGGACACCCTTATCAACCCCGTCTAAGCACAATAGCCAGCCCTCGGTCCCTCAGATGTGGACAAGTAAAAGACCATTTCCTCCTAGCCATGAGAAAGCTAAGAGGTTGAATTTCACCATCTGCAAGCTCTTGGCTACAGAAATGCTGCCTTTCCGCCTGGTGGACACAGAGGATTTTCGAGACCTTATGTCCGTCGCAGTGCCCCAGTACCAGATGCCCAGTCGGCACTACTTCTCAAAGAAAGGTGTGCCTGCGCTCCACCAGCATGTCGCACACAACATCACCGCTTCTTTGAGAAACTCTGTGTGTGACAGGGTGCATTTCACCACAGACACTTGGACGAGTAGGCATGGACAGGGGCGTTACATGTCGCTGACTGGGCACTGGGTAACTATGGTGACAGCAGGACAAGGGGCTGCTGTCCCAGTCTTGCCGTCCCCACGAGTTGTGCGTCAATCCTCTTTATGTCAAAGTTCCTCCACTGCTTCTGCCTCCTCAACCTCCTCTCGGTCTTCCACCTGCACCCAAAGCCTGTCTGGTCATGCCACAAGCTTTCTAACTTCGCAGAAGGGATCCTGCACACCCCCTTACTATGCTGGCAGTAGGGCTCAACGTCATCAGGCGGTTTTTACTTTGAAATGTCTGGGAAATGTGAGTCACACAGCTGAGGAGTTGTGGTCAGCTCTGGAGAACCAATTTCATGAATGGTTGTCTCCACTGGACCTGAAACCAGGGAAGGCCGTGTGCAACAATGCTGCAAACCTGGGTGCGGCCCTTCGCCGGGGCAATGTCACACACGTGCCTTGTATGGCTCACATGTTGAACCTGGTTGTCCAGCAATTTTTAGCCCACTATCCCAGACTAGATGGCCTTCTGCAGAGGGCACGGTCGCTGTGTGCTCACTTCCGCCGTTCGCATCCCGCAGCTCAGCGACTTACATCTCTACAGAAGTCGTTGGGCCTGCCACTTCACCGGCTAAAATGCGATGTGCCTACCCGGTGGAATTCAACTCTGCACATGTTGCAGCGACTGTGGCAGCACCGACAAGCCCTGGTGCAATACGTTCTGATGTATAGCCTGGGCCAACGAGATCCGGAGGTGGGGCAAATCACGCTGGAGGAGTGGTCTCAGATCAGGGACCTATGCACCCTTCTGCACAGTTTTGAAATGGCGATGAAGATGTTTAGTGCTGACGATGCCATTATCAGCATGACTATTCCGGTGATTTACATGCTGGAGCACATGTTAAACAGAATTCGGAGTCAGTTGGTGGCACAAGAGGAGGTGGAGGAAGTAGAGGAGGAGGAGTTGTATGCGGAAGGGCTAACATCTGCAAGGTCCAGACGGTCGGCAGCACCAAGGCGGCAGGCATGTGAGGGTGGGGGAGATGGTTTTACCAGGGCGCATGGTAGCAGCCAAACTAGTGAGGAAGGTGCAGGAGCCCAGGAAGAAGTGGAGGACGAACTGATGGAAGACTCATCAGATGAGGGAGACCTTGATCACATTTCTGTTGTGCGAGGTTGGGGGGAGAGGACAGAGGAAGGAAGCATGATTGTTACCTCGCCACCAACACAACAGGGACTTGGTGCTCCTGGATGCGCAACACACATGAGTGCCTTCTTGCTGCACTACCTGCAACATGACCCTCGAATGGTGAGAATTAGAAATAATCCTGACTACTGGGTTGCCACACTGTTAGATCCCCGGTACAAAAGTAAATTTGCAGAAATTATTCCTGCCATAGAAAGGGATGCACGCATGCAGGAGTATCAGCAGAGACTGTTGCAGAATCTTACATGTGCTTTTCCACAAAACACCAGTGGTGCACGTAGTGAATCTCACAGTTCCAACTTGCCAACCGTGGGACCGTCAAGTGTTCAGCACTCAAACCGTAACAGAACCACAGTATCTGCTGGTAACATCAATTTTGCGGAATCATTTCACCACTTTTTTAGCCCATCCTTTGCAAGGCCAGGGGAGACAAGAAGTCAGACACATAGTCAACGCCTAGAGACGATGGTACAGGAGTATCTCCAAGTAAACATTGAAGCCATGACTGTGTCACTGGACCCTTGCTCTTTTTGGGCTTCCAATCTGGATAAATGGCCAGAGCTAGCCACTTACGCCTTGGAGATCTTGTCATGCCCCGCAGCCAGCGTTCTGTCTGAACGTGTGTTCAGCGCTGCTGGTGGTGTGCTGACAGATAAGCGCACGCGGCTCTCCACTGATAATGTAGACAGACTCACGTTCATAAAGATGAACAAATCATGGATCCGAAACGACTTTTCTACCCCTGTGTCATCCTGGAGAGAGTAAAAGCTTGATGATTGGTTAAAATCACCCTACCAACCGTTTTAAGCTTTCAAATTACTAATCATGTTTATCTGTATCTTGACTGGAAAATAATTTGGGCTTTGTAGCAGTGTGGAGCACTGATCCTATTAGCCCATCTATACTAAGCTCCACCAGATTTAAAATTAATAATAATTTGTAGCTGCATCTAGCCCGGAAAATAATTTTGGGGCTCCGAGATGCGCAAGACACATAAATGCCTTCTTGCTGCACTACCTGCAACATGACCCTCATATTGTCAGAATTCGAAGTAATCATGACTACTGGGTTGCCACACTCTTAGATCCCCCAAACTTTTCGATCAACCTTTTCATTTTAATAAAGACCAAAAAAATGGTCATTTTTGAAATTATAAGCATTAGCAGGTTATTAGAAACTGAAATCAAACAGTTTTCAACTCAAAACTTTATTCTAGGTGATGTTACATTTTCACATAGGACCCCTTGTTCGAAAGGAGCTTCTGAACTCTCTCGTCCATTGAATTTGTCAGGTTTTGGATGGTTTCTGCTTCAATTGTTTTGCATGAGGACAGAATACCCTTCCAGAGCTGTTGCTTAGATGTGAACTGCCTCCCACCATCATAGACACTCCTTTTGATGATGCTCCAGAGGTTCTGAATGGGGTAGAGGTCAGGGGAGCATGGGGGTCACACCATAAGTTTGTCCCCTTTTATGCCCATATCAGCCAGAGATGCAGATGTTTTATGTGCAGCATGAGATGGTGCATTATCATGCAAAAAAATGATCTTGCTGTGAAATACATGGTTCTTCTTCTTGAACCATGGCAGGAAGTGCTGTTTGAGAAAATCCACATACATTATGGAGTTCATCTTTAGCGCCTTCAGGGATCCTAAAGGGGCCGACAATCTCTCTCCCCATGATTCCAGCCCAAAACATTACTCCACCTCCTCCTTGTTGGCGCTGTAGCCGTGTTTGCGTGGGGTGTCCATCAACCAGCCATCCTCCACTCCATCCATCTGGACCATCGAGCGCTGCACGGCACTCATCCGTGAACAAAACAGTTTTGAAATCAGTCTTCATGTAATGTTTGGCCCACTGGAGCCGTTTCTGCTTGTGTGAAGTGGATAGAGGAGGTCGACAGGATGGCATATGCACAGCTGCAAACCTCTGAAGGACCCTGCATCTTGTTGTTCGGGGGACGTTGGAGGCACCAGCAGCTTCAAAAACTTGTCTGCTGCTATGACAAGGCTTTTTTGCCGCTGCTCTTTTAACCTGACGTAATTGCCTGTAGAAAAGAGTCCTCAATTTGCCCTTATCAGCACGCACACGTGTGTACTGTGAATCAGCTACATACTTCTTGATTGCCAAGACACTTCATCCTGATCATCGCACAATGTTGATTGTAGTCATGCCTTGACCTAAACACTCCACAATTTGTTGCTTCTCAGCAGCCGACACATCCTTTTTCTTTCTCATTTTGGCAGAAAATGTAGGCTGCTTAATAATGTGAGACAGCCTTCTTAAGTAGTCTTGCCTTTCATTGGACACACCTGCCAAACTAATTAGCACAGGTGTCTGCAATTGCTTACAGTGATATAAAGAGCCCTGGCACACATCACCATCAATGAGTTTAACTGACAAACAAACAAATTCTTCCCTTATCACTCCTAAACACTTTTTGCATAATAATTTGGAACACAGTGTACATGTGCTTTTCCACAAAACACCAGTGGTTCACGTAGTGAATCTTACAGTTCTAACTTGCCAACCGTGGTCTGTATGGAGTTGTTCAATAAAGGGCCCAAAATTAAGATAACATAGATGAGAGAGGTCTCTATGAATAGGAATTCCTAAGTATTTGATACCCTGTGAGGGCCAGGCAAAGGGAAAGTTGGACTGGATGGAATCCTATATGGATTTGGGGAGGGAGACATCGAGGGCCTCAGACTTCGCTGCATTGATTTTAAAATTTGACCATGTAACAAAGTGATCTATTTCAGCCATAACAGCATGGATGGATATATGTGATTGAGTGATATATACTAGTACATCTTCAGCAAATAGAGAACACTTGTACTCGGTGCCTCCCACCTCAATCCACCTAATATTGGGGTTATGGCGAATTGATGAGAGCAGGAGCTCCGTCACTAGGATGTATAAGAGAGGGGACAGAGGACATACCTGCCTTGTCCCATTGGTGATTGTGAAAGGTGATGAAAATGTTCTGACGCGCCCCCTGGGCCTTGGGACACCCGGAGCCGGACCCTTTTTGGTGGATGCTGGTGGTTGTAGTCTTCGTGGCGGCGACCCGGTTCCGTGGCTCAGGGTGGTCAAACCAGTGGCGGAACTATTTATGTGGTTTTGATGTTTAAATGTCCGACTACGCCACCCGTGGATTGCGGTCAGAGTGAACCGCCGCTGCAGGGCAGACCGCTGAGGCTGGTGTTGTGGGTGCAGCAGAGCGTAGCATAACTCCCCACGGGAGGAGTATAGCCTCAGGGCAGTGTATGCGGAGGATGGGGGTGATGGTGCAGGGCAGCAGCAGTAACTACACGGAGTCAGTGATGCAGTCCAGGGCCTTTACTCACAGTTCTTATTATCCAGACCACGTCTGCAGGTAACGGCTGCCCACGTCGTACTGTGCTCACCAGGTGAGGGGCTCAGACAACTCCCAGATAACTTTGGAGCGCTTCACAGGACCCCCTTTGTGTGTCCTTTGTCTGGCCTTTCTTACCAACCCTTCTGTCCGGCTGCCTCGGGCCTCCTCTTGGTAAACTTGGCGCCAGTTTCCCTGACCCTATGTGCTGCCCTCCTAGCGGGTGTAGCGAGGGGCTGCGCCACATAAAATGTCACAGCCTCCGGTTTCTAGCTGAGGGTCGTTTCCTGCCTCCACTAGTTTCGGGGACCGGTCTCCCCCTTTGGCCTGACCCCTCCATGCAGGTGGATTCGGGCGTGCGGTGGCGACTCGCCCGTCCGCACCCCTGGGATCCCTTCGTTCCTCGTTCCTGGAGCCTTCTCCGCTCCTCTTCCTTCCTTCTCCCTCTTCCAGGCCTGGGCCTCTGTTACTAGGCCCGCCTCCGGAGCAGAGCTCATGCAGAGCCCCTGCTCCCTGCCACTTCTGCTCAGACTTCTCTGCACTGAACTAAGATGGTGCCCACCTTTTATACTCCCTTCTCAATGCACCCAGGAACTGCTTCCTCCCTGCTCCTGCACTACAGGGTTCCCCTTCCTCAGTGTTCCCTCCCCCCACTCCAGCCAGGGACAGGGACTGTCGTGCCCATCTCAGGGGCATATTGGTCGCCCTGCCCCACGGCAATGTGGTGTCATGCATGCAGGTGTCGGGTCCTGATCCACACTCCATCCTTACCTGAGAGTGAGATATCACACCTCTGGGTGAGGTGCAATACCTCTGTAGCAACCGAGCCCTCAGGGTGCTACAGTTCCATTTATCTTCAGCCTAGGTGACGTATTGCGATACAGGGCCGTGACTTTGGCTATAAAAGGGTCCCCTAGACCCCTACCCCAAGCTTTTTAAGAGAATCATATATGGCGTGCCAGGAGACTCTATGGAATGCTTTCTCAGCATCCAACGAGAGTATCTAATTACAAATTTTTAACTGCATCTAGCCCAGGAAATACTTTGTGCCTAGTAGCAGTGTCTGCTAGTCAGCGGATTATCCCGGCTGTTAAGCAAGCTACACCACCTGTAGTTTGGACACTTAATTTTTTCAAAGGAAATGCTTCGGGACCACGGGATACTCAGTGAAGAGCATCAGGAGGCACCCCAAGGCATAGGGGCTGGGACTGGCAGTAGGATGCCTTGCGGTGGACAGCCGAGCTCGATCCTTATAAAAGCTTTTTAACTGCAGCAGCTTTAGTGGATGCTACTGGAGCTGGAATTACGCGGCTGCTGGCATGAGACTTGCCCTCCAATAGATCCTTGTAAATGGATTTAAAGTGTATTCATTCAAATTAGAGAGACAATTTAAATGAAAAAGCTTAGAGCTGCCTCCACCACAGGGGGGCTCGCTCGACCCACCAGCGGACAGGCACCAGTATTGGGAGAGGGGGGCTGGCCGTCAGGGTTCACCGCGGCTCTGGCACAAACCCGGCGACACGGAGGTGGCACGGGCAGGAGCGGACTGAACGTGTCGGCTTCTCACTTTTTGGATTTTAGAAGGGCATGACATGCCTATATCTGTGTCTCCCCCTCCTTTTACTCCTCCACCTCTTTTCTTTTCTCATGACTATATGTACTTGTCACTTTTCCATGTGTTAGTTGTGTCTTCTGAGCAGTTTGTCAGCTTTTGGACACCTTTGAAGGTGTTTTCTATGTGTTTCTATGTGTTTTTGTTTGCCTGCCATTGGTTTTAACGGTGTTCGAAGGTGTTCGACGAACAGTTCGACGAACAGTTCGGCGAACACACGGGTGTTCGACGAACCGAACCGAACTCGAACACTACGGGGGTGGCTCAACACTAGTGCAGATAAGAAATATAGGTATAGTACAATGCCAAAGATTTCACTTACTTCTTACATTACATAAATAATATCTATTGTAAATAGCTCAGAAACACTCGCAGCGCACAGTGCGTGACCTGGGGGGAGTCAAACGTTTTCATTTTAGACCGGACAATATAGTCCTCCATACAGCATTATGAGCACCACATAGTCCTCCATACTGTATAATGGGCCTCATATAATGTTCTATTCAGAATAATGGAGCCCATATAATGCTCCATACATTAGAGGCCCTATATAATGCTCCATACATAATGGGCCTTATATAAGGCTGCTTTACTTCCCTTGAGAAAGGTGCCTGCTGGCACCGAAACGTGCTTTGGGACAGGACAAGATCTTTGGCATGGAAGCTAGGTATATACTATATTATACTCATAATCAAAAACGTGGAAATGTAGGGTTGAGAATTAGAAATAGATATAAACCCCATAGTAGGACTAAATGTATTAAGGACTACCGAAGTACATCATATAGAAGACAAAGAAAAGTAAAAAAGCTTCTAAAGACGTCCAATAAATAGAAAATATGTATACTTTATTAACAAAAAGGGGGGACAAATGGATCACAATGAGAAAATAAAAACACAAGAGGAGGGAAACATGTGTGAGAGCAAGGACAAACGGCTGACACAGTCAAAGAACAACCTCATGAGTTACACTTATGCAGAAAGTTCAGAGCATAAATCAATATATCCAGTAATAGAAGGTAAATGGAAAAGTGGGGTTAATTAATTCAGGTCTCAGGTGTCTAAATCCCTTAATATGCAGCATGTCAAAACCATCCCAAAATTAAACCCTTGGTGCTGTAATGTTATTGTCGTATGACAAGAGAAATTAAGTAATATCACAGTTTAATATGGATAGAGCATGTGACCTGCGAAATTTCCCCAACAAAAGGTAACTCGAGCAAAGGTAAGTATTATTCAAGGTCTATATAGAAATTGACAGTGGGAGCGCTGGGGGGATATCATAAATAAGTACAAGTGCTAATCATTATATCTAGCAAACTAGCTGCAGATGTACCAGCCCAGATCTACAACTAATATCCCCCAAAAGGGGAAAAAAGGGGAGAGGAATGATCAACACATGTGTGTCAAGATCAAAACCAGAAATAAATGCAGCTATTAGAGAGAGATGTCAAAATCTGCAGTCTAGCAGCAAATCCCACGTGTGGGTCACATACTCACAGTGTCAGACTGGAGCCGAAGTCTCGTGCTCACACACCACCCTCTATCCTACGCGCGTTTCAGCTGGGGATGCCTTCGTCAGGGGGTGGTGAACAACAGGGGTGCAGGAGATTAAAAGGCGATGAGAGCCAATCACAAGTGGGGGAGTGTGTGTGAAGAACCAATCACAGCGGGAGGGCGTGGTATGACGCGTGTGCAGCGCCGCCCCACCGCCACAACCACGGCAACCGCGTCATGCAGCCGCCGGCAGAGGCTGCATAGAGATACGGCCAGCGAGGAAGCGATAGCGGGCAGCGCCGAACAAGCGTACCGCCGCAACACGCAGGATATGGGAAGCAACCAAAGGAAGGGGCCACAAGGGAAGACATTTAAGATAAGGGTCAAAGATGTAATGGAAGCCCAAAATAAAAAATCCTGACGCATTTAACCAGAATGAGACGGGGCATTATCATGCATGAAAATGACAGGGACAGTCTCTGGGTAGAAGGGCAGGTAGTCACGGCAAGTGACAGGGACAGTCTCTGGGTAGAAGGGCAGGTAGTCACAGCAAGTGACAGGGACAGTCTCTGGGTAGACTAGCAGACAGGTAGCAGGTGGACGCTCCCAGGTGAGCGGGCAAAAGTCTCTGGACGGGCAGGTGGTCACAGCAAGTGACGGCAGAGCCTCCAGGTAGGCTAGCAGGCAGGTAGCAGGTGAGCGCTCCCAGGTGAGTGGGCAAGAGTCTCTGGACTGGCAGGTGGTCACGGCAAGTGACGGCAGAGCCTCCAGGTAGGCTAGCAGGCAGGTAGCAGGTGAGCGCTCCCAGGTGAGCGGGCAAGAGTCTCTGGACTGGCAGGTGGTCACGGCAAGTGACGGCAGAGCCTCCAGGTAGGCTAGCAGGCAGGTAGCAGGTGAGCGCTCCCAGGTGAGCGGGCAGGCTGGTCCATAGACAGACTGACAGGTGTCGGAAGGCAGACCGTCGGACCGCAGGCTTGCAGGCAGGTAAGCGGATATCAGGCTGGTATCAAGCAGGAATCTGGCAGGTGACTGGCAGGTAACAGGCAGGAATCTGGCAGGTGACTGGCAGGTAACAAGCAGGAATCTGGCAGGTGACTGGCAGGTAACTGGTAACGGGACCTAAGGGCTGAAGCAGAGTGAAGGCTTTGCAACAACATTGCTCGGGCACCTCCATTTTGGAGGAGGTGCCTTATATATGATGAGGTCCTCCGGCCATTGTCCGGGGACTCCTTAGGACGGCGCGCGCGGGCCCTTTAAGAGAGGGGGAGCGCGCGCGCGCACACCCTAAGCACAGTGGCCGGGAAGCAGCGCGCGCTGCCAGCAGAGCGGGAGGAGGACGCCGGGCACGGAGCGGAGAGGTGAGGGGAACAGCGTCCCTGCCTAGCAGGAGGCAGGGACGCCGACGCTACAGTACCCCCCCCTTTAGGCCCCCCCCCTTTTTAGGCCAGACAGAAATTTATCAAGGATGAGAGGGGCATGGATGTTCTCCCGGGGCTCCCAAGTTCTCTCCTCAGGACCAAACCCCTTCCAATCTACCAGAAAAAAAGGTTTTTCCTCTTACCCTTTTGGTGGCCAGAATGTTCTCTACCTCAAACTCATTTTCAGCGGAAACCGGAGCAGGAGGCGTACCTGTAGACTTGGAAAAAGAGTTAAGTACCACAGGTTTGAGGAGAGATACATGGAAGGAGTTAGGGATCCGCAAGTTGGCCGGGAGTTTCAATTTATAGGCCACTGGGTTGATTTGTTTGATAACTTCCAGTGGGCCGATGAACCGAGGCCCTAACTTGTAGGAAGGAATCTTGAGCCGGACATATTTGGACGAGAGCCAGACTTTATCTCCAGGACGGAATTGTGGAGGATCCAGGCGTTTTTTGTCTGCGTGTTTTTTCATCCGCTCGGACGACTGAAGGAGTGCGGATCGGGTACTCTCCCAAATGGAGGAAAATTTGCTAACGAGAGATTCCGCAGCCGGATTGTCCACCGAGGTGGAGACGGGAAATGGGATCCGAGGATGCTGACCGAAGACTACAAAAAACGGGGATTTGGAGGAAGATTCGCTCTCGTGATTATTGTAAGAGAATTCGGCCCATGGCAGGAGATCCACCCAGTCTGAATGGTGGGCATTAACGAAGTGCCCGAGGTAACTGGTCAGGATCTGATTGATCCGCTCCACTTGACCATTGGACTGTGGGTAGTATGCGGAGGAGAAGTCCAGGGTGACGTCTAGCAGCTTACATGTGGCTCTCCAGAAGCGTGAGGTGAACTGGACCCCACGATCCGACACGATGTGGAGGGGCAGGCCATGGAGACGGAAGATGTGGCGGATAAAGTCTTTAGCCAGCTCGGGTGCAGACGGGAGGCCTGGCAGGGGAATGAAATGAGCCATTTTGGAAAAGCGGTCAGCGACCACCCAAATGACCGTACAACCGGCAGAGACAGGGAGATCTGTTATGAAGTCCATAGCTATATGCTGCCAGGGGGCAGCAGGTACTGGAAGAGGAAGGAGGCAACCGGCTGGCAGGTGTCTCGGAACCTTGTTGCGGGTGCAGGACACACAGGCAGAAACAAAGTCTATTACGTCCTTGTGCAGGGTAGGCCACCAGTAGTGCCGGGTGATAAGCTGGAGGGTCTTTTTCTGACCGGCGTGGCCAGCAAGCTTAGACGAGTGACCCCAGTGTAGGATCTTCTCCCGATCAGGTACCGTTACGAACGTCTTACCGGGAGGGAGACGATTTAGACTCACGGGGGCCACCTGCATTACTCTGGCGGGATCGATGATGTGTTTAGGTTCCTCCTCAAGATCAGACACCAGGAAGGATCGGGACAAGGCGTCAGCTTTGATGTTTTTGTCAGCCGGGCGAAAATGAAGAACAAAATCAAAGCGAGCAAAAAACAAGGACCACCGGGCTTGGCGCGGGTTAAGTCTCTGGGCACTCTGGAGGTAAGCCAAGTTCTTGTGGTCCGTGTAAATTATTACCGGGTGAAGAGCCCCCTCGAGCACGTAACGCCACTCCTCCAATGCCAGCTTAATGGCCAATAACTCTCGGTCTCCTATAGAATAGTTGCGCTCGGAAGAGGAGAAGAGTTTGGAGAAGAAGCCGCTAGTTACCATTCTCCCGGAAGACGATTTTTGGGTAAGTACCGCTCCGGCTCCAGAGGAGGAGGCGTCAACTTCCAGGAAGAATTGCTTGTTGCCGTCCGGGCGATGCAGCACTGGGGCGGAAGAGAAAGCCTGTTTTAAGGAAAGAAAGGCTTCCTCTGCTTCGGGCGGCCATTCTCTGGGATTAGTGCCCTTACGGGTGAGCGCAGAGATAGGGGCAGTCCGGGAAGAGAAGTGCGGTATGAAGAGGCGGTAGTAGTTGGCGAAGCCCAGGAACCGCTGAATAGCCTTCAACCCCTCTGGTCGAGGCCACTTCTCGATGGCAGACAGTTTCTCAGGATCCATTCGTAGGCCGGTCTGAGAAATTATGTAGCCCAAAAACGGAAGCGACGTCTGCTCAAAGAGGCACTTCTCATATTTAGCGTAGAGGTGGTTCTGCCTGAGCCTGAGCAGAACCTGACGAACATCCCTCCGGTGTGTGGGGAGATCCGGAGAGAAGACCAAGATGTCATCCAGGTACACCACTACGCAGGAGTAGAGAAGGTCCCGGAAGATGTCATTGACCAACTCTTGAAAGACGGCGGGAGCGTTACAGAGACCGAAGGGCATTACCAGGTATTCATAGTGGCCGTCCCGGGTGTTGAATGCCGTCTTCCATTCATCCCCCTGAAGGATACGGACCAGGTTATACGCCCCATGGAGGTCCAGCTTGGTGAAGATTCTAGCCCCCCTCAGACGGTCAAATAATTCCGGAATGAGCGGAAGGGGGTATTTATTCTTCACCGTGATCTGGTTAAGGCCTCTATAGTCTATACAGGGACGGAGTGAGCCATCCTTCTTTTTGAGGAAGAAGAAGCCTGCTCCCGCCGGGGAAGTAGATTTCCAGATGAATCCCCGGGCCAGATTCTCATCAATATATTCTGACATGGATCGGGTCTCAGCAGCGGACAAAGGGTAAATGCGCCCACGGGGAGGAGTAGCGCCGGGCATCAGGTCGATTGGGCAGTCATATGGTCTATGAGGGGGTAATGTCTCTGCCTCCTTCTTATTAAAGACGTCCGCATACGACCAATAAGGAGCCGGAAGACCAGGTAGATTGGCTGGAGTAGGAGAAGGACGGACAGGATGGACGGGAACTAAACAAGTCTTATGGCAGTCCTGTCCCCAGCGAAGGACTTCTCCGGTCTGCCAATCAAGCACGGGTGCATGTCTCTGAGGCCAAGGTAGGCCTAGTAAGAGGGCGTGAGAGAGTCCAGGCAGAACATGAAAGAAGATGCTCTCAGAGTGCAGCATTCCCACCTGCAGGGTTATGGATTCGGTGATGAGTTGGATGGGATGTGGTAAGAGGCCCCCATCCACGGCAGCGACAGATAAGGGTACAGCTAGAGGTTTGGTGGGAATGCGGTATTTCTCTACCAGAGACTGAGAAATGAGATTTCCAGCAGCTCCAGAGTCAAGTTGGGCTAGTTCAAAATAACGGTTCTCCCTGCAGATGATAGAGACCGACAGCAACAGAGATGGAGAGGGTTTACTCTTGTCTAGGACGACCTCTCTGAGCGATCCTAGACACAGGCGTTTCCCGACCTCTCCGGGCAGGAACGGATCCGGTGCTCCTTACTGCCACAGTAGAAGCAGCTCCCCTCGGCACGGCGTAACTCTTGACGGGTTTTGACCATCTTGGTCTGGTCGACCTGCATAGGCTCGGGTGAGTGCGCCTGGGGAGTAGTGGGAGAAGTGATAGGTTTCTGAAAGGTAGGGGCTAGACATGGAAACCTCCTCTCACGGGTGACCTCTTTGGCGCGTTCCTGGAACCGGATGTCAATCCGGGTGGCAAGAGTTATTAAGTCGTCGAGAGTGGTAGGTATGTCCCGACCGGCGAGTTCATCTTTAATACGGCCAGACAGACCTTCCCAAAAGACAGACACCAGGGCGTCGTTATCCCAGGCCAGCTCCGAAGCAAGGGTACGGAACCGTATGGCATATTGGCCCACGGTGAGATTTCCTTGATGGAGGCGTAGCAGAGATGATGCGGATGAGGTCTTCCATCCGGGTTCGTCGAAGACTTTCCGGAAAGCCGTGAGAAAGGCTGGCAGGTTGGACACCAGGGGGTCTCCTCTCTCCCATAGAGGATTTAGCCAAGCCAGTGCCTTCCCCGTGAGATGGGACATGATGAAGGCTACTTTGGCCCGTCGCAGATAAACTGGTGGGACAGGAGTTCAAAGTGCAGGGTGCACTGGTTTATGAAGCCCCGAGCTTGAGCGGGGTCGCCTCCAAAGCGAGGAGGTGCAGAAAGCCGGGGTCCGGGGCAGGATGCCATGGTATTGGTGGGCAGCGGCACTGCCGGGCTGCGAGTCATGACACTAGCGGTGGTTGCTGGTGGAGCAATCAGAGTGTCCAGGCGAGAGTTGACATTCCGCAGATGACTCAGGATGGACTCCTGTTGGGACCTCTGATGGGACAGTTCATGACATAGGTCCGAGAGCGAGGGAGCTTGGGTGCCACCGGGTTCCATGGCCCGAGCAAACTGTAACGGGTCTGGGAGGCGGAACCTCTGAGCAACTTATACAAGGGGGCGGTCCTTGTAAGGAAGCGGGTGGTTCCCAGGGAAGACGGGCAGGTAGTCACGGCAAGTGACAGGGACAGTCTCTGGGTAGAAGGGCAGGTAGTCACGGTGAGTGACAGGGACAGTCTCTGGGTAGAAGGGCAGGTAGTCACAGCAAGTGACAGGGACAGTCTCTGGGTAGACTAGCAGACAGGTAGCAGGTGGACGCCCCCAGGTGAGCGGGCAAAAGTCTCTGGACGGGCAGGTGGTCACAGCAAGTGACGGCAGAGCCTCCAGGTAGGCTAGCAGGCAGGTAGCAGGTGAGCGCTCCCAGGTGAGCGGGCAAGAGTCTCTGGACTGGCAGGTGGTCACGGCAAATGACGGCAGAGCCTCCAGGTAGGCTAGCAGGCAGGTAGCAGGTGAGCGCTCCCAGGTGAGTGGGCAAGAGTCTCTGGACTGGCAGGTGGTCACGGCAAGTGACGGCAGAGCCTCCAGGTAGGCTAGCAGGCAGGTAGCAGGTGAGCGCTCCCAGGTGAGCGGGCAAGAGTCTCTGGACTGGCAGGTGGTCACGGCAAGTGACGGCAGAGCCTCCAGGTAGGCTAGCAGGCAGGTAGCAGGTGAGCGCTCCCAGGTGAGCGGGCAGGCTTGTCCATAGACAGACTGACAGGTGTCGGAAGTCAGACCGTCGGACCGCAGGCTTGCAAGCAGGTAAGCGGATATCAGGCTGGTATCAAGCAGGAATCTGGCAGGTGACTGGCAGGTAACAGGCAGGAATCTGGCAGGTGACTGGCAGGTAACAAGCAGGAATCTGGCAGGTGACTGGCAGGTAACTGGTAACGGGACCTGAGGGCTGAAGCAGAGTGAAGGCTTTGCAACAACATTGCTCGGGCACCTCCATTTTGGAGGAGGTGCCTTATATATGATGAGGTCCTCCGGCCCTAAGCACAGTGGCCGGGAAGCAGCGCGCGCTGCCAGCAGAGCGGGAGGAGGACGCCGGGCACGGAGCGGAGAGGTGAGGGGAACAGCGTCCCTGCCTAGCAGGAGGCAGGGACGCCGACGCTACATAATGCTCCATACATGATGGCTCCCATATAATGCTCCATGTAGGATGGGCCACATATAATGCCCCATACATTATGGGCCCCCATATTATGCTCCATACAAGATGGGCCCCTTATAATTTTGTGTACATGAAAAAAAAAAATCAAATACTCACCTCTCCTCATTCCAGACTCCTCAGCGTCGCCGTCTTCCTGTTCTGTGCCCTGTGATGCTCATAGCAGAGGGCGCGCTGTAGTGACGTCGCTGTAGTGACTAGACCCCCTCAGGGAACTTATCTAGATGTGTGGTGAGCACCTTGAACCCCCAGGTGCTTCACAGAAGTTTGTAACATGGAGCCGTGAAAATAAAATTTTTACATTTTTCCCACAGAAATGTTTTTCAGCCCCCAGTTTTGCATTTTCATAAGTGTAGCAGGAGAAATTGCACCATGCAACTTGTTGTGCAATCTCTCCAGAGTAAGCCGATACCCCATATGTGGGGGAAAACCACTGCTTGGGCGCACGGCAGGGTTCGGAAGGGAAGGAGCGCCATTTGACTTAGCGAATGCCATGTTGCGTTTGGAGAGCCCTTGGTGTGCCTAAACAGTGGAAACCCACCACAAGTGACACCATTTTGGAAACTAGACCCCTCAGGGAACTTATCTAGATGTGTGGTGAGCATCTTGAAACTCCAGGTGCTTCACAGAAGTTTATAACATGGAGCTGTGAAAATAAAAAAATCAAACTTTTTCAACAAAAATGATCTTTTAGCCCCAAATTTTTTATTTTTACAAGGGTAAGAGGCGAAAATGGAACCTAAAAACTGTTGTGCAATTTCTCCTGAGTACGCTAATACCCCATAAGTGGGGAAAATACACTGGTTGGGCGCACGTTAGGGTTCAGAAGAGAAGGAGCACTGTGTGACTTTTTGAACGCAAAATTGGCTGGAATCAAGAGCAGACGCCATGTTTCATTTCGGGAGACCCTGACGTGCCTAAATAGTGGAAACCCCTCACAATTGACTCCATTTTGGAAACTAGACCCCTCAAGGATTTTATCAAGGGGTATAGTGTACATTTTGAACCCAGAGGTACGACAGAATTTGATAACATTTGGTCATCATATTGAATAAGTTGTCATTAGTCTTGAGCGCTAGTGCTCGCTACTTGAGTTTGCATCGAACACCCGCGATACTCAGTGCATACCCGAGCACCCGATGCAAACTCAAGTAGCGAGCACTTGCGCTCAACACTGGTCGCCATATCATCACCATTTTTTTTTCTTTACTTTTGAAAAAATCCTAACCCTAACCCCAACCCTAATACAACCTCAACCCTAACCCTACCCCAACCCTAACCCCAACCTTAGCCCAAACTTAACCCTAGTCCAACCTTAACCCTAGCATTACCCTAACCCTAATACAACCCCAACCCTAACCCTAGCCCAAACCTAACCCTAGCACAACCCTAACCCTAGCACAACCCTAACCCCAACCCTAATACAACCCTAACCCTATCACAACCCTAACCCTAGAGTTTATTTTTTTTTCCTCATGTGGTATAAGTGATTAGACGACTTTATTCTTTGGGTTGGTGCGATTACAGCGATACCAGATTCATATCAGGTTTTTATGATTGACAGCTGTCACACACTAAAAGACGCTTTTTTTTGAGAGCTATAATTTTTCCATATTTGCCAACAGAGTCATGTGATGGCTTGTTTTTTGCGGGACAAGTTGACCTTTTTATTGGTACCATTTTCGGGCATGTGACATTTTTTGATCGCCTTCTATTCTGATTTTTAGGAGGCAGAATAAACAAAAAACAGAAATTCTGGAATTGTTTTTTTTTATTCCGTTCCACGTGTGGTAAAATTGATAAGGTAGCTTTATTCTTCGGGTCAGTACGTTTACGTTTATTCTTCGAGTCAGTACTGCATTTATATATTTTTTTATGTTTTGGCGCTTTTACACAATAAAAACTATTTTCTAAAAAAATATTTTTTTTGTATCGCTTTATTCTGAGAGCTATAACTTTTTTATTTTTTGGATGATGAAGCTGTATGGCAGCTTGTTTTTTGTGGGACAAGATGACGTTTTCAGCGGTACCATTTTTATTTACATTCGTGTTTTTGATCGCGTGTTATTCCATTTTTTGTTTGGCGGTATGATGATAAAGCATTGTTTTTTGCTTAGTTTTTTATTTATTTTTTTTACCGTGTTCACTAAAGAGGTAAACTAGTGGGACAGTTTTATAGGTCAGGTCGTTCCGGACACGGCGATACCAAATATGTGTACTTTTATTGTTTTTTTGGTTTTTTTTTTAGAATAAATAAATATTATGGGTACAAAATATTTTTATCTTTTGGGGATTATTTTTTTAATTTTTTTTTTTCAATATTTTTACAATTTTCTTTTATTTTTTTTTTCACTTTCCAGCCCTTTTTTTACTTTTACACATTGTCCCACTATAGGACTTTCACTTTTTGCAGCCTCCCTATGCCATGCAGCCTGTCAGCGCTGCACACAGGGAGACATTACTTTGGTCATGCACTGCACATGACCAAAGTAACTTCCTGCCTCCTGGTGACCCGGATGTTGTCATGATGACATCGGGTCGTCATGACAACATCCGAGAGCCACTGCAGACATCGCTGGAGGCCGGAGAGGAGGTGAGTACTGGCACTTACCTCCACCAATGCCCCCGCAATGCTGCGATCAACTTTGATCGCAGCATTGCTGGGGTTAATGTGCTGGGAGCGGTGCGGAACCGCTCCCTGCACATAGCACCCGGTGTGAGCTGTGACAATCAGCTGACACACGGCAGTGATCTCCCCATACCGCTTGTGTGCGGGCGCTATCGCATTATGCGTAATAGTACATAGCTGGTCTTGGTCGGAAAGGGGTTAAAGTGATACAATAGTGTTCTACCAGAAGAAATTTTTAAGGCTGAGCATAAAGGATGTTTTTTAATATAATATTCGTATTTCCTATATGTATATTCTGATATCGTTTGTTGAGTTTTTCACTGTGTGTAGCTTATATTAATGTTTTTTGATATCTTGTGCAGTGTTATGCAAAAGTTTTATGCAGGTTTTATGCAATGCCTTGGACAAGTTATGAAAACATTAGATAATTCAGAAAACTTAAGCTTGATTATCGTACTGTGAAGAGATTTGTGGCTGATACAGAGCAGAAACGGGTTTGTGCAGATAAAGGCATAATGAGGAAGGTTTCTGCCAGACAAATTCATCGGTTTTAGAGAGGAGCTGCTAAAATACCTTTACAAAGTAGAAAACAGGTATTTGAAGCTGCTGGTGTCTTTGGAGTCCCATAAACCTCAAGGTGTAGCATCCAGAGGCTTTCAGTTGTTCATGATCCTACTATTTGGCCACCCCTAAACAGTGGTCACAAGCAAAAATGGTTGCAGTGGGCCCAGACATTCATGAAGACTAATTCTAAAACAATCTTCTTTACATGATGAGTTCCGTGCAACCCTGGATGGTCCAGATGGATGGAGCAGAGGATGGTTGGTGGACGGCCAACATGTGCCTACAAGGCTGCGACATCAGGCGATGGAGTCATGTTTTGGGCTGGAATCATAGGGAGAGAGCAGATAGACCCCTTTAGAGTACCTAAACGTGTGAAAATGACTTTGGCAAAGTATATAGGGTTTCTGACTGACCACTATCTTCCATGGTACAAAAAGAAGAACAGTGTCATCCATATCAAATTCACCTTTGTGCACGACAATGCACCATCTCATGCTGCAAAGGATATCTCTGAGTCATTGACTGCAATAAGCATAAAAGAAGAAAAGCTCAGGGTGTGACCAATATCCTTCCCTGACCTGAAGCCTATTGAGAACCTTTGGAGTATTCTCAAGAAAAGGATCGTTGAGGGTGGGAGGGAGTTCACATCAAAACAGCAGCTCTGGAAGGCTAGTTTGACATCCTGCTAAGACATTCAAGCAACAAATGCAATGGATGCAAGAATTGTGAGGGTGATATCAAAGAAGGGGTCCTATGTTAACATGTCACTTGGCCTGTTAAAATGTTTTTGATTGAAAAAGCTGTTGACTTCAGTAAATGTGACCTCTTAATGCTGCAAATTCAACAAATGACCATTTTCAGTTCTTTACAACCTATAAAATGCTTGGAAACTCTGTTGTTCATAATCATTTTAAAATGCATTTTGAGTTTTTTTAGTTTTCAAAGAAATACTGTTCTCATAAGGATGTTTGTCCAATAAAATTTGATTTATACTCTAACGGTTGATGATTTGAACATTGTACTGACTCATTTGCATCAACCATTTTGGAAAATCAGAGAAAAATATAATTTGCATAATAATTTGTATATATAATACAGCTGTTTCTACTGCCTCGGTTATTTTTGCAGGTCTCACACTGCTACAGGTCTGCGGGTATCGAAAAGCGGTCTGCTGGTCAGTCATGTGCTTAGCAGGCATATGGTCGGTAAAAGCTTTGCAGGGCAGATAACACAACTTATCCTGGAAATAGGCCAATTGGACTTCTTTTCGGAAGCAAAAACAAAATCCTCAATTTTGCATTTCTAGCAAGTGTCTCAGAGCATGGTTATTCAACAGTCATCCCTTTGCTTGATGGTAACAGTATGCCTTCTATCCCACAACCATTCCAGCATACAGCTTGCCATGCTAGTGACCACTGTTGCAATGGTGCTGGAATGTCTTGTTCTGGTTTGGCCGGCATTTGCACATACCCAGTGTGAATCAACTCACGCGAACATCTCGGTGGGTCCGACACTGGTTGTTGGGTTGCTCTGATGATAGTCAGTGACTGGTGAAAATTTTTCCATCAATATGGCCATGTAAGGGCTTGTTTTTTACGGGATGAGTTGTACTTTTGAACAACACCATTGATTTTACCATATAGTGTGCTGGAAAATGGGGAAAAAAATTCCAAGTGCGGTGAAATTGCAAAAAAAAGTGCAATTCCAATTTTTTTTTTTTGTAAACCATGTTCACTAAATGGCAAAACTGATCTGGCATTATGATTCTCCAGGTCATTACCAAACATGTATAGGTTCTTTTTTATTTAAGTGGTAAAAAAAAAATCCAAAGTTTGTAAAAAGAAAAAAAAATGGAACCATTTTCCGAGACCCGTAGAGTCTCCATTTTTTTGGGATCTGGGGCTGGGTGAGGGCTTATTTTTTGCACGCAGAGCTTACATATTTATTAATACCATTTTGGGTTAGATACAATGTTTTGATTACCTGTTATTGCATTTTATTGCAATGTTGGGGAGACCAAAAAAACATAATTCTGGTGTTTTGATTTTTTTTCTCTTTATGCCATTTACCGATCGGATTAATTTAGTTTATATTTTGATAGCTCGGGCATTTCTGTACGCAATGATACCATATGTGTGTAACGGGCTGGGTGGTGGAACCACTGTACTGAGGACAGAGGAGAGCCAGGAGGGGCGTGACTAGAGACCTCACCAACTCCGACCTCGGATGTATGGCAGCTTGACGACTATGTGATTTGTGGAGAAATGAGGGAGGCGGACCAGGTGCCACTCCGAGACTAGAGTTGTCAGGCACAGGCAGGCTCGGCTGTTGGACAGGCAGGCAGGCACAGCCGATAGACAACTAACAAATAAAGTAGCACTCTGCAACGCTAAGTATGAGAACATGAAATATATGAAATTTGAATAGCATAACTGCTCTAGAAAATAGAAATAACTGAGAAATATTAGCGCATAAATTGGCCAATTCATGTGTACCTGGTAGCCACGGTTAGGCGTGTATAGGCCAAGGTATGCACATGCAGACTTTGGTCTCTTAGAGAGTAGTTCACATTGGCAGGGTCCTGGTATCGAGAAATGCCTTACCGTGGCTACTAGGTACACATGAATTGGCCAATTTATGCGCTAAGATTTCTCAGTTATTTCTATTTTCTGGAGCAGTAATGCTATTCAAATTTCATATATTTCATGTTCACATACTTAGCGTTGCAAAGTGCTACTTTATTTGTTAGTTATAACAACGAAAGACAAAAGGAGCTTTTTGATGCAAATAGGAAAATATTTTATTAAATATTTTAATACACTATAAAAATTCATATAAAGTCCATAAAAGGATTTTGTAAACGATGTGTTAGAAAAAGAGCAGACACCCCAACAGAGTAATCAGCCCTCGGTAAGCAGTGTGAAATAGAGAAAGATTGTAATAAGGCACAGCCAAAAGTCAGCACATTAGACACCTGGCCAAATTGAAGGCTTAAGGGATAGGGAAGCAGACAATGCTGCTATAGTACCCCATAATGAGTCAAAGCCAAGATGACAAGAGGCAACAGGTAGGAGACGTAATAGTGAAATATGCTGATAAATGGAGCATAGGTAAACAGGAGTAACAGGGCACTTACCCAAGGACTGAGAACCCCCCAATGGGGATGAAAGGGTGCAAGGACACCTACCAACGCGCGTTTCGCGTTGACAATGCGTTGCTTTCTCAAGGGATGGTGTTATGATGCCCTTCCAGGACCTTTAAGTAACCCTGGCAACCGGTCACGTGTAGTATCACGTGGCCGGAAACCAGCCAATGGCGCTGCATATAGCGGCGCATGCGCGTCCGGCAGGCCACGCCCCCCCCGCCGCTCTCCCAGCAGTCAAGCCCTGGGGGTGCGCGCACCACCGTCAGTCAGCTGAGCCGGCTGGTGTAGTGCACGCACGGGCATGGAGACGCCGGGAAGAGGCAAGGGGACACGACCCCGGGAGGCACATGCGCTCCACAGTGTTAGAACTCTCCTGTTAGGTTTTTTCTATCTTGCTGGTCACATGACCTTTTTTGCCTATTTAATCCTGCTCCGCCCTCCTGGCCTTGCTGGACTTCATTGTAATTTCTACTCTTAAGCTAGCCTGGTGCTTAGTTACCTTTCTCAGTCAGTTTAGCTAGGTCTTCGGACCTTTATGTTCTATGTTGTGTGTTTGTCTTTTACTGCTACAATTTCTGCTAGGAGGTGTCCAACTTTATCCCAGTCCCTAGTTCTTGTAGGGATCCCTCCCTTGCATCTATAGGTCTTCGTACAGACTAGCCGAGGACTTTAGCGGGTCTGATCGCAGGATCAGGTTCCCCGTTACATCGTAGGGATCTAGCTTAGTTCTATTGTAGGGACAGATCTCCTTTCTTTCCTTAGTGCTTGTAGCAGATCATAACAGTAAGTCCAGCCCAAAAATATCTCTAAGGAAAGACCTCCAGTTTCCATCATGGTGTCGGTTCAGGATTTGGCTCAACGCCTGCAGGGACTCTCTCTGGAGGTGGCCGAGCTCCAACAACACGTGAGTAGCTGTTCTGGAGCACATTTTGTGGAGCCGAAGGTACGTTTGCCTGATTTATTTTTTGGTGATCAACAAGAATTTTTTTCCTTTAAAAATGCTTGTTTGTTGTATTTTCGTTTTAAACCCAGATCCTCTGGTGATGAATCACAGCGCATAGGGTTCATAATGTCACTTTTGCGCAAAGAAACTCAGGGATGGGCCTTTTCTCTCCAACCTAGTGATCCATGCTTTAGATCAGTGGATAGTTTTTTTTCTGCTTTGGGTTTGTTGTATGATGATCCTGATCGTGTCTCATCAGCTGAGACTGAATTGAGACGTTTGAGGCAGGGATCAGGTAATGTGGAAAAATATTGTTCTCACTTCCGTCGGTGGTCTGCCCAGGTGGGGTGGAACGATTCAGCTTTTAAAAGTTTGTTTCTTGCAGGGCTAGGTGAAAGGGTTAAGGATTTGCTGATTGCTTATCCCACACCTGGAAACTTGCAGGAGGCAATGCAATTAGCTATACGGGTGGACAGGAGACTGCGTGCAAGGGTTAATGAGAGTAAATCCTCTGCCATGTCAGCTCCGAGTCTTGAGAGGGGCTGTACTGACATTGGAGAGTCGATGGAGATTGGGGCGATGGCACCCCGCTCTCAGGAAAAAGACCGCAGGTCTTCTGAAGGTTTGTGCTTTTATTGCGGGAAATCTGACCATTTTATTAAGAACTGTGTGCTTCGTATGAACAAAGAAAAAAAAAAGGTCAGTTACGCCCGTATAGCCTGTTTAAATACTAAGGGGGTATTTCTTTCTGCTACTACTGCTGCTCAGGAAGAATTAATTGAATTTCGGGTATTTGTGGATTGTGGTTCTACTCTGAATGTGATTGATGGGGGATTCTTGGAAAAACTTAAATTAAAACCCAAACCTTTGTCATTTCCTATTGCTGTGGTTTCTGTCTATGGCTCCCCCTTGAAGAGTGTTACTCACAAAGTCTGTGAATTCCCCCTCACTATTAATGGTATTCACCAAGAAAATTTGGATTTGGTAGTATTAAATAATTTGCCTTCTCCAGTAGTTTTGGGGTTACCCACTTGTTAAAATTGCACAATCCTGTACTGGATTGGTCTACCAATGAAATTAAGTCCTGGAGCCCTAAGTGTTATGACAAGTGTTGTAACGGACGTATTGCTGCGGTGGAAAAAGGGGAATTACCTGTACCTATTCAGGATTTTTGGAGAGTTTTTTCTGAGGAGGAGTCACAAATTTTGCCTCCCCATAGAGACTATGATTGTACCATTGAATTTGTCCCTGGAGCGACTCTTCCTAAAAGTCGTTTATTTAATCTTACTATTCCTGAGAGAAAGGCTTTGGAGGAATACATACAGACAAGCTTGGCCGCCGGTCACATTAGGCCTTCCAAGTCTCCTGTGGCTGTTGGATTTTTTTTTGTTAAAAAAAAGGACGGCGGTTTACGTCCTTGTCTGGATTTTCGTGAGATTAATAAAATTACTGTACGCAGTCCTTACCCACTGCCATTGATTCCTGATTTGTTTAACCAGTTAGTGGGGGGCAAGTGGTTCTCTAAAATTGATCTCCGGGGAGCATACAATTTGTTGCGCATGAAGGAGGGTGATGAATGGAAGACTGCTTTTAACACTCCTGTGGGTCATTTTGAGAATCTGGTTATGCCTTTTGGTCATACCAATACTCCAGCATTTTTTCAGAATCTTATTAATGACATCCTTAGACCTTTGATCGGCAAAAATGTGGTTGTGTATTTGGATGACATTTTGATTTATTCACCGGATCTGGAGTCTCATTGGCGGAGCGTACGTGAGGTTTTACAGTTATTAATTGACAATTCGCTTTTTGCTAAGCTGGAGAAATGTGAGTTCGCTGTACAGAGAATTCGTTTTTTGGGCTACATTATCTCCAGCGAGGGCTTTGAGATGGACCCGGTGAAAGTTCAAGCTGTGCAGGAATGGCCTAGGCCTATTGGTTTGAAATCGATACAGAGGTTTTTGGGTTTCGCCAATTATTACAGAAAATTCATTAAAAATGTTTCTATTATTGTCAAACCGCTGACCGATCTCACCAGGAAAGGTGCTAATGCGGTTCAGAGGACTACTGAGGCCATTGAAGCTTTTGTGTTTCTAAAGGAGAGGTTCAGCACTGCTCCCATCCTTATGCAGCCTGATGTGACTAAGCCGTTTTTGGTTGAGGTTGATGCTTCTTCGGTGGGGGTCGGTGCGGTGTTGTCTCAGAAAAACAAGGATGGAGTACATCCCTGTGCTTTTTTTTCAAAATTTTTTTTCTGAGACTGAACTTAATTGCGATATTGGTAATCGGGAATTGCTGGCTATTAAGCTCGCGTTTGAACACTGGCGTCATCTCTTGGAAGGTGCTGAATTTCCCATTCAGGTTTTCACTGATCATAAAAATCTGATCTATCTTGATGCTGCCAAGCGCTTGAATGCCCGTCAGGCTAGGTGGGCACTTTTTTTCTCGCGGTTTAATTTTTCCGTTACTTACATCCCGGGTACCAAGAATGTTAAAGGTGATGCTTTGTCTCGCAGCTTTTCTCCCATGGTCGGTGCTGAGGAGGAGGGGAGCATTTTACAAGAAGGTGTTGTGATTGCTGCATTGGACTCCCTTTTGGAAGATGAGATTCTTAAAGCACAGGAGAATGGCCCATCTAACACTCCCCATGGGAGGTTGTTTGTGCCTAGGACCTTTAGGAGAGATTTGTTTGCTGAGTGTCATGAGTCTCGGTTGGCAGGTCATCCAGGAATTTCTGAGACCAAGAGACTTGTGGGTCGCAGTTTTTGTTGGCCTGGATGGCAGAAGGAAGTCATTAAGTGGGTGCGTCAATGTACGGTGTGTGCTAGATCTAAGTCTTCACATACTCCTGCAGCGGTGTTGCTTTGCCCTCTGGAGGTTCCTAGTGCACCTTGGACACATCTGGCTATGGACTTTATTACTGACCTTCCCCCCTCTGAGGGTTTCTCAGTCATCTGGGTGGTCGTGGACCGTTTTAGCAAGATGTGTCACTTGGTTCCTTTCATCAAACTGCCCTGCGCTTAGACACTCGCTAAGGCCTTTGTCAAGGAAATTGTCAGACTACATGGCTTTCCTACTGACATTGTTTCGGATAGGGGACCTCAGTTCGTGGCTCATTTCTGGCGTGCTTTTTGTGACAGGTTGGGAGTTCATTTGTCGTTTTCATCCGGATATCATCCTGAGTCTAATGGCCAGACAGAAAGGAAGAATCAGGATGTTGAGCAGTTCTTGCGTTGTTTTGTGGCAGACAATCAGGAGGGGTGGTCAGAGTTTCTGCCACTTGCTGAGTTTGCTCTTAACAACCATACATCCTCTTCTGCTGGTTGTTCCCCTTTTTTTTGTTGTTCTGGGAGACATCCGTCTTTTGGGTCATTCTCCAAATTGGTATCGGCTGTGCCTGAGGAGGAGAGTTTTTCCGGTGATTTGGAGAGAGTTTGGACAGATGTGCATGGTAATCTTCAGGAGGCTAACAAAAAATCTAAGAGGTACTTTGATAGGAAACGGCAAGAGGTTTTGTTTGCTATTGGTGACATGGTTTGGTTGTCCTCTAAGAATCTGCGGTTGAGGATTCCTTCTAAAAAATTGGGTCCCAAGTTTGTAGGTCCCTTTAAGGTGCTTCAGGTAGTTAACCAATCTGCTGTTAGGTTGGAAGTTCCTACCTCCTGGAAGATTAATCCGGTGTTTCATGTTTCTCTGTTGAAAAGAGCTTATGTGTCGGATGGAGACGCCTCTGCCACTGTTCCTCCGGTGGTGGAGGACGGGGAATACGAAATTTCCCACATCCTAAATTCTAGACGGTATAGAGGGAGTTTGCAGTATCTCGTCGCTTGGAAGGGTTTCGGACCCGAGGATAACTCATGGGTGAGGGCGGATGATGTTTCTGCTTCCAGACTTGTCAGAGCGTTTCACAAGAGGTTTCCTGATAAGCCTGGGTCTAGGGGATCCGGAGGATCCTCATAGAAGAGGGGGTACTGTTAGAACTCTCCTGTTAGGTTTTTTCTATCTTTCTGGTCACATGACCTTTTTTACCTATTTAATCCTGCTCCGCCCTCCTGGCCTTGCTGGACTTCATTGTAATTTCTACTCTTAAGCTAGCCTGGTGCTTAGTTACCTTTCTCAGTCAGTTTAGCTAGGTCTTCGGACCTTTATGTTCTATGTTGTGTGTTTGTCTTTTACTGCTACAATTAATGCTAGGAGGTGTCCAACTTTATCCCAGTCCCTAGTTCTTGTAGGGATCCCTCCCTTGCATCTATAGGTCTTCGTACAGACTAGCCGAGGACTTTAGCGGGTCTGATCGCAGGATCAGGTTGCCCGTTAAATCGTAGGGATCTAGCTTAGTTCTATTGTAGGGACAGATCTCCTTTCTTTCCTTAGTGCTTGTAGCAGATCATAGCACACAGCGCCACCAATGGTAAACACAAATATTCAATCCACTATATTGCAAAGGAGAGACCGGTTTAGAACCCCTTCAAAGAGATACAGTGGAACACAAACTAAATAAATATATAATATAAAAGGTACAACAACATGACAAGTAATAGTTTGGTTCCACAAAATAAAGAGAGGGAAAACATTCAAATAAAATCCATTATGAATTGCCTCAGAACCGATCGTCCATAGGTGGAAAGCATTATTTGATGACTGCTGGGTTGTTTGTGTGAGCCAAAGGATAAGAGCAAAAAGGATCCTAGGTAGAATACAATTAAATTAGTATCAACAATAATAAAAGACAATATACAAAACAGGGCGACCATAGCAGAACCAGGCACCAATCATTAAATGGTGAAAACAAAATAGAAAAGGTGAAAATAAAAAACCCCAAAAATTGGGAGTGAAAAGGAAAAGAAAGAGGGAGGGGGACATACAGAAATAAAGAGAGGGGACAGCACTGAAAACAAAAGCAATGAGGAAAAAGGGAAAACAGTGATGACAAAGTATGGTCAATACAATGGGCACTATGAGGAACAACTAGAGGAATGAGGCGAAACTAAGTGACTCATTAAGGCCAAATGGGGCCATGGTGCCAAGTGTAACAATCCAACGTGCTTCGCGTTGTGCAAGAAGTTTTTTAATATTGCCACCTCTAGACCCCAAATGTACCAAATCTATACCTCTAATCATAAGAGATCGAGGGTCACAGTTATGATGATCCTTGAAATGGCAAGGGATTGTTTTAAGATCCGAGATATCGGTCACATTTCTCGCTGCAGTTATGTCCCTGACGTGTTCGCGGACCCTGACTCTGAGCTCTCTGGAGGTGAGCCCCACATAGATGAGAGGACACCCACATGTGGCATAATAAATAACATTACTACCCTCGGATCTTAAAACGATCCCTCGCCATTTCAAGGATCATCATAACTGTGACCCTCGATCTCTTATGATTAGAGGTATAGATTTATTACATTTGGGGTCTAGAGGTGGCAATATTAAAAAACTTTTTGCACAACGCGAAGCACGTTGGATTGTTACACTTGGCACTATGGCCCCATTTGGCCTTAATGAGTCACTTAGTTTTGCCTCATTCCTCTAGTTGTTTCTCATAGTGCCCATTGTATTGACCATACTTTGTCATCACTGTTTTCCCTTTTTTCCCCATTGTTTTTGTTTTCAGTGCTGTCCCCTCTCTTTATTTCTGTATGTCCCCCTCCCTCTTTCTTTTCCTTTTTACTCCCCCTTTTTGTTTTTTTTTTATTTTCACCTTTTCTATTTTGTTTTCACCATTTAATGATTGGTGCCTGGTTCTGCTATGGTCGCCCTGTTTTATATATTGTCTTTTATTATTGTTGATACTAATTTAATTGTATTCTACCTAGGATCCTTTTTGCTCTTACCCTTTGGCTCATACAAACAACCCAGCAGTCATCAAATAATGCTTTCCACCTATGGACGATCGGTTCTGAGGCAATTCATAAATCTCTTCTTCCAAATGGATTTTATTTGAATGTTTTCCCTCTCTTTATTTTGTGGAACCAAACTATTACTTGTCATGTTGTTGTACCTTTTATATTATATATTTATTTTGTTTGTGTTCCACTGTATGTCTTTGAAGGGGTTCTAAACCGGTCTCTTCTTTGCAATATAGTAGTTTGAATATTTGTGTTAACCATTGGTGGCGCTGTGGAGCGCATGTGCCTCCCGGGGTCATGTCCCCTTGCCGCTTCCCGGCGTCTCCATGCCCGTGCGTGCACTACACCAGCCGGCTCAGCTGACTGATGGTGGTGCACCCCCATGGTTTGACTGCCGGGAGCGCGGCGGGGGAGCGTGGCCTGCCGGACGCACACGAGCCTTTATATGCAGCGCCATTGCCTGGTTTCTGGCCACGTGATACTACACGTGACCGGTTGCCAGGGTTACTTAAAGGTCCTGGAAGGGCATCATTACACCTTCCCTTGAGAAAGCAACGCATTGTCAACGCGAAACACGCGTTGGGTAGGTGTCCTTGCACCCTTTCATCCCCATTGGGGGGTTCTCAATCCTTGGGTAAGTGCCCTGTTACTCCTGTTTACCTATGCTCCATTTTTCAGCATATTTCACTATTACGTCTCCTACCTGTTGCCTCTTGTCGTCTTGGCTTTGACTCATTATGGGGTATTATAGCAGCATTGTCTGCTTCCCTGTCCCTTAAGCCTTCAATTTGGCCAGGTGTATAATGTGCTGACTTTTGGTTGTGCTTTATTACAATCTTTCTCTATGTCGCACTGCTTACCGAGGGCTGATTACTCTGTTGGGGTGTCTGCTCTTATTCTAACACATCGTTTACAAAATCCTTTTATGGACTTTACATGAATTTTTATAGTGTATTAAAATATTTAATAAAATATTTTCCTATTTGCATCAAAAAGCTCCTTTTGTCTTTCGTTGTTATATGTATCTTGGAACTATGCTGCTGGCACGACACGTGCCTACTCATAGGTACCCATAGGTATTGACGTGTCCCCAGCAATCATGTTTTTGGGTTTATTGTTTCTAATTTATTTGTTAGATGTATATGGATCTAGCTGCTCCTAGTAAACACCTGTACACATCCATTTCTTGTTTTGGATGTGCTGGTCAGTTTTTTCTAAAGCTGATAGACAGGCAGGCTGGCACGGCTGATAGACAGGCAGGCTAGAACGGCTGATAGACAGGCAGGTAAATAGGAATACAATCACTAGGACCTGAGAACTAACAAGAGTGTATGAACAAACTTACAATGTTGCTAAGGCTCCTCCATGTTGGAGGAGGTGCCTGAAATAGTAAGTGTCCTCTAGCAAGTGGCTGGGGACACTTTAGGACGGCGTGTGCGACCCTTTTAAGAGACGAGGAGAGCTTGTGCGCCCTATGCACAGTGCCCAGGGATCTACGCGCTGTGTACGTACCCTGGGCAGCCTGAGAGCAGGAAGAGGAAGGATCAGGGGGCCACTCCGGAACACTCCATCCGAGTGCATTCTGACATCCACAGGCACAGAGATTGGAGAAGATTAATTAAATTAAGTTCTCCATCTTCTCCACCCCTGCGATGTAATTCTCTCATCTAAGAGAATTGCAGCCCAGTAAGATGACATGCCTTCAAACGCTGACAGAGTGTGATCTCGGCCTAAAAGTCATAATCTGGTCATAAAGGTACTCTGCCAGAGAGTCTGATTTTGGGCCATTCTTCTGTTCTCTCCAGTCAGCAAGGAGTTACACAAACTGCTGAACTCTGTCCAGTTCCACTGGTTACCCAAATGGATACAAGAGAATTTGTAAAATGTTGCCCTTAGTATGCTCAGTGCAAACCCTGGTGTCAACACCTGTTGGTCTACTTCCTATACCACAGGAACCTCATGTTTCCTTGCCAATTGCATCTAAATATCCACTTTTTGCTGTGAGCAGCATCTCTCAAAGCATAACACATGGACTGAGGTTCCATCTAACTTGGCTACATCTGTTGCTAAAGCAAAGAAGAGTGCTGACAAACTCTGTTGACCTGTTACCAACCTTGCTCCTAGAGACAAGGTTTAGCTTTCCATCAGAAACATCCACATAACCCCTTCCTGACATGGCCAATTTCCATTCTTCACATTCACTGTGTGTGTAACATGAAGTTTGGGTCTATCTTTAATTCAGAAATAGAAAGTGTTAGAAGGCGCTATCCGACTTGTGGCCTAGACCTGCAGCTGATACAGGCAGTGAACCAAAGAAGGCTGCAGGGATTAGGAATATGAGAAATGGAGTATCTGCGCCGGTCTTGGCTTAGGTACTGGAAAAAATTAAATATAGGCAAAACGGTAAACAAAATTATGTTTTATTTTTAATGATAATTCTTAAAATTGGGAAAAACAGTCGTGTGTTTAAAAATATACAGGGGATGGTGGTTTATCTGCTTCGTGGATATAAAGCTTGCTAGGAGCTTGCTAGGATCAATCTATAGGGAGAAAGGATGAGGGGTTATTACCTGATACTGTTGCTAGTTCCTGGAATACTAATAGGTGTCAAGGGTGGTTACCTTCTTAGCGGTCTAGATGTATTTTCAATAGATGTGTTCTAGTCCGTGGGGGTGCACTCGGGGATTCTGTGAAAACAATGGGATTTTTGAGAGAGTGGTATGTGTTTAAGGATAATGGTCTCTATTCCTATAGTTCATACCTGATTTAGTGGGATGGTGGGAATACTGGCTGGATTACCAATGTTGTTATCCAGAAGGTTGTGTTGCTGCCGTTTTTCTGTGATATAGAAAGTTAATATTTCTTAGGACAATAGACAGGTGTGACTATGTCCAAATAATTAGATTACCTGATTAGATTTACCTTGTATGGTGCGACACTTGGTCTGACAGAGGCACCTTTTGTGGTATCTGCGGTGGATGTACCACTAAGTGACTGCAAGGAAAGAGTGGAGACTCTCTCCCTTAATTTCCTTAGTGGCTGCAGTAGCTGCCAGGAGGAGCCGTAGAGGGTTTTGCTCCTATATGCTCCGTAGGCAGTATTGGCAGGTATAGTTTCACATGGGCACCTTCCAGTGGTGTCTAGAGTGGGTGATACACTGCGTTACTGTAGCGGTACCTGTTTCCTTTCGCGAGGAGCTGCGAGATGTCCGGTCACGTGGTATGCGTGATGCGATGATGAAGGATTCCGAGCCAATCCGAAACGCGTAGGAAAGGTCCTCAGTGCCACCCGTACCCGAACCATCGCGAGACACGCGAATACCTACGTCACGCATACCACGTGACTGGACATCCCGCAGCTCCTCGCGAAAGGAAACAGGTACCGCTACACAGGGCGCCCGCCTCATTGGAGCCTCCAGCCGGGACTCCGTGAGCGTTGAGACGCCCACATAGCTGACCACCACTGTCCTCAGCTATAGGGCAGCAACGACAGAAACGCTGACCACCGGAACTAAAGGTACGTGGCAGCAATTTCAGCAGTTACCCCTACTATAGGACTCTAGCTACACCACGCAGAGTCCTCACACTCCTGCAATCATCTTTACCTGGCATTATCATCGTCTACGAAGCATACAGGAACAATCCCTCTCTGGTTCCTCCTGGTAACCCTCTCAACCAAATAGGATCTCGAGTGAAACCCTCTACTCCATCCTCTGCAGTAACGCAGTGTATCACCCACTCCAGACACCACTGGAAGGTGCCCATGTGAAACTATACCTGCCAATACTGTTTCAACTCTTTCCTTGCAGTCACTTAGTGGTACATCCACTGCAGATACCACAAAATGTGCCTCTGTCAGACCAAGCGTCGCACCATACAAGGTAAATCTAATCAGGTAATCTAATCTATTGGACATAGTCACACCTGTCTATTGTCCTAAGAAATATTAACTTTCTATATCACAGAAAAACGGCAGCAACACAACCTTCTGCATAACAACATTGGTAATCCTGCCAGAATTCCCACCATCCCACTAAATCAGGTATGAACTATAGGAATAGAGACCATTATCCTTAAACACATACCACTCTCTCAAAAATCCCATTGTTTTCACAGAATCCCCGAGTGCACCCCCACGGACTAGAACACATCTATTGAAAATACATCTAGACCGCTAAGAAGGTAACCACCCTTGACACCTATTAGTATTCCTGGAACTAGCAACAGTATCAGGTAATAACCCCTCATCCTTTCTCCCTCTAGATTGATCCTAGCAAGCTCCTAGCAAGCTTTATATCCACGAAGCAGATAAACCACCATCGCCTGTATATTTTTAAACACGACTGTTTTTCCCAATTTTAAGAATTATCATTAAAAATAAAACATAATTTTGTTTACCGATTTGCCTATATTTAATTTTTTCCAGTACCTAAGCCAAGACCGGCGCAGATACTCCATTTCTCATATCTTTAATACAGATCATTTGTACATGTACCCGTCTTCAATTACCTATTAAACAAGCAAAACGCCCATCAGGTGTTTGGACTATTTATCCTGGAACAAAAATGATCATTCTGGGCAGCACATCGCCCCAATTTAATCAATATATATGCTGGCATCAAAATGATACTGTATGGAGACAAAATCATCTATTGGCGATTGTTCTGTCCCCATCACTTTTCTCAGCCTGCATAAAGGCTGGTAAACAAGCACCAAATGACTTGAATTGACGATTGTTTAACAGTCTGAAATTGGCTCTTGTAAATGCACCCTAAATGATTTAGTGTGATGGTGCAAAATGTTAGCATTTTGGGCTCCACTTTTAATTTTTCCCAGGACTACTCTTTGTCTAAAACCAGCCATAAGTAAGAGAGCTTCAATACCACTTAAGCCACAACACAACCTGTAGCTTTGCTAGTTCCAGTGCAGCACTGCCCCTTTCAATAAGCTGAGCATTAGTGGTACCAAGACTTCTTACAGGCTTCTTCAAGGCTCATGCATCAGGCGTTCAGGAAGTTGTTCTTGTAGTTCCTCGTTTCTCTTGGGAAGTTGGTATTGAGTCACCCCACCTGATGCAACCAGCCAGGGGTGGATTAAGAGTAGTAAGGGCCCTGGGCAGTTTAGAAGGCGCGGGCCCCCCTCCCTCCACACACCTGATGTATCACGAGACATGTCACATGATCCCCTTTAATAGATCATGTGATAGTTCACGTGAAATTAATTTGGCACAATATTAATATATTGATTAGAATAATTTTTTTTACATTAATTGTATGACTTAATATTGAGCAAAATTAAGTATAATGTCATCCTCTATATACAGTATGAGACCCTACACACAATATGAGCTGCCACAATCCTCCCATACACAGCAGGAGGCCGCACGTTGCCGTCTATACACAACGGGAGGCCGCACGTAGCCATCTATATACAGCGGAATGCCGCACGGTACCATCTATACACAGCGGGAGGCCCCACGGTGCCATCTATACACAGCGGCAGGCCGCACGTAGCCATCTATACACAGCGGGAGGCCGCACTTAGCCATCTATACACAGCGGGAGGCTGCATGTAGCCATTTATACACAGCGGGAGGCCGCACGTAGCCATCTATACACAGCAGGAGGCCGCACGTAGCCAACTACACACAGCGGGAGGCCGCACGTAGCCATCTATACACCGCGGGAGGCCGCACGGTGCCATCTATACACAGCGGGAGGCCGCACGTAGCCATCTATACACAGCGGGAGGCCGCACGTAGCCATATGTACACAGTGGGAGGCCGCATGTAGCCATCTATACACAGTGGGAGGCCGCACGTAGCCATCTATACACAGCGGGAGGCCGCACGTAGCCATCTGTACACAGCGGGAGGCCACATGTAGCCATCTGTACACAGCGGGAGGCCGCATGTAGCCATCTATACACAGCAGGAGGCCACACGTAGCCATCTATACACAGCAGGAGGCCACACATAGCCATCTATACACAGCAGGGTGCCCCATGTAGCCATCTATACAGAGCGGGAGGCCGCACGTAGCCATCTATACAGAGCAGGAGGCCGCACGTAGCCATCTATACACAGCAGGAGGCCGCACGTAGCCATCTATACACAGTGGGAGGCCGCACGTAGCCATTTATACACAGCGGGTGTTATGTTCTGCTACCAAAGCTAAGGAAAGAGAGGAGATCTGTCCCTACTATAAGACTCAGCTGAATCCCTACGATGTAACAGGGAACCTGATCCTGCGATCAGACCTGCTAAAGTCCTAATCTAGTCTGTACGGAGACCTATAGATTTGGGGAGGGAATCCCTACAAGTACTAAGGACTGGGAGGAATATGGGACACCTCCTAACAGAAATAGCAGCAGACAGACGAACAAACAAAATAGATAGAACCTAGAGGTCCGTAGACCAAGCAAACTAACAGAGTTAGATACAGAGCACAGGCTAGCTAGAAAGTAGATATACAATGAAGTCCAGCAAAGCCAGAAGGGCGGAGCAGGATTAAATAGGCCAACAAGGTCATGTGACCAGCAAAGGAAAAAAAACCTAACAGCAAGGTTCTAACAGTACCCCCCCTTCTAAGAGGATCCTCCGGATCCCCTAGGACCAGGCTTATCAGGAAATCTCCTGTGAAACGCTCTGATAAGTCTGGACGCGGAAACATCATCTGACCTCACCCAAGAGTTATCCTCGGGTCCGAAACCTTTCCAGGCCACAAGATACTGCAAACTACCTCTATACCGTCTAGAGTCAAGGATGCGAGAAATTTCATATTCCCCGTCCTCCACCACCGGAGGAACAGAGGCAGAGGCGTCACCATCCAACACAACAGCTTTTTTTAACAGAGAGACATGAAAGACCGGATTAATTCTCCAGGAGGTAGGAACCTCCAACCTAACAGCAGATTGGTTGACAACCTGAAGCACCTTAAAGGGCCCTACAAACTTGGGACCCAATTTCTTAGAAGGAATCCTCAACCGCAGATTCCTAGAGGACAACCAAACCATGTCACCAACAGCGAACAAAACCTCCTGTCGTTTCCTATCAAAGTAGTCTTTAGATTTTCTGTTGGCCTCCTGAAGATTACCACGCACATCCGTCCAAACTCTTTCCAAATCACCGGAAAAATTCTCCTCCTCAGGCACGGCAGATCCCAACTTGGAGAACGACCCAAACGACGGATGTCTCCCAGAACAACAAAAAAAAGGCGAACAACCAGCAGAAGAAGATGTATGATTGTTCAGAGCAAATTCGGCAAGTGGCAGAAACTCAGACCACCCCTCTTGATTGTCTGCCACAAAACAACGCAAGAACTGCTCAACATCCTGGTTTTTCCTTTCTGTCTGGCCATTAGATTCAGGATGATATCCGGACGAAAACGACAAATGAATTCCCAACCTGTCACAAAAGGCACGCCAAAAACGAGCCACGAACTGAGGACCCCTATCAGAAACAATGTCAGTAGGAACGCCATGAAGTCTGACAATTTCCTTGACAAAGGCCTTAGCGAGAGTTTTAGCGCAGGGCAGTTTGACGAAGGGAACCAAGTGACACATCTTGCTAAAACGGTCCACGACCACCCAGATGACAGTAAAACCCTCAGAGGGGGGAAGGTCAGTTATAAAGTCCATAGCCAAATGTGTCCAAGGAGCACTGGGGACCTCCAAAGGACAAAGCAACCCCGCAGCAGGAGTATGTGAGGACTTAGATCTAGCACATATAGTACATTGGCGCACCCACTTAATGACTTCCTTCTGCCATCCAGGCCACCAAAAACTGCGACCCACCAGTCTCTTGGTCTCAGAGATTCCGGGATGACCTGCCAACCGAGATTCGTGACACTCAACAAACAAATCTCTCCTAAAGGTCCCAGGCACAAACAACCTCCCATGAGGAGTGTTAGATGGGGCATTCTCCTGAGCTTTAAGAATCTCATCTTCCAAAACGGAGTCTAAAGCAGCTATCACAACACCTTCTTGTAAAATGTTTTCCTCTTTCTCAGCACCGACTATGGGAGAAAAACTGCGAGACAAGGCATCCGCCTTAACATTCTTAGTACCAGGGATGTAAGTAACGGAGAAATTAAACCGCGAGAAAAACAGTGCCCACCTAGCCTGACGGGCATTCAGGCGCTTGGCAGCGTCAAGATATATCAGATTTTTATGATCCGTAAGAACCTGAACGGGAAATTCCGCACCTTCCAAGAAGTGGCGCCAGTGTTCAAATGCGAGTTTAATAGCCAATAATTCCCGATTACCAATATCGTAATTCAATTCAGTCTCTGAAAATTTTTTTGAAAAAAATGCACAGGGATGTAATCCATCCCCGTTATCCTGAGACAATACTGCGCCAACCCCCACAGAGGAAGCATCAACCTCAACCAAAAACGGCCTAGTAACATCAGGCTGCATAAGGATGGGAGCAGAGGTGAACCTCTCCTTGAGATACACAAAAGCTTCAATGGCCTCAGAAGACCACTGAACCGCATCAGCACCTTTCCTGGTGAGATCAGTCAGAGGTTTGACAATACTAGAAAAATTTTTTATGAATTTTCTATAGTAATTGGCGAAACCCAAAAACCTCTGTATTGATTTCAAACCAATAGGCCTAGGCCATTCCTGCACAGCCTGAACCTTAACCGGATCCATCTCAAAACCTTTGCTGGAGATAATGTAGCCCAAAAAACTAATTCTCTGTACAGCGAACTCACATTTCTCCAGCTTAGCAAAAAGCGAATTGTCCATTAATAACTGTAATACCTCACGCACGCTCCGCCAATGAGACTCCAGATCTGGCGAATAAATCAAAATGTCATCCAAATACACAACCACATTTTTACCGATCAAAGGTCTAAGGATGTCATTAATCAGATTCTGAAAAAATGCAGGAGCATTAGTAAGACCAAAAGGCATAACCAGATTCTCAAAATGACCCACAGGAGTGTTAAAAGCAGTCTTCCATTCATCACCCTCCTTCATGCGCAACAGATTGTATGCCCCCTTAAGGTCAATTTTAGAGAACCACTTGGCCCCCAATAACTGGTTAAACAGATCAGGAATCAATGGCAGTGGGTAAGGATTGCGTACCGTAATTTTGTTAATCTCACGAAAATCCAGACAAGGACGTAAACCGCCGTCCTTTTTTTTTACAAAAAAAAATCCAACCGCCACAGGAGACTTAGAGGGCCTAATGTGACCGGCGGCCAAACTTGTCTGTATGTATTCCTCCAAAGCCTTCCTCTCAGGAATAGTAAGGTTAAATAAACGACTTTTAGGAAGAGTCGCTCCAGGGACAAATTCAATAGAACAATCATAGTCTCTATGGGGAGGCAAAACCTGCGATTCTTTCTCAGAAAAAACTCTCCAAAAATCCTGAATAGGAACAGGCAATTCTCCCCTATCCAAAGCTGCAATACGCCCGTTACAACACTTGTCATAACATTTATGGCTCCAGGATTTAATTTCACTGGTAGACCAATCCAGTACAGGATTGTGAAATTTTAACCAGGGCAAACCCAATATTACTGGAGAAGGCAAGTTATTCAACACTACCAAATCCAATTTCTCATGGTGAACACCATTAATAGTGAGAGGAAATTCACTGACCTTGAGAGTAATATTCTTCAAAGGGGAGCCATCCACAGAAACCACAGCAATGGGGGATGATAAAGGTTCAGGTTTTAAATTGAGTTTTTCCACGAATCCCCCATCAATAACATTCAGTGTAGACCCGCAATCAACAAACACCCGAAATTCCATTAATTTTTCCTGAGCAATCGTGGAAGCAGCTAAAAATATACCCTTGGAATTTAAACAGGCAATACGGGCGTGACTGACCATTTTTTTTTTTTTCTTCATACGAAGCTCACAGCCTTTAATCAAATGACCAGATTTTCCACAATAGAAACACAAGCCTTCTGAAAAACGACGGTGTTTTTCTTGAGAGCGAGGTGCCATCGATCCAATCTCCATCGGTTCACCACTGTTAGTACACACATTATCATAACCAGAAACTGACATAGCAGAGGATTTGCTCTCATTAACCCTAGCACGCAGTCTTCTGTCCACCCATATAGCTAATTGCATAGCCTGTTGCAAATCCTCAGGTGTAGGATAAGCAATTAGCAGGTCTTTAACCTTTTCACTGAGCCCAGCAAGAAATAGACTTTTCAGAGCAGAATCGTTCCACCCTGTTTGAGTGGACCAACGACGAAAATGTGTACAATATTTTTCCATATTACCTGATCCTTGTTTTAAACGTCTCAACTCAGTCTCAGCTGATGCCACACGGTCAGGATCATCATATAATAGTCCTAAAGCAGAAAAAAAACTATCCACTGATCTGAAGCATGTATCACTAGGTTGCAAAGAAAAGGCCCACTCCTGAGGCTCTTTGCGCAAAAGTGACATTATGAACCCTACGCGCTGGGATTCATCCCCAGAGGACTTGGGTCTCAAACGAAAATACAATAAGCAAGCATTTTTAAATGAAAAAAATTCTCGATGTTCACCAAAAAATAAATCCGGCAAACATACCTTAGGCTCCAAGAAATATGCTCCAGGACAGTTACTCACGTGCTGACGGAGCTCGGCCACTTCCAGAGAGAGTCCCTGCAGGTGTTTAGCCAAATCCTGAACCGACACCATGATGGAACAAAAAAAAATCTTTCCTTAGAGAATTTACAGGCTGGACTTACTGTTATGTTCTGCTACCAAAGCTAAGGAAAGAGAGGAGATCTGTCCCTACTATAAGACTCAGCTGAATCCCTACGATGTAACAGGGAACCTGATCCTGCGATCAGACCTGCTAAAGTCCTAATCTAGTCTGTACGGAGACCTATAGATTTGGGGAGGGAATCCCTACAAGTACTAAGGACTGGGAGGAATATCGGACACCTCCTAACAGAAATAGCAGCAGACAGACGAACAAACAAAATAGATAGAACCTAGAGGTCCGTAGACCAAGCAAACTAACAGAGTTAGATACAGAGCACAGGCTAGCTAGAAAGTAGATATACAATGAAGTCCAGCAAAGCCAGAAGGGCGGAGCAGGATTAAATAGGCCAACAAGGTCATGTGACCAGCAAAGGAAAAAAAACCTAACAGCAAGGTTCTAACAGCGGGAGGCCGCACGTAGCCATCAATACACAGCGGGAGGCCGCACGTAGTAATCGATACACAGCGGGAGGCCACACGTAGCCATCTATACACAGCGGGAGGCCGCATGGCGCCATCTATACACAGCGGGAGGCTGCACGTAGCCATCTATACACAGCGGGAGGCCACACATAGCCATCTATACACAGTGGGAGGCCGCACGTAGCTATCTATACACAGTAGGAGGCCGCACGTAGCCATCTATACAGAGCGGGAGGCCACACATAGCCATCTATACACAGTGGGAGTCCGCACGTAGCCATCTATACACAGAGGGAGGCCGCAGGTAGCCATCTGTACACAGCGCGAGGCCGCACATAGCCATCTATACACAGCCGGAGGTCGCATGTAGCCATCTATACACAGCAGGAGGCCACACATAGCCATCTATACACAGCGGGAGGCCGCACGTAGCCATCTATACACAGTGGGAGGCCGCACGTAGCCATCTATACACAGCAGGAGGCCGCACGTAGCCATCTATACAGAGCGGGAGGCCACACATAACCATCTATACACAGCGGGAGGCCGCACGTAGCCATCTATACACAGCAGGAGGCCGCAGGTAGCCATCTGTACACAGCGGGAGGCCGCACATAGCCATCTATACACATCAGGAAGCCGCATGTAGCCATCTATACACAGCAGGAGGCCACACGTAGCCATCTATACACAGCGGGAGGCCGCACGTAGCCATCTATACAGAGCGGGGGGCCGTACGTAGCCATCTATACAGAGCGGGAGGCCGCACATAGCCATCTATACAGAGCAGGAGGCCGCACGTAGCCATCTATACACAGCAGGAGGCCGCACGTAGCCATCTATACACAGCGGGAGGCCGCACGTAGCCATCTATACACAGGGGGAGGCTGCATGTAGCTATCTGTGCACAGCGGGAGGCCGCACATAGCCATCTGTACACTGAAGGAGGCTGCGCGTAGCCATCTATGCACAGCAGGTGGTCGTACGTAACCATCTATACACAGCGGGAGGCCGCACGTAGCCATCTATACACAGCAAGAGGCCGCACGTAGCCATCTATACAGAGCGGGAGGCCGCACGTAGCCATCTATACACAGTGGGAGGCCGCACATAGCCATCTATACACAGCGGGAGGCCGCATGGCACCATCTATGCACAGCGGGAGGCTGCACGTAGCCATCTATACACAGCGGGAGGCCGAACGTAGCCATCTATACACAGCGGGAGGCCGCACGGCGCCATCTATACACAGCAGGAGGCCGCACGTAGCCATCTATACACAGCGGGAGGCCGCACGTAGCCAGCTATACATAGCGGGAGGCCGCACGTAGTCATCTATACACAGCGGGAGGCCGCACGTAGCCATCTATACACAACAGGAGGCCACACGTAGCCATCTATACAGAGTGGGAGGCCGCACGTAGCCATCTATACACAGCGGGAGGCTGCATGTAGCCATCTATACACAGCGGGAGGCCGCACGTAGCCATCTATACACAGCGGGAGGCCCACTGCGCCTTCCATACACAGCGGGAGGCTGCACATAGCCTTCTATACACAGCGGGAGGCCGCATGTAGCCATCTATACACAGTGGGAGTCCGCACGGCGCCATCTATACACAGCGGGAGGTCGCACGTAGCCATCTATACACAGCGGGAGGCCGCACGTAGCCATCTATACACAGCTGGAGGCTGCACGTAGCCATCTATGCACAGTGGGCGGCCGCACGTAGCCATCTATACACAGCGAGAGGCCGCACGTAGCCATCTATACACACCGGGAGGCCGCACTTAGCCATCCATACACAGCGGGAGGCCGCATGGTGCCATCAATACACAGCAGGGGGCCGCACGGCTCCATCTATACACAGCAGGGGGCTGCACGTAGTCATCTATATTTTTCGGGAGGCCGCACGTAGCCATCTATACACAGTGGGAGGCCGCACGGTGCCATCCATACAGAGTGAGAGGTCGCACGTAACCATCTATACACAGCAGGGGGCCGCACGGCACCCCCCTAGAGACAGCGGGAGGCAACTCGGCTTCCCCCCAGATACAGCGGGAGGCCGCACGGCGCCCCCCCAGAGACAGCAGGAGGCCGCACGACGCCCCCCCAGAAACAGCGGGAGGCCGCACGGTGCCCCCACCAGAGACAGCGGGACGCCGCACGCAGTCACGCACACACACAAACATATACAGACATATACAATACAAACCAAAAGTTTGGACACACCTTCTCATTTAAAGATTTTTCTGTATTTTCATGACTTTGAAAATTGTACATTCACACTGAAGGCATCAAAACTATGAATTAACACATGTGGAATTATATAACTTAACAAAAAAGTATGAAACAACTGAAAATATGTCTTATATTCTAGGTTCTTCAAAGTAGCCACCTTTTGCTTTGATGACTGCTTTGCACACTCTTGGCATTCTCTTGATGAGCTTCAAGAGGTAGTCACCGGAAATGGTTTCATTTCACAGGTGTGCCCTGTCAGGTTTAATAAGTGGGATTTCTTGCCTTATAAATGGGGTTGGGACCATCAGTTGTGTTGTGCAGAAGTCAGGTGGATACAAAGCTGATAGTCCTACTGAATAGACTGTTAGAATTTGTATTATGTCAAGAAAAAAGAAGCTAAGTAAAGAAAAACGAGTGGCCATCATTACTTTAAGAAATGAAGGTCAGTCAGTTCGAAAAATTGGGAAAACTTTGAAAGTGTCCCCAAGTGCAGTTGCAAAAACCATCAAGTGCTACAAAGAAACTGGCTCACATGAGGACCGCCTCAGGAAAGGAAGACCAAGAGTCACCTCTGCTTCTGAGGATAAGTTTATCCGAGTCAACAGCCTCAGAAATCACAGGTTAACAGCAGCTCAGATTAAAGACCAGGTCAATGCCACACAGAGTTCTACCAGCAGACACATCTCTACAACAACTGTTAAGAGGAGACTTTGTGCAGCAGGCCTTCATGGTAAAATTGCTGCTAGGAAACCACTGCTAAGGACAGGCATGAAGCAGAAGAGACTTGTTTGGGCTAAAGAACACAAGGAATGGACATTAGACCAGTGGAAATCTGTGCTTTGGTCTGATGAGTCCAAATTTGAGATCTTTGATTCCAACCACCGTGTCTTTGTGCGACGCAGAAAAGGTGAACGGATGGACTCTACATGCCTGGTTCCCACCGTGAAGCATGGAGGAGGAGGTGTAATGGTGTGGGGGTGCTTTGCTGGTGACACTGTTGGGGATTTATTCAAAATTGAAGGCATACTGAACCAGCATGGCTACCACAGCATCTTGCAGCGGCATGCTATTCCATCCAATTTGTGTTTAGTTGGACCATCATTTATTTTTCAACAGGACAATGACCCCAAACACACCTCCAGGCTGTGTAAGGGCTATTTGACCAAGAAGGAGAGTGATGGGGTGCTACGCTAGATGACCTGGCCCCCACAGTCACCAGACCTGAACCCAATCGAGATGGTTTGGGGTGAGCTGGACCGCAGAGTGAAGGCAAAAGGGCCAACAAGTGCTAAGCATCTCTGGGAACTCCTTCAAGATTGTTGGAAGACCATTTCTGGTGACTACCTCTTGAAGCTCATCAAGAGAATGCCAAGAGTGTGCAAAGCAGTCATCAAAGCAAACGGTGGTTACTTTGAAGAACCTAGAATATAAGACATATTTTCAGTTCTTTCACGCTTTTTTGTTAAGTATATAATTCCACATGTGTTATTTCATAGTTTTGATGCCTTCAGTGTGAATGTACTATTTTCATAGTCATGAAAATACAGAAAAGTCTTTAAATGAGAAGGTGTGTCCAAACTTTTGGTCTGTACTGTACATACACGCATAAACACATTTGAAACACAAAAATACATATAAACAGACATCACACAATGATATCTGCCTGCACACATACACACTCTCACAAAGACACTCTCATACACACACACTCGCCATCCCCTGGCTCCCGTCGTCCAGCTCCTCTCCGGTGGTAAGTAGCAGTGCAGGGCACGCACTGCGTGACGTCACACTAGCAGACATGGCCGTGCACAGGGCCGTGTCTCCTAGCTGTGACGCGGCCGGGCCAGCACACAGGGAAGTTAACAGGTGCAGTGCTGGCCTGGCCGAAGAAGAAGCAGCGGCCATGCGCCGCTGCTGGGGGAGCGGTCCCCCGCCTCTGACTGCCGGTATGTGCCGCGGCACCACACATATTATAATGAGGGCAATCTGGCTATAGACCCCCCAGAACCCCGGGCCCCCCTAGAGACCAGGGGCCCCGGGCGGTAGCCCAGATTGCCCTCATTATAATCCGCCTATGCAACCAGCGCTTAGCCTCTCTCCTCTTTCTAGCAATCGTAAGGATAGTTGCAGTAAATCATATCCCACCACTTATTTGTTTCTCATGTGGCACATGCTTTTGAGCAGTTTCAACGATGGCTTCTTTGATCTCTGCCCACAATATGTTGGACCCCCTTCGTCCTGTCTGAGCAGATTAAACTTGTTACTTCAATTGTATACTGCACATTGATCTTTCTTGCATTAAACTTCTTTTGTATGGCTACATGCTTGATCTTAGATAACCTGAGTCTGACTTTGGCTATTAAGAGTTGATGATCAGACCCAAGGTCTGCGCCTGGTAGTGTTTTTGCAGAGAAAACTGATTTCTTCCATTTTTACTGGCAGAGGATGTAGTTGATCTGGTTACAAAACTGTCCATTTAAGGATGTCCAGGTGTAGAAGCGCTGCTTTGGCTGGGTGAAGAAAGTGTTGATAAGCTTGTTCCCATGACAGAATTATAAAATTTGGTCCCCAACTTCATTTCTCTTCCCTAGGCAATATCTACTAACCACTCCTGTATCCTGCCATTTTCTAACTTTGGCATTGAAGTCACCCATGATGTAGATAATGTCCTTACTTTGGGTACTGTTAAGTGCACTGTTGGTGCATAGACTTGGATGATGTTCACATTCAGAGGTTTCCCACTTATGCGGATAAACATGACTCCATAATTGATTTACTGGGGGCTCTGTATCTACCTTGCGATTATTTTGTTGATAACAATGGTGTACCACTATGGCTGGCGCCTCTGCATAGTGTTAGCTTTCACCTCCATGCAGGGTTTCCGGCTTACTCACCATCCCGGCCCTCCAGCGTGGTCCTGGCATGTCTCCTGTCTTCCTCAATGCAAGCTGCACTGTCTTACGGCATCGCTCCTTGTGTGCATGTGCGCACACCCCCCTGCTCTTAAAGGAGCAGTGTGTGCATGTGGTAAATGCCCCCTGCTAACAGCTGTGAGGCATTTGCTTAATGTGAACACCTGCAAGATGTCTCCCATCCAATAGCTGGGAGGCATCTTGTATCAAAGGCACCCTCCCCAATAGGGAGGTGCCTGAGCAACCCCTATAGTTACTGTTAAGTGGTTTGGTGTGAGCAACTGTATGTTGCCAGGTCCCCCGTCCCTAGTTTGTTAAAGCTATTCCCGTATACTGTGTTCATGTAGTTTAATATACTGTTTCCCTATCCTGTACTGTCCCTGTAGTCTTATCTAGGTTATACCTTACCCTGAAACCGCATCCACGGTATCTGTATCCCGTGACTGCATCGGCGGTACCTGAATTGTTTTCCAAGTGACCACCCCGTCTGCACAGTCTGAAGCTGTCCCAGTGGCCATCCTGTCTGCACAGTCTGATCCTGTCCGATTGGCCGTCCTGTCTGCACAGTCCATTGCTGTGCCAAGTGGCCGTCCTGCCCTGTCTCAGAATCTGAATTTACGTTGTTGGCCCTTGGGGTCAGCTGCTACTGCCGGACTCCGCCCTGGAGTGGTACTTGTCAGCTACCTGCTGCACAAGCCTCTCACCACTAGAGGCTCCAGTGAATACCAAAGTAGCTGCTTAGTTATGCCCCTCCAGGGTAAGTCTGGTCCGTGGCACAGTGGGTCCACAAACCACGAAGCGTAACAAATGACTTTATATCTTTTTGCCTGAGTAATAAATGGTGTAATCAACTGAGCTCAAGTCCCCAGATCCAATCCAATGCATTTCACTGAATTTTTTAAGTCAATACTCATTCTTTCCATTTCCCACTTGATAATTTCCAGCTTTCCATTGTTTATTCCTCTCACGTTCCATATTCTAATGGTATATTGTTCATTGCAGCTTAGTTAGCCCTTTTTATCAAGAACTACATCAGCAATTGGGCCTCCATGTGGGTTTCAACCTCTTGTGTCATCCTTGCCCTGATTACATTGGATCTGCCTTTGTCCTTCCACAGTCACTTTAATGTGGCTGTCCAGTTCAAGGGCCCCACAGTTGAACACCATATTTAACATATATGGATTCTGATTAATAGAGTTTCATGGTGAAGATTATATGGAGTAAGCTTGTCAGGCTTTCCCCAACTCATAGCACTTCACCGCTGCAATTGGTATGTCATGTGTTACCACCTTCCTGGCACTTTTCTTTTTCTATAGTAATGGAAGGATCCAAAGAATAGGTTACCAGTAATGAAGTCCAGGGAAATCCTTTTAAATGCATTATAAGGTACATTTAAATCTTACAAATTATGGCTCTTTAAAGTCAAAAATTAAAACACAAAAAGAAAAAACAATGATTGTGTAAGGAAGATGTTAAAATAATAAAATGCACAGCAATTATATTTTGTTTTTTGAGCTACGAGGTAACTTCAAATACTTTAAATTTGTGAGCTGCAATTCCCCATTCACTGACACAGAACTTCCATAGGTCAGTACAGGAGAGAGAACTTCCTTAGCAGGTCCAGTGTTTGAAAGCTCAAATCAATGAGAGAGATAGATACCTGGCCCCTGTGCAACACTGCTAGTTTAAATAAAATCACCATATTCAGATGCCAAAATAAGCAAGTTACGCAAACAATATTGACGTACACTATAGTTAAAGTGTCCCCCAGTGATCCCTTTAAATGTAAGTATTCTCATTTTAGAATTCTGTCACAGTGTATAATTGTAAAATCCTATCCATTCACGTAAAGTCAGTTATCCAAACAGGCAGGACAGTTTCTAGAATTAAACTTTGTTACAAAAAAAGTGTTTTGCACATGTAGAATGATCAGTCAGCCTTTTGTGGCTTTTGTTTTCATTGTTTGATCCTGACAGTTGAAATTGTGCTATTATTTGACGGCTTCAACATTATTCCAGCACACAAAGCTCATGTGTAAGGTATATCAGCGTTTTAATATTAGCTAAAGCTTTCTAGAATAATCGTATTATATGAATTTGCCTATAAATATTGCCCACAGATTCTTTTTATTTCGTGGTTCATCAATTCTGTTCCAGATGGTGACGTGAACTAACATGCAACTGGAATGGACAATGATATAAACACGACAGAGGTATGTTACAGTTCTATATTTTTAGTTTCTCTGATTTCAGTATTATATTTATAGGTTTGTTCATTTTACTATAAATCATAATACTTGTGTATCACTTTTCGTATTCTCTTTCACAGAATAAAAGAACGGCATTAAAATATAGGAATGCAAAAATGAATTCAACATTTTAAAATCTAATTATTACTTAACCGAAAAGAATTATATATTCAATATTTTATTTCACATTTTTTTTTATATATATATATGTATATATATATATATATATATATATATATATATATATATATATATATATATATATATATACATTTGTGTCGCTGGGTATAAATAACAATATAGAAACATCATTAAACCAGTATTAAGTACAGTGGAAGACTATGATTTTTAATACTGTCAGGAAAAAAAATTTGTTGACACTTAAAATGCTATGAATATATCAAAGTATATTTTAAGATACTTTTTCCTTTCAAGCCAAACCAGTCATCCCTAGCCCTAGACAACAAACTGTTATAAATATACAGAGAGGACTAAATAGTCAAATGCTCAGATTTTGAGAGGTACTGAGTGTGAACATGTAAAATAAAATAGAAAAGTGTTGGTGAGAGAACTGTAGAGGAAAATCAAATTAAAAATTAAAGGGAGGAAAACAGAGATCTCACATTTTTGTCCCATCATCTCATATACTTGATGCCTGGCATCTTTTACTATAGCTGAAATCACACAGGATTTTCCTGTGTTTAGGGGCTTTTTTTTGTGCAAAATGATGCAATCAGTTGAGGCTTAAAAGTTTATAACAATATATTAAAATTGCTGTATGTACAGCATTTTGGTTCCCGGCATTTTTATACTATTTTTTAGGACAGAGGCATTTTTATCAATCAGGATGCTCTAGGCATGGTGTTTTTCTCCAGAGGCTTCTTTATAAACTGTCAAAAAGGGCACAAAAATACAGGAAAAAAAGCTACTGAAAGAGGAAAAAAATGGCAAGTTTGGTAGTGAAAATAAAGCGATTTACCACTAGTTAATATCCAAAAAATGTCAGCACTCCTCCAATAAGTGAAAAAAATAATAAGGTGCCTTTATTAGTGCATATCCAATAGTAATGTTTCAGCTCCTCCTGGAACCTTTCTCAAGCCGTCATAGGGTGCAAATGAGTGGCTTTAAATAGCATATGACAGACATCATCTCATAAACAGTGATTAATGATTAATCAATGTTGCCATTAATAAAGCATGAGGTACACAGTAGACATTCCACAAATAAATAATGTGACAGCGATAGTGATAATAAAACATAATATATATATATATATATATTATTTAAAATCAATGAAGCGGATCATAAAAACATAAACGTGAGAATTTAATAATTAACAGCAGGTGTGTGCATACATTATAATAATAGGTGTGGGACTCACCCCATGCAAAATCCATCATCCTATAACATAGCTAAACACCACGCCCAGCGGATGCCAACGGGAAAAGGGCAATCCAGTAAAGAATTCCCCAAAAGTCAAATATTGCACCTGTGCAGTGTACTTTTACTATAGTCAACTACTTGCGCCATGTTCTGTGAGTGCAGAGCATTATGATCAATAGAAGATCCTTGCTCATGCTCCTTCATATGTAACAGGTCAGTGGTGCCATCTTTGAAGTGGGATAGAGATTGGTAGACATGAGTCTATGTAGTTAAATAAAAAAAAAGAGTCTCTCTCTATGCGTATTTGACCTTAAAAATTAACAAGGTTACTATCCAAAAATAAAATAAAAAAATATATATTGAGAGAAAAAATGTTAAGAGAGAAAATATATTTAAAAAACAAACAGGTAAGTATGGAATCCGAACTCCCAATCTGGGCATATCGCAAGCATTCTATATAATTGAACAATCAGCCACATCTCCCTTCAATTGTTAGATCTGTTTCCAGGGTGGTGTATAACCATCAAATGCAAGAATGCACAGGGTTAAAGGTGTACACCAAGGTGAATATCTCGCCAAATTGGGAAAATTTCTCCCAGTATTTCCACTGTTTGTCCTCTGGAGAATCCATAGAACAACAAATTATATATCCCATAGATCTAAACATTCATAACCGTTTGTGTGCTGGTTAGAGCGACCGCTCTAAATACCACCTGGTATCTCACAGACCAATACACCAGCGCAATAGGAGTACAAGTGAACACAAAGTAGTATAGTAAAAGAGTGGTTATTATGAAAGAAAAAAAGTTCCAGACTTAAAAAAAAAAATCTCCCGTAAAGAGAAGAGAAAAGAAATGCTTAAATACACTAAAATCCATTCATTCACAATAGCAAATAGTTAAGTGAGTCTTTTGTATGTTAATAGATAGTAAAAAATAAAAATAAATATAAGAATAGCACCACCCACATCTAAAAGGAGCCAACTAGTCCAAACTGGTCTATTAAGAGACATCATATCACAGAATATTTATTTTAAAATCAACATTGAATCCATGAGGTCTCAGAGTGCCCAGAGTATAAATCCATCCTTGTTCTATCTTTTTTAAGAGACAAATCTGATCGCCTCCATATCTTGTAGATGCAATATGGTCAATATGGTCTTTTTTCATTTAACTACATAGACTCATGTCTGCCAATCTCTATGCCACTTCATTGAGCTTATACATGAGGGAGCTTGTGCAAGGATCTTCTGTTGATCATAATGCTTGGCCCTCACACGACATGGCGCGAGTAGATGCAACATTTGACTCCCAGGAAGTCTTCAGTGGATTGGACTTTTGCCCGTTCATGTGATAGGCATGCGCACTAGCGTCTCTAAGATGCCAGGCTTGGTGTTTTACTGTGTTATAAGAGGATGGGTTTTGCATGGGGTGAGTCCCACATCTGTGATCATAATGTATTCACACACCTGCTGTTCATGATTCAATTCACATATTTATGTACTTTTATGATCCACTTTCTTGATTTGAAATGTATTTATTTATATACATATTATATTTTATTATCACTGTCAAATTACTTTTTTTTATAAAATGTTCACCTCATGCTTTATTAATGCCAACATTGATTAATCATTAATCACTGTTTATGAGATGAGGTCTGTCATATGCTATTTAAAGCCACTCATTTGCACCTTACGACGGCTTGAGAAAAGTTCCAGGAGGAACTGAAACATTACTATTGGATATGCACTAATAAAGGCAACGTATTATTTTTTTCACTTATTGGTTGGAGTGTTGCCTTTTTTTGGATATTATTTATTAGAGACCTGTTTGAGGCCAGACTTGGATTTGTACCCTTAGATTGTGTTGGTGATGCTTATATTTTTCAATACATATTTACTACTAGTGATAGAATGAAAATCATTAGGCAATTTGTAGCTAGAATGAAAAACGATGCGGCGCCAAAATATGTAAATATTCTTACAGTGAAATCAAAGAAAGTAAAACTCACTATATATCCTTATATTCCATACAATGGTTTATTGTTGGACTTAAGCAAGTAGAACAGTTATCTGCCTAAAAGCTTAAAAATTAGTAATAAAAAAACAGCTAAAGGAGTTTTCCCAATCATAAAAATTACTAAAAGCAGGGAATGCATTAAGAACGTAGGTTACCTGCTAATTATTTTGTTACTCCAGCACCACTGCTTCTTTGGTCCCCTCTAGTTCCCATCGGTCCTACTTGTCCTGCAGTAATAACATGTAAAACGCACGTGACAATAACTTGTCTCAGCAGTCCTGTACAGGCATCAATTCTGCTGTCAGTGAATAGCTGTAGTGGTCACATGCCTATGATCGGCACACCATCACGGCAGGACAAGTGACAGACCAAAGGATACAAACACAGCAAAGCTAGAGCAGTGGGAGACTACACAAAACAATCTCGGCTTTTCATACATTTTTTATATTTTAAAAACTCTTAAAGGGGTTGTCGGGTGAAAACAAGATAGATGATAACTTATTAATTGGTGGGGGTCCAACTGCTAGGACACACACTAATTGGCAGAATGGAGCACTTGTATCCCCGCTACAATGGAGCAGCAGTGCTCAGCATTTTCTGGTTGCCCCATAAAAAATGGATCAGCGGTCAGGCATCCAACAAGCCACTCTATTTTGTGATAGATATAAAAATGCCACATCGGATATGAAAAATCCCTTTTCTGACAATCAGTGCAGGTCCTAGCGGTTAGACCCTCACCAATCAGTAAGTTGTCACCTATCTTGCAGATAGGTGAAAACTTGTTTCACTGGACAACCCCTTTATATTACTTTACTATGTATATTCTTATTTATAGCAATTCAAAGCAAAATACTAAATGAAGCCTATGCAATTGGATATAATTTCATAAGTCCTATCAGAAATATTAGGTTGGATAAAATAATTGTCATCTTCCAATGACCTGTATGGAAAATGTTATGCAAGTCTTGAAATATTAAAATTGTAACATTATATTGTTGTGAACATCATTAGGCTCAGTTCAGACCTTTTTTTTTTAGTCCAGTGTATATGATGGGGCAATTTCCTTACATATAGTGCCTTCTTACCATAAAGTATAGTGGAGAATCACTAAGCGAAATGCTCCAGAATTCTGGTACAATTTATGTCAAAATACGTTGTATATGCCTAGCACCACATTCATTATTTCTTTTAGCTACTTTTTCTGCTTCTGTCATCAAGAAGTGTGACTTAGCATCAAGTGGGCGGAGTTTCACAGAAAAGTGGGTGTGGCTTAGGTTGTGTCATGATGCACAAAATTCCTTGCACAAAGTAAAGCAACTAATAAGTGATGTAAAAAGATGTACCAAATGTATCCAGCATTAATCACTGTGATAAATCTGGCACATTTTAAAACTGTCTGCACTGTATAAATGCGAGACAACTTTATTAAACCTGGCCTTGATCAATCCCCTATTTTGAAAGGCCTAATTGACAATGCTTTTGGATACAGTAAAAAAGTATGCCAATGCATACCACCCTGATATATGCCAAGAGGAACCCTTTTAACACAAATGTTCCAAGCTAAGGTAAAACTGTATATGGATGAAGTACAGGGATACGACATTCAAATAGTTGCCATATTGGAATATATTCTGAATGTAGATTATGGGTGCAAAAAATGCAAAAGAATTTGAAATATACACATTTAAAAAACTCCCATCAGGTTATGTAAGATTCTAGTGGCATAATAATAGGGAACTTTGAATGTGTGCTCCAATAGCTGTAAAGCGCTGTGGAAACTAATGGGGTTATATATAAGCAAGTAAAATAAAAATAAATAATAAAAATGTTATGTATATATAAATAATGCCATAACAGTGACAGTACTAATAAATAACATCTCCACATTGCACAAAAAAATAATGCAACCATACAGTACTAAAGCTCTATACTAATGCCACCATAGGTTACTAATAAATTAGGTAACCACCTTGTACACACAGACTGCAGCATGGACCATGGTTGTTTTTGAAACCTAAACAATTGAGCCAGAGCATATGTTGGTATACACTAAGTGCAATTCATAGCTGTGCGTTCAGATTGTGGGCGTTTAACAGTCAGAACCTAAGATTAAAACAAAATGAGCAAATGCCCTTTAGTAAGTAAATGAATAAATAGTAATAGTAAATGTACATAACATAGGGTACTTAGTAGTGTTGAGCATTCCGATACTGAAATATCGGGTATCGACCGATATTCGCGGTATCGGAGTTCCGATACTGAGTTCCGATACTTTTAGAATATCGAATACCGGAATCGGAAGTTCCCATAATGCCTGCGCTCTGCAGTGTCTCTGAAGGATGACAAGCTGGATCGCAGCGCTCAGCTGCGATCCAGCCTGTCATCAGAATGCCATCCCAGCGTGAGAAAATTCTCCTGCGCTCACGGCAAGCGCAGGAGAATTTTCCCACGCTGTCAGTGACGTGCATGAGGTGAGCCGAGTTCATTGGACATGACTAGTGTTGAGCCACCCCCGCAGTGTTCAGGTTCGGTTCCTTGAACACCGGGATGTTCGTGGAACTGTTCGTCGAACACCTTAGAACACTGTCGAACAACGTCGAACACCGTTAAAACCAATGGCAGGCAAATTAAAACACATAGAAAACACCTTCAAAGGTGTCCAAAAGCTGACAAACTGCTCAGAAGACACTCTCTTTAAAAAAGCCGGCCGGCAATTCAGCATCGGCATGCTTGCGCTCCTCAGTGTCTGGCTGTGACAGCATCCAAATAAGCCGAGATCATGTCCAATGAACTCAGCTCACCTCATGCACATCACTGACAGCGTGGGAGAATTCTCCTGCGCATGCGGTGAGCGTGAGAGAATTTTCCTGCGCTCACGGCAAGCGCAGGAGAATTTTCCCATGCTGTCAGTGACGTGCATGAGCTGAGCTGAGTTCATTGGACATGATCTCGGCTCATCTGGATGCCGTCACAGCCAGACACTGAGGAGCGCAAGCATGGCTGCTCTTCTCAGTGTCTGCGGCATGGCAAGCTGGATGGCAGCTTTCGGCTACGAAACAGCCTGTCATGTGAATGTAGCAGAGCTGGAGCCGTCCTGGGAACCATGGAAAGGTAAGGATGACGTTGGTTTATTATTTTACTTTTATTGCAGAAGACATTGGCTTCAGCTGGAATGGGCGTGATGGTAAGTATGGTTTAATTTAGAACATTAAAAAATTGTGTGTTTATTTCAATTAAAGGACTTTATTCTGGGTGTTGTGCTTTTTTTAACCACTTCGCACCAGAGCCTGTTTTTGCCTTCATGACCGGGCCAATTTTTTCAATTCTGACCATTGTCGCTTTATGAAGTAACTACTCTGGAACGCTTCAATGGATCCCCCTGATTCTGAGAATGTTTTTTCGTGACATATTGTACTTCATGATAGTGGTAAAATTTCTTTGATAACACTTGCGTTTATTTTTGAAAAAATCTGAAATTTGGCAAAAATGTTGAAAATTTTGCAATTTTCAAACTTTGAATTTTCATGCCCTTAAATCAGAGATATGTCACACAAATTAGTTAATAAATAACATTTCCCACATGTCTACTTTACATCAGCACAATTTTGGAACCAAAATTTTTTTTTGTTAGGGAGCTATAAGGGTTAAAAGTTGACCAGTGATTTCTCATTTTTCCAACAAAATTTACAAAAACATTTTTTTAGGGACCACATCATATTTGAAGTCACTTTGAGGGGTCTTTATGACAGAAAATACCCAAAAGTGACACCATTCTAAAAACTGTACCTCTCAAGGTGTTCAAAACCACATTCAAGAAGTTTATTAACTCTTCAGGTGCTTCACAGGAATTTTTGGAATGTGGAAGAAAAAAATTAACATTTAACTTTTTTCACAAAAATGTTACTTTAGACCCAATTTTTTTTATTTTCACAGGGGTAACAGGAAAAAATGGACCCCAAAATTTTTTGTGCAATTTCTCTTGAGCGCGCTGATACCCCATATGTGAGGGAAAACTACTGTTTGGGCGCACTGCAGGGTTCGGAAGGGAAGGAGCGCCATTAGACTTTTTGAATGTAAAATTTGTATGAATAATTAGCAGACGCCATGTTGCGTTTGGAGAGCCCCTGATGTGCCTAAACAGTGTAAACCAGCTACAAGTGACACCATTTTGGAAACTAGACCCCTTAGGGAACTTATCTAGATGTGTGGTGAGCACCTTGAACCCCAAGGTGCTTCACAGAAGTTTATAATATTGAGCTGTAAAAATAAAATTTTCACATTTTTCCCACAAAAACATTTTTCATCCCTTAATTTTGCATTATCATAAGGGTAATAGGATAAATTGCACCATAAATTTTGTTGTGCAATTTCTCCTGAACACGCTGATACCCCATATGTGGAGGCAAAGAACTGTTTGGGCGCACGGCAGGGTTTGAAAGGGAAAGAGCGCCATTTGACTTTTTGAATGTAAAATTTGTTTGAATAATTAGCGGACGCCATGTTGCATTTGGGGAGCCCCTGATGTGCCTAAACAGTGGAAACCCCCCACAAGTGACACCATTTTGGAAACTAGACCCCTTAGGGAACTTATCTAGATGTGTGGTGAGCACCTTGAACCCCAAGGTGCTTCACAGAAGTTTATAATAATGAGCAGTAAAAATAAAATTTTCACATTTTTCCCACAAAAACATTTTTCATCCCTTAACTTTGCATTATTATAAGGGTAATAGGATAAATTACACCATGAAATTTGTTGTGCAATTTCTCCTGAAGACGCCGATACCCCATATGTGGAGGCAAACCACTGTTTGGGCGTACGGCAGGGTTTGAAAGGGAAGGAGCGCCATTTGACTTTTTGAATGTAAAATTTGTTTGAATAATTAGCCGATGCCATGTCGCATTTGGGGAGCCCCTAATGTGCCTAAACAGTGGAAACCCCCCACAAGTTCCACCATTTTGGAAACTAGACCCCTTAGGGAACTTATCTAGATGTGTGGTGAGCACCTTGCACCTCCAGCTGCTTCACAGAAGTTTATAATATTGTGCCATAAAAATAAAATTTTCACATTTTTCCCACAAAAAATGTTTTTCATTCCCTAATTTTGCATTATCATAAGGGAACAGGATAAATTGCACCATGAAATTTGTTGTGCAATTTCTCCTGAGTACGCCGATACCCCATATGTGGGGGAAAACCACTGCTTTGGTGTACGGCATCCACAGTGGCCTATATCTGCCTCATTAGAGGGAATCTTCCTTCATGGGTTCTGTCTGAATCACGTATTTCAGAGATTTACACGGAAACTCTGGTGTTAGTGCTCAGCGCAGGGCGCAGGATAAATGTGAGCAGAGCCTTACTGCGATCTTTGGGAGACATAATAAACAAATCAGTAGCAGGTGAAGAATTGGTTTTATTTATTTTTTACGCCGTTCCCCGTGCGGTATAAGTGATGAGATTACTTTATTCTTCGGGTCGGTGCGATTACAGAGATACCAGATTTATATCGGCTTTTTATGACTGACAGCTGTCACACACTAAGAGACGCTTTTTTTTGCAAAATCTAGTTTTTGCATCGCCATATTTTGAGAGCTATAATTTTTCCATATTTCGGCCGACAGAGTCATGTGATGGCTTGTTTTTTGCGGGACGAGTTGACATTTTTATTGGTACCATTTTTGGGTACGTGACATTTTTTGATCGCTTTCTATTCCGTTTTTTGGGAGGTAAAATTAACAAAAACCAACAATTCAGAAATTGTTTTTTGAGGTTTTTTTTTATGCCGTTCTGCGTGTGGTAAAAGTGATCAGGCAGCGTTATTCTTCGGATCAGTGCGTTTACAGCGATACTACACTTACTGTATATTTTTTTATGTTTTGGCGCTTTTACACAATAAAACAATTTTATAGAAAAAATATTTTTTTTGCATTGCTTTATTCTGAGCGCTATAACTTTTTTATTTTTCGGCTGATGGAGCTGTATGGCGGCTTTTTTTTTGCAGAACAAGATGACGTTTTCAGCGGTAGCATTTTTATTTCCATTTTGCTTTTTGATCGCATTGTTTTCCACTTTTTGTTTGGCGATATGATGAAAAAGCATATTTTTTTGCTCCGTTTTTTATTTCTTTTTATTACGGTGTGCACATAAGGAGTTAATTAGTGTGACAGTTTTATAGATCGGGTTGTTTCGGACGCGGCGATACCAAATATGTGTACTTTTTTTGGTTTTGCATAAATATACGGATTTATTGGTTTAATATTTTATTTATTTATTTTTATTTATTTTGTGTTTTTTTTTTAACAGTTTAAAAACATATTTTTTTACTTTTTTTTTACATTTTTACTTAGTCCCTGTATGGGACATTAATTTTTATTTTTCTGATCACTGATCTCATGTAATGTAATAGACATGTATTACATTACATGAGATCTTTGCTGACTGTTTCACAGTCAGTGTGTCCTGCCAGGCTTCAGCTGCAGGCTGAGCCAGGCAGGACTCCATATATGGCAGATCTGGAGGCGGTCATGTGACCTCCAGCTGCCATAGCAACGCCAGGTCCTGGAAGGTATAAGGGGGCCGTCGGAGAGGTAAGTGGACGACCCCCTCTCCTCCTGCTGTCTTCTATATGCCGCGATCACTATAGATCGCGGCATATAGAAGACAGCAAAGGGTTAACATCACTGGGACCTGATCCAATCAGGTCCCGATGATGTTCCCTGTCAGAGCTAACGCTCTGCACCGGAATCGCAGCGCTTGCAGGACCCTGGGGGTCCTGAGCGCTGCGAGACCACCCACTGCTTTTAAACGTCGGCGCTGCACAGAGCCCAGCAAGCGCCGACATTTATCTACAGTGGGCCGTCGCGAAGCGGATAAATACTTTACTAGAAATTCATGGCGGTCATGTCTAATATTGGCGTGACCCCATGAATTTCGGGCTTAGGGCCAGCTGATAATACCAAGCTGGCCCTATCCCCATAATTACACAGTGAGCCACCGCACCAGGGCCCTGGATGAGTTGGGTACAGCACCAGAAGATGGCGCTTTTATGAACGCGCCATTTTCTGGGGTGGCTGGGGACTGCAATTTGCAGCGGGGGGGGGGGTGCAGAAAGCTTGGGCCTCCCTGCGCTGCCGATTCCAGCCCCCAGCTGCCTAGTTGTACCTGGCTGGACACAAAAATAGGGCGAAGCCCCACGTATTTTTTTTTTTTAATTATTTCATGAAATTCATGAAATAATTTAAAAAAAAAGGGCTTCCCTATATTGTTGTGTCCGGCCAGGTACAAATAGGCAGCTGGTGGTTGGGGGCAGCCCGTTCCTGCCTGCTGTACCTGGCTGGACACAAAAATAGGGCGAAGCCCCATGTCAATTTTTTTTTTTAATTATTTCATGAATTTCATGAAATAATTTGAAAAAAAAATACGTGGGGCTTCGCCCTATTTTTGTGTCCAGCCAGGTACAACTAGGCAGCTGGGGGCTGGAATCCACAGCGCAGGGAGGCCCAAGCTTTCTGGGGCCCCCCCGCTGCAAATTGCAGTCCGTAGCCACCCCAGAAAATGGCGCGTTCATAGAAGTGCCATCTTCTGGCGCTGTACCCAACTCATCCAGGGCCCTGGTGTGGTGGCTCACTGGGTAATAAAGGGGTTAGGGCCAGCTTGGTATTATCAGCTGGCCCTAAGCCCGAAATTCATGGGGTCACGCCAATATTAGACATGACCGCCATGAATTTCTAGTAAAGTGTTCAAAAAAAACACAACAACCAGAATAAAGTCCTTTAATTGAAATAAACACACAATTTTTTAATGTTCTAAATTAAACCATACTTACCATCACGCCCATTCCAGCTGAAGCTAATGTCTTCTGCAATAAAAGTAAAATAATAAACCAACATCATCCTTACCTTTCCATGGTTCCCAGGACGGCTCCAGCTCTGCTACATTCACATGACAGGCTGGATCGCAAGCCGAAAGCTGCCATCCAGCTTGCCATGCCGCAGACACTGAGAAGCGCAGGCATGCTTGCGCTCCTCAGTGTCTGGCTGTGACAGCATCCAGATGAGCTGAGATCATGTCCAATGAACTCAGATCACCTCATGCACGTCACTGACAGCGTGGGAAAATTATCCTGCGCTTGCCGTGAGCGTGAGAGAATTCTCCTGCGCTCAAGGCAAGCACAGGAGAATTTTCCCACGCTGTCAGTCATGTGCATGAGGTGAGCTGAGTTCATTGGACATGAAATCGGCTCATCTGGATCCCGTCACAGCGAGACACTGAGGAGCGCAAGCATGCCTGCGCTTCTCAGTGTCTGCGGCATGGCAAGCTGGATGGCAGCTTTCTGCTGCGATCCTGCCTGTCATGTGAATGTAGTTGAGCTGGAGCCTTCCTGGGAACCATGGAAAGGTAAGGATGACGTTGGTTTATTATTTTACTTTTATTGCAGGAGATCGTTGGCTTCAGCTGGAATGGGCGCGACGGTAAGTATGGTTTAATTTAGAACATTAAAGAATTGTGTGTTTATTTCAATTAAAGGACTTTATTCTGGGTGTTTGTGTTTTTTTTAACTTTGACTATGGGGTTAGTAATGGGGGTGTCTTATAGACGCCTCTCCATTACTAACCTGGGCTTGATGTCAGCTGGCATTATAAGCTGACATCAACCCCAGCCCTATAACCCCACTGCCACCGCTACAGGGCAGTGAGAAGAGCGAGGCTAAGTGCCAGAATTGGCGCATCCTGTGGATGCGCCATTTCTGGGGCGGCTGACGGCTGGTGTTTCTAGTCTGGGAGGGGGCCAATATTCATGGCACCCTTCCTGGGCTATTAATTTCAGCCCCCAGCTGTCTGCCTAGCCTTTGCTAGCTATTAAAATAGGGGGGACCCCACGTCATTTTTTTGGGGGGTCCCCCATTTTAATAGCTAGTAAAGGCTATGTATTCAGCTGGGTGCTGATATTAGTAGCCTGGGAAGCTCCGTGGGTATTACCCCCTTCCCAGGCTTCAAACATCTGCCCCAGCCATCTGCTTAGCCTCCGCTAGAGACTAAAATTACGGGGAACCCCACGCCAATTTTTTTTTTAATAAATCCTTTATTTTAACACTAAATGACAAGTACAGTAATCAACACTATCACTGTACTTCTTATATATGTGACTGACATGTTTCTATGTATCTAATCTATGTGTGATGCTCTATTCTTTCTGTTCTAAATTGTCGGGTACTGATGCTGAATTGCCGGCCGGCTTTTTTAAAGAGACGGTGCATGAAAACACTATTATTTTTTTAAATAAATCCTTTAACACTAAATGACAAGTACAGTAACCAACACTGTCACTGTACTTCTTTTATATGTGACTGACATGTTTCTATCTATCTAATCTATGTGTGATACTCTATTCTTTCTGTTCTAAATTGTCTGGTACAGGTGTATGCCGCTGCTGAATTGCCGGCTTTTCATGTTTCACTGTGAGCACTGTTCCCATCGATTTGGGCAACCACTGTAATGCCACAACCACCATGGCTGTGGCATTACAGTGAGTGGCAGACAATCCCTGCATGATGTGAAAAAATCCAGTTACGCTTTTGGTGCACGAACAGTTATTGAACATAACCTCGAACAGCCGAATTTTTTGCAAATCGTTCGCGTTCGTTGAACGACTCGAACACCGCCCAAAACAGCTCGAATTTTAGATTGGCGAACAGTTCTAGTCGAACACCGCTCATCTCTACTCATTATGTGTCAGCAGATATCAAAATTGATAATGGCATAGCAGGACTGGGTACAGACTGTTTGGACACCTGCCTGTGAAAAGCTATATAAACAAAATAAACAGCCCAAAAAGGGGCAGTCATGCCCCTGTTTGTACTTAGTTAAAAAATACTAAAACAAAGCCAAAAAGATTGAGCTGCAGCCTATACTGGTATAAGTGCAATGCATACAGTGGGGAAAATATTTGATACACTTTCAATTTTGCAGGTTTTGCCACCTACAAAGAATAGAGAGGTCTGTAATTTTTATCGTAGATACACTTCAACTGTGAGAGACAGAATCTAAAAAAAATCCAAAAAATCAGATTGTATGATTTTTACATAATTCATTTGCATTCTATTGCATGAAATAAGTAATTGATACCGTAGAATAACAGAACTTAATAGTCAGATGTTTCTTGTAGTTATTGACCAAGTTTGCACACACTGCAGCAGGGATTTTGTCCCACTCCTCCATACAGATCTTCTCCAGATCTTTCAGGTTTTGGAGCTGTCGCTGGGCAACATTGAATTTCAGCTCCCTGAAATTCCTTACTGTAGGTGTGCATTCACATTGTGGCTATTTAACAGACAAAAATTAAGATAAAACCAAAATGAGCATATACCCTACCCTGGAGTAAGTATAATAAAAAAAGCATAAAAGCCATCCCACCGTGACACTGTGTACCCAGTGGGGACGGTACCTAACTCTTGTAGTTCACCACACTATGTGTCAGCAGACATCAAAATAGATAAGGGTGCTAAAGTTATGAGTGCAAAAAATGGAAAACAATTTGAAATATACACATTAAAAAACTCTCATAGGGTTATGTAAGCTCTTAGTGGCATAATGATAGGGAACTCTGAGTGTGTGCCCCAATTACAATGTCTGTAAAGCACTGTGGAAACTAATGGTGCTATATAAGCCAGTAAAATAAAGATAAATAATAAAAAGTTATGTATATATAAATAATTATTTAAGTAATAAAACCCGAGAAAAAAAAAACAAAGCAAAATGAGCATATACCCTGTAATAACTAAATAAGTAAATAGTTATAGTGCATATAAATAACATAGGGAACTTGGTTAATGTGATAACTAAGTACCCTATGTTATTTACATCTACTATTACTATTTACTTATTATAGGGTATATGCCTATTTTGTTTTTTTTCTTGTGTTTTGTCTGTGAAATGGCCACAGTGAGAAAGTGCTCTTCCACATTGCACATACAGTTATATGAAAAAGTTTGGGCACCCCTATTAATCTTAAGCTTAATGTTTTATAAAAATTGGTGTTTTTGCAACAGCTATTTCAGTTTGATATATGTAATAACTGTTGGACACAGTAATGTTTCTGCCTTGAAATGAGGTTTATTGTACTAACAGAAAATGTGCAATCTGCATTCAAACAAAATTTGACAGGTGCATAAGTATGGGCACCTCACCAGAAAAGTGACATTAATATTTAGTAGATCCTCCTTTTGCAAAAATAACAGCCTCTAGTCGCTTCCTGTAGCTTTTAATGAGTTCCTGGATCCTGGATGAAGGTATTTTTGACCATTCCTCTTTACAAAACAATTCCAGTTCAGTTAAGTTTGATGGTCGCCGAGCATGGACAGCCCTCTTCAAATGATCCCACAGATGTTCAATGATATTCAGGTCTGGGGACTGGGATGGCCATTTCAGAACATTGTAATTGTTCCTGTGCATGAATGCCTGAGTAGATTTGGAGCGGTGTTTTGGATCATTGTCTTGCTGAAAGACCCATCCCCTGCGTAACTTCATCTTTATCACTGATTCTTGAACATTATTGTCAAGAATCTGTTGATACTGAGTGGAATCCATGCGTCCCTCAACTTTAACAAGATTCCCGGTGCCGGCATTGGCCACACAGCCCCAAAGCATGATGGAACCTCCACCAAATTTTACTGTGGGTAGCAAGTGTTTTTCTTGGAATGCTGTGTTTTTTTGCCGCCATGCATAACGCCTTTTTGTATGACCAAACAACTCAATCTTGGTTTCATCAGTCCACAGGACCTTCTTCCAAAAAGAAATTGGCTTCTCCAAATGTGCTTTTGCATACCTCAGCCGACCCTGTTTGTGGCGTACTTGCAGAAACGGATTCTTTCGCATCACTCTCCCATACAGCTTCTCCTTGTGCAAAGTGCGTTGTATAGTTGACCGATGCACAGTGACACCATTTGCAGCAAGTTGATGCTGCAGCTCTCTGGAGGTGGTCTGATGATTATCCTTGACTGATCTCACCATTCTTCTTCTCTGCCTTTCTGATGTTTTTCTTGGCCTGCCACTTCTGGCCTTAACAAGAACTGTCCCTGTGTTCTTCCATTTCCTTACTATGTTCCTCCCAGTGGAAACTGACAGGTTAAATCTCTGAGACAGCTTTTTGTATCCTTCCCCTGAACAACTATGTTGAATAATCTTTGTTTTCAGATCATTTGATAGTTGTTTTGAGGAGCCCATGATGCCACTCTTCAGAGGAGATTCAAACAGGAAAACAACTTGCAAGTGGCCACTTTAAGTAGCTTTTCTCATGATTGCATACACCTGGCTATGAAGTTCAAAGCTCAATGAGGTTACAAAACCAAAAAAAGTGCTTTAGTACGTCAGTAAAAAGTAGGTAGGAGTATTTAAAACAAGAAAATGATAAGGGTGCCCATATTTATGCACCTGTCAAATTTTGTTTGAATGCAGATTGCAATTTTTCTGTTAGTACAATAAACCTCATTTCAGGGCAGAAACATTACTGTGTCCAACAGTTATTACATATATCAAACTGAAATAGCTGTTGCAAAAACACCAATTTTTATAAAACATTAAGCTTAAGATTAATAGGGGTGCCCAAACTTTTTCATATAACTGTATATCAACTTGTGCTCCAGATCATTTCTTTGGTTTTGCCATATATAAATAATGCCACAACAGTGACAGTACTAATAAATAATATCTCCACATTGTACACAAAAATAATGCCACCATACAGTACTAAAGGCTATATGCCACCATAGGCTACTAATAAATCAGTTCACCACCTTGTAGACACCAATTGTAGCATGGACCACGGTTTTATGTGGCATTTTCTTTCACATTAATTTTTGATATATATTCATTTTATTTGTTTTGTATGTACGCCATGATGTATTGTATTCTACGTGTTATGGGGATAACAAACATATAGTTTATTATTTGATAGTTTGGGTAGTGTGCTTAACAAACATTTAATTTCCTAATAATCCTTATTTGACAATTTGCAAATATTGTACATACTAGTTCATTATCTTGTGTGACTAAGTATGCTCTAACAATAAGAAATATTGCCATACATCTTCTATTGGATTCCCACCACAGCTTTTTTTCTGAACAGCAGCGTTCCTGGCCACCGTCCTATGAAGGGGCTGCAGCCGGCCCCTTTCCGTTAAATAGACCCATGCTGCTACAGGTGGCCGGGAACACTCCTGTGGAGAGAAAAAACAGTGAGTGGGAGGCAGCACTTCAATCACTCCCCCTTATTTTCTGAATCTTTAGAGGTGTTACGGGTCAGATCCCCCCAGCAATTATTCAGTGATGGAATATCCTTGTGATACCCCATTACTTATAGTGCTGAGATGGGACCATCTGTAAAATCAAACTAGTCATTATTTAGAAGGTGAAGGGTGGATCCGTGCAGAATTCTCTGCAGCTTAAGAGCAGATCCATGTGACATAATGACATATCATCAGTTTGTTATATAAGCAATAGATTTATAAAACTAACTTTTATTAACAGCTTAAAAAATTGACTTTAGGATCCCAGCTACACCAAATGTGATGAAGTAGATGGCAGTGTGATATCGAGTCTTAGAAGGCGGAGAGGAGTAAAAGTTACTGGCAAATACCTGCCTCCATTAGAGTGGGAGAAAATAAATACTTGCCATTCTGTAAGTTCCTTAAATAATTATTATTTTGAAGGCATATATAATGATATGGAAAATTATTTTCAAGCATCTGATATGTCTACTAAACTACTTCTCAAGGATAAAAGACAAAGTACTACACAAAAAGATAACCGAGGAGATGAGTCATCTAAAACAGAACAAGAGAAACAAAGAATGGAATCAGTGGTATCTATACAAACTGCTAGCACCAAAAATGTTAAGAATGTTCCAGAAGAAAACATAAACTCTAAACAAAGTGCTAAAAACATTCATGAAAAGTCAAATGAAGATCTTTTACCTTTGGGATCGGCCATACCTAAAGAGACATTGGAAGAGTTAAAAAGCATTATTAAGGAAAACCCATTGACTATTCATAAAAACAAATGGACTCCAAAATCCACAACTAGCAGAACTTTGATACGTCCTCCAACACAAAGTGAGAAACAAAGTGAAAAGTCTGTCTTAACTTTTGAAACATTTAAGCCATATGTGGTGAAAGAAATCCAAACGTTACAATCCACAAAAACTCCTGAAGAGAATGAACCGCATGACCTGTTGATGGGACAGATTTTACCAGATCACGGAGAGTCACAAAAAGATAAACAAGTGATGCAGCCTATTCTGCCGTTTGAGGAAAAACAGAAAATAATACCTAATAAGTCAAACAATGCTGCTGGTATCAAGTTTAATCCTCCCTCTACTGATGGTAAGAATACTGATTTCATATTGCTAGTAAGACATGATCCATATAATATCACCATATTGTGTGATTTGTGTTGTCTAGTAGCTGATCAATTTAGTAATAATGTTCTCGATGTGTTATTCATATATATGTATATCTGTTATGTGTTTGTACAGTTCTTTGTGTTTTCAAAAGCTACTACTGTTACAATGATTTAGGGCTTCAAGCAGAATAAAGGCTGAAAAACAATTTCAAAACTAACAGAGCCATGGTAAAATCCAAAAATTCTCATGCAACAAAAATATTTGCCTTATTTTTGCATATCAATATCTTTTTGTATGAAATCAGAACAAAACAGTTGTTACAGTCAGCATATTAGTGGGTATTGTCAGTAGACTGGACAAAGCCTCAATCTGGTTTGAGCTGGGTACATTTGGATGGTGGGGTCGAAGAGGGTCCCTGATTTTCATCCTTTATTCTCTGTGCAAGAATCTTGAATTTGCAGAAGGGAATGTTCAAGTGCCGACATCTGGAGTATACCCATTTTTTCAGCTGTGGCAATGAGACATTAATAAGGTTAGTAACAAGCTGGGGTTCATAAACATGAAGGTAGGTAAGGGAATCTAACCAAGGTATAATCCTGAAACATAGTCACAGGAAAGCCAGAGGTCAAGCAGGCTAAACAATAGGTAGAAGCAAATCTAGGGTTCCCTGCACTTGATGCAAAAAAATTTGTTGACTCTTCCTCCTATATACAGCCTAAACGGTGTGAGTAATTGTCATTTGATCGCTCATGTGCAATTTGCATCCTTACAGTGACGACCAACTGCTCTTCCTTATTCTCTCAATGTATCCTAAGTAGTGTTGAGCGAGCACTAAAATGCTTGGGTGATCGAAGCTTGGGCCGAGCTCACCGAGATACTCGGGTGCTCGACCAGAGCGACGAGCCCAATGTTAGTCTATGGGAGACCTTAGCATTTTTGCGGCTGCACCCCCGGCAGTCTGTAGAAAGCCTAAAAAGTGCCCAAAACGATAGTGACAGTGCTCAAGTGACATGGGGACAGCATGTGGATCGCCCCAGGAAGCATTTCTGACCCACAGGTCACTGCTGTCAACAACGTGGTCAGAGGTATTAAGCCACTTTTACGGGCTCACGATAAAATGTTCAAAAGCGAAACTGAAACTGTTTTCTTGTGAAATATGTTAAGGAACATCCTTTCCAGGGTAAAGACTTGTGTATAAGGTAAAAAAAAAAAAAAAAAAAAAGAGGATTTAGATGAAAAAAAAAGGATTTTTCCTGGCCCCTGAGACCTGGGGCTAAGTCTAGCAATTTGAGCAGCAGCAGCACACAGGACTGTAATGCAGTGTTTGTTGGTATAACCACTGCATCTCCTATACCACCTGCCTGCCTGATATCTATGATGGATATTAGTCCTCAGAAGAACTGTTTGTTTTATTTTGCAGGCTTTAGAGACCCTACACTACCTATTTCGCAGTATAAATCTGTCCCTAGCTCAGCAGCACTCTCCCTACACTGTCTGATCTGGAGCGACTGTGTCCAAGATGGCGGCGCCCAGTTTTAAATACTCGAGGTGACGCTGTGCGGCCAGCCAATCACTGTAATGCCCACAACCAACATGGCTGTGGCATTACAGTGACTGGCTGGCAATCCCTGCATGTTCATTGGCTCTGTAAAGAGCGCCAAACATGCAGGGCGGAGACTGGAGCTCCCGCCCGGGTAACCCGAAAATGCTCAGTGCTCGCCGAACATCCCGAGTAGTGAGATGCTTGGGCGAGTACCGAGCAGTGTCGAGCATGCTCGCTCAACACATCCTAAGTCATGTGACAATGCTTGCTAAAGGGTCAATATAGACTTTTAGGATTGCTACTTCCCATAGGTCGCACTAGAGTTCTAGTTCTCTTCCTCTCTGAAGAGACAATTTTCATATTTCCCAGAAGAGCATTTCAGCTTAAAAGTCTACTCACCTTGACATGCTTAACATGTCACTCTCCGCAAGGAGAAACATTACCCCTTGGATACTGGTCAGACGCCTCTAACCCAGCCAAACCATATCTCACACTTTGTACTGACAAGAGGCAGTACCCCGAAACACAGTGTCTGCAAATTGAGATTCTGGTTTTGGCTATTATCCTAAGTCATGTGACAAGGCGCGTTAAAGAGTCGATATTGACTTTTAGGATTGCTACTTCCTATAGGTGGCACTAGAGTTCTAGTTCTCTTCCTCTCTGAAGAGGCAATTTGCATATTTCCCAGAGGAGCATTTTGCTTAAAAGTCTCCTCACCTTGACATGCTTAACATGTCACTGTCCGCAAGGAGAAACGTTACCCCTTGGATAATGCTCAGTGAAAACTCCAGTCCTTGCTTTATTGAGAGAAACAGGAAGAGAAGCTTGTCGGCACGTAACTGTAAGTATTCTTTTGCTTCTCGGCCTTTTGGCTAAGATCAAGTGAAGTATCTTTCGAAAAGGCGGCTTTGGCCGTTGGCCGCCCTAGTAGATTGATACATTATGCACACTGGGGTTTGGGTGCTTGTTAGTATGCCAGGTGGCTAATATAGTCATCTGGTGGAAAGCATGGCCCCCCAGGATTGACGCCATTGGGCCGGGGAAGATCGAAAGCCCGAAGTGTGAAGTGCCCCAGGAATGGTGACCCCACTTGAGTTTCTGGGACATTTGCACAAGCACTTTAAATTTTCTTTCTTCGCGCACACCCTTATTCTGGGACTTCTGGCCTTAGGATGGGGAATTTTTCAATTCCCAGTCGAAGGTCTGGGCAGTATTATACTGTGAAAACTTCACTATTTATTTAATCTTTTTGTCACTGTGTGTCCACTTATTCACGTGGATCACGTCCTACTAGGATTTTGTCGGGATGCTTTTCCCTAATGGGTTCCTCTCTTGTCAGGTCTGGGAGGGAGTGTTTGGCCATCAGGTTCCACTCCCCCCTGAACTCCCCTGGCTCTCCTCTTTCGGGAGGAGAGCATTGTTGGCTTCCCTCTTCCGGGAGGGGAGCACAGTCTTTGGCTCTCAGTGCCTTGCTCAGGTGAGAACTCGGGCAGATGCTGGGAGTAAGATTGGGTCGCCTCTGCCTTCGGCTGGAGGTGGCTATTTGTCCCTGTTCCTCGCTGTGGCCTTCTGGCTTGGAGGGACGAGGAATGGTTTGTGGGACCCTTCTCTTGTTGGAGAGGGTTTCATGTTGACCAGCATCCTAGTGCACTTTTTTTGTGCTTTCGATAAAAAAAAAGTAAAAAAAAAGCAACAAAAAACTGTAAATATGTGAGTATATGAGTGGTCATGTGATGACCAATGGTACCAGCCAGCAGATCTGAATCTTGACAGTGAGTATATTATGCACTGTTACAATTTTACATGCTACAGTGCTTAATGTTATAATTAATGATCCTAACATAAATACAGATGTAATAACCTTTAACTTGTCAGATAGCACAATAATTTATTAACATAGCTATGTATCACATCATCAGACAAGTTACGGATTGCTACATGTACTCAGGATCAGAACCAATAACAGTATAGGAACACAGCACCAGACCACAGTCATTACAGGAATACATCACTAGACACATCACCAGAGCCACCAATAGTACAGAAATACAGTATCACAACAACCTTTAGTACAGAAATACATCACCAGATTCTTCATTTGTACAGGAATACATCAACAGAACTACCATCAGTAGCAGAATGCATCACCAGAACCACCAACATTACAGAAATACAGCATCACAACCACCATCAGTACATGAACATATCACAAGAACCATCATCAGTACATGAATATATCTCCAGAACAACCATCAGTACATGCATACAGCACCAGAATCGTCATGAGAACTTAGACACATCACCCGAACCACCATCACTCCATGAATACATAACCAGAACCACCATAAGTATATGACTACAGCACCAGAACCATCATCAGTATATGACTACAGTACCAGAACCACCATCAGTACATGACTACAGTCTAGAGCCACAATCAGTACATTAATACATCAACAGAACCATCACCAGTACAAGAATACAGCACCAGAACCAACATTAGTACATGAATACATTGCCCAAATTAATACATCAATTGCAATGTCAGCTCAGCTTCATATAAAATTGTATTGCATAAACCTAAAACTCCCAGTATGGTCTAAGCAATGGTAAGAAGATACTCTGAGTTGTTGTTAACAGCCATCATCACACTGTAGACCACAGGAACCACAGTACTGATGAGATGCAAGAAGTATCACCAATAAACATTTACAGCCAGATACCTTATAGGTGACATCTTCTCTGATTGGAGTTGTTCTTTTTTTTTTCTTCTCCATCTGGTCCAGACACCATGATTACTTTTCACATCCACGGCACAGGTCTTCTGCAGCACATCTCAACACTGTGTCCTTAAAAATATCAGTGTCATTTGAATGCTTGTGAATAAAAATATCTACCCTATGCTGTGCCCCTGAATAAATAATTGCACCTCACTGTGCTTTCTGCACAAACTATGACCCTCAAACTGTCCCTCTTATGGTACTTGGCCTCAAAACTGTTTTTTTCTATAAAATATTGCCCCCCCATCTCTCCACCATTCTCCTTTCCATACTGGGCCCGCTCCTCACACTTTCCCACATATTATCTCCTCACGCTGCCACCTCTCTAACCCCTTTGCACCATGGCTACTTTGCATTTTTTTTTTCTTCCTCTTCTTCCCATGACTTTTTATTTCTTCACTGACCTAGCCATATGAGAGTTTGTTTTCTTAGGGATGAGTTGTACTTTTAAATTACATCATTCATTTTATCATGTGATGAACTGGGAAGTGGGATACAGGAACAACTGTTCAGACACCTGCCCATGGGAAGCTATATAGATGAAATGCCTAGCTAACCATGCTCCTGTTTGTACAAAGTACAAGAAACTACAACAAAACCAAAGAAAAGAGCCAGAGCATACGTTGGTATACGTACATTGTGAAGAACTACGTTCACACTGTGGCCATTTCACAGATAAAACTCAAGAAAAAAACAAAATGAGAATATACCCTGTAGTAAGTAAATAATTAAATAGTACATGTAAATAGCATAGCATACTTAGTTAAGACTATTTTGATAAAAAAAAAGCATAAAAGACATCCCATCATGACAAGGTATACTCAATCAGGATGGTTTTTGTCTGTGAAAATTGACAAGTCTGAACTCACACAGAGTGACTGCAGACTTGTACCCTAAGGCCAGACAACCCCTTTAACTTTAAAGTCTTTAAATTTTGTGTTTGAAATCAGAACTTTATATACTTAATAGCTTGAATGACTGATGTGATTGTTCTGGTGTAAAAGTAAATGTTCACTGTAAAAGTACATGTTCTTATGTTAAAGACAATGTCTCATTTTTATATTAGTTTACTTAAAGGAGTTGTCCACTACTTTTACATTGATGCCCTATCCACAGGATAGGGCATCAATGTATGATCGGCCGGGGTCTCGCACGCGGAATCCCCGCCAATCAGCCGCTATCGGTGCCGGCGGCGGCAGCCACCAGCCGGAAATGCTCACCTGCGGGGCTCTGCTGTCAAGTGGTAGTGGCCGCTGCGGTGTACTGCCCATCCGCCTCCTATAACAGCACCGATAACATCTGATCGGCGGGGTTATTGCGTGTGGGACCCCGGCCAATCATACATTGATGCCCTATCCTATGGATAGGGCATCAGTGTAAAAGTAGTGGACAACTTCTTTAATTAGCTAGTAATTAAAGAAGCTTGAATGGCTTTCAAAATATTGAAATCAGTCATACTCACGTGCTCTAATCCCGCTCTGGTAGTCTGTGCCAGGGCAGAAATCAATGTTGTCTTGTTTTTTAGTTACCTGAATACTAACACCTGTGTTTGTCTGTAGTGGTCAAATGCCTGGAATAGCGTGTAATGGGAGGAACATCTGATGACACCCTGTTTCAGTCACCCGACCGCTAGCTACAGCCTTTGCAGACTATTTGTACGGTACAGAATATGTTCTTAGTGCATTGTATAATATTATTCTTGCTTTTATTTCAGAAAGCATTTGTTCCGGTAGTAAACCTGTTTATACAGCTTCCAGTGGAGGTCAAAACCCTCTTCAGTTAGTTTCTTCTGTTGAACATATTAAACAGCAGATTGCTAGAGAAGATGTACGATTTGTGAGATTTGAAGCTGCCGATTTGCATGGAGTGTCCAGGTCTAAAACAATTCCTGCACGTTTTTTCCAAGTAAGAATGGGCATATGACAAGGAATCTTGTCCTATAAGTTCAGATATGAATGTGTTTTTTCCCATGATAACCATTAATGGCTGAGAGCGGAATAGCTTCTCACTCTGCTTTGCTATTTCCATAACTTCCATTAAATGAATGTCTCCTTTAAAGCTGAAGACACAGCCAGACTGATTTTTGTAATCCATCCACCTCACACCATTGCACATAGACGGGTTGTTCTCATCTCTGCCCCTCCACACTCTTTTCTTCTCAGTACGGGGCACTCACACTGAGAAGCTACTTCAACTGTCTTGATAAAAAAGTGAACTTGGGCCATACTATTCCATTTTTTGGATAGAACGGCAAGGTAGCTCCTCTGTGACTACTTTATTCCTACCTTGTGTTACAAAGAAAAATTGAATTCTTCAATTTGAAAACCACAGAGAAACAGGAGAACTCATAACTTTTTCTTTATTTTTTAAGATTGTTCTGTTCCTATGGGAAACTATTTGGCTGGTATTGCAAATATCACAGAAAACCTTTTTTTTTGCATGTTATTTTTATAGAACAATTCCCACTGTAAAAAAAATATAAAGGTATGATATTTCATTTTGCATGCAGATTTCTAGTTTGTGATGTTGATGCTCTAACCCCTTAAAGCGGTTGACTACTTTATCTTTATTTTAACAGATGCGTTGGAGACATAATGTTGTGGCGCTTGCTATTATATATATTTGACAGGTTCTCCTCCTTCTCCTGTTAGTGCAGCTTTCCTCACATGTGACCAGACCTGTCCATCAGCCTTGTCTAAAATGTGAAAAAAATTCTAAGTTCGGCATTCATTGTGTGGTAAAAATGACCTGGCAACATGATTCTCCAGGTCAGCCCAATTAGATGAATACCAGACTTGTCCAGTTTTTTATCATTTGGTGGTAAAAAAAAATTCAGAAATTTGTAAAAAAAAAAAATGTTTGTGTCGTCATTTCCTGAGACCTTTATTTATTTTTTTTCCATCGATAGTGCTTTGTGAGGGCCTGTTTTTTGCACCCTGATTTGACATTTTTATTGATATCATTTTGGGGTACATATGACCTTTTGATAACTTTTTGTTGCATTTTTTTAAGTTCAAGGGGTATTCCCATCTCCAAGATTATATCCCAATATGCAGTAGATGTAATAATAGTAATATTAGCAAATACCTCCAATTAGAAATGTAGTATAGTTCTTCTGATTTGCTATCTCTCTTTCTCCATGTGCATGGCAGTTAGTTCTTAGTGGTCGTAACCATGGATATCTAAGCTACTGCAAGGCCCTGCATGGGGTAAGCGACATAGCTAGTCTGAAGAACTATACTACATTTCTAATTGGAGATATTTGCTAATATTATTATTATTACATTTACTACATATTAGGATATGATCTTGGAGATGGAAATATCCTTTTAAATGCGGCAACCAAAAAATGACAATCTAGGATTCCGATTTTTTTTCTTTTTGACATTTAATAAATGGTTTAAATATTTAAATTTTTTGATAGATTAGCCTTTTTTGGACACAGCTGTACCAAATATACTTTTTTTTTGTCTGTTTCAATTTCTTTAGTTTTGAAGGGGGAAAAGGGAAGTAATTTGAACTTTTATATATTTTTATATATTTTTTTAATTCTTAGTTTATTTTGTTTGTTTTCTTAGGGAACTTGAACCTGTGATAGTGTGATTGCTTATGCCACAGTATTGCAGTATATAGTGAAACTGCAGTTCTCTTATGGAGCTCAGCTGAGCTTAAAGGGGTTGTCCGATCCAAATCGATGTCTACAGTCACTCTGTGTGAATGCAGACTTATGAATCTGCACTGTGCGCTGCGGGAATTCACTGGTTTCTGAGCTGGGACCAGAGGGTATGTATGAGTTCTACATACTACCGGCCAGTGGGCAGGGCCTCGCTCTCCATACACTTGTATGGAGCAAGACTGCGCCCTCTAGTCGGCCACGCCCACTAGACGGGCTTCGGCCAGGAGTAAGTATAACTCATACATACCCCTCCTGTCTCGGCTCAGAAACCGGCGAATCTCCGCAGAGTGACTGCAATCTTATCGATTTGGAGCGGACAACCCCTTTAACAAAAGGGCAAAGATTGCATTTACAGGGGCTTTCAGCAGGCCACTGGCTGACATGTTAGCCCCTCCAGCATGATCGTTGGGGACTTATGGAAGCCAGTGAGTGTACACTTGTAGTGATCTACTTTCAATTTTGCTGTCAGAGATTGATAGTAGGTAAGAAGCTTTGATTGCATTTAATTGTATTTTATTGCAATGTTGCCATGGCCAAAAAACGTAATTGTAGCGTTCTGATTTTTTTTTCGTTACGCCGTTTACCAATCAGATTAATTTTAATTTAGATTTTGATAGATCTGACTTTTATGAATGCAGCGATACCAGATATGTGTTTTAATTATTTTATTTTTAATGGGGATGATTTTAACTTTTGTGGTTTTTTTTTCATATTTTTTATTTTTTCCCCCCTTCTTATTGTATTTAATAGTTCTCTTAGATGACTTGAAGCTGCGATCATCTGCTTGTGCTATACATAGCAGTGTATCAATGCTGCTATAAACAGAGAAAATCACTATCTCCTATGAACGCCTGCTAAATGCTGGCTTTCACTGGAGGATCGTAATGACAATAATCTGGATCATTAGGACACCTTTGGCTGTCAAGACAACCCAACGGCGCCCCACAATCATGTGTGCCGATGGGCGGGTGGAATGCCGCGACCCTCTGCCGGCACTTGTTAAATGCCACTGTCAAAGATTGATTTCATTTAAAAGGTTAACAGCCATGGGTGGAGCTCTTCTCCACCCGCAGCTGTGAAAGGCACATGATGGCTTATTAAATCAGAAATCATGTGTAGGGAAGATGCGGGCTCAGCGTGCGAACCTGCATTAAAGTCAGCAACACAACTTTAGCCGTACATGTACGTTAAAAGTCGTCAATTTTTATTTATTTATTTATTTTACTCACTTATATAGCACCATTAATTCCACAGCGTTTTACAGACATTATCTGCACTGTCCCCAGTGGGGCTCACAATCTAAATTCCCTAGCAGTATGTCTTTGGAGTGGTTAAAAGACTTCTCCCTGCCTCCTGCCCTGGATTGACAGTGTCTTCTGTTCTGAGAGAATTGTAACCAGCAGAGCTGTATATAGTGGTGTTGCCTGTTATTATAATCGTATAGTATGATAAGGAAACTGCTGCAAATTCTTCCTAGAAGGGCTGCCATTATGAGTCTTACATAGCTCCAGTGGTCAGTATGAAAACTGCAAGAATTCTGATATTGTTTTTTAATACACAGCATAATAGAAAAAAATAAGTTGCCAAAAATGTTTTAACACAAAAGCACAAAAATTTGACACAATAAGCACGAAAATGTGAGTTAAAAATGACATACTCCTTTTAAGTGGAAATTGGGAGCAGTCATGGACTGGGACTAAAATTCAGCCCTGGCATTTCAAAGTACACAGGCACATGCCTGAACATTCTTCTTTACCAGATTGGGGTCTCTATTACTTATATTACGCTGCCTGCAGGAAATCATGATTTACTACAAGACCTATATTTTCAATAATATCACTATGTACAACCTAATAATAATGATACTGCTTTAAAAATATTGCAGTATAACAAATACCACCAGACCATAACCAAATATCACCAGCATATACAATAGTGATAATACTGCTCCACTGATCAGCAGCCAAAACCACTTTAACAGGACTGATATTACAGTGACCATACAGTAATCATATAATGGTAATATCAGTTCTAGACCAGTGCTCTGCAGACCATAAAGTATATGTGTCTGCTGTACAGGTTCTCATCAGTAGTGTTCTTGATGATCATAGCCATTTCTTTTACCCTTTCTTTCCATTTGGCCCAGACAATCGTGACCTTTTCCATCCATAAATGTAACATTGAGACTACTTTAGCTTACTGCTTTTCTAGGACTCTTCTCACATTCCCCTGCCTCTAGACAAACCATATAGTGCTATAACCAATGTCCTAGACAGTAATAATGCCCATTCTGTGTCCTACATAGTAATAGTACCCCCCTATTGTGTCTACACAATAACCGTGCCCCTACACAGTAATGTTTCCTCTATACTTCATCGTAGTAATAATTCTCCTCTGCGTCTCCTTAGTCATACGGTACCCTATAGAAATAGTGTCTCCTGTGCCTTCTTACAATAATAATTCCCTTGACCCTTTTACTATCTTAACGACCCCTCCCTCCTTATAATAATACAATCACCCCTGTCCTTTCTTATAATAATAGTAATATCTCCTGTACTTTAACTATAATGATTCCCCATTGTGCCTCCTTATAATAATGCCCCCCATTGTGCCTCCTTATAATAACGACCGCCAGTGCCCCTTTATTGTAATAATGCAGGGGCATACATAGAAATCATGGGGCCTTATAGCAAAAGTCCTATCATGGAACATAAGTTCATTAACAGAAGAACATGCCTGAGAGGGATATTTATATTGACACACAGTTATTTTGCACCTACTGAAGTCCCTCAGTGTTCTCACCCTCTATGATATCCCTTCCACGGCCACCATAGAATATGATGTCCCAAAAAAAACCTTCCATACAGAATGATGTTCCCATATTCCTCCACCTACACAGCATGATGGCCCCACAAATCCTACATATTATGATGGCAACCCCAGACCCCCTGCACAGTATGATGATCACCATAGCCCCCCACACAGCATGATAGCCCTCACAGCCACAATACAGTGTGATAGTGCCTCCATAGACCCCTATATAGCATGATGGCCCCCCTGCACAGTATAGTGGTCCCCCACGGCCCCAGTACAGTGATATGGTCCCCCCACAGCCCTCCATATAGTATGATGTTCCACTACACAATGTGATGGTCTCCCACAACTCCAATCCAGTATTATAGCTCCATCACAGACCTCCATATAGTATGATGATCCCCCCACACAGTATTCTGGTCATCGACAGCCCCAACGCAGTATGATGCCCCCCCCACAGAACCCCATATAGCATGATGGTCCCCGTGCACAATATAATGGTCCCCAACAACACCAATACCGTATGATGTGCCCCACAGCCCCAGTACATTATGATGGCCCCCCACACAGTATGCTGGTCTCACCACTGCCCTCCCCATATAGTATGATTATCCCCCCACAAAGTATGATGGTCCTCCATAGTTCCAATATAGCATGATGGTCCCCCCAGACAGTAATTTGGTCACCCACTGCCCCAATACAGTATGATGTTCCCACAATAGCCCTCCATTTAGTATGATGGTTCCCCCATGCAGTATGATTGTCCCCCATTACCCCAATACAGTATGATTGTTCCCCACAGCCTAACGCAGTATGATGGTGCCGCAGCCCCTAAACAGCATGATGGTCTCCCAAAATCCCAATACAATATGATGGTTCTCCCACAGACCCCCATATAGTATGATGGTCCCTGTGCATAATATGAAGTTCCTCCATATAGTATGATGTTCCCCCACAGCCCCCATATGATGGACACTCACAGTCCCCATATAGTAAAATGGTCCCCCTCAACACCCATATAGTTTGATGGTCCCCCAGAGCCCATATAGTATGATGGTCTTCTACAGCCCCAATACAGTATGATGGTCCCCCACTGACCTCTATATAGTATAATGGTTCCCATGAACAGTATGATGTTCCCCCACAGCTGCCATACAATATGATGGTCCCTCTTATCCCGCAAAAAATTCTTATACTCACCTAATCCAGCTGCAGCCTCTGCGCCCTCTTCTATCCTGTCTTGCTTGTAGTGGATGCATGTGGCACAATTCAGTGACAACATCGCGCCGATCGACGTCCCCTGCCAGAGTAAGTGACAGAGCATGAAGCCGATGGCTCCGTGCTCTGCCACAGCTGTTAACAGTATTGGCGTCCTGCGGATGCCAATATTCCTAATAGTGCTGGAATTGAAGCAGCCCACAACTGGACTGACCCCTTTAACATTTGCCACATTTGTCCAATGACCAGCCGCCCCTGTTTGGGAGCCATATTAATTTAAAATGGGTAAATATTTGTATTAAATTGCAAATATTTTAGTATGAAATTTTGCACAGTGGTTCTAAACCATCCAAATTAGCACTGTTTATGGGTTAAGATAAGACTACAACATTGTTGTCTGTCTGGATTTAGTATTACAACTAGTGCATGCTGTGGGACATGAGTTATACTCTAAATGAATGGGTGGGGCGGGAGAAGGGTACTGCCATTAGGTACATATCCACATTTATTTTAGAAACAGAATAATATTTTGCTAATGTTTTTCAGGAAAGGGCCATTGGTGGTATTTATATGCCACGCAGTTACCTTGAATTGACTCTCAGTCCAAAGGACAATGAAGTAGACCACATCAACTCAATGCATTTTAAAAGTGACATCATTCTGAAACCAGACTTACAAACCTTCCGGATTCTGCCTTGGACTGAAAAAACTGCAAGAGTGATCTGTGATTCATTTACCTTTCTAGGGGATCCACTTCTCACCTCTCCACGATTTTTAGCTAAACGATTACTTCATGAGCTTGAGGAAATTGGGTTTTTGCTACATTCTGCTTTCACCTATGAATTTTGTGTATTCGGTATGGCTGAAATTATAAATGCCAAAACAGTATCATTTCCTGCAGTAACTTTATTGACTGACCATGACCAGTTATTCATGCAAGAGCTGTTTGATGGACTGTACTACATTGGTGGAAACATTGAAAGTTTTTCTTCTTCCATTGGACCTGGACAGATGGAGATTTCATTTCAACCTGATTATGGGTTGCAGGCAGCTGACAATGCATTCACCTTTAAAACTGCAATCAAAGAAGTGGCTAAAAAACATGGAAACATAGCAAGTTTCTATACTGATATGGTAGGTTTCTATAATTCTGGAATCTTATCACATAGCTTATGGGACATACGAGGGAAGAAGAATTTATTTTATAGTGGAACACATGTGCAAGAACTTTCAGATATTGGTAAAAACTGGTTATCTGGGCTTCTTCTCCATTCTGCAGCACTCAGTTGCTTAGTCGCTCCAGGAGTTGCTTGCCGAAAACATTTGTCAAAGGACATTAAGGAATCACAAGACAACATCTCTGCTACCTGGGGATTCAATAATAATGGTTCCACATACAATGTAAAATCCTACTGTAAGAATGGAACTTATATAGAAAACAAGTTATGTTCAGCTATGGCAAACCCTTACGTAGTTCTAGCTGCCACAGTTGCCGCTGGACTGGATGGGATCAAGAAGGGCCTAAACTTCTTCGACAGCCTAAACAGCAACCCAGATCTTCCTGAGCTTAAAGCTTGGTCTATTCCATTAAAACTAGAAGATGCACTAACTGCACTTCAAGAAGACAAATGTATCAGAGCATCTTTGGGGGAACCATTTATTCTATATTTTATTGCAATGAAGCAATATGAGTTAGAAACTGAGGAGGTCGATTCAGAGAGAAATAAATTTCTTGAATATTTTATATAAGTCACCAAGATACAATATAAATTTCTTTTATAAAATAAAAAGGTATTCACGGTGTTAAGTTTGGACAAAACATACACATTAATTTCTCCTTATTTTTTATATTGACTTTAAATTGTACGTATATTTTATAATGTTTTAATAGACAGAAATACCTTTTCAGTTATTTTGATATGTTTCAATCTATTTAGATTTTCAGAACAAAAGTCTGTTTTTGGGATAAAATTTATGTATTTAGGTAGACGGGTAAAGACAAACCAATGAATTGTAGAGAATTATTTAGTATACTGGTATGAAAAAAAATCTGAGAAGACCTAAAAATACACTACTCAATGACCCGATATGTGAATGGGATTTTTAACCCTTAGAGTCATCTCCCATGCATAACGGCTGTGATAACTGTATGAAATACTCCAAAATGGAACAAACAAAAACCACAGCTCATACCAAAAATCAAGCTCTGGAAGCCTTCATAACATGCTGTTGACAGAATAATGAAAAATGTATAACTTTCTGGATATGACAACTGAAACCTATTTAAAAAAAAAAAAAACTACACCCTATTTGGAATTTGTTTGCTGTCAGTACATAATATAGTAAAATGAATGCTGAATTTATCTCCAATGGTTTTAAATCCCTGTTTTCTGAACATTTGGCTAAAATACACTTGTATTTCTGCTATAAATTGAATGGATGAATTCTTTGAGCTGAATATTTGTTGTAGATAAAGAATGACAACTTTAGAACAAAAAAAAATGGCTGTAATTTGTAGTATCTATTGAAGAAATAAAAACTTATGATACCTGAAGAGTCATTGACTTTTTAACCATTATTGCCCCTTTTAACTTTCAATTTTGTATTTATTTGCTTTACAGAAAAAAAGAATTATTTTCTTAACTCATATTATTCGTACCCCACTTACAGACTATTCTAACTGGCCTCTTCATAGTTTTAATGTCTTAATGTTTGTGTATCTAATCAAGGACTTAAACATAAGAAGGTGAATCAGTGAACTAACCCTTCAATACTTCAGCAATGTTTTACTATGTCACGGCTGGGCCAGCCAAGATGCAAACTGGTGCAAGTGCAGTGCACTTGGCTAGTGAGTTACTCATTTTACTACTAGCTGTCAGACCAGTTTCATATGTCAGTTTTTTTCCACGTGAACAATGGTCCGAGTTTTCTACATTGTGTAGGATCCATTTTTGGTCTCTGTGTTAAGTTTCACAATTCTTGTTGAATCCGTTTTTCTCATATAAAAAATAATTTTTAGCTTTTCCTAGCCATTTAATAGTAAAGTATGGACAACACAATGATGACATCTGTGTGCTATCTGTTTTTTCTTCACGGGGCTATCGACTTCCATTTGCAAGTTTATTCTACCACACACATCAAAATAGGGCATGTCTCCATATTTTTTTTCAGACAACCGGACAAGTGAAAATGTCTAGTGGCTAATAATCTGCATTGAGCTCCTTAGCCTCTGTTCGGGAGAACTTTGACCTCTGCTTTGCCGCAGGTTTTGATTTTGATGGTTTAATGATGAATTGACACCTCTGTACTGGATCCTTGGCTGGATTTCTACCTTTATGTACAGTGACTATTGCAAAGTTTTCCAGTTATAAAACATAGCTTCTAACTACTCCCTACTGTCAACCAGGCATAGCAGATCTGGATTGGGGAAGCGCCGGGAACAGATGAAGACGGCAGCTGGTAACTATAAGACTAGGGTCATAGAACTTATATTAGTGACACTACTCCAGCGCTGATATATAAAAAAAAATGCTGAAATGGTGCTTTAACCCCATCACAACATTTGATGCAAGTTTACGTCATGGTCGGGAAAATAACTCAAATGATGCATAATGACTTAAATTTACATCATGGCTATCATGAAGGCACCGGTGTCTGCACGATCGCTGCAGGGAGATCGGTGTAAGTTAAAGCCGAGCTCTGGCTTTCACTGCCAGGACTGGCGCTCTCACCGACCTGGGACAGTTAACCCCCTAAATGCCATGATCGATAGCGATTGCAGCTTTTAGAAGGCTGAGAGATGGAGTGGCTCCCTTTCCCTTCAGATTGATGGCCCCCTGCGATGTCATCGTGAAGGCCCAATCATTGCCATGACGACCTCCGGGTCTGCCAGCTATGGCACGCCTGATAGACCATGCCAGGAGCATGGTCTAAGAGAATTCTATCAGTGCAGCACTGACAAATAAAATGCATTGCAATGCATTATACCAGTGATCAGAGTAATAAAAGTTATATATATATATTTATATAAGCAAATCATCTAATAAAAATGAAAAAAATATTGAACCAATAAATAGGTATATTATGTAAAAAAAAAATGAACAAAATAAATACACATATTTGGTATTGCCACATCTGGAATGACCCAGTCTATAAAAATGTCCCACTATTTAACATTGAACTCTATAAAAAAATCATAAAAACGTGGCAAAAAACTATGCATGTTCATCATACAGCCCAAAAAAATTGGAATAAAATGTGATAAAAAAGTCGAATGGAAATAAAATAGTATAGCTGAAAACGTCATTTTGTCCCTCAAATAACAAGCCACCATACAACTCTGTCAGCTGAGAAATAAAAAAGTTATAGATATCAGAATACAACGATACAAAAATAATTAATTTTTCTATAAAATAGTGTTTATTGTGTAAAGGCGGCAAAACATAAAATAGTGATATAAATGTGGCATCACTGTAATCGTACTGACCCAAAGAATAAAGCTGAACTTTTATCACATGGTAATTGGCATAAACTTCCGCTCCCCTTTCGCCAAAAGAAAACTTCCTGAATGGCTGGATTTTGTTAATTTTGCCTCCCAAAATCGGAGTAGAAATCAATCAAAAAATGTTAAGTGCCCAAAAATGGTACCAATGAAAACGTCAACTCGTCCCGTAACAAAAAAGCCCTTAAATAACTGTCAGCATAAATGCAGAAAAATTGTAGCTCTTAAAATATGGCGATGCAAAAATTTTATTTTGCAAAAAAGCATCTTTTAGTGTGTGACTTTAGCCAAAGATAAAAAAACTATATCAATCTGGCATCGCTGTAATCGCACCAACCCGAAGAATAAATTTGTCTAATCACTTATACCACACGAGGAATGAAAAATAAATAAAACCAATTTTTCACCTGATGTTGATTTGTTCATTCTGTCTCCCAGAGATTGCAGTAAGGCTCGGTTCACATTTATCCTGCGCTCTACAATGAGCACTTACATTGGGGTTTCCGTGTAAATCTCTGAAATACGTGATCAAGACAGAATCCACAGCGGAAAGTGCCCTATAATGAGGCAGAAGGAGACACTGTGGACGCCGTCTACTATGATCCAGCAGTGTGTGTCTTTTTAAGCGTGCATAAAAGTGCAGTCTGCCACAGTTTTGTGCACCTCTGAAAAGAATGACACTGCTGAACAGATTCCAGATGGAGTCCAGAGTAACTCTTCTGCCTCATTAATGTGAATGGACTCGTCAGGCATGTCATCTGAATTATGTCATTCGGCAATTTAGAGGAATACCCCGATGTAAGTGCTCAGAGTAGAGCACAAAATCAATGTGATCCAAATTGTTATGTAAAATGTTCTCAATAAAAGCTTGAACTCAGTCCTCAAAAAAAGCATGTACCCACTTAGGTCCATCATCTGTCAATGGAAATATAGGGGGCTTCCACATTACTGTTAGCACAAAGGCTCTGGAAAAGAGCTATGGCTCCTCACTCCCCCCAAAATAAATCCAACAAATTTTGCACTCCCAAATTTAAATGCCTCCCTCCTTTCTGAGCCCCAGTGTGCCTAAAACACATTTAGCGTCCACATGTTTGGCATTTGTGTGGTAATGAGAGCCTGCTTACTTTACGGTTGCATGTCTCCAGAGCACGAGTTGGGCGCAGTGTACAGGCACTACCATGTACTGGACACTACACAGGAGGATTTGCAGTTTTTACTTGGCAACATCCACTGCTGCTTGTTTCTGGAACACACCAATGGAGTCAAAATAGTCTTTACACCTGTAGATAAATTCCTAGAGGGGTGTAATTACCAAAAATGTGGTCACTTGTGAGGGGATTCTGTTCTTCTGGCACTTAAAGGCTCTGTATATGGAGTCTGCAAACTATTCTATGATAACACTGTTCTACATGTTTTCAAAAGTTGTCAGGTTCATTTATGAAGTAAGTCATGTCTAATGATTTTGACCTCCTGAATCATATTGACGAGGGCCAGTACTATGAAACACAGTGTCTGCAAATTCAGTTTCTGGTCTTGGTTTTTTATCCTAAATCATGTGATAAGGCTCGTTAAAGGGTCACTGTTGACTTTTAGGATTGCTACTTCCTGTAGGTTATACTAGAGTTCTAGTCCTCTTCCTCTCTGAAGAGACAATTTGCATATTTTCCAGAGGAGCATTGCGGTTTTAAAAGTCTCCTCACCTGATGTGCTTAACACGTCACTCTCCGCAAGGAGAAATATTACTCCTAGATACCGGTGTGACGCCTCTCATCCAGCCAAACCAGAACTCACACTTTGCACTGACGAGGAGCAGCACCCCGAAACACAGTGTCTGCAAATTGAGTTTCTGGTCTTGGCTTTTTATCCTATATCATGTGATAGGGCTCGTTAAAGGGTCACTATTGACTTTTAGGATTGCTACTTGCTGTAGGTGGCACTAGAGTTCTAGTCCTCTTCCTGTCTGAAGAGACAATTTGCATATTTCCCAGAGGAGCATTGCGGCTTTACAAGTCTCCTCACCTGACGTGCTTAACACGTCACTCTCCGCAAGGAGAAATATTATTCCTAGATACCGGTCAGACGCCTCTCACCCAGCCAAACCAGAACTCACACTTTGCACTGACAAGGGGCAGTACCCCGAAACATAGTGTCTGCAAATTGAGTTTCTAGTCTTGGCTTTTTATCCTAAATCATGTGATAAGGCTCGTTAAAGGGTCACTATTGACTTTTAGGATTGCTACTTCCTGTAAGTGGCACTAGAGTTCTAGTCCTCTTCCTGTCTGAAGAGACAATTTGCAGATCTCCTGAATAGAGATGAGCGGTGTTCGACTCAAACTGTTCACCAATCTCAAATTCGAGCTGTTTTGGGCGGTGTTCGAGCCGTTCGGCGAACACGAACAATTTGAAAAAAATTCGGCTGTTCGAGGTTATGTTCGATAACTGTTCGTGCACCAAAATCATAACTGGATTTTTTCTCAGTAATGCTGAAAATTAATGTTAATACGCAGTTTGAGTGTACAGCGGGGCGGGGAGAGGGGCAGGGGATGGATCTCTGCAGAAAAAATGAAGATCTCCATTTTTTTTCTCTTTCCCGCATTTACAGTGGGGAGGTGCAATCTGTCAGCCTATCAGCAGCGCACACACGAAGCGAACTGCTTTTTTTCACACAAGCAAGGGCATGTGTCATTGGCAGTGTATGTCACATGTCCTTGCCCTATAAGACCCAGCCATTTTCCACGTAGCCACCATTTTCTCACTGCTGCAGCTGCGTGTTAGACGGCACCGCTGTTGCTGTGTGCGCTATACTTTGAGTGTTAATTTCAAGCCAATTTTCGCACAAATCTACAGATAGCTTGGGAGTAGGGAATAGTTGTGATTGCAGTCCTTTTGAGGACTAGGTCATATCATTTCCTACGACTTTTATCAGGCAGGTCTGTGCTCTTAAATAGATAGGTTGGGAGTAAAGACTAATTGTAATTGCAGTCCTTTTGAGGGCTAGGTTACATCAGTTCCTATCACTTTTTGCCAGACAGGTCTGTGCCAGTGCTGTGCAAGTTTTTTTCACAGCATTTGGCTAAATCTAGCTAAGCAAATCCTTTTTGGCCTCTTGCAGTGTGTGTTAGTCAGTGGAGTAGCCTATCTGTGTTGCAAGCTATACCACTTGTGTATAGAATACAAATTTTTTTACATCATTTTATTAGTCCATCTATACTAACCTCCACCAGGTTTCAAATTCAAAATAATTTTTATCTGCATCTAGCTCTGAAAAAATATTTGGGCTTGGGCTTGTAGCAGTGTGTGGGACTTGTTCTATTAGTCCATCTATACTAACCTCCACCAGGTTGCAAATTCAAAATAATTTTTATCTGCATCTAGCTCTGAAAAAATATTTGGGCTTGGGCTTGTAGCAGTGTGTGGGACTTGTTCTATTAGTGCATCTATACTAACCTCCGCCAGGTTGCAAATTCAAAATAATTTTTATCTGCATCTAGCTCTGAAAAAATATTTGGGCTTGGGCTTGTAGCAGTGTGTGGGACTTGTTCTATTAGTCCATCTATACTAACCTCCACCAGGTTGCAAATTCAAAATAATTTTTATCTGCATCTAGCTCTGAAAAAATATTTGGGCTTGGGCTTGTAGCAGTGTGTGGGACTTGTTCTATTAGTCCATCTATACTAACTTCCACCAGGTTGCAAATTCAAAATAATTTTTATCTGCTTCTAGCTCTGAAAAAATATTTGGGCTTGGGCTTGTAGCAGTGTGTGGGACTTGTTCTATTAGTCCATCTATACTAACCTCCACCAAGTTGCAAATTCAAAATAATTTTTATCTGCATCTAGCTCTGAAAAAATATTTGGGCTTGGGCTTGTAGCAGTGTGTGGGACTTGTTCTATTAGTCCATCTATACTAACCTCCACCAGGTTGCAAATTCAAAATAAATTTTATCTGCATCTAGCTCTGAAAAAATATTTGGGCTTGGGCTTGTAGCAGTGTGTGGGACTTGTTCTATTAGTCCATCTATACTAACCTCCGCCAGGTTGCAAATTCAAAATAATTTTTATCTGCATCTAGCTCTGAAAAAATATTTGGGCTTGGGCTTGTAGCAGTGTGTGGGACTTGTTCTATTAGTCCATCTATACTAACCTCCGCCAGGTTGCAAATTCAAAATAATTTTTATCTGCATCTAGCTCTGAAAAAATATTTGGGCTTGGGCTTGTAGCAGTGTGTGGGACTTGTTCTATTAGTGCATCTATACTAACCTCCACCAGGTTGCAAATTCAAAATAATTTTTATCTGCATCTAGCTCTGAAAAAATATTAGGGCTTGGGCTTGTAGCAGTGTGTGGGACTTGTTCTATTAGTCCATCTATACTAACCTCCACCAGGTTGCAAATTCAAAATAATTTTCTTATGCATCTAGCTCTGAAAAAATATTTGGGCTTGGGCTTGTAGCAGTGTGTGGGACTTGTTCTATTAGTCCATCTATACTAACCTCCACCAGGTTGCAAATTCAAAATAATTTTTATCTGCATCTAGCTCTGAAAAAATATTTGGGCTTGGGCTTGTGGCAGTGTGTGGGACTTGTTCTATTAGTCCATCTATACTAACCTCCACCACCTGTGTATGTAATAAAATTGTTTTACTGCATCTAACCCAGCCAATACTTTTGGGCTAATACCACAGTTTGGCCACTCAGCTCTGCTCGGTTCCCATCCATTGTTTTTTGGGGGAATAGGCGTGTTGGGAAGGGAAAAAAAGGTTGTGTCCATGGGGTAGGTGTTAAAGCAACAGTAACATCTGCAGAAGAAAGACCATCTTCCAGCCAAACTAAGATGTCTACTTCTTTTAGCGGACAATGTGATAAGATCCCTTTCTTACGGCCACGCCAATCGCTACAAATTCCAGATGAGGCACAAAAACAGCAGGTGCTTCAACGGATATCAAGTGCTCCTTTAAGTGGGCTCTCCTCCACCTCAACTTAAACATCACAAATACTCCAGTCCTCAGAGGTGTCACCCCAATCGCACTTGCTTCCTCACAGCTCACAAGTCTCCAGCTGCCCGTCTGAGTATGGGGTAGAACAGATGGTTGAGTCTGCAGAGCTGTTTACTCATACTATAGCCTGGGAATCAGAGGTCGGCTCCAGAGCTTCTGTGAATCCAGGCGAGGAAATGATCTGCACTGATGCCCAGAATCTTTATGAGTCAGATCCAGGACCAGACGCAGAAGGTTCTGACCATAATGTAGACCCTCGTTCCCAAACTGTAACTCCTGTTGGTGGAGACAATGAGGAAGACGATGATGAGACTCAAATACCTGATTGGAGCGACAACTTTAGTTTTTTGTCAGGGCAGGAAGAGGTTGGCTCTGAGGACGACGGGTGTGATAACACACAGGGTGATGATGACGAGGTTGGAGATCCCACTTACTGTCAACCCACAGTCAGCCAGTCGATGAGGTCAGCAGAGGAGGTGGAGGAGGATGCTAGTGACGACGAGGTCAGGTTGCGCCTTCCTGGACAGAGACGTAGTACTGGAAGCACGTCAACAACTGCATCCTCAAACACAACTCTGCCTCTGACCACAAGTCGTGGTGGCTCTTCAGGTCGCATGGGTGCTAAGCCTTGCATAGCCTGGGCATTTTTTCAGATCGATAAGGATGACCCAACTCGTGTTATCTGTAACATTTGTCAGCAAAAGCTAAGTAGAGGCCAAAAAATACATAGTTTGAGTACTTCATGCATGAACCGGCACATGGATATGAAGCATAAGTTGCAGTGGGAAGCTCACTGTGCTACAATGCGGCCTAGCCGGCCGGGCCAGCCACCGTCTGCCACATCTTGTGCATCCTCGGCCTCTTCATCCTCTGTGACTGGGGGGACAGCAGTCACACCTGTTTTGGGACGCAGACCTGCCACCTCTTTACCCGCAACAGCCAGCGTGATTGGCAGGTCATCATTTTCTTTGAACGTGGAAACACCAGCTGGTGTTCAGCGCTGTCCGACATCGATAGCACCACCTTTGGATCAAGGCAACCTAACATGTCCGCCTGCATCTTCCTCACAGACCGGCAGTTTGCCGGGGACACCCTTCTCAACCCCGTCTAAGCACAACAGCCAGCCCTCGGTCCCTCAGATGTGGACAAGTAAAAGACCATTTCCTCCTAGCCATGAGAAAGCTAAGAGGTTGAATTTCACCATCTGCAAGCTCTTGGCTACAGAAATGCTGCCTTTCCGCCTGGTGTACACAGAGGATTTTCGAGACCTTATGTCCGTCGCAGTGCCCCAGTACCAGATGCCCAGTTGGCACTACTTCTCAAAGAAAGGTGTGCCTGCGCTCCACCAGCATGTCGCACACAACATCACCGCTTCTTTGAGAAACTCTGTGTGAGACAGGGTGCATTTCACCACAGACACTTGGATGAGTAGGCATGGACAGGGGCGTTACATGTCGCTGACTGGGCACTGGGTAACTATGGTGACAGCAGGACAAGGGGCTGCTGTCCAAGTCTTGCCGTCCCCACGAGTTGTGCGTCAATCCTCTTTATCTCGAAGTTCCTCCACTGCTTCTGCCTCTTCAATCTCCTCTCGGTCCTCCACCTGCACCCAAAGCCTGTCTGGTCATGCCACAAGCTTTCTAATTGCACAGAAGGGATCCTGCACACCTCCTTACTATGCTGGCAGCAGGGCTCAAAGTCATCAGGCGGTTTTTACTTTGAAATGTCTGGGAAATGTGAGTCACACAGCTGAGGAGTTGTGGTCAGCTCTGGAGAACCAGTTTCATGAATGGTTGTCTCCACTGGACCTGAAACCAGGGAAGGCCGTGTGCAACAATGCTGCAAACCTGGGTGCGGCCCTTCGCCGGGGCAATGTCACACACATGCCTTGTATGGCTCACGTGTTGAACCTGGTTGTCCAGCAATTTTTAGCCCACTATCCCGGACTAGATGGCCTTCTGCAGAGGGCACGGTCGCTGTGTGCTCACTTCCGCCGTTCGCATCCCGCAGCTCAGCGGCTTACATCTCTACAGAAGTCGTTGGGCCTGCCACTTCACCAGCTAAAATGCGATGTGCCTACCCGGTGGAATTCAACTCTGCACATGTTGCAGCGACTGTGGCAGCACCGACAAGCCCTGGTGCAATACGTTCTGACGTAGCCTGGGCCAACGAGATACAGAGGTGGGGCAAATCACGCTGGAGGAGTGATCTCAGATCAGGGACCTATGTACCCTTCTGCACAGTTTTGAAATGGTGACGAAGATGTTTAGTGCTGACGATGCCATTATCAGCATGACTATTCCGGTGATTTACATGCTGGAGCACATGTTAAACAGAATTCGGAGTCAGGTGGTGGCACAAGAGGAGGTGGAGGAAGTAGAGGAGGAGGAGTTGTATGCGGAAGGGCTAACATCTGCAAGGTCCAGACGGTCGGCAGCACCAAGGCGGCAGGCATGTGAGGGTGGGGGAGATGGTTTTACCAGGGCGCATGGTAGCAGCCAAACTAGTGAGGAAGGTGCAGGAGCCCAGGAAGAAGTGGAGGACTAACTGATGGAAGACTCATCAGATGAGGGAGACCTTGATCACATTTCTGTTGTGCGAGGTTGGGGGGAGAGGGCAGAGGAAGGAAGCATGATTGTTACCTCGCCACCAACACAACAGGGACTTGGTGCTCCTGGATGCGCAAGACACATGAGTGCCTTCTTGCTGCACTACCTGCAACATGACCCTCAAATTATGAGAATTAGAAATAATCCTGACTGCTGGGTTGCCACACTGTTAGATCCCCGGTACAAAAGTAAATTTGCAGAAATTATTCCTGCCATAGAAAGAGATGCACGCATGCAGGAGTATCAGCAGAGACTGTTGCAGAATCTTACATGTGCTTTTCCACAAAACACTAGTGGTGCACGTAGTGAATCTCACAGTTCCAACTTGCCAACCGTGGGACCGTCGAGTGTTCAGCACTCAAAATGTAACAGAAACACAGTATCTGCTGGTAACATCAATTTTTCGGAATCATTTCACCACTTTTTTAGCCCATTCTTTGCAAGGCCACAGGAGACAAGAAGTCTGACACATAGTCAACTCCTAGAGACGATGGTACAGGAGTATCTCCAAGTAAACATTGAAGCCATGACTGTGTCACTGGACCCTTGCTCTTTTTGGGCTTCCAATCTGGATAAATGGCCGGAGCTCGCCACTTACGCCTTGGAGATCTTGTCATGCCCCGCAGCCAGCGTTCTGTCTGAACGTGTGTTCAGCGCTGCTGGTGGTGTGCTGACAGATAAGCGCATGCGGCTCTCCACTGATAATGTAGACAGACTCACGTTCATAAAGATGAACAAATCATGGATCTGAAACGACTTTTCTACCCCTGTGTCATCCTGGGGAGAGTAAAAGCTTGATGATTTGTTAAAATCACCTCACCAACCGTTTTACGCTTTCAAATTTCTATTCATGCTTATCTGTATCTTGGCTGGAAAATAATTTGGGCCTTGTAGCAGTGTGCAGTACTGATTCTATTAGGCCATCTATACTAAACTCCACCAGATTTAAAATTACTAATCATGTTTATCTGTATCTTGGCTGGAAAATAATTTGGGCCTTGTAGCAGTTTGCAGTACTGATTCTATTAGACTATCTATACTAAACGCCACCAGATTTAAAATTACTAATCATGTTTATCTGTATCTTGGCTGGAAAATAATTTGGGTCTTGTAGCAGTGTGCAGTACTGATTCTATTAGGCCATCTATAGTAAACTCCACCAGATTTAAAATTACTAATCATGTTTATCTGTATCTTGGCTGGAAAATAATTTTTTGCCTTGTAGCAGTGTGCAGTACTGATTCTATTAGGCCATCTATACTAAGCTCCACCAGCTTTCAAATTAATAATAATTTGTAGCTGCATCTAGCCCGGAAAATAATTTTGGGGCTCCTAGATGCGCAAGACACATGAGTGCCTTCTTGCTGCACTACCTGCAACATGACCCTCATATTGTCAGAATTCGAAATAATCCTGACTACTGGGTTGCCACTCTCTTAGATCCCCCACACTCGTCGATCAACCTTTTCATTTTAATAAAGAACAAAAAAATGGTCATTTTTGAAATTATAAGCATTAGCAGGTTATTAGAAACTGAAATCAAACAGTTTTCAACTCAAAACTTTATTCTAGGTGATGTTACATTTGCACATAGGACCCCTTGTTCGAAAGGAGCTTCTGAACTCTCTTGTCCATTGAATGTCAGGTTTTGGATGGTTTTTGCTTCAATTGTTTTGCATGAGGACAGAATACCCTCCCAGAGCTGTTGCTTAGATGTGATCTGCCTCCCGCTATCATAGACACTCCTTTTGATGATGCTCCAGAGGTTCTCAATGGGGTTGAGGTCAGGGTAGCATGGGGGTCACACCATAAGTTTGTCCCCTTTTATGCCCATATCAGCCAGAGATGCAGATGTGTTATGTGCAGCATGAGACGGTGCATTATCATGCATGAAAATGATCTTGCTGCGGAATACACGGTTCTTCTTCTTGAACCATGGCAGGAAGTGCTGTTTGAGAAACTCCACATACATTATGGAGTTCATCTTTACCCCTTCAGGGATCCTAAAGGGGCAGAAAATCTCTCTCCCCATGATTCCAGCCCAAAACATTACTCCACCTCCTCCTTGTTGGCGCCATAGCCGTGTTTGCATGGGGTGTCCATCAACCAGCCATCCTCCACTCCATCCATCTCTGGACCATCGAGCGTTGCACCGCACTCTTCGGTGAACAAAACAGTTTTGAAGTCAGTCTTCATGTATTGTTTGGCCCACTGTAGCCATTTCTGCTTGTGTACAGTCGATAGAGGAGGTCGACAGGATGGCTCACGCACAGCTGCAGACCTCTGAAGGACCCTGCATCTTGTTGTTCGGAGGACGTTGGAGGCACCAGCAGCTTCAAAAATTGGCCTGCTGCTATGACAAGGCTTTTTTGCCGCTGCTCTTTTAACCTGACGTAATTGCCTGTAGGAAAGAGTCCTCAATTTTCCCTTATCAGCACGCACACGTGTGTACTGTGAATCAGCTACATACTTCTTGATTGTGCGATGATCAGGATGAAGTGTCTTGGCAATGTTGATTGTAGTCATGCCTTGACCTAAGCACTCCACAATTTGTTGCTTCTAAGCAGCTGACACATCCTTTTTCTTTCCCATTTTGGCAGAAAATGTAGGCTGCTTAATAATGTGGGACAGCCTTCTTAAGTAGTCTTGCATTTCATTGGACACACCTGCCAAACTAATTAGCACAGGAGTCTGCATTTGCTTACAGTGATATAAAGAGCCCTGACACACATCACCATCAATGAGTTTAACTGACAAACAAACAAATTCTTCCCTTATCACTCCTAAACACTTTTTGCATAATAATTTGGAACACAGTGTACATGTGCCTTTCCACAAAACACCAGTGGTTCACGTAGTGAATCTTACAGTTCTAACTTGCCAACCGTGGTCTGTATGGAGTTGTTCAATAAAGGGCCCAAAATTAAGATAACATAGACGGGAGAGGTCTCTATGAATATGAATTCCTAAGTATTTGATACCCTGTGAGGGCCAGGCAAAGGGAAAGTTGGACTGGATGGAATCCTGTATGGATTTGGGGAGGGAGACATCGAGGGCCTCAGACTTCGCTGCATTGATTTTAAAATTTGACCATGTAACAAAGTGATCTATTTCAGCCATAACAGCAGGGATGGATATATGTGATTGAGTGATATATACTAGGACATCATCAGCAAATGCAGAGCACTTGTAATCAGTGCCTCCCACCTCAATCCACGTAATATTGGGGTTATGGCGAATTGATGAGAGCAGGTGCTCCGTCACTAGGATGTATAAGAGAGGGGACAGAGGACATCCCTGCCTTGTCCCATTGGTGATTATGAAAGGTGATGAAAATGTTCCATTTATCTTCAGCCTAGGTGACGTATTGCGATACAGGGCCGTGATTTTGGCTATAAAAGGGTCCCCTAGACCCCTACCCCAAGCTTTTTAAGAGAATAATATATGGCGTGCCAGGAGACTCTATGGAATGCTTTCTCAGCATCCAACGAGAGTATCTAATTACAAATTTTTAACTTCATCTAGCCCAGGAAATACTTTGTGCCTAGTAGCAGTGTCTGCTAGTCAGTGGATTATCCCAGCTGTTAAGCAAGCTACACCACCTGTAGTTTGGACACTTAATTTTTTCAAAGGAAATGGTTCGGGCCCCCGGGACACTGAGTGAAGAGCATCGGGGAGGCACCCCAAGGCACAGGGCCTGTGACTGGCAGTAGGACGCCTTGCGGTGGACCACCAAGCTCGATCCTTATAAAAGATTTTTAACTGCAGCAGCTTTAGTGGACGCTACTGGAGCTGGAATTATCGCGGCTGCTGGCATGAGACTTGCCCTCCAATAGATCCTTGTAAAAGGATTTAAAGTGTACTCATTCAAATTAGAGAGACAATTTAAATTAAAAAGATTAGACCTGCCTCCACCGCAGGGGGGCTCGCTCAACCCACCAGCGGACAGGCACCAGTATTGGGAGAGGAGGGCTGGCCGTCAGGGTCCACCGTGGCTCTGATACAAACCCGGCGACACGGAGGTCGCACAGGCAGGAACGGACTGGCCGTGTCAGCTTCGCACTTTTTTGGTTTTAGAAGGGCATGACATGCCTATATCTGTGTCTCCCCCTCCTTTTACTCCTCCACCTCTTTTCTTTTCGCATGACTATATGTACTTGTCACTTTTCCATGTGTTAGTTGTGTCTTCTGAGCAGTTTGTCAGCTTTTGGACACCTTTGAAGTGTTTTCTATGTGTTTTCTATGTGTTTCTATGTGTTTTTGTTTGCCTGCCATTGGTTTTAACGGTGTTCGAAGGTGTTCGACGAACAGTTCGACGGACATACGGGTGTTCAACGAACCGAACCGAACTCGAACACTACGGGGGTGGCTCAACACTACTCCTGAATTGAAATCTGACAATGAAAATTTTAGTTAACTCTTATATCTATGATATCAAAGAGTTTTCCTTTTATGACTACATATAATTAATGTATTCAAGTTTCAGCACTTTGAAACAATATTATTTTTGCAAATATAAAGATGCAGAATATTTTTTATGCCAATTTTCTGATTATTTTTACAGATATAAAGATGCAGAATATTTTTTATGCCAATTTTCTGATATTAAACTTAGCAATAATTAAAATTATAATAATTCAAACTAAAACACGTCTAAACACTATTGCGATTTATAAACAGTTACAGAAATTGCTTTACAAATCTGGTTCTTATTCAGTGACAATTCTTTTTTGCTTGTCTCTTGTACTCCTGCATTGGATCATCTCTTGTGACAATTGTCAAACAGTAATCTGAGTAATCTGCAAGCATTAATGGATTCCATTTTCCTTGATATCTTTTCTCCATAGCCGCAATATCTTGGTGAAATTTCACACCGTACTCGTTTCTCACTGCTCCACAGTTTGGGGGAAAAAAGTCTAGATGCGAATGTAAGAAATGAATCTTTAAGGACATATTACAGCCAAGATCCTCATATGTTTTGAGTAGTTTTTCCACCAACTCTTCATAGCTATCTGTTCTTGGGTTTCCCAAAAAAATAGTTACCTTACCACTAATGTGAATGGTATTCATGCAGCCTTTTCCTTGCCCTGCAACAAACGGAGAAGCTCCTCATCTTGAAGAAGCTTACAAATCTGAGGTTCAATGAAGACTCCCTCCTTTACCTTTGCTTCACTCATTCTTGGAAATTTATTAATGAGATATTTGAATGTTTTTTTTTGCATTTTTATCCATTGCCTTTACAAAGTTCTTCATTAGGCCCAACCTGATATGCAAAGCTGGTAACAAAATCTTATGTGGGATGCTGGATGCAGGACATTTTTACTCCCTGACTTAAGTGAATGCTGGAGGTTCCAGTCTCTTTTATTGTAGTGATATTCTCTTGCATGACTATCCAATTCACACAGAAAGCAGCAGTACTTTGTGTATCCATCCTGGAGATCAAGTAAGAGGGCAACCACCTCTAAGTCACCATAGAGGGGCCACAAATGTTGCTCATAGTTCAGGTACCTCACCAGCTGTTTCATGTTGTCATAGGTTTATTTCATGTGGACTGCACAACCAACTGGAATTGAAGGTAGCGCATTGCCATTAAGCTGCAAGACGGCTTTTAAGCTTGTTTTGGACGAATTGATGAAGAGCCTCCATTCCTCTGTGTTATGACTTATCTTCAGAGCTTCTATTAAAATGTTGATAGTGTTGCATGATACAACATGGCCCTCCATGAAAAAAATGTTGGATAAGATCTTTATCATCCGCTCAGACTTACTCTTGGGCAGATCCAAATCTATAACAAGATCATTCAGTTCACTTCGTGTTATAAGATGTGGTTCAGTAGAGGTTGCTGACAGAAAGTCAGGGTCATGTGAGGAAGTTGCTTCATGACACCCAGCACCCTCTTCTTCCACACTTGACTCGATAGAAAATGTTTCTGATGCTCTTGGAACCAGTAGTTCTTCTGTATGTGGTACTGGGCATATTGCAGATGGATTTTTTGGATCCTGTAAAGTCCACTTCTTCTTCCTTGAAACTCCTTTCTTAATGGGGGCAGCATGCAGAAATAGCAAATGGTAGTGTGATCTGTTGGCTTTCTCCTGATCTTTGGGACTGCAAAAGGCATAGATTGCCTCTTCCCATGCAACCACTGGGTAAGATGTGACCCACATCTATTGCAGTATATGTGTGGAGTCCAACTCTTGCCCTGATCTCCTATGCTGCAGCCAAAATACAGGTTGTAGGCTCTCCTTATCATGGTAGTCAAGTTTCACCTTTGTGACGTAAAATTGACTTCTACGCATATGTATCAAAAACTAGCAAACTAGCAAACAATTGTTAATGCAAGAATGAGGCATATATAAAAATTTTTATAGAAAAATGACAATATGCTAAGAAACTAAGCTAAGAAATCCCAAAACTGTATAACTTACTCAGAGAGCCTTTATAAAATTAGATGATGAAACTGTAATTAGGATTACATCAACATAGCTGAGTTGGCGTAGTTTGATTGGTCACCCTAAGATGATAGAATACTGAAAGCTCAATAAACTAAATAGATGATGTAATAGACTAGCTACTAACAATGCAATAATCATGATGAAATAATAAAGATGCAATTTTTCTATAAGTCTGCATGAAAGGTGTTAAAAGTAATTAAAACTTCCTCTGGATCTTGAAAATTAGAGCCAACCAGCAAATTTCAGCATCATATTCATTTTCAGCACCACAAAATTAGTTATGTTCAACAGTTTTCGTCTTTGAGCCAATTTGGATGTAGAACAGTGTAATTTGTTCTCTAAGAGTCATATATTGCTCCTTTCCTCCCGAGTCTCGCCGTGCAGCTAAGCAGTACTGTAGAGTCACATATAGGGTATTGCCAAGTTCAGCAGAAGTTGTGACAAATTTGGTACCATTTTACCCATTTCCGTGTGAAAATGTAAAATATGGGGCTAAAGCAAAAGTTTTGTGGTAAAATGTAATTATTTTTTCTTCACTGCCCAATGGTATAAAATTCTGTGCCACACTCGGCGTGTTAATATAATCACTTCACCCTTAGATGAATTCATTGAGAGTTGTAGTTTGTAAAATGGGGTCACTGTTGTTCTGGCACCTCAAGGGCTCTCCCAGTGGGTAATGGCACCCACAAACTATAACAAAATTTACACTATAATATGGTGCTCCTTCCCTTCTGAGCTTTCTACTGTGCCTGAAAAGTGTTTCCCAATTACATGTAGGGTATTGGTGCACTCAGGAGAAATTGCAAAACAAACTGTGAGGTCCATTTTTTCTTATTAGCCCTTAGAAAAAATAAAAACTTGGGGCTAAAACAACATTTTAGTGGTAAAAATGTAATTATTATGTGGGTTCAAGGCACTCACCACATCTCTAGATAAGTTCTTCGAGGGGAGTAGTTTCCAAAATGAGGTCACTTGTGGGGGTTTTCCATTGTTTAGGCACATCCTTGGCTCTGCAAACGTGACATGTCGTCTGCTATCTATTCCACCCAATTTTGCACTCCAAAAGTCATATGGTGCTCCTTCCCTTCCAAGCCCTTCCATGGGCCCAAACAGTAGTTTTCCACCACATACGAAGTATCGGTGGAGAAATTGTATGGTCTATTTTCTCCTGTATTTTTTCATTTTCACGGCTCAACATTATAAATTTCTGTGAAGCACCTGTGGGTTTAAAGTGCTTGCCACACTTCTAGATAAGTTTCTTGAGTGGTGAAGTTTTCAAAATGTGGTCATTTGTGGGGGGTTCCACTGTTTATGCACATCAGGGGTGCTTCAAACACGACATTGCATCCGCTATCGATTCCAACCAATTTTGCTTTCCAAAAGTGAAATGGTGCTTCCTCCCTTCCAAGCCATGCCATGTGCCCAAATACTAGTTTTTCCCCTACATAAGGGGTATCGGCGTGCTCAGGAAAATTTGAACAACACATTATACAGTCCAGTTTCTCCTGTTACCCTTTTGAAAATGCAAAATCAACATTTTTGTGGGAAAAAGTAAAATTATTATTTTTTCCTTCTACATTGCTTTAATTCATGTGAAGCACCTGAAGGGTTAATAAACTTATTGAATGTGGTTTTGAGCACTGTGAGGGGTGCAGTTTTTAAAACAGTGTCACTTTTGGGTATTTCTGTCATATAGGCCCCTCAAAGTCTCTTCAAATGTGATGTGGTCCTAAAAAATTGGTTTTGTAAATTTTGTTGGAACATTGAGAAATTGCTGATAAACTTTTAACTTTCTAACAAAAAAAATATGTTTTCAAAATGATGCTGATGTAAAGTAGACATGTCGTAAATGTTATTTATTAACTATTTTGTGTGATAAAACTATCTGGTTTAAGGGCATAAAGATGAAAATTGCAAAATCTTTTACATTTTTGCCAAAATTCTGATATTTTCAAAAATAAACACAAAAAATTATTGGCCTACATTTATCGCTATCATGAAGTACAATGTGTCTCGAAAAAATATGCTCAGAATCACTGAGATATGTTGAATCGTTCCAGAGTTATTACCACATAAAGTGACACTGGTCAGAATTGAAAAACCTGGCCTGGTCAGGAATGTGAAAACGGGCTCAGGTGTGAAGGGATTAACGTCAGTAACCTGTGACCACTGGACAAGAGCCCTGTGTACTGCCTCCCACCTGCCAGCAGTTGCCGGTCTTCTATTGATTTGCCGGCATGATGTCACTTGTGCGTCACGCTACAATGTCAACTAATTAAAAAAGGAGTCATGAATGCCATCAGGTAAGAGGCAGTTTGCAGGAGTTCCATCAGGCAGCAAACAATTATTGACGTAGCCGCTGGACCTGGTTTTGCAATTCAGTTTGCACATTCTCTACTACCAACCAATAATTGCCCCTCCATTTTCCTTCCTCAGTGTCTATTTTCAAGAGAACCAGCTATTGGACAACAAACATGACCTGAAGTTCTGAGCTCAACGAAGTAAGAGAGCCCTAAAAACAGTTGCAGATTAATGGGTTACTTTATGTAAAATATACAGTCCAGATTAGCTCCCTATTTGGGTAACTTAGAACCTGATCCATAGCATTTAATTATTAATAAGTACAATTTTGTTCACAAGTCCTAATGGACTTATTTCAGCTGAGTATGTGCTAGAAAATATTAGTAAATCAAATGTTAAAACTGGAGAGACAAAAAGCGCAAATAGAGTCTTATCTGATAACCAAGTGATATAAAATATTATAGGTATGCTCACCTGATAGAGCTGTGACAGTCACAACTCCTATAGAAGCATGTAATGGCTGCAGCAGGACCACCAAGGAGATATGTTGCAATAAATGAGGAATACAGTAGAGATGAGCGGTGTTCGACTAGAACTGTTCGCCAATCTCAAATTTGAGCTGTTTTGGGCGGTGTTCGAGTTGTTCGGCGAACCAGAACGATTTGCAAAAAATTCAGCTGTTCGAGGTTATGTTCGATAACTGTTCGTGCACCAAAAGCGTGTCCTGCATGTCTGGCGCTATTTAGAGCACCAATCATGCAGGGATTGTCTGCCACTCACTGTAATGCCACAGCCATGGTGGTTGTGGCATTACAGTGATTGCCCAAATCGATGGGAACAGTGCCAACAGTGAAACATGAAAAGCTGGCAATTCAGCAGCGGCATACACCGGTACCCGACAATTTAGAACCGAAAGAATAGAGCTTCACACATAGATTAGATAGATAGAAACATGTCAGCCACATATATATGAAGTACAGTGACAGTGTTGCTTACTGTACTTGTCATTTAGTGTAAAGGATTTATCAAAAAAAATAATAGTGTTTTCATGCACTGTCTCTTTAAAAAAGCCGGCCGGCAATTCAGCAGTGGTACCCGACAATTTGGAATAGAAAGAATAGAGAATCACACATAGATTAGATAGATAGAAACATGTCAGTCACATATATATGAAGTACAGTGACAGTGTTGCTTACTGTACTTGTCATTTAGTGTAAAGGATTTATTAAAAAAAATAATAGTGTTTTCATGCACTGTCTCTTTAAAAAAGCCGGCCGGCATTTCAGCAGCGGTACCCGACAATTTAGAATAGAAGGAATAGAGCATCACACATAGATTAGATAGAGAGAAACATGTCAGTCACATATATAAGAAGTACAGTGATAGTGTTGATTACTGTACTTGTCATTTAGTGTTAAAATAAAGGATTTATTTAAAAAAAAATTGGCGTGGGGTTCCCCGTAATTTTAGGCTCTAGCGGAGGTTAAGCAGACGGCTGGGGCAGATGTCTGAAGCCTGGGAAGGGGGTAATACCCACGGAGCTTCCCAGGCTACTAATATCAGCCCCCAGCTGAATACCTAGCCTTTACTAGCTATTAAAATGGGGGACCCCCCCAAAAAAATGACGTTGGGTCCCCCCTATTTTAATAGCTAGCAAAGGCTAGGCAGACAGCTGGGGGCTGATATTAATAGCCCAGGAAGGGTGCCATGAATATTGGCCCCCTCCCAGGCTAGAAACACCAGCCGTCAGCCGCCCCAGAAATGGCGCATCCATAGGATACGCCAATTCTGGCACTTAGCCTCGCTCTTCCCACTGCCCTGTAGCGGTGGCAATGGGGTAATAGGGCTGGGGTTGATGTCAGCTTATAATGCCAGCTGACATCAAGCCCAGGTTAGTAATGGAGAGGCGTCTATAAAACACCCCCATTACTAACCCCATAGTCAAAGTTAAAAGAAAACACAAACACCCAGAATAAAGTCCTTTAATTGAAATAAAGACACAATCCTTTATTGTTCTAAATTAAACCATACTTACCACCACGCCCATTCCAGCTGAAGCCAACGATCTCCTGCAATAAAAGTAAAATAATAAAGCAACATCATCCTTACCTTTCCATGGTTCCCACGACAGCTTCAGCTCTGTTACATCGAGATGACAGGCTGGACCGCAGCAGAACGCTGCCATCCAGCCTGTCATCCCGCAGACACTGAGAAGCGCAGGCATGCTTGCGCTCCTCAGTGTCTCGCTGTGACGGCATCCAGATCAGCCGACAATGAACTCGGCTCACCTCATGCACGTCACTGACAGCGTGGGAGAATTCTCCTGCACTCAGCGCTTCAGCGTGAGAATTCTCCCACGCTGTCAGTGACGTACATGAGGTCAGCTGAGTTCAATGGACATGAATGAGCTCACCTCATGCACGTCACTGACAGCGTGGGAAAATTCTCACGCTGAAGCGCTGAGTGCAGGAGAATTTTCCCACGCTGTCAGTGACGTGCATGAGGTGAGCTCATTCATGTCCATTGAACTCAGCTGACCTCATGTACGTCACTGACAGCGTGGGAGAATTCTCACGCTGAAGCGCTGAGTGCAGGAGAATTCTTCCACACTGTCAGAGACGTGCATGAGGTGAGCTGAGTTCATTGGACATGACCTCGGCTCATCTGGATGCCGTGACAGCCAGACACTGAGGAGCGCAAGCATGCCTGCGATTCTCAGTGTCTGCGGGATGACAGGCTGGATGGCAGCGTTCTGCTGCGGTCCAGCCTGTCATCTCGATGTAGCAGAGCTGAAGCTGTCGTGGGAACCATGGAAAGGTAAGGATGAGGTTGCTTTATTATTTTTCTTTTATTGCAGGAGATCGTTGGCTTCAGCTGGAATGGGCGTGACGGTAAGTATGGTTTAATTTAGAACAATAAAGAATTGTGTGTTTATTTCAATTAAAGGACTTTTTTCTGGGTGTTGTGTTTCTTTTAAATACTTTACTAGAAATTCATAGTGGTCATGTCTAATATTGGCGTGACCCCATGAATTTCGGGCTTAGGGCCAGCTGATAATGCCAAGCTGGCCCTAACCCCTTTATTACCCAGTGAGCCACCGCACCAGGGCCCTGGATGAGTTGGGTACAGCGCCAGAAGATGGCGCTTCTATGAATGCGCCATTTTCCGGGGCGGCTGCGGACTGCAATTTGCAGCGGGTGGGGCCCAGAAAGCTTGGGCCTCCCTGCGCTGCAGATTCCAGCCCCCAGCTGCCTAGTTGTACCTGGCTGGACACAAAAATAGGGCGAAGCCCCACGTATTTTTTTTTTTAATTATTTCATGAAATTCATGAAATAATTAAGGAAAAAAGGGCTTCCCTATATTGTTGTGTCCGGCCAGGTACAAATAGGCAGCTGGTGGTTGGGGGCAGCCCGTTCCTGCCTGCTGTACCTGGCTGGACACAAATATAGTGCGAAGCCCCACGTCAATTTTTTTTAAAATTATTTCATGAAACTAGATGGTGGCCCGATTCTAACGCATCGGGTATTCTAGAACAGGGTTACCCAACTCCAGTCCTCAAGGCCCACCAACAGGTCATGTTTTCAGGATTTCCTTAGTATTGCACAGGTGATGGAATTATTGCCTGTGTAATACTAAGGAAATCCTGAAAACATGACCTGTTGGTGGGCCTTGAGGACTGGAGTTGGGGAACCCTGTTCTAGAATATGTATGCGGCAGACCCGGCGCAATCAGCAGAGCAGTGTTTAAATTTGGCGCCAAAATCGCTGACTGGTTGCGGCCAGCAACCGCGACCAATCAGCAAAGCGGTGTTGAAATTTGGCGACTATATCACTGATTGGTCACGGCCGGCGGTCGCGACTAATCAGCAGAGCGGGGTTTAAATTTTGCGCCAATAATGCTGATAGGTTGTGGTCGCGACCAATCAGCAAAGCGGTGTTTAAATTTGGCGCCAATAATGGTGATTAGTCACGACCTCGACCATTCAGCAGAGCGGTGTTTAAATTTGGCGGCAACAATGTTGATTAGTCGCGGCCGGCGGTCGCGACCAATCAGCAGAGCGGGGTTTAACTTTAGCGCCAAGATCACTGATTGGTCGCGTGCGGAGAGCGCGACCAATCAGCTAATCGTATTGGTGAGGACCGGGGAGCGCCGCTGCCTGGTCGGATACTTCCGTTGCGAGAAGGCGGGAGATGAGCGACTGCTCGCAGCAGAAGTATCCCGACCCGCAGCGCCGCTCCCCAGTCCTCCCTTGACACCCTAGCCGCTGATGTCCCCACAGTATCCGCATGGTGTTACAAAGATCCGGACATTTGTGTTAAAAATCGCTGATTGGTCGCTGGCGCTGCCCGCGACCAATCACCGATTTGGGCGCCAAATTTAAATATCGGCCGCAACCAATCATCAATCTTGGCTCCACATTTAAACACCGCTGTGCTGATTGGTCGCCGACGCTGGGCGCGACCAATCACCGATTTTGGCGCCACATTTAAATAGCGTCCGCGACCAATCAGTACAGCGGTGTTTAAATGTGGAGCTAAGATGAGTGATTGGTCGCGGAGGATATTTAAATTTGGCGCCCAAATCGGTGATTGGTCGCGGGCAGCGCCAGCGACCAATCAGCGATTTATAACACAAATGTCCGTACCTTTGTAACACCATGCGGATACTGTGGGGACATCAGCGGCTAGGGTGTGAAGGGAGGACCGGGGAGCGGCGCTGCGGGTCGGGATACTTCTGCTGCGAGCGCCCGCTCATGTCCCGGGTTCTCGCAGCGGAAGTAGCCGCACAGGCAGCGCCGCTGACATTCATGCGGCTAGGGTGTCAAGGGAGGATCGGGGAGCGGCGCTGACATCCAATTGGTCGCGGCCGCTATTTAAATGTGCCGCACAAATCGGTGATTGGTCGCCGTCTTGACCGCGACCAATCACTGATCTTGCCGCCAAAGTTAAACACTACTGTGCTGATTGGTCGCGGACGCTGCCCGCGACCAATCACAGATTTGTGCGCCAAATTTAAATATCGGCCGCGACCAATCACCGATCTTGGATCCACATTTAAACAACGCTGTGCTGATTGGTCGCGGCCGATATTTAAATGTGGCGCCCAAATCGGTGATTGGTCGCGGACGCTGCCCGCGACCAATCACCGATTTGTGCGCCAAATTTAAATATCAGCCTCATGCACGTCACTGACAGCGTGGGAAAATTCTCCTGCACTCAGCGCTTCAGCGTGAGAATTCTCCCACGCTGTCAGTGACGTACATGAGGTGAGCTGAGTTCATTGGACATGACCTCACCTCATGCACGTCATTGACAGCGTGGGAAAATTCTCACGCTGAAGCGCTGAGCGCAGGAGAATTCTCCCACACTGTCAGTGACGTGCATGAGGTGAGCCGAGTTCATTGGACATGACCTCGGCTCATCTGGATGCCGTCACAGAGAGACACTGAGGAGCGCAAGCATGCCTGCGCTTCTCAGTGTCTGCGGGATGACAGGCTGGATGGCAGCGTTCTGCTGCGGTCCAGCCTGTCATCTCGATGTAGCAGAGCTGAAGCTGTCCTGGGAACCATGGAAAGGTAAGGATGAGGTTGCTTTATTATTTTATTTTTATTGCAGGAGATCGTTGGCTTCAGCTGGAATGGGCGTGGTGGTAAGTATGGTTTAATTTAGAACAATAAGGGATTGTGTCTTTATTTCAATTAAAGGACTTTATTCTGGGTGTTTTTGTTTTCTTTTAACTTTGACTATGGGGTTAGTAATGGGGGTGTCTTATAGACGCCTCTCCATTACTAACCTGGGCTTGATGTCAGCTGGCATTATAAGCTGACATCAACCCCAGCCCTATTACCCCATTGCCACCGCTACAGGGCAGTGGGAAGAGCGAGGCTAAGTGCCAGAATTGGCACATCCTACGGATGCGCCATTTCTGGGGCGGCTGACGGCTGGTGTTTCTAGCCTGGGAGGGGGCCAATATTCATGGTACCCTTCCTGGGCTATTAATATCAGCCCCCAGCTGTCTGCCTAGCCTTTGCTAGCTATTAAAATAGGGGGGACCCCACGTCATTTTTTGGGGGGGGTCCCCCATTTTAATAGCCAGTAAAGGCTAGGTATTCCGCTGGGGGCTGATATTAGTAGCCTGGGAAGCTCCGTGGGTATTACCCCCTTCCCAGGCTTCAAACATCTGCCCCAGCTGTCTGCTTAACCTCCGCTAGAGCCTAAAATTACGGGGAACCCCACGCCAATTTTTTTTTCAATAAATCCTTTATTTTAACACTAAATGACAAGTACAGTAACCAACACTGTCACTGTACTTCTTATATATGTGACTGACATGTTTCTATCTATCTAATCTATGTGTGATGCTCTATCTTTCTGTTCTAAATTGTCGGGTACAGATGCTGAATTGCCGCCGGCTTTTTTAAAGAGACGGTGCATGAAAACACTATTATTTTTTTTAATAAATCCTTTACACTAAATGACAAGTACAGTAAGCAACACTGTCACTGTACTTCATATATATGTGACTGACATGTTTCTATCTATCTAATCTATGTGTGATTCTTTATTCTTTCTATTCTAAATTGTCGGGTACCGCTGCTGAATTGCCGGCCGGCTTTTTTAAAGAGATGGTGCATGAAAACACTATTATTTTTTTTAATAAATCCTTTACACTAAATGACAAGTACAGTAACCAACACTATCACTGTACTTATTATATATGTGATTGGCATGTTTATATCTATCTATGTGTGAAGCTCTATTCTTTCTGTTATAAATTGTCGGGTACCGCTGCTGAATTGCCGGCCGGCTTTTTTAAAGAGACGGTGCACGAAAACACTATTATTTTTTTAAATAAATCCTTTACACTAAATGACAAGTACAGTAAGCAACACTGTCACTGTGCTTCTTATATGTGTGACTGACATGTTTCTATCTATCTAATCTATGTGTGATGCTCTATTCCTTCTTGTCTAAATTGTCGGGTACCGGTGTATGCCGCTGCTGAATTGCCGGCTGGCTTTTTTAAAGAGAGCGTCTTCTGAGCAGTTTGTCAGCTTTTGGACACCTTTGAAGGTGTTTTCTATGTGTTTCTATGTGTTTTTGTTTGCCTGCCATTGGTTTTAACGGTGTTCGACGGTGTTCTAAGGTGTTCGACGAACAGTTCGACGAACAGTTCCTCGAACATCCCGGTGTTCGACGAACCGAACCGAACCCGAACACTACGGGGGTGGCTCAACACTAGAATACAGTGGTTTAGAGTCCGCGCTGCCCAAGGTTCAAAGATACGATCACACATGAAGGTGAAGCATGAATGTGGTTTATTTTGTCAACGCGTTTCAAGGTTTTTAAACCTCTTCATTGTGGTTTGGTCCTGATGAAGAGGTTTGAAAACACTGAAACGTGTTGACAAAATAAACCACATTCATGCTGCACCTTCGCGTGTGATGATATCTTTGAACCTTGGCAGCTCGGACTCTGAACCACCGTATTCCTCATTTATTGCTAGAAAATATTAGCTTATTTTTAATAAAGATATGCAATTACTTCGAGGAATAGAGGATGGAGGAAAGTAGCCTGCTCCACATTGCACCAAAACCATTGTCCACATATTCTGGCAAGCTCGTCTGTCTGAGCATGCTTAGTAATAGTTTATCCAGAAGTAAATGTCAAACAGTTGCATGTGTTAACCATAGACTATAAAGGCATCCATTTAACACATACATTCAAAAATAGTTCACATTGTGTTACACATCTGTCCCCACAGGAATGGGTTTTGCATTCTTCTCTGTTGATTGACGCCCTTTGCTGTGCTCCACATCAGGTTTCCCAGCTTGTTCCTGGAATATCATCTCCCTACTCCTTATGAGGCTCATATAGAGACACACCTGTGTCTTGGTATTGAAACTCTAGAGTTCAATTGTTTTTTTTAGGTGCTTCACATTGTATACATTGTGTATTCATCTTGTACAACCTCTGTGATCCTGCATACTCTCAGTCTTGCCGATTAATCCTTTGCAAGCCATCTCCTGAATTAACCCATCGGTTACAATATGCTAGCAAACGGTTATTATAATTATTATAATTTTTATAGCGCCAACATATTCCGCAGCACTTTACAATTTTAGAGTGGACTTGTACAGACAATAAAGACATTACAGAATAAACATAACTTAGATACCCGAAGAAGTGAGGACCCTGTTCGCAAGCTTATAATCTGGATGAATCGGGGATAGTTAGATAGGTGAGGTTGGGCGATAGGCCAGTCTAAAGAAATGTGTTTTTAGGCCACGTTTAAAACTGTAGGTATTGGTAATTAATCAATTTCTCTTGGGTAATGCATTCCAAAGTATTCGCGCAGCACACGAGAAGTCTTGGAGACAGAAATGGGACTATTGAGGATTTTAGTTCTAAGTCATTAGTAGAACGGAGGGCACTGGTAGAGTGGTAGACCGAGACGAGGGAGGAGATGTAGGGTGGTGCTGAATCGGGAAGTGCTTTGTGGGTGAGAGTGATAAGTTTATATTGAACTCTGTATCAGGTGGCAACCAGTGCAATGACTGGCACAGGGTAGAGGCATCGGTGTAGTGGTTGGAAAGGAATATGATCCTGGCTGCTGCATTCAAGATGGTTTGGAAAGGGGAAAGTTTAGTAAGAAGGAGACCGATTAGTAGATTAGTAGAGAGTTGCAATAGTCCGGACAAGAATGAATAAGAGCTACAGTAAGAGTTTTTGCCGAGTCAAAGGTAAAAAAAAGGTTGAATTCTAGAAATGTTTTTGTGGTGTAGGTGACATGAGTCGGCGAGTGATCGGCTGTGGGGAGTGAAGGAAAGATCTGAATCAAATATTGCGCATTCATCCTTGCACATATGTCTGTGGTTCCTCTGCCCTCCTCTGTGTGCTGCTTTAGACTTGCTGTTTGCTCCTTGATCTGCCTTCCTGGTATTGTGATTCCAGAGTGTCCAAATCCTCATATTTCTATCTGCCTCCCAGCAGCTTGCACCAATGCCCCGGGTTCATGTGTCCACTTTGACCTCTGGCTTTTTAGATCCACCTAATTAAGTGAGTCTAATACAACGTAATTCACTCACTACTTTACCCGGAAAAATTGCTGCAACTTCTAAAAGAGACAATCTATCGTACTGAAATTTGAACTGTACAAAGCTTGGTTCATGAGAAAGTCATATTTTAAAGCAGGTGTTGAAAATGTCCACTGTTTGCATCCAAGCATTCCTGCACTTGCCGTTCCATATTGTTTAATGTTTTCCGCAAGACGTCCGGGGTCATACCCTTAACTTTTCACTGTATGTTCGATTGGAGTGCCCGTAATGTTTGTGGCTGGTGTGAGGTTATGAGGGGAATTATATGCGAGGGACGGTGTGTATCCCCCAGAATGCTCATAGAAGCATATTGAACCCGCTGGAGTGCATTGCAATCACAGACATAGCTGTAGTTGCAGTGCAGAATAAAAGTAAGTTTGGACTTGGTCAAGCTATTTGACCAAGGCAGATTTAGTAAAACCCGGCATGGGATTTTATTATTGAGTGGACTACAGGATGGCAGTGGCTCATGTCCACAGATTTCATTTAAAAACCTGCAGCAAAGGTTTGGGTGTGTCAGTTTTGTGTTTGCAAGCTGCAGAGCTGAAGGCTCTGCAATACTGGCCTGTGTAACAGGAACACAGAGCCCAAGAAGGCAAAACTCGACGCACCACAGAGTGATACGGCGGTGCAGTCGCCCATGGCAACAGGTCTGGAAACGGACTGTACTTTGACGGGCCAGCTGCGATCCAGGGGATACCATTTGATTTGAACTTTTCCTGGGTCACTGCCACATTACCGCACAGTGTGAACACCGCCGCACTACAATATGGTGGAGAATGCAGGCAGTGTGAACTGAGGCATACCCCAATGCTAGCTGCATGTCTGTCATTAGGCCTGCCACCCTACAGCCCAGGCCCACTGACAAGATGGAGGAAATCCTGAGACAGTTGGTCCTCACACAGCAACAGCAACAACAGATGAATAACCTGTTACTGCATCAGATTGCGGCTCTACCAGAGACGCCACCATCACCAACCCCGGAACGTCGTGAGACCCAGGACAAGGTCCGTTCCACATTGAAGCTGAGTCCGGGGGAAACCTTCCTCACCGTCTATGAGCGCACAGCGGAGCTGGAGAACTTACCAGCTGACCAGTGGGCTGAAGTGGTGGCTCCCCTCCTGATGGGCGACGCTTAGAAGGCCTACTTTGACCTCAGTCGGGAGGATGCCCAGGACTATGGGAATCTGCAAGGTGAGATCCTTGCCCGACTGGGGGTTAATCTGTATGTGAGAGCCCAACGGATGTTTTCATGGACCTTTGTGGAGGCCCGACCCTCCAGGTCTCAGGCATATGACTTGCTGCAGCTAGTAAAAAGGTGGCTCCTGCCTGAGACCTTGACTCCGGCCCAGATGGTGGAGAGGGTGGTTGTCGACCAACTGGTGAAAACTATGCCAGTCACTATACAGCGTTGGTGGGGCAAGGGGATCCGGGCACTCTAGACCAAGTGGTTGGCCTGATCGAGCGGTACGCGGCCACGCAGGACTTTATACGGGACGCTGCCAAAATGCGGTTGTCACACTGGACCCTGCAAGCCCAGGAGCCTGGGAAAGGATTGTGTACCTCTGCTGGGAATAGTTAGCACCCAGCCCATAATATGGAGCTGGTACACCGGAGTGAGGGTGGCAGGAGACCTGTTTCCCCTAAAACGGTCTCAAGGAATAACAGTTCCTTCACTATTAGGTGCTGGTGATACCAAGGGCCCCGACATGTGGCTGCTAACTGCCCCCTGACTGTAGAATCCATGGACTGCCGGTTTACTCGCCGGATGTCCATGAATGCCCAGACAGTCTGCACCGCAAATGGGTACCCGACGAATGCCCTCTTGGACTCAGGGAGCCAGGTGACACTTGCCCATGCGTCGTTGGTTGCCGAGGACAGCCCCAATGGTCAGAAAGTCGGGGTTGTTTGCATACATGGGGACCGCCGAGAATGCCCGACAGCAGGGGTTACTTTTTCCACCCCGTGTAAAGACCCTTCATTTTGGGACTCTGTTGGGAAGAGACTTGCCCCTGTTCTGGTCCCTGTGGAAGAACAAAATTAACCCTTCCAGGGTAAATGTCATTCCGGGCGCAGAACCCGAAGATCCCGAGTCAGGGATACCTGCCATAGGAGTCGCCAACCTAGGGACAGGGTGTAACCCCGATAGGTTTCCCCTAGAGGTGTTAGCAAGAGAGGTCGAGGAGACACCATTGGAAGTGTCCCCTGGTATGTTTGGGACAGCTCAACTCCAGGATCCCACTCTAGCCCGGGCACGAGAAAGGGTGGTAGAAATAAATGGGGTGACTCAGCAACCGGGTGCAGAGGTGGTTTTCCCCCGCATGGCTGTCAACCAGGATTTGTTATATAGGGTTGATAAAATCCGGGATGAAGTAGTGGAACAGCTGGTAGTGCCCCAGTCGTACCATCGGGCGATGCTTGAGATGGCCCACACACACCTGCTGGGTGGGCACCTAGGGGTTAAAAAAACGCAAGAGCGCATCTTGCAGCAGTTCTTGTGGCCTGGGATTTACGCTGAGGTACAGAGGTATTGTGAGCCTTGCCCGGAATGTCAGCTGACCACACCCACCACAAGCTTCCGTAGCCCATTGGTACCTCTGCCGGTTATAGCGGTACCTTTTGAACAGATTGCGATGGATTTGGTGGGACCCACTGTAAAGTCAGCTCGTGGCCACCAACATATACTGGTGGTCATAGATTATGCCACCCGTTACCCAGAGGCAATACCACTTCGCCACACTTCGGCAAAACTTATCGCCCGTGAGCTGTTTGCCATGTTCTGCTGCCTTTGACTACCTAAGGAGATCCTTACAGATCTGGGGCCTTCTTTTATGTCCAAGGTGACAAGGGAACTATGTAAGCTGCTTTGGATTAACCAGTTTCTCACATTGGTGTACCACCCACAGACCGATGGGTTAGTGGAAAGATTTAACAAGACAATTAAATCTATGTTAAAAAAGGTGGTCTCCAAGGACAGGAGAGATTGGGACATGTTACTGCTCTATCTGATGTTTGCTGTCCGTGAGGTACCACAGACTTCCACAGGCTTCTCACTCTTTGAGCTGTTGTACAGCAGGCATCCTAGGGGGTTCCTGGACGTAGCCAAGGAGACGTGGGAACAGGAGCCGACTCCGCATAAGAGTGTAATTGAGCACATGTATAGTATGCATGATTGGATCACGGCGGTCATGCCTATATTAAAAGAGCGTCTAATGGATGCCCAGGTATCGCAGAGTCGCACGTATAATAAAAGAGCCAAGGTCAGGTCCTTTAAAGTAGGGGATCAGGTGCTAGTGCAAAAACAGAGAGCAAACTCATGGCCAAGTAGTAAGGGCCATATGAAGTAGAGGAAAAGGTAGGGGAAGTGAATTACAGAGTGTACCAGCCCTGAAAGAGAAAACCAGTTCAACTGTTTCATGTGAAGCTGCTAAAAGCCTGGAGGCACCGGGAATGTTTGATTACAGATGCGACTCTGGTCGTACCGTCAGGGAACCCTATGTCACCAGTCAGGGACGCAGCCAGGGGTGAGGTTAAAATAAATGACGCTCTCACGAAACAGCAGCAGCAGGAGGCTCAGAATTTGGTGCAGCAGAATACAGACGTATTCTTAGAGCTGCCCCGCCGGACCTCTGTGATCCAACATAACATTATCACCGAGCCTCAGGTAAGGGTACGAATGAAATCGTACCATGTGCCAGAGGCCCGGAGGCAAGCCATTGCGGCTGAAGTAAAACAAATGCTCCAGTTAGGAGTCATCGAGGAATCTGGGAGTGAGTGGGCTAGCCCCATTGTGCTAATTCCAAAGCCAGACGGGTCATTAGGATTCTGTAATGACTTTCGGAAATTGAATGAGGTGTCAAAATTTGACCTTTATCCAATGCCTCGGGTAGATGAGCTATTTGACAGACTGGAGCAGGCCCAGTACTTCACCACACTCAATCTCACCAAGGGTTACTGCCAGGTGCCGCTGACAGAATCTGCGAACTAGAAGACCGCCTTTGTAACACCAGAGGACCTCTATCACTATGTCGTCTTGCCTTTTGGATTACATGAGGATCCGGCCACATTTCAGAGGTTGATGGACATAGTGTCAGAGCCTCATCAGAACTACGCGTCATCATATTTAGATGATATCATTATCTTTAGTACCGACTGGCATACCCACCTGTGCGAGGTACAAGTGGTGCTGGATTCACTCAGAATCACAGGATTAACAGCGAACTCAAAAAAATCTGCGATAGGACTCAAGGAAGTCCGGTACTTAGGGTACGTGATTTGCCGCGGGGTTATCAAATCCCAAGTAACAAGATTAAGGCCATTCAAAACTGGCCCAGGCCTTTGAGTACAAAACAGGTGAGAGCGTTCCTCTGCATCATTGGGTACTACCGCCGGTTTACACCAAATTTTGCTGGGAGATCAGCACCCCTAACCGATCTGTTAAAGGGTAAGAAATCGGTTACAGTGGAACCCTCAAGCGGAGGAAGCGTTCCAGTCCATGAAGTCGGCGTTGTGTGGGCAGACGGTCCTCATCAGCCCCAACTTCAAGAAAAACGTTGTCGTACAAACGGATGCCTCAGGGGTAGGCCTAGGTGCGGTACTGTCGCAAGAGGTGAATGGAGATGAACATCCAGTCACCTACTTGAGCAGGAAACTTACCCTGGTAGAGAAAAATTATAGCGTAGTGGAGAAGGAGTGCTTGGCTATTAAGTGGGCCTTGGAGTCCCTACGCTATTGTTTGCTTTGGCGACAGTTTCATTTTGTAACGGACCATTCGCCCCTCGTCTGGATGAGAAATGCAAAGGAGAGGAATGCTCGGGTCACCAGATGGTTCCTGTTCCTACAAAATTTTAGTTTTTCGGTGGAACATCGGGCTGGGAAGTCACAGGGAAATGTGGATGCCCTGTCACAGGCACCCTGTATGGTGACACAAGTTTGAACAGAGGGGGGGATATGTGAAGCATTGAAGGGAATTATATGCGAGGGACAGTATGTATCCCCCAGAATGCGCATAGAAGCATATTGAACCCCCTGGAGTGCATTGCAATCACAGACATAGCTGTGGTTGCAGTTTAGAATAAAAGTAAGTTTGGGCTTGGTCAGGCTATTTGACCAAGGCAGATTTAGTAAAACACAGCATGGGCTATTATTCTTGGAGTGGACTACAGGATGGCAGTGGGGCGGTCCACTCCCTCCAGCCCACAGTTTTCATTTAAAAACCTGCAGCAAAAGTTTGGGTGTGTCAGTTTTGTGTTTGCAAGCTGCAGAACTGGAGGCTCTGCAATACTGGCCTGTGTGACAGGAACACAGAGCCCAAGAAGGCAAAACTCTGACGCACCTCAGAGTGATACGACGGAGCAGTCTCCCACGGCATTGGGTCTGGAAACAGACTGTACTTTGACGGTCCGACTGCGATTTGGAGGATACCAATTACCATTACGTTGTGAGTTTTCTGGAGAATAAAGACATTTGATTTGAACTTTTCCTGGGCCTCATTACCGCACAGTGTGAACAACGCCGCACTACACTTGTTACTGTACACTTGACCCTTCAAATGGCCCCAAAGGAAAAAATCCGGCAACAACTAATTCTTTTCTCTTTATCGGGCCCTTTCAATTTCTGAATGACAGTGACTCTGTACGGGCGAACACGACCTTTCTGGGCTGCTCGTTGACATGTGGAATATGACATGCCTATCTGCTGGGAAAGCCTGTACAAAAATTTAGGTGCACATGCCAAAAGTCGCTGTTTCTCATTTTGAATTGTTTCCTCAGACACTTTCCGACGTCCTCCATCATGCCCATCCAGTAATGTTTCTGTACTTACAGCGTGTTCACCAATGACAGAATACACTGTTTGGACGGCGGATTTTGACCTCTAAACTTCCTTAGAAACTCACTTTAAGGAATCAGTTTCTCAATAAGTTTTCACAATTCAAACACGCTCCTCCAAACTGTATCTGTACATTGTTAACAAATGTAGAAGGAATTCGGAGGGAGTGAAATGCAAGCACTAGTGATGAGCGAGCACTAAAATGCTCGGGTACTCGTTGTTCGAGTCGAACAAATTGGAATGCTCGAGTGCTTGGACCGAGTAACGAGGCCAATGTAAGTCTATGGGAAACTCGAGCATTTTTCCAGCGGCTCCCTCCTGCCGTCTGCAGAGGGCCTAAAAATTGCCCAAATCGATGGGAACCGTGCTCAAATGACATGGGAACAGCATGGAGAAGACCCCTGAAAGCACTTCTGACTCCCAGGTCACTGCTGTCAAGTTGTCAGAGGTATTATGCCACTTTTACGGACTCACAATAAATCATACAAAAACGAAACCAAAATGTATTTTCCTGGGAAATATGTGAAGAAACATCCTTTCCAGGGAAATGACTTGTATATGAGGCAAAATAAATATACAAAAACAAAAATGCTCCTCCACACCGTGGGCTATGTTCACACGTAGCATTTTTGATGTGTTTTTGCACTTTTGCAATGCTTTCAGCCAAGACAAATACATTCACCATGAAATGTCATTTTAACATTTTACAACCTTATCTGGCCATATGGTGTGTGACACATCATCAGACACATCCTGTTTCATTTATGATGGAGTGACTCTGAAAGTCACAAAGCCTATTTACTATTACTATTCTTAAAGGGCCAGCAGTCAGCTCTCGCTATTGTTAGAGAGCCATCAGCCAGCTATGCTTTGTTGTTCCCATTATTAATGAGTGGGTCTCCTATACTGTTATTGCCTATGCAGTGTAGCAACGGCTGCCAAAAATTTGGAGGCACTCCAATGCCCCTTGCAAGAGACATAGAGGTCGGAGGGCTTCCTGCAAAAAATGCTCCCATTATTAGGAAGTGTGTCTCCCATACTGTTTGCCTATGCAGTGAAGCAACGGCTGCCAAAAATTTGGAGGAACTCCAATGCCCCTTGCAAGAGAAGTAGAGGTCGGAGGGCCTCATGCAAATATGCTCCCATTATTAGAAAGTGTGTCTCCCATACTGTTTGTCTATGCAGTGAAGCAACAGCTGCCAAAAATTTGGAGGAACTCCAATGCCCCTTGCAAGAGTCGTAGAGGTCGGAGGGCTTCCTGCAAAAAATGCTCCCATTATTAGGAAGTGTGTCTCCCATACTGTTTGCCTATGCAGTGAAGCAACGGCTGCCAAAAATTTGGAGGAACTCCAATGCCCCTTGCAAGAGACGTAGAGGTCGGAGGGCCTCATGCAAAAATGCTCCCATTATTAGAAAGTGTGTCTCCCATACTGTTTGTCTATGCAGTGAAGCAACAGCTGCCAAAAATTTGGAGGAACTCCAATGCCCCTTGCAAGAGACGTAGAGGTCGGAGGGCTTCCTGCAGAAAATGCTCCCATTATTAGGAAGTGTGTCTCCCATACTGTTTGCCTATGCAGTGTAGCAACGGCTGCCAAAAATTTGGAGGCACTCCAATGCCCCTTGCAAGAGACATAGAGGTCGGAGGGCTTCCTGCAAAAAATGCTCCCATTATTAGGAAGTGTGTCTCCCATACTGTTTGCCTATGCAGTGAAGCAACGGCTGCCAAAAATTTGGAGGAACTTCAATGCCCCTTTCAAGAGACGTAGATATGTTGATATGGTACATCTGGTGGTGATATGGTGGAGGAGGATGAGGATGCGGAGAAGGAGGAGGACAAGAGCAAATGGACAAAATCAGGAAGCGTATACCCATGTCTGGGTGTGAAGACAGAGGTGCATGGGAATAGAGTTAGACCTCCCAAAAAAAAGACACTGTGTTTGAGTTTATGTTACGCTGCCATCATTCGATGGTGTTGAGAAGTCTGGCCCAATCCGGCCCTTGTTCATTTTTATAACAGTCAGCCTGTCAGCAGTTGACAGTCCAAAGGTCTGACTGGGTGCCGGCTTCCACTATATTAACTCAGTGTGCCGTCAGCGAGATGTACGGTCCCTGCCCACAAGCACTTGTCCACGTGTCCGTGGTTAGGTGGACTTTCCTGGTAACTGCATTGTTGAGGGCACATCTAATGTTGTGGGACACGTGCTCGTGTAATGTGGGGATTGCACACCGGGAGAAATAGTGGCGGCTGGGGACCAAGTACCGAGGGAATGGCCGCCGCCATAAGGTTTCGGAAAGCTTCCATCTCAACGAGCCTAAAAGGCAACATTTAGGGCGCAATCATTCGAGAAATGTGTCAATTTAGTACTGTGGTCTGTGGGGTGTTGGCTGCGTATTTGAGCTTGCCTTCCAAGGACTGGGATAGGGACAACTGAACGCTGCGCTGGGACAAGGACGTGGATGTGCTTGCTGATGGTGGTAGTTGCGAGTGTGCAATGACAGGTGCAGGGCGGGAGGCATCTTGGCATGCGCCATGGACAGGGGATTGATGTGCACGCACAAAAACGGAACAAGAAGTGGTGTCACCCGCAGACACTGTTGCTGGTCCCTGGGGTTCGGCCCACTTAGTCGGGTGCTTTGCTGCCATGTGCCTGATCATGCTGGTGTTGGTCAAGCTGCTAGTTTTGCTACCCCTTCTGATGCTGGCCTAGCAGGTGGTGCAAATGGCCTTTTGGGGTAGTCTGCAGAGTCTTTAAAAAATAACCAGACTCAGGAAGACCTAACAGTTGTACTGGCAACTTCCGTCGTGTTGGCGTTATGAGGAAAGCTTTCGCGCCTTGTGTCTGCGGCCATCACGCTGCTTCTTCCTGCCTTTTGTGGCTCTTCGCCTCCCTCCCCCTGTGTGCTACTGTCCTTGCTCTGTATGTCCCCCTGCCAGGTTTGGTCAGTTACTATATCATCCACCACCTCGTCTTCCACTTCCGCACCCTGGTCCTCCTCCTGACTTTCTGGCAATTGTGTCTCATCATCATCATCCACCTCTTGTGACAGTAATTGCACTTTCCCATCGTCGCCTTTGTGTGACCGTGGCTGCTCCAATATTTGGGCATCGCTGCACGCTTTCTCCTCTTGACTCTCTTGAAGCTGGCCAGGCGAGAGGACTGAATCTACAAATGGAAAACTGAACAGTCCTTCTGAGTGTCCAAGTGTGGGATCAGTCATCTTCGGGCACTCGGCATGGTGGGAGGAAGGAGGATCAGGGTGAGGAATATGCGGTCCAGACTCACGGCTACTGAGACTTGACCGTGTGGAAGACAGGGTGGTGGTGGTGGCTAAGTGACTAGAAGCATTATCTGCTATAAAATCAATAACCTTTTGACACTGCTCTGTGTTCTGCAGTCCCCTATTATTTGAGACAGGAAGGTCGAGCGACAAGATGTGGGTGTTTGTTGTGGCACAATTTCAGCTTGCCCATGGTAACGTCCTCGGCCTCGACCTCTGCATGCACCATCACCATCACGTCCACTTCCCTGTCCCTTGCCACGCACCTTGCCCATTTTTAATGGAGGACAACATTTTCCACGTTCATGAGAAATTGCTGTTTTTGCAAGGAAGTTATATGTGACATGTCTAACAGAGAACCACAATTTTCAATAGCAGGCCTGTAATTTGCTAATACTATCCTTCACAGACACCTGGTTTGAATAGCTTGACCGACACACTGCAACGGAATGAAAATGGAAGAAATGTCTGATTTTAGAACACTCTTATAGGTGTTATATCTGACAAAGAATCACGGTTTTAAATAGCAGGCTTTAGTTTGCTAATACTATCCTTCACAGACATTTAGTATGAATAGCTTGACCGACACACTGCAACAGAATGAAAATGGAAGAAATGTCAGATTGTGGGACACTCTTATAGGTGTTATGTCTGAGAGAGAACCACGGTTTTAAATAGCAGGCCTGTAATTTGCTAATACTATCCTTCACAGACACCTAGTGTGAATAGCTTGACCGACACACTGCAACAAAATGAAAAAGGAGGCCAATATTTTCCACATTCAGTTTAAATTTCTGGATTTTTGTTGCTGAAATATGGAACAGATTAGGCTTTATTCTGCAATGAGAACAAGCAAATGGAACAGAGAAATGATGTACTCTGCATTGCTTTTTAAGCAAATAACCAGGATTAAGATAAAAAAAAAGTTCCCTGGCCCCTGATATCTGGGGCTATGTCTACAAATATCTGCAAGAACAGCAGCAGCAGGAACGTTCAATGGACCCTCTTGCACTATATGCACTGCAGTCTGCCACATACACTGCCTGACTGTCTAATTCCTGCTATCACCACTGAATATATGCAGCTGGTTTAGTCCTCAGAAGGACTGTTAGTTCAGATGGATATATATATATATATATATATATATATATATATATATATATATACAGTACAGACCAAAAGTTTGGACACACCTTCTCATTTAAAGATTGTTCTGTATTTTCATAACTATGACAATTGTACATTCAAACTGAAGGCATCAAAACTATGAATTAACACATGTGGAATTATATACTTAACAAAAAAGTGTGAAACAACTGAAAATATGTCTTATATTCTAGGTTCTTCAAAGTAGCCACCTTTTGCTTTGATGACTGCTTTGCACACTCTTGGCATTCTCTTGATGAGCTTCAAGAGGTAGTCACCAGAAATGTCTTTCACTTCACAGGTGTGCCCTGTCAGGTTTAATAAGTGGGATTTCTTGCCTTATAAATGGGGTTGGGACCATCAGTTGTGTTGTGCAGAAGTCTGGTGGATACACAGCTGATAATCCTACTGAATAGACTGTTAGAATTTGTATTATGGCAAGAAAAAAGCAGCTAAGTAAAGAAAAACGAGTGGCCATCATTATTTTAAGAAATGAAGGTCAGTCAGTCCGAAAAATTGGGCAAACTTTGAATGTGTCCCCAAGTGCAGTTGCAAAAACCATCAAGCGCTACAAAGAAACTGGCTCACATGAGGACCGCCCCAGGAAAGGAAGACCAAGAGTCACCTCTGCTTCTGAGGATAAGTTTATCCGAGTCACCAGCCTCAGAAATCGCAGGTAACAGCAGCTCAGATTAGAGACCAGGTCAACGCCACACAGAGTTCTAGCAGCAGACACATCTCTTCAACAACTGTTAAGAGGAGACTTTGTGCAGCAGGCCTTCATGGTAAAATAACTGCTAGGAAACCACTGCTAAGGACAGGCAACAAGCAGAAGAGACTTGTTTGGGCTAAAGAACACAAAGAATGGACATTAGACCAGTGGAAATCTGTGCTTTGGTCTGATGAGTTCAAATTTGAGATCTTTGGTTCCAACCACCGTCTTTGTGTGACACAGAAAAGGTGAACGGATGGACTCTACATGCCTGGTTCCCACCGTGAAGCATGGAGGAGGAGGTGTGATGATGTGGGGGTGCTTTGCTGGTGACACTGTTCGGGATTTATTCAAAATTGAAGGCATAATGAACCAGTATGGCTACCACAGCATCTTGCAGCGGCATGCTATTCCATCTGGTTTGAGTTTAGTTGGACCATCATTTATTTTTCAACAGGACAATGACCCCAAACACACCTCCAGGCTGTGTAAGGGCTATTTGACCAAGATGGAGAGTGATGGGGTGATACGCCAGATGACCTGGTCTCCACAGTCACCAGACCTGAACCCAATCGAGATGGTTTGGGGTGAGCTGGACCGCAGAGTGAAGGCAAAAGGGCCAACAAGTGCTAAGCATCTCTGGGAACTCCTTCAAGATTGTTGGAAGACCATTTCCGGTGACTACCTCTTGAAGCTCATCAAGAGAATGCCAAGAGTGTGCAAAGCAGTCATCAAAGCAAAAGGTGGCTACTTTGAAGAACCTAGAATATAAGACATATTTTCAGTTGTTTCACACTTTTTTTTGTTAAGTATATAATTCCACACGTGTTAATTCATAGTTTTGAAGCCTGCAATGTGAATGCACAATTTTCATAGTCATGAAAATACAGAAAATCTTTAAATGAGAAGGTGTGTCCAAACTTTTGGTCTGTACTGTATATGTTGTGGAATACCTATACTAACAGGACATTCAATGGACCCTCTTGTGCTGTATCATGCACTACAGTCTGCCACATACACTGCCTGCCTGCCTAATTCCTGCTATCACCACTGAATATATGCAGCTGGATTAGTCCTCAGAAGGACTGTTAGTTCAGTTGGATTTATATATATATGTTGTGGAATACCTATACTATCTATGAAGAAGCAAATCTCTCCCTGACGCAGCAGCTTTTTCTACTCTGCCTGATTCCGGGATAGACTGTGACGAGTATAGCGGCGCCCAGTCTTATATACACCTGATGATGCTGTGCAGACCACCAATCACTGTAATGCCCACAACCAACATGGCTACGGCATTACAGTGCATGGCAGGCAATCCCTGCATGTTCATTGGCTCTCTAAAGAGCGCCAAACATGCCAAACAGCGCCAAGTTCCTGCCCGAGCAACCCAGAAATACTCGCCGAGCGCCTAGCTCGTTGAGTACAGCGATGCTCGGGCGAGTACTGAGCAGTGGCGAGCACGTTCGCTCATCACTAGCAAGCACCCCACATAAACTACCGATGCGCAGAAAGGCATGCAGCAAGTCTATCTCATAGTGGGGCAACAAGTTGATGAGACCATTTGGCACGAGGAGGTTTCTTGTCCCTGTCACTGAGGTTCATTGCACTCCCACTTCTCATGAACCAACATATGTACAGACCAAATTTCAGTACTGTCAACTTTCTATTTTAGAAGTTACAGCAATTTTTCCGGGTAAAGTAGTGAGTGAATCAACCTGTATAATGTATCTGTAAGGAGATGGGCACAGTGACCCCGTTTCCCCTTGTAGACACTTGTGTTGTTGCAATGTATTTTAATATGTAATGTGCATTGTGACATGCGTTATTGGTGATATTGCTGTGTTCCCAGAGTGGGAGGGACTAAGGTGAAGGAACTGAGACAAAACATCAGATAGGACCCAGCGTGCAGTAAAGGCAGACCTAAGTTCTGGACAGTGAGCAGAGCCGCATGATATGGGTGCCCCTGAAGTGAGAGGAGACAGAGGCAGTGGATAGCATGATCCTGAGTAAAGAGGAAGGTAAACTGACAAAAGGACAGAATGATCAACTGTAGACAGGTCCTGGGACAGGACGCCTAGCAGTATGGCCCTGAGTTTATAACTCAGAGAGGTAACAGGCCCAGAATGGAACAGGGAACGTGAGACAAAGAGAGTGTCCCAGGCTGAATTTCACAGGTGTCAGCAAGCTGAGAAGCTAAGTACCAGCCATATTGGCAAACTAGCTCCCCTAAGAGGAAAAGAGGACATGGAACCACAGGTCCAGAATAGGACTCTCACTAACAAGTACCTCGTCCATGGCTACCACCCAGCACCACATTATATATCTGTCTATTTAACATTTGTTAGGCGTTTCCCCAGTGTACCTGTTAAACAGAGACCGAAAGCAAAAAGTGAACCCAACTTGAGACAAAAGGTGCATCGATGTTCTGCACACAAGAGTGGAGGTGTAGTACTGACAACAGCATAGTGTATGTCAAATCTATATTGTGTTTTCAAAGTGAAGTATATAGCATTTAAAATGTAGCAAATGTGTTGTAGTGAAATGCTCTTATCACTGTCTTATAATCAAGGTAATAATAAAGGTTATATCAGAGAATGAGAAAACATCTAACATATAAGACACGTGTGGTAAGTATTCTGTACAATTTTTGCTATTAATTCTTGATAGAATCTATAGATCTATCTATTATTGACAATTAGACTACTCTTTGGCTTAAATATGTTGCTTTTATGCAGTTTTCAATATGACCACTAGATGGTAGTCTTGTGTAACTAGTTATTATCCTGAAACTTGTTTGAAAATATTGCTGATAACTGATGAAGGTGTCAGTCCAATGCTGTAGTATCTATTCAAGAAATAAAGTATACACTTATGATACTGCTATATCCAGCAGCCCCCTTTCACTCTCCAATTTTATATATTTTTAATATAGCTTTCTATTGCAACATTTATTAAAATTAAATGTTCAAAATCAGTTGATGATTTTTTTAAAGGGGTTGTCAACTACTCGGACAACCCCTTCTCAATCTGTATGTTTCTCCTTGTAAAATATTAAGACTTAGGCCATTTTCACACGTTCAGTACTTGGTCTGTATTTTACATCAGTATTTGTAAGAGTTCGCTCACACTGGTGTATAATATGGAGGAGTGCAATCTGAAAAAATATCGCATTGAACTCTGACCAATGCTATTAAATAAGTCAGTGCTCATTGGCGAGTTTTTTCTAAGATCGTATAGGACTGAGAAAAAAATCGCAGCATGCTGCAATTGACTGCAAGAATCATGTCACCCTAGCCAATGCAATTCACTGGGTGCGAGAAAAAAATCACATGACACATGGACCATGCATGTGCTGTCCGATTTTTTTGCTCACATCTCAAAAGAAACCTGACATTTCATCAGCCAAGCACAGAAATTCATAGCCTGAACCGTCAGAATAGAGAGATAGAGTAGATATATAGATAGATGGGATAGATGTAGTGTTGCAATTTAATGTCACAAGCCCCCTATGTATAATAAACTAACACCCTTTAGTGCATTTCAAGTGGCACTAAAGGATGTTTAGGCTTATTTCACGTATTAAATGAATAATTTCTCAAAAATGGCGTAGGGTTCCCCCTATTTTTCATTACCAGCTAAGGGAAAGCAGACAGCTGAGGGCTGATGTTATTGGACTGGGAAGGGCCAGGTAACCATGGACCTTGCCAGCCTATTCATATCAGCCCACAGCTGTCTGCATTGCCTTTGCTGTTTATCAAAAATAGGGGCAATGCTAATAGGAGTCCCACCCATTTTTGATAACCAGCAAAGGCAACGCAGACAGCTGTGGACTGATATTAATAGGCTGGGAAGGTCCATGTGTAGGTTGCCCTTCCCAGTCTAAAAGAAAACAGCCCACAGCCCCCCAGAATTGGCACATCAATTAGATGCGCCAATTTTGGTGCTTTGCCTCGACTCTTCCTGATTGCCCTGGTGTGTTGGCAATCGGCATAGAGGGTTTGTGGGGTTGATGTCAGCAGCCGTCGCTGAAATTAAGTCCTGGGGTTAGTAATGGAGAAGTGTCTGTCAGACATCTTCATTACTAACCCCTTAGTCAAAAGAAACACACACAGAAAAGTCCTTTATTTGTAAAAATCCCTCCCCAACAATTTACCTCTGTTACATATTTATTAGAAATAAAATCCACACCAGTCTGCCGCAATCCAAAAAATGAAGATCCCACAACGATCCCCGTCTTCTTCGTCCAGTGTATGGAGCCCTGTTCAGAGAACAAAGCTTCATAGACTGGAGCAGCAGCCAATGTCAGTTCTCACGCTGCACTCCATGAGAACCAGCTGCTGTGATGAGTGGTGATGTCAGTAAGGTTACCGCAGTTCACAGCCACCGGGTCTCACATAGGGCAGCACAAGAGCCAGAATGATGAGCGATAACATTACCACTCATCATTCTGGCTCTCGCGCTGCGGAGTATGAGACCTGACAGCTGTGAACTGCGGTAACCTTACTGATGTCATTGCTTGTCATAGATCAGATAGAGGGTCCGCGCTATTTTTCATAACCAGCCAAGGTAAAGCAGACAGCTTCGAGCTTATATTATCAGGCTGGGAACGTCCATGGTTATCTGGCCCTTCCCAGACTGATAATATAAGCCAGTGGCAGTCTGCTTTCCCTTTTCTGGTTATTAAAAATAGGGGGGACCCCAGGTCATTTGTTTTTAATTATTTATTTATTTAATTGGTTTTAATAAGGTTAAACACCCTTTAGTGTCACATGAAATGCACTTAAGGGTGCTAGTTTATTATATGTAAGGGGCTTGTGACATTAAATTTCTATATGTCATCTATCTATCAATCTATCTATTCATCTGCCTATCTATCCTATATTCTCTATTCTATCTATTCTATTTTGACGGTTCTGGCTATGAATTTACCGTATTTGGCTGATGAAATTTCGGGTTTCATTTGAGATATATGTGTAAAAATCAGACGGCACATGCATGGTCTGTGTGTCGTGCGATTTTTAGCTCGCACCGATTAACTTGCATTGGTGAATGTCTTCCGATTCTCGCAGTCCGATTAGAGCTGAGAAAAAACTAACAGATGAGTAGTGACTCATTGAATAACATTGGTCAGAGTGCAATGCAATGTTGTCTCACTGAGTAGGGCAGGAGGACAAGATAAACTTAAAAGGGTGTTCCATATGCTTGCAGGCATATACGATATCAAACCAGAGCTGAAGTGGGTGACTGTGAATATCATTTGACTTTGTTTTTTTGCATGGATGCAAGCATTTGGGTCCACTTTGCTGAAAATAGAAAAGCCCTTTAAGGTATAATGTTGAAAAAATATATATTTTTAACAAATGGATTTTTGGTGAATTTTCATAAAATGTATGCAGTTGTATGATTACTCCACCAGATGCCGCTGCAGTGTTACAGTTGTCTAAAATGACAAGACGAGAAATAGTTTCTGTTATTTTTATCAAATTTTCTAACCAAGAGAAACTTTCTAGGATTTATGGTAGGAACAAGTCATGCAAGTTCATACCAGCTCTTCTTTAAAAAAAATAAGGCCAGCTTCTTACAGCCTTAGCAAAAGAATAAATTTATTACAAAAAAAAATGTACTCTTCTGTCAATATTATTTTTTTGCCACATGCTCCTGGATGTCATCTACTCCTGTTGTTGTTCCGTTCAAATCGCCCATCTTGCTTGGCATCAGCTTGAATGGATCATCATTAGTGTTGAGCGAGCACTAAAATGCTCGGGTGCTCGAAGGGAGACTCGAGCATTTTTGCGGTGGCACCCCCGGCAGTCTTTTAAAAGCCTAACAAGTGCCCAAAACGATAGTGACAGTGCTCAAATGACAAGGGGACAGCATGGGGATCGCCCCAGGAAGCATTTTTGACTCCCAGGTCACTGCTGTCAACAACATGGTCAGAGGTATTAAGCCACTTTTACAGGCTCACAATAAAACGTTCAAAAACGAAAGTGAAACTTTTTTCCTGTGAAATATGTTAAGGAACATCCTTTCCAGGGTAAAGACTTGTGTATAAGTTAAAATAAATGACCAAAAACAAAAATACTCCTCCACACCTTCGGCTATGTTCACAAGTAGCATTTTTTAATGCGTTTTTGCACTTTTGTATTGCTTTCAACTATGACAAATGCATTCATCGTGAAATGTCATTTTAACATTTTACAACCTTATCTGGCCATGTGCTGTGTGACACATGCATAAAGTGCTGAAAAGACAAGGGAACAGCATGGGGAAGACCCCTGTAAGCATCTCTGACTCCCAGGTCACTGTCTAAAAGTGTTCCCATCATAAGTGATCCTTACCGCATCAGAAGATGCAGACTTGCAACTATCCCCATGCAAGTTCTAGTCCCAGGGCAGTGTTCAATTGTACCTCCCCCATTCCTTGCAATACAAGCTCAAGTATGCAGCCTGCCACCCACCCACCCCCAGGCTGCAATACTATACTGCTTGCTTGCTTGAACTTGAAATTGGGCCTTTTTGGCATGTGGAGGCGGAATCTGGCCACCACGTCATGGCTGTGTTGGCGGCCTGGAATCCATACTCAGTCCCCAGCCGCCCGGCGGCCGGGTGTCCATACTCGGTCCCCAGCCGCCACGCTGCCGGGTGTCCACACACGGTCACCAGCTGCCTGGGGGCATCCGGGTGTCCATAAACGGTCCCCAGCCGCCCCTATTTCTCCTTGGAACATCCCCCCACACACTTTTCTTAGCCCGGCCTGCTTTAGGCAGCATTGGACGAGCCCACCAGAGAACCAGACTCCTCCGGTGGGCCCTGACTTCTCCATCGGTGGAGTTGAGAGTGCCAAGGTGAGGAGCATGATGATGATGACAGAAGTTAGCATCTGCTATGTTTTCTTTTAATGCAAGTGTAAGTGTGCAGCCTGCCACCCACCCACCCCCAGACTGCAATTCCATACTGCTAGCTTGCACTTAAAATGGGGCCTTTTAGTTTGGAGGAGGCCGAAGCTGGCCACTACCTCATGGCTGCTTCGGCAGCGAGGTATCCATACTCAGTCCCCAGCCGCCCCTATTTGTCCTGGTGTGCCTTATACATAAGATTAAGCGCGTATACCAAAACATTACCTGTGCCCTCCCCAGTGCATTTAGTGGGAAGGAGAGCCTATTCCACTGTAGTGTGTGCATGCCAAACCCCTGTTCATGGTACATGCGAAGATGCCTCCCACCTTGCACCTGTCGTTGCAGACTTGCAACTATCCCCATTCAAGTCCTTGTCCCAGGGCAGTGTTCAATTGTACCTCTCCCATTCCTTGCAATGCAAGCGCAAGTATGCAGCCTGCCACCCACCCACCCCCAGGCTGCAATACTATACTGCTTGCTTGCACTTTAAATTGGGCCTTTTAGGCATGTGGAGGCGGAATCTGGCCACTACGCCATGGCTGTGTCGGCGGCCTGGTATCCATACTCAGTCCCCAGCCGCCTGGTGGCCGGGTGTCCCCGCTTGCTCCCCAGCCTCCAGGGGGTGGCCAGGTGTCCATACTCGGTCCCCAGCCACCCCTATTTTTCCCGGTAACCTTTCCCACACTTTTCTTAGCCTGGCCTGCTTTAGGGCAGCATTGGCCGAGCCCACCGGACTATCAGACTCCTCCGGTGGGCCCTGGCTTCTCCATCAGGGGAGTTGAGAGTGCCAAGGTGAGGAGCATGATGAGGATGATAGAAGTTAGCATCTGCTTTGTTTTGTTGTAATGCAAGCGCATGTATGTAGTAGCGGCTAGGCCTGAGGTGGTCAGCGTTTTGGCGCATATCCTACCTCCTCCGAGAATTGCTGGATGTTTTCCTGCTACTATCCAAGTTCTATGACTCCCGTTAAAACAAAGCTTCAGGTGATAAATGATGGATGAGGTAGTGGCAAAGGAGAAAGAGCAGGAGGAACAGGGACCATTCACATCAATATCAGGCCAGTCAACCAGATATGTCTTGTAGGATATGTTTCTGTAACAAAAGGAGCGGTTCAGCTACACAGTTATAGGACATACAGTGAGTGCAATGCCTACCAAAAATTTTGAGCCACTCCAATGCCCCTTGGAAATGACATGGAGGTCAGAGGGCGTTAACTAAACCTTTTTTTCCATTCATAGCAACTGGGTCTCCCGTGCACTGTTGGCCTAAGCAGTGAATGGAAGGCTTTCCAAAAATTATAAGGAACTGCAATGCCCCTTACAAGAGCCATGTGTGGCACCCCAGGGGTTTGGTCACCACAGTAATAGAGATATTACGTCGGAGAGCAAGTGGGAGGTTTCATGGTCAGGATCCCTTAAACATGCAACATCCTCCTGCCCTAATCCTGGGAGGGGAGAATTCTGCCCTTATAAACTGGATCTGGGGCGGGGTTGAGTGAGTCAGAGAACAGTCAGAGTCAGAGTGAGAGCAAGGGAAAGTAACAGCAAGGAGCTCTGTAGGAGCTAGGAGCTAAAGACCAGGGGCTGGAAGCTGAGCAGAGCTCGCCCTGGCAGAAGACAATAGGAACCGGACACAGGAGTCCGAAGCTGTGAGGACTTATATATCCAGCAGCAGAAACCAGCCGGCAGGGGATTTCAGGTCCTCTGGCCATAGAAGCCCGGAGGCTCAGTCACAAGCAAGGGACCAGCACCGCCGTCGTGGAGCGGAGGCTAACAGAAGGCCCCAAGTCACCAGCCATACGGGTGAGCACTACACGGTACACTCAGGGACGTGGGCTACTTCTACCCGCTTACAGCAAGGTAGCCAGGAAGAGTGCAGACAGATGGGGAGGCCTACAACTCCACCTGGCCAGGGGAACTCCTGCTTGCTCACAGACTGACCAGGCCTCTTATGCTAGCCAGTACTGCCGGGAGGGTCTACCTTATAATCATCAGTAAAGACCCTGAACTGCACTGCAAAGACTCTGAGTCATTCCTGCTGCGCTCGTGCACCATCACCCCCATCATCCACACTCACTGCCCTGAGGCTATACTCCTCCCGAGGTGAGTTATCACATTCTATGCTGCGCACACAACACCAGCCTCAGCGGTCTGCATCGCAGCGGTGGTATTCCCTGACCGCAATCCACGGGTGGCGCAGTCGGACAATTAACCTCAAAACCTAAGAAAGACTGCCACTGGTTTGACCAGCCTGAGCCACGGGACCGGGTCACCGCCACGGAGACTACAGACCCCAGAGACCCGGCACCGGGTATCCCACACATGTGTACACACGGCCCAGGGGGCACGTCACATGCAGTACAGCATATTACAAACATAAGTCCCATTATTGGGGAGTGGGTGTCCCATGGTATTTGCTTATGCTTTCCAAGCAAAAGCTGCCAAAAATTAGGATGGGGCAACTTGCAATGCCCCTTACAAGAGCCATGCAGTACAGCATATTACAAACATAAGTCCCATTATTGGGGAGTGGGTGTCCCATAGTATTTGCTTATGCTTTCCCAGCAAAAGCTGCCAAAAATTAGGACGGAGCAACTTGCAATGCCCCTTACAAGAGCCATGCAGTACAGCATATTACAAACATAAGTCCCATTATTGGGGAGTGGGTGTCCCATGGTATTTGCTTATGCTTTCCCAGCAAAAGCTGCCAAAAATTAGGACGGAGCAACTTGCAATGCCCCTTACAAGAGCCATGCAGTACAGCATATTACAAACATAAGTCCCATTATTGGGGAGTGGGTGTCCCATAGTATTTGCTTATGCTTTCCCAGCAAAAGCTGCCAAAAATTAGGACAGAGCAACTTGCAATGCCCCTTACAAGAGCCATGCAGTACAGCATATTACAAACATAAGTCCCATTATTGGGGAGTGGGTGTCCCATGGAATTTTTTTATGGTTTCCCAGCAAAAGCTGCCAAAAATTAGGACGGAGCAACTTGCAATGCCCCTTACAAGAGCCATGCAGTACAGCATATTACAAACATAAGTCCCATTATTGGGGAGTGGGTGTCCCATATTATTTGCTTATGCTTTCCCAGCAAAAGCTGCCAAAAATTAGGACGGAGCAACTTGCAATGCCCCTTACAAGAGCCATGCAGTACAGCATATTACAAACATAAGTCCCATTATTGGGGAGCGGGTGTCCCATAGTATTTGCTCATGCTTTCCCAACAAAAGCTGCCAAAAATTAGGACGGAGCAACTTGCAATGCCCCTTACAAGAGCCATGCAGTACAGCATATTACAAACATAAGTCCCATTATTGGGGAGTGGGTGTCCCATAGTATTTGCTTATGCCTCGCAAGCAAAAGCTGCCAAAAATAAGGATGGAGGAACATGCAATGCTGGCACCCTGGTGGTATAGTGGTGGTGGAGGCTGAGGATAAGGAGAAGAAGATTAAACAGCCAAAACCAGGAAGCGTATACCCATGTGTGGGTGTGAAGCGGTGCATGTGAATACACCTCCCGAAATAACACAGTGGATTTGACTTTATGTTACTCTGCTGTCATTTGGTGGTGATGAGAAGTCTGGCCCAATCCAGCCCTTGTTCATTTTGATAAGGGTCAGCTTGTCAGCATTGTCAGTTGACAGGCGAGTGCGCTTATCAGTTATAATTCCCCCAGTGGCACTAAAAACACGCTCCGATAACACGCTAGCGGCAGGGCAGGCCAGGACCTCCAAGGCGTACAGAGCGAGTTCATTCCAAGTGTCCAGCTTGGATACCCAATAATTAAAAGGCACAGAGGAATCACGTAGGACGCTGGTACGATCGGCAAGGTACTCCCTCACCATCTTTTGAAACTTTCCACTCCTTGTGAGAGTACCCTGCGCCTCAGGGCCTGTAAGCTGGGCGGGTGTCAGAAAACTGTCCCAGAACGTTGACAGTGTTCCCCTGCCTCTGCTGGATTGGAGTTGCATCTCTCTCGCCTGTACGCCTTGGTTGGGCAACGAACTGTGACCTCTGCCGCTAGCGTGTTCAGATGGGAATTTTTTTAAGAGTTCTGCAGCAAGGGCCTTCTGGTATTGCCCCATTTTTGTAGACCTCTCCACCTCTGGAATAAGAGAGTGAAAGTTCTCCTTGTAGCGGGGGTCTACAAGTGTCACCAACCAGTAATGACTGTCACCCAACATTTTGACAACGCGAGGGTCACGGTTAAGGCAGCGTAACATAAAGTCAGCCATGCGTGCCAGACTGGTAACGGGCAAGATTTCCGTGTCCTCACCAAGATGACGACTGACCATGCTCTCCTTCTCCTCCTCCTCTTCCTCCTCCCCCCTGTCCTCAGGCCACCCATGCTGAACCGACGATATGACACTTGTACAGGTACTACCATCTACAACGCATGATAGCAGCTCCTGTTCTTCCTCCTCCTCCTCCTCTCCCTCATTGTCCCCAATGCACGTTGGGATGAGATGAGGCTGGGCTGTGTGTAATCGCCCGCTACGGCTTCTTGATCCATCTCATCATACTCTGGCTGCAATGCCTCCTCTTTAATTCTCTGCAGAGAGCGTTGCAAAAGACAGACAAGTGGGATGCTGACACTAATGATGGCGTCATCGCCACTCACCATCTTGGTGGCCTCCTCAAAGTTTGTCAGGATGGTACATATGTCAGACATCCAGGTCCACTCCTGAGGTCTTATGTGTGGAGTCTGACCTGAATATCGACGGCCTTGTTGCAGCTGGTACTCCACAAGTGCTCTCTTCTGCTCACAAATCCTTTGCAACATGTGGAGGGCAGAGTTCCAACGTGTGGGGACATCACACACCAGTCGGTGTGCCGGAAGCTGCAAACGCTGCTGCAACACAGCAAGGGCGGCGGAAGCTGTAGCCGACTTGCGAAAATGAGCTGACAGGCGACGTACTTTCACGAGCAGATCTGGCAACTCAGGGTACGATTTAAGAAACCACTGAACCACGAGGTTAAGCACATGAGCCAGGCATGGTACGTGTGTGATCTCACCTCGCCTCAGAGCCGCCACCAGGTTACGGCCATTGTCACACACGACCATGCCGGGATGTAGGTTCAGCGGTCTCAGCCACAGATCTGCCTGCTCTTTCACAGCTGTCCACAACTCACAAGCAGTGTGAGGTTTATCACCTAAGCTTATGAGTTTCAGCACAGCCTGTTGCCGCTTGGCGGAGGCAGTACTGCAATGCTTCCAGCTTGTAACTGATGTGGTGATATCTGAGATGGAGGCTGAACATGAGGAGGAGGAGGAGGAGGATGCGCAGGAGCTGTACACTGTGGGGGCAACTCTGACTGACATAGGGCCCGCAATCCTCGGTGTGGGGAGGATGTGTTCCGTCCCAAGGTCCGACTGGGTCCCGGCTTCCACTATGTTTACCCAGTGTGCGGTCAGAGAGATGTACCGTCCCTGGCCACAAGCACTTGTCCACGTGTCCGTTGTCAGGTGGACTCTCCCAGTAACTGCGTTGTTGAGGGCACGACAGATGCTTTGGGACACGTGCTTGTGTAGTGCGGGGATGGCACACCGGGCAAAATAGTGTCGGCTGGGGACCGAGTACCGAGGGACGGCCACCGCCATAAGATTGCGGAAGGATTCCGTCTCCACCAGCCTAAAAGGCAGCATTTCCAATGCAAGCAGTCGTGAAATGTGCGAATTTAGGACTGTGGCCTGTGGGGCGTTAGCTGCGAATTTACGCTTTCGTTCAAAGGTCTGGGATATGGACAATTGAACGCTGCGGTGGGACGTGGACGTGGACGTTGATGCTATTTCTTGAGAAACTGCCATAACAAGTGAAGACTGAGAGGAGGGGGCATCTTTACATGCAGTATGGACAGGGGATTGCCTTGCACACACAACAGGGGGTTCTATTGCACGCACAACAGTGGAAGAAGCAGTGGTGACACCCGCTGACACTGGTCGTGGACCCTGGGTTTCGCCCCACAAAGTCGGGTGCTTTGCTGCCATGTGCCTGATCATGCTGGTGGTGGTCAGGCTGGTAGTTTTGTCACCCCTGCTGATGCTGGCATGGCAGGTGGAACATATGGCATTTTTGGGGTTATCAGCAGAGTCTTTAAAAACATTCCAGACTCTGGAAGACCTACCGCTTGTACTGGCAACGTCCCTCGTGTTGGTGTTACTGGGAACGGTTGTCTGCCTTCTGTCTGCGGCCACCACACTGCTTCTTCCTGCCTGTTGGGGTACTCTGCCTCCCTCCCCCTGTGTGCTGCTGGCCTCACTCTGCATGTCCTCCTTCCACGTTGGGTCAGTTACTAGATCATCCACCACCTCCTCCTCTTCCACTTGCGCACCACGATCCTCCTCCTCACTTCCTGGCAATTGTGTCTCGTCATCGTCCACCTCTTGTGACAGATTGCCAACGTCGACTTCCTGTGGCCGTGGCTGTTCAAATATTTGGGCATCGCAACATGGGATGTCCTCTTCCACCACTTCAAGCGTATCAGGCGAGGGGCCCAAATATGGAAATGGACCAGTGAACAGCTCTTCAGAGTGTCCAAGTGTGGGATCACTTGCTGTCTGACGACACTCGGCATGGTGGGAGGAAGGAGCATCAGGGTGAGGAGGAGTATGCGGTCGAGACTCACGGCTACTAAGAGTTGACCGTGTGGAAGACAGACCGGAGGTGGTGGTGCCCAGGTAACTGGAAGTATTATCTGCTATCCAATTAATAACCTGTTCACACTGATCAGTTCTCAATGCTGGTGTTGTTCTGTGCTTCCCTAGTAATTCGGTCAAGAAGTGGGAGCGAGAAGATGTGGCTGTTGGTTGTGGCACATTTTCAACTTGGCTACGGCCCCGTCCTCTTCACGAACCATCACCAGAATGTCCACTTCCACATCCCTTGCCACGCGCCTTGCCCATTGTAAATGAAGTAAAATAGCTTACACTTGCACTATCAATGGAAAAAGGGTAATAAAGAGTAGATTAGAACCGTGGAAGAGGAAAACCACAGTTATTGTTTACTGGGGTATACCACACTTTTTTAAATAGAGATATTTGCGGCTGAACAGTGAGCGACACACTCAAACTGCTTTTTTTTTAGATACCAAAGGCCCAAAACTGGATAGTACAGCGATTTGACCCGTGGAACTGCGAAACCACACTGGGATGTCGGGCCTACACAAGACTATTTTCAACAGATATATTTTTGTGTCACAACAGTCAGGAGACACTACTGTTTTTCTTTACGGAAAAAAATACCAAAAGCTGAATAATAGAGATTTTTTACCGTGGGATGGCAAAACCACAGTTATTGTTTACTGGGGTATACCACACGTTTTTAAATAGAGATATTTGCGGCTGAACAATGAGCGACACACTCAAACTGCTTTTTTTTTAGATACCAAAGGCCCAAAACTGGATAGTACAGCGATTTGACCCTTGGAACTGCGAAACCACACTGGGATGTCGGGCTTACACAAGACTATTTTCAACAGATATATTTTTGTGCCACAACAGTCAGGAGACACTACTGTTTTTCTTTACGGAAAAAACTACCAAAAGCTGAATAATAGAGATTTTTTACCGTGGGATGGCAAAACCACAGTTATTGTTTACTGGGGTATACCACACTTTTTTAAATAGAGATATTTGCGGCTGAACAGTGAGCGACACACTCAAACTGCTTTTTTTTTTAGATACCAAAGGCCCAAAACTGGATAGTACAGCGATTTGACCCGTGGAACTGCGAAACCACACTGGGATGTCGGGCCTACACAAGACTATTTTCAACAGATATATTTTTGTGTCACAACAGTTAGGAGACACTACTGTTTTTCTTTACGGAAAAAACTACCAAAAGCTGAATAATAGAGATTTTTTACCGTGGGATTGCAAAACCACAGTTATTGTTTACTGGGGTATACCACACTTTTTTAAATAGAGATATTTGCGGCTGAACACTGAGCGACACACTCAAACTGCTTTTTTTTTAGATACCAAAGGCCCAAAACTGGATAGTACAGCGATTTGACCCGTGGAACTGCGAAACCACACTGGGATGTCGGGCCTACACAAGACTATTTTCAACAGATATATTTTTGTGTCACAACAGTCAGGAGACACTACTGTTTTTCTTTACGGAAAAAACTACAAAAGCTGAATAATAGAGATTTTTTACCATGGGATGGCAAAACCACAGTTATTGTTTACTGGGGTATACCACACTTTTTTAAATAGAGATATTTGCGGCTGAACAGTGAGCGACACACTCAAACTGTTTTTTTTTTTAGATACAAATGGCCTAAAATGGATAATACAGAGGTTTGAACCGTGGAAGTGCAAAACAACACTTCTGTTTCTCTAGCCTACACCAGACTATTTTCAACAGTTATATTTGTGTCTGAAAAATCAGAGACACGCTTTTTTTTTGGGGGGGGGGGGGGACACACCAAAAGGTTAATAAGACGGGTATTTGTACAGTGTGAAGGAGGAAAAAAAAAGGAGGATTTAGATGAAAAAAAAAGGATTTTTCCTGGCCCCCGACACCTGGTGCTAAGTCCAGCAATTTCAGCAACAGGAGCACACAGGACTGTAAAGAAGCGTTTGCTGGTATAACCACTGTGTCTCCTATACAGCCTGCCTGCCTGGTATCTGGGATGGATATTAGTCCTGAAAAGGACTGTTTGTTTGTTCTGGCAGCCTTTATAGACCCTACACTAACTATTTTGCAGTTTATATCTCTCCCTAAATCAGCAGCGCAGTCCCTACACTCTCTAATCCGGAGCGACTGTGTCCAAGATGGCGGCGCCCGGTTTTAAATACTCGAGGTGACGCTGTGCGGCCAGCCAATCACTGTAATGCCCACAACCAACATGGCTGCAGCATTACAGTGACTGGCTGGCAATCTCTGCATGTTCATTGGCTCTGTAAAGAGCGCCAAACATGCAGGGCGGAGACCCGAGCTCCCGCCCGAGTAACCCGGAAATGCTCGGTGCTCGCTGAACATCCCGAGTAGCGTGATGCTACTCGGGATGTTCGCTCAACACTAATGTTGAGCATGTTCGCTCAACACTAATCATCATCACTAAAGTCACATGACCCGAATTCTAGTTTTAGAAACAGATGGACTGAGCATGTACTGATCGGTGAATGATCAATGCAACTGTAGTTCAGACCAATCCCTAAACAGGACCTCATTTTAATTATCAAGTAAAAAAAAAAAAAAATATATATATATATATATATATATATATATATATATATATATATATATATATATATATATCACTTAGGAAGCAACACTGATTGACAATCAATTTCACATGCTGTTGTGCAAATGGAATAGACAATAGATGGAAATTATTGGCAATTATCAAGACACACTCAATAAAGGAGTGGTTCTGCAGGTGGAACCACAGACCACATCTAAGTACCAATGCTTTCTGGCTGATGTTTTGAATGTTTTGAAACTTTTGAATGTTGGTTGTGCTTTCACACTCGTGGTAGCATGATACGGATTCTACAACCCACAGAAGTTGCTCAGGTGGTGCAGCTCATCCAGGATGGGACATCAATGCGAGCTGTGGCAAGATGGTTTGCTGTGTCTGTCAGCATAGTGTCCAGAGGCTGGAGGCGCTACCAGGAGACAGGCCAGTACACCAGGAGACGTGAAGGGGTCCGTAGGAGGGCAACAACCCACCAGCAGGACCGCTACCTCCGCCTTTGTGCAAGGAGGAACAGGAGGAGCACTGCCAGAGCCCTGCAAAATGACCTCCAGCAGGCCACAAATGTGCATGTGTCTGCACAAACGGTTAGAAACTGACTCCATGAGGGTGGTTTGAGGGCCTGATGTGTACAGATGGGGGTTGTGCTCACAGCCCAACACCGTGCAGGACGCTTGGCATTTGCCACAGAACACCAGGATTGGCAAAGTCGCCACTGGCACCCTGTGCTCTTCACAGATGAAAGCTGGTTCACACTGAGCACATGTGACAGACATGACAGAGTCTGGAGACACCGTGGAGAGCGATCTGCTGCCTGCAACATCCTTCAGCATGACCGGTTTGGCAGTGGGTCAGTAATGGTGTGCGGTGGCATTTCTTTGGAGGGCCACACAGCCCTCCATGTGCTCTCCAGAGGTAGCCTGACTGCCATTAGGTCCCGAGATGAGATCCTCAGACCCCTCATGAGACCATATTCTGGTGCAGTTTGCCCTGGGTTCCTCCTAATGCAGGAAAATGCCAGACCTCATGTGGCTGGAGTGTGTCAGCAGTTCCTGCAAGATGAAGGCATTGAAGCTATGGACTATCTCGCCCGGTCCCCAGATCTGAATCCGATTGAGCACATCTGGGACATCATGTCTCGCTCCATCCACCAACGTCACTTTGCACCACAGACTGTCCAGGAGTTGGCGGATGCTTTAGTCCAGGTCTGGGAGGGGATCCCACAGGATCCCACAGGGGATCCCACAGGAGGTCCTACAATGCCTGCACATTAGGTAAGAGAGATAGCGAATCAACAATACTATACTGCATTTCTAATTGGAGGTATTTGCTAATATTACTATTATTACACCTACTACATATTGGGATAGGATCTTGGAGATGGGAATACCCCTTTAAACAATGGTTGCCGTGGGTAGCGACGGCACCGGGCCGCTCAGAGGCTGACAGGTGCAGAGCCTTCCCAGGCATGAGTTCAGCCACACTCAATCCTGCTGAGCTTTCCTGCTAAGCTCCTAGCAGGTTCCAATACAGAACAACACTAATCCTTAGTAACATAGTAACATAGTAACATAGTTTTTAAGGTTGAAGGAAGACTAAGTCCATCTAGTTCAACCCATAGCCTAACATGTTGATCCAGAGGAAGGCAAAAAAAAAACCATGTGGCAAACACCAAGCTCCACATTGGGGAAAAAAATTCCTTCCTGACTCCATAGTGCAGGGGTTTTAAAGAACCTGTGGCAAGAGCCACTGGAAAACCCGGGTTGGAGGGAGGAGGCCACCACACTGCCTTCCTGTAGCCTCCCCCAAGAAATGAAGGCCCTGCCGGGTTTTACTTAATCTGCCTTAGCCAGATAGCCTGACCAGGTCAATGCTCACCTTCATTCCTGCATTGCAGCTGCAGGTTAGTTTGTGACTGCAATGCACTCCAATGGATTTAATAGGTCTCTGTACACATTCTGGGGGATATATAACATCCCTCGTATACAATCCCGGTCACTGCCTCACAATATATGTATATATACAGTGGGGGAAATAAGTATTTGATCCTTTGCTGTTTTTGTAAATTTGCCCACTGACAAAGACATGTACAGTCTATAATTTTAAGGGTAGGTTAATTTTAGCACTGAGAGATAGAACATCCAGAAAAAAATCAAGAAAATCACATTGTATAAATTAGATACATTTTTTTGCATTTTGCAGTGAGAAATATGTATTTGATCCCTCTGGCAAACAACACTTAACATTTGGTGGCAAAACCCTTGTTGGCAAGCACAACATTCAGATGTTTTTTGTAGTTGACGATGAGGTTTGCGCACATGTCAGGAGGAATTTTGGTCCACTCCTCTTTGCAGATCATCTCTAAATCATTAAGATTTTGAGGCTGTCGCTTGGCAATGCGGAGCTTCAACTCCCTCCATAAGTTTTCTATGGGATTAAAGTCTGGAGACTGGCGAGGCCACACCATGACCTTACTGTGATTCTTTTTGAGCCACTCCTTTGTTGCCTTGGCTGTATGTTTTGGGTCATTGTCTTGCTGGAAGACCCAGCCACAACCCATCTTCAATGCTGTCAATGAGGGAAGGAGGTTGTTGGCCAAAATCTCGCGATACATGACCCCATCCATCTTCCCTTCAGTATGGTGCAGTCGTCATGTCCCCTTTGCAGAAAAGCACCCCCAAAGTATAATGTTTTCCCCACCATGCTTCACGGTTGGGACGATGTTCTTAGAGTTGTACTCATCCTTCTTCTTCCTCCAAACACGGTTAGTTGAGTTAATGCCAAAGAGCTCCATTTTTGTCTCATCTGAGCTGAGCACCTTCTCCCAATAACTCACAGAATCATCCAGGTGTTCATTGGCAAACTTCACACAGGACTGCACATGTGCCTTCATGAGCAGGGGGACCTTGCAGGCACTGCAGGATTTTACACCTTTAAGGCGTAATGTGTTACCAATGGTTTTCTTGGTGACTGTGGTCCCAGCTGCCTTGAGATCATTAACAAGTTCCCCCTGTGTAGTTTTAGGCTGATCTCTCACCTTCCTCATGATCAAGGATACCCCACGAGGTGAGATTTTGCATGGTGCCCCAGATCGATGTCGATTGACAGTCATTTTGTATTTCTTCCATTTTCTTACTATTGCACCAACAGTTGTCTCCTTTTCACCCAGCGTCTTACTTATGGTTTTGCAGCCCATTCCAGATTTGTGCAGGTCTATGATCTTGTCCCTGACATCCATGGAAAGCTCTTTGGTCTTGCCCATGTTGTAGAGGTTAGAGTCTGACTGATTAATTGAGTATGTGGACAGAAGTCTTTTATACAGGTGATTATGTAATACAGCTGTCTAACTGGTCTGTAGGAGCCAGAACCCATAATGGTTTTTAGGGGATCAAATACTTATTTCTCACTGCAAAATTCAAAAAAATTATATAATTTATACACTATGATATTTTTTTTGGATACATTGGCCCTCATCCCCATCCTGGCATACGTGGCCCTGATCCCCATCCTGCTATACATGGCCCTCATCCCCATTCTGGTATGCATGGCACTCCAATCCCCCATCCTGGTATACATGGCACCCCTTGATCCTGGTATACTTGGCACCCCTTGATCCTGGTATGCATGGAACCCCTTGATCCTGGTATGCATGGCACCACTTGATCCTGGTATGCATGGCCCCCTTGATCCTGTTATGCTTGGCACCCCTTGATCCTGGTATGCATGGCACCCTTTGATTCCCCCATCCTGGTATGCATGGTACCCCTCCATCCTAGTATGCATGACACCCCTCTATCCTGGAATGCTTGGCACCCTCTGATCCCCATCACGCTGCCCACAAAAAAATAAACAATCATACTCACCTCCTCTCTCCTCCAGCGCTGCGTCCTGCTCTGCTGCCCTGCCATGCACTCTCACACAGTGAAGTGCTGTGCCAGAATAGTCACTGCTCCCCACGCCAGGACTGTGTGCATGGGGAGCAGTGACCATTCACTCTCTTCAATAGCGCGCACACTGTAGCTGCAGCGCGGCTCCTGCTGCCGCTCGGCTGTCTGTGTGTCCGCTATTAAAGACCATGAATATTCACTACAACCCAGCGCTGTGGCCACAGTGTGTGTGCTATTAAGGAAAATGAATATTCATTGCTTTCCACGTCCATGGGCATGGGGAGCAGGGAATACTAATTTTCTTTAGCAGGGGGCACAGCGTAGCCTGCAGAAGGCGGCTGCCGTCTCCTGTGCTCCGCTCATCCCCCGCTGCCGCTCCCCACCACCCACAGTACATATGTATATATGTTCGGACGATAAGACTCAACCCCCAATTTCCACCGAAAAATACAGTATATGGGCATGTAGCTCATAAGGAGCTGAATAAAATGATACTTTGATATCTGCGATCTTATTCCAGAGAAATCCACATTATACTTAATATGTAAATGAGCTGTTAAAATCTATGTGGCGTTCACTGATATGTATGATAATCTGCCTCCAGAGATTATTTTACATGAAGGGGGCATTATCAGTGTGAGACATATAATGACTGACAGTCTGCTCTCCTGATCTTACTGCAGAGCTGTGTGTGATTATACCTGACATACAGTACAGACCAAAAGTTTGGACACACCTTATCATTTAAAGTTTTTTCTGTATTTTCATGACTATGAAAATTGTACATTCACACTGAAGGCATCAAAACTATGAATTAACACATGTGGAATTGTATACTTAACAAAAAAGTGTGAAACAACTGAAAATATGTCTTATATTCTAGGTTCTTCAAAGTAGACACCTTTTGCTTTGATGACTCCTTTGCACACTCTTGGCATTCTCTTGATGAGCTTCAAGAGGTAGTCACTGGAAATGGTCTTCTATAATCTTGAAGGAGTTCCCAGAGATGCTTAGCACTTGTTGGCCCTTTTGCATTCACTCTGCGGTCCAGCTCACCCCAAACCATCTCGATTGGGATCAGGTCTGGTGACTGTGGAGGCCAGGTCATCTGGCGTAGGACCCCATCACTCTCCTTCTTGGTCAAATAGCCCTTACACAGCCTAGAGGTGTGTTTGGGGTCATTGTCCTGTTGAAAAATAAATGATGGTCCAACTAAACACAAACCAGATGGAATAGCATGCCGCTGCAAGATGCTGTGGTAGCCATGCTGGTTCAGTATGCCTTCAATTTTGAATAAATCCCCAACAGTGTCACCAGCAAAGCACCCCCACACCATCACACCTCCTCCTCCAAGCCTCATGGTGGGAACCAGGCATGTAGAGTCCATCGGTTCACCTTTTCTGCGTCGCACAAAGACACGGTGGTTGGAACCAAAGATCTCAAATTTGGACTCATCAGACCAAAGCACAGATTTCCACTGGTTTAATGTCCATTCCTTGTGTTCTTTAGCCCAAACAAGTCTCTTCTGTTTGTTGCCTGTCCTTAGCAGTGGTTTCCTAGCAGCTATTTTAACATGAAGGCCTGCTGCACAAAGTCTCCTCTTAACAGTTGTTGAAGAGATGTGTCTGCTTCTAGAACTCTGTGTGGCATTGACCTGGTCTCTAAACTGAGCTGCTGTTAACCTGTGATTTCTGAGGCTGGTGACTCGGATAAACTTATCCTCAGAAGCAGAGGTGACTCTTGGTCTTCCTTTCCTGGGGCGGTCCTCATGTGAGCCAGTTTCTTTGTAGCGCTTGATGGTTTTTGCAACTGCACTTGGGTACACTTTCAAAGTTTTCCCAATTTTTCAGACTGACTGACCTTCATTTCTTAAAGTAATGATGGCCACCAATTTTTCTTTACTTAGCTGCTTTTTTCTTGCCATAATACAAATTCTAACAGTCTATTCAGTAGGACTATCAGCTGTGTATCCACCAGACTTCTGCACAACACAACTGATGGTCCCAACCCCATTTATAAGGCAAGAAATCCCACTTATTAAACCTGACAGGGCACACCTGTGAAGTGAAAACCATTTCCGGTGACTACCTCTTGAAGCTCATCAAGAGAATGCCAAGAGTGTGCAAAGCAGTCATCAAAGCAAAAGGTGGCTACTTTGAAGAACCTAGAATATAAGACATATTTTCAGTTGTTTCACACTTGTTTAAGTATATAATTCCACATGTGTTAATTCATAGTTTTGATGCCTTCAGTGTGAATGTACAATTTTCAAAGTCATGAAAATACAGAAAAATCTTTAAATGAGAAGGTGCGTCCAAACTTTTGGTCTGTACTGTATCTGCAGGTTCCTCTCAGCTTCAGCTACCAACTCACAGGCAGTCAGTGTTGGTTGCAATACAGCAGAGCTCAGAGAGCTGCAAAAAATGTGTTTGTAAGGAGACAAAGTTCAGTTCTGCTGTTCTGTGTTAGTTACATGTATCATACTGGTAACTCCACTTCATGTAAAATAAGTTTTGGAGGCAGATTCTCAGGCAGATCAGTGTCCGGCCCTTAGCTTTGAAAAGCTCATTCACATATAAGAAAAGTGTGGCTTTCTTTGGAATAAAACATCAGATCGCAGATATCAAGGTATCATTTTATTCAGCTTCCTATGACCTATATTCCCATATAGATGGCTTAGGAGGGTTGATCATACTGACAGATTGTCTTTAAGTTGACTCATTGACAAGCAGTAGTAGATTGTCTTTAAGTTGGCTCATTGACAAGCAGTAGTTTTGAATAACACCATCCATTTCACCAATTACTCAATACACCATTCTGTTCCATATATAACCATACTCCGCCTCCCCTTATAAAGATTGACAGTGCTCCAAGGAACGCTGCCTGTATTGATTCCTCAGGTCAGCACAAGTTGACATTGAAGGGCCAAGCAACTTACACAATGTCAGTGTGTACGTGTGCCCACTGATCCTTCTGTCTTGTTTCCAGAGGCCGCTCAGTGCACATGGGTTCACACAGCAATGGATGGCCAATGCTCACAGAAGAGAGGGACGAAAGTGCGGCATCAGCCATCCGCTGCTATGCGATCTTGTGTGCAGTGAGCAGCCTTTGTAGCCAGAACACATACTGACATTGTGTAAGCTGTCAAGTGCAGGACTGAGGATTCAATACAGGCAACACTTCTTGGAGCGTTATCAATCATCATATGGAAGGTGGAGGATGGTAATTGAGGTGGTGAAATGGTGCACCGAACACTTGGCCATGCCAAAGGTGAACTGAAGCAGCCCTCACTTACATAATAAAATAATTTTTCAGAAAATAAGTCTGTACCACTGACAAGGACATGAACAGTCTATAATTTTAAGGGTAGGTTAATTTTAACATTGAGAGATGGGGATGATGGGGATGATGCCAGGAAGGAGAGGCCATACATACCACGATTGAGGATATTAACAGAATTGGGGGACATTACCCCAATACCAGTGTCAGCAGCAGACTCCCTCCCCCATAACAGGACATCATGAGCACATTTTTTGCTTAAATTTTTTTTTCTATTTTCTTCCTCTAAAACCTAGGTGCGTCTTATGGTCCGGTGCTTTTTATAGTCCGAAAAATATGGAAGATAGCTCAAGAGGGTTGCAAACATTTAAAGGATGCCTAGTCCAAAGGCAATAACTAAAATACATATTAGTGCAACCTTCTTAAAAACAATTAAATGAGTTGTCCAGCCTTTGCAAATCATAGCCGATTTCTTCCAAAATCACTGCCACACGCGTCCACTAGTTGTGCTTGGTATGAGTGAGAGGGGTTAATGTGTACTACCACGCATGACGTATGGTCATGCCAACATGCTAAACATGTCAACAGTCCAAATTTTGCTGGACGCTAACATTTTTTTTACAATGACAAAATCAAAAAAAGGATGGTCATTCTGTGACATAGCTTAATAATTATATGAAAAATACTGAGTTAAATGTAGCAAAATTGTGTAAATGCGCTGCTGTTGGCCATAGCAATTAATTAAAGCTCAACTATTTCTTAAATTACTGGAAAAGTGAGAGCTTCACTGTTATTGGTTTCTATCGACAGCAAGACCAGTTTCCAAGCCAGTTTTACTAAATCAGGTCAACAAATATTATGGAAAGAGTAATTTTTTTTCAGGAACCTAAATTTAATATTCATGAGTATAATAACATTTGGAGAAATTTACATAGCTTTCATCCGGAGCTTCATTTCATATACATTATGCCAAAAGTCTTAGTGCGAGTCAGACATTTTATGTTTTGCAGTATAAAGGAGCCGTGTAAAACACTGAGTAGATTTCTGAGAGGCGATAATGTATGGCATTGGATTATATTTGTATTTTTACAGGGCAAAGCACAAATCATAATAATTATGCATTGCTCCGTAAGAAACCCAGCGCGTATTTATTGATTCAATTAGTCTGTGTTTAGGGACCCATAAACATATGAAGTTTTAGATCGAGTGACCGTATACATCTCTGTCAGCGATGCTGCCGCAGCATTCCTGTCTTTGCATTCATTGCATATTTAACTCTCTGTTAATTGCTCACAACGTGGCATTATTTATGTCCTAAACTGGACTGTCATAGTCATATGTGTAGGTTTAGGAGGTTGGTGTAGACAGAGCCTAAATGCAAACTGTACTTTTATACACCTTCACCTCATTTAATACATTTTGTGATTAGATAATCTGTAAATCAACTTATTCAAGAAATTTTTGTCTTGGCCCTGAAAAATCACTCCAAAGTGCGGCCACTAAGTAGATGTCTTTTGTCTAAATGTTTTTTTTTTTAAAATGTACAGTGTCATTCACCTAAGAAATGAGGGTGCCTCTTCATCTCTTTGCTTTTAACTTCTTTTCCAATTAGAGACGTAACAGATAGGCGAGCTTTCAGGTTGGGCCAGATGTAAAACTGAACAGTGGCAGGCACATTACATGATGGGAAGTTAGAGAAAGGATCAGGGCCGGCTCCAGGTTTTTGTGGGCCCTGGGCAAAAGAGTCTCAGTGGGCCCCTTTAACTCATACCACGATTCATGATGCACAGATACCGTAGAAAAAAAAAAAATATATATATATAGTACAATGCCAAAAATTTCACTTCTTACATTACATGAGCAATATCTATTGTAAATTCTACAATAGCTGAGAAACCGGCGAATTTCTCAACGCACAGTGCAGACCAGACAGTATAGTCCTCCATACAGTATTATGGGCCCCATATATTGCTCCATGCAGAATACTGGTCCCCATATAACGCTCCATACAAGATACTGGTCCTCATATAACGCTCCTTACAGGATCCTGGTCTCCATATAACGCTCCATACAGGATACTGGTCCCCATATAAAGCTCCATACAGGATACTGGCCCCCTTATAATGCTCCATACAGAATACTTGCCCCAACATGATGCCCCATGCAGGATGTCACCCCCCTCCTTATAATGCCCCATGCAGGATGTCACCTCTCCCCCCCATATAATGCCCCATGCAGGATGTCACCTCTCCCCCCATATAATGCCCCATGCAGGATGTCACATCCCCCATATAATGCCCCATGCAGGATGTCACCTCTCCCCCCATATAATGCCCCATGCAGGATGTTCCCTCTCCCCCCATATAATACCCCATGCAGGATGTCACCTCTCCCCCCATATAATGCCCCATCCAGGATGTCACCTCTCCCCACCATATAATGCCCCAAGCAGGATGTCACCTCTCCCCCCCCATATAATGCCCCATGCAGGATGTCCCCCCCCATATAATGCCCCATGCAGGATGTCACCTCTCTCCCCATATAATGCCCCATGCAGGATGTCACCTCTCCCCACCATATAATGCCCCATGCAGGATGTCACCTCTCCCCCCCATATAATGTACCAGGCAGGATGTCACTCCCCCTCATATAATGCCCCATGCAGGATGTCACCTCTCTCCCCATATAATGCCCCATGCAAGATGTCACCTCTCCCCACCATATAATGCCCCATGCAGGATGTCACCTCTCCCCCCCATATAATGTACCAAGCAGGATGTCACCTCTCCCCTCCATATAATGCCACATGCAGGATGTCACTCCTTCCCCATATAATGCCCCATGCAGGGTGTCACTCCTTCCCCATATAATGTACCAAGCAGGATGTCACCTCTACCCTCCATATAATGCCCCATGCAGGATGTCACCCCCCCCCATATAATGCCCCAATGCAGGATGTCACCTCTCCCCCCCATATAATGCCCCATGCAGGATGTCACCTCTCCCCCCATATAATGCCCCATGCAGGATGTCACCTCTCCCCCCATATAATGCACCATGCAGGATGTCACCTCTCCCCCGCATATAATTCCCCATGCAGGATGTCACCTCTCCCCTCCATATAACACCCCATGCAGGATGTCACCCCCCATAATAATGCCCCATGCAGGATGTCACCTCTTCCCCCATATAATTCCCCATGCCTCCATACATATAAAAAAAAAAATCAAATACTCACCTCACTTCTCACCTGCTGCCGCTGCTCCGGACTCCTCACATGCACCTGCGTCTCCCCGCTCTGTGCTGCCTGTGACGACGTGAAGCGTGGTGTAAAGACGTCACCGCGTCCTCTGACCTGAGACGTCACAGGGCAGCAGCCGCGGAAGAGACCGGAGCTGCTGCAGAGGCACGGGGAGAGGTAAGTATTGTGCCAGGGCCCTGAGCAAGCGGGAGGGGGGGGAGCGGGCGCTGACACCGGCACCACACCGCTCACGGGTCCCATAGCATGCCGGGTTCCCGACGGTGAGTGGGCCTCCCCGCCTGCTCAGTGCTGACGCCGGCCCTGGAAAGGATGTTCCAGCGTCTAAAGCAAATCTGTTCAAGACAAATAAAATGCCACCCAAATTTTTTTTTTTAATTCAGATTCGGCCAAATCAGGTTGAATAGAAAAAAATTATGCTTGTTTATTTACCTAATTGTACTGACCTGGAGAATCCTATTGTCAGGTCAATTTTAGCGTAAAGGGAACATGGTAAATAAAAAACCCAAAGAACAATTGTAGAATTGTAGAATTTTTTTCCTATTTCGCCACACTTGAAATCTTTTTCCATTTTCCAGTACATCACATGATAAAATGAATGGTGTCATTCAAAAGTACAGTTCATCTCACAAAAATCAAGCCCTATAAAGTTATGGCTCTTGGAATAAGGGGAGGAAAAAATGAAAGGCAAAAAGAGAAAATCGCCTGGTCAGGAAGGGGTAAAAATGTTGCGAACAGAGCTTGCTCTAGTCACTGTCGTTATAGGCAAATGTTGGCTAAGTAACACAGTGAACATGTGCTGCGTATAAACCAGGCTCAGCTACTCAGCTGGCTTCATACAGCCCTTAGTGAGCTATGATGAAAATGTATGCTAAAGGACTATGGAGAGTATTGCTATTAGGCTGGAATCACACCAGCGTATGGCATCCGATGCGGAGGAGACGGAGAAATTAATTTTCCCATCTCCTTCATGGCCTGACGTATATTGGACTGCATTGGGATGACATCCGAGTGCAGTCCAATTTTTCACGCACCCACATCCGAAGAATTTGCCAGCATGCAGTTGCTAACTCCCTGCCTGTTCTGGTTTCTGATCTCTCCTGACTCAATTGCCGATTCTCTGGCATCCTTTGTCGTCACGTCAACAGAACAGTTGCTTCTCTTCTGCTCTGTCAACGCCATGCTGATTGACAACTAGCTCCCCGCAGTTAGGCAGCAGGGAGATGGCTGTCAATCATGACATGTGGTGACAGTGTCAGAGTCAATGATGGAGAAAGGGAAGAGGTGGGTGGGCCCAGCCAGTGGTGAGGAAAGGGGAGACATATGTCACCAATGAGCAGATGAGAGTGGAATAACATTACTGAGGAGAGGGGAGAAACATTACAGGCCTTTCCATACATTTTTAATAAACATTTTTAATAAAAAGCAATAAAAAATTTTTATGCATCTCAAAATGGTAGAAATAAAAATTCCGCAAAAAATAAGCCCTCAAGCAGCTATGTTAGCTAGCAAATAAAAAAAATCATAGCCCTCACTGACCTGAAGAATAAGGCTATGTTCATCATGGTCTTTTCAGTGTTGATTTTCTGCAGTACAACCTGATCTCTTGCCAGGAAGTTGTTCAGGATTTTTGTTGCTGTTTTCTTGCTTTTTTTGGTGCAGCGTTGAAAAAACTCTGAAAACTTGATACCTGCGTTTTTGGTGCATTTTTGTGCCTTTTTTTCACCACCCATTACTTCCAATTGGTGAAAAAACACTGAAAAAATGCTGAAAGAAGTGACATGCTCTATTTTGCAAAAAAATATACAAAGCACAAAATCCTGAACAAAAAAAACAAACATGATGTGTGAACATGGTAAAACTGTCTAATTACGTATACTACACAGTGAATGACATAAAAAAATAAAAATAAAAACCATTTGTGAACTGCTGTTTATTTGTTCATTCTGCCTCCCAACTGTCAAAGGAAGACTTGATTCACATTTATCTTGTGTTCTACACCGAGCACTAACCTTGGAGTTTGCGTGTGAATCCCCAAAAAATGTGATTCAGACAAAACCCTCAATGGAACCAGTCACTATAATGTGGCAGGTTGAGTCACTTTGGACTTCATTTGGCCTCTGTTCTGGCAGTGTCCAGTCATTTTAGGCATCTTTTAAGCACACAAAAGTTTGGTCGACCACAGTTGTGCACCTGCAGAGGTGCAGCTAGGGGTTCAGCTCAGGGGGGGGGCGAAACATCTGTGTGGGCCCCTAACTGGTAAAACTGATTATAACTATGGTGATGCACTGATCTTACCGCCATATGGTGAAATATAGTGGTAGATTCCAGTCCTAAGAAGGCAAAAGTAGATAGGATATAAGAATGTCTAACAGAAAAAAAAAACAAGTTAAAATTATTCTTTATTAATAATAATTAAAAGTTCTCTTTTAATCATTATTAATAAAGAATAATTTTAACTTGTTTTTTTTTCTTTGTTAGATACCAGTCCTGCTGAACATATAAGTGATTACAGTACACAGTGGCGTACCGCCAATGGCGGCAGGTCATGCCACTGCTTTGGGGCCCGTCAGCTGAGGGGGATCCCGTGAGCCAAGAGGGCCTGAAGCAACGGGGGAACGGAGGATAGGTGAGTATTGGGGGGAAGGGAGATGGCAGTGGATGAGCGGGGCACACGCAGTAGCGGGGCACACTGCTGCAGCTACCGTGTGTTCCTGCTGCTAAAGGGACATGAATATTCCCTCTTCTCCACTCCCATGAGCGTGGAGAAGAGGGAATATTCATTCTCTTTAGTAGCGGGCACGGAGGAGCGCTGAGCCGCGGCTCCTGCTGTCAGTGCCTGCTACTAAATAGAATGCATATTCATGCTGCTCCACTCCCATAGTCCCGGCATGGAGAGGAGTGAATATGCCGACAGCAGCTCACCTCGGCATCTGAGAGCTCAGATGCTGACATAAGCTGCTGGCAGACAGGACACAACGGCGCTGGAGCAGAGGTGAGGAAGGAAGAAAGGTGAGTATAAGTGTTTATTTGTTTTTATGTGTAAAGTGATTGGGACACACATACCAGGATTGGGGGATGAGGAGGCCATAAATACCAGGATTGGGGGATGAGGGGGCCATGCATACCGGAATTGAGGTATGAGGAGGCCATGCATACCAGGATTGGGGGATGAGGGGGCCCACACATACCAGGATTGTGGGATGAGGGGGCCCACACATACCAGGATGGGGGATGAGGGGGACCACACATACCAGGATTGGGGGATGAGGGGGCCCACACATACCAGGAGGGGGATGAGGGGACCCACACATACCAGGATTGGGCGATGATGGGCCCACACATACCAGAATTGAGGGATCAGAGGGCCATGCATACCAGGATTGGGGGATGAGGGGGCCCACATATACCAGGATTGTGGGATGAGGGAGCCCACACATACCAGGATTGGGGGATGAGGGCGCCCACACATACCAGGATTGGGGGATGAGGAGGCCCACACATACCAGGATTGGAGGATGAGGAGGCCCACACATACCAGGATTAGGGGATGAGGAGGCCCACACATATCAGGATTGGGGGTGAGGAGGCCATACGTACCAGGATTGGGGGATGAGGAGGTCCACACAAACCAGGATTAGGGGATGAGTAGGCCCACACATACCAGGATTGGGGGATGATGAGGCCCACACATACCAGGATTGGGGGATGAGGAGGCCCACATATACCAGGATTGGGGGACAAGGAGGGAATGCGTACCAGGATTGGGGGGATGAGGAGGCCATAAGTACCAGGATTGGGGGATGAGGAGGTCATGCATACCAGGATTGGGGATGAGGTGTGCCATGCATACCAGGATTGGAGGATCAGGAGGCTATGCATACCAGGATTGGGGGATGAGAAGGCCATGCATACCAGGATTGGGGGTGAGGTGTGCCATGCATACCAGGATTGGAGGATGAGGAGGCCATGCGTACCAGGATTGGGGGATGAGGGGTGTCATGCGTACCAGGATTGGGGGATGAGAGGTGCCATGCGTACCAGGATTTGGGGATGAGGGGTGTCATGCGTACCAGGATTGGAGGATGAGAGGTGCCATGCGTACCAGGATTGGGGGATGAGGGGTGCCATGCGTACCACGATTGGGGGATGAGGGGTGTCATACGTACCAGGATTGGGGGATGAAGGGTGCCATACATACCAGGATTGGGGGATGAGGGGTGCCATACGTACCAGGATGGGGAAATTTACCAGTAGCTGCTTCATTTCCCACCCTAGGCTTCTACTCGAGTCAATACTTTTTCCCAGTTTTTTGTGGTAAAACTAGGGGCCTCGGTTTATACTCGGGTTGGCTTATTTAAAATATACAGTATTTTTAAATCAGTGAGTACGTGGTGCCCATAATACTGCAGGACTGTGGGGTGCATTATACTATATGGGGGCTGCATTTTACCCTATGAGGTGTGTAATATACTGTATGGAGGACTATGCATTATATTCTATGGAGGACCATGGGAAGTTCATTATACTATATGGAGGGCGCATTATACTATATGGAGGATTATGGGGGGCATATTATACTATATGGAAGGCTATGTGGGGCCATTATATTTTGAGGGCTATGTGGGGGGCCACTATACTATATGAAAGCAATTATACAGTGTGAAGGTTTTTGCGGGGGCCATTATACTGTTTGGAGGGCTAGTGCGGGCCATTATACTGTATGGAGGGCTGTGTGGGGGTCACAGTTGGGGGATTATACTTTGTTAGGGTCACCATACTTTGCCTTGGGAGTTGAAGTGGAGTACAATAGGATCATTATACTGTGCATGTGGAGGCTAATGTGGAGGAATGCACCATAGGGGTATCATACTGTGTTTGGGGGGCACTTTTATTGGCATCATACTTTATGGGGGCAATGAAAGAGGAATCTAGGACTTCAGCAGGAGGAAAATTGCTATGCAAAGGCTGGAAAGTTCTGAGATCTGTTCTTCTGTGACACAGATAAATATTTGTTTATTTTATTTTGGGGGGGGGCAATTAGAGCTCCTGCTATGGGGCCAAATGATTTCTATGTACGCACCTGACAGTACACCTATATATAGTAACTTAACAGATGATGTTCTTTATGATGGAGTCATTCATTTTTCCATCTGGCCCATACCAACATGACAACTTCTCCAGCCACAACTCATCTGCAGAGATTACAACAAAAACACATTTGACTTCTCACATTTCCAGCACAGTCCCAATCTATCCCCAACCTGCACAAACTCTTTATATTGCTTATACCCCAATGCTAATCTGCTGCTGTTGTATGTGTCCCTAATACTGCACCTGCTGTGTGATATAATAACGTTTGCTCTTACTGTCCCACATAGTAATGTCCACCACTGTGCCCCTTACATAATAATAATGCCTCTTTTGTGCCCTCTAGATAGTAAAATTGCCCTTAGAAAATATTAATGCCCTGTGCAAATGCCATAGAGAACAGTGTCCATCTTTTGCTCCATTGATGGCCACAAAGTGTGCCCCTATAACAATAATTCTTCTTAAGTGCCCACTTAACATTTAATAATGTCCACTGAGTCCCCCAATGTACAGCTCCTCTATACACAGTATGATGGGCCCATAGCTCCCCTATACAAAGTATGATGGGCCCACAGCTCCACTATACACATTATGATTGGCAAACAGCTCTGCTATACACAGTATGATGGGCCAACAGCTCCCTATGCACAGTTTGATGGGCCCACAGCTCCCCTATACACAGTTTGATGGTCCCACAGTTCCCCTATACACAGCATGATGGGCCCACAGCTCCACTATACACAGTATGATGGGCCCACATCTCCTCTATACACAGTATGATGGGCCCACAGCTCCCCTATACACAGTTTGATGGGCCCACAGCTCCACTATACACAGTATTATGGGCCCACAGCTCCCTTATACACAGTTTGATGGGTCCACACCTCCCCTATACACAGTTTGATGGGCCTACAGCTCCACTACACACAGTATGAATAAATATAGAAGTGGGAAACAGAGAGCACAACAGGGTGATACCCTATGGAGGGAGAGTAGGAGAGCTCTGGTCAAGCTCACCTGATGAAATTGTGACAGGCACAACTCCTAAGTCGGCATGAACAAAAACAGCTGCTGCTGCCCCGTGGTTGGTGGATAAATCCTTCAGGAAATATTGGATCCAGTGGAATGAACATGTAGGAAGGATGCGCTGCTGGAGTAAATCAATTCTTCAGAAATGATGAGAATAAGGTTTTTTATTCACAGCGAGTTTCAACGTCGTACCGGCATCTCTATCAAGTGAAAAAAACAAATGTCTATACACAGTATGATACCCCCACAGCTCCTCTATACATAAAAATCCAAGAAAATAGAACTTCTCAATGTATCGAGTGTAAGAACAAAAAATCTTTATTGAATAAATACATACAATGATTAAAAACATAAAAGAGAGATTCTGCAGAGAAAAATAAGTTTTTTTTTTACATGCTCAGCACATATTCAAAATGAAATATTTATGGCGCAATGCTATTAAGTAGTACATACTGTGCAACCACAGAAAACATGTAGCATCTATCATAGGAACAAATGTGACTCAGATGGAGAAATATAAGGATGTCAATTCCTATAATAGGATGAAATCAAATCATACATGGACTGTATATATATATAAACACATGGATGTGTATACACATATATACAGATCTATCTCCAAAAAGCACAATTCTACATCTGTTTTAAATGAAATTAGATATTTCAAAAACAAGGTAAGTGACAGCAATAGTATATGCACACTGTCCACAGAGTAATCTGTAAATAGACATAAACAGCTCCCTTTGCAGGTAAGTATGATACAAATCTGACAGATAAGGAATAATAGTTATATATTTCCTTATCCAAAAGCAAAAAATATAAGGAAATATGTTACGCTATAGTAAAAGGTTCCCCCCTAGTGGTCAATGGAAAAAATACTGATGTAAAAATAAGTAAGGATATACTAGTGCTTCTCACTAAATTAGAATATCATCAAAAAGTTAATTTATTTCAGTTCTTCAATACAAAAAGTGAAACTCGTATATTATATAGAGTCATTACAAACAGAGTGATCTATTTCAAGTGTTTATTTCTGTTAATGTTGATGATTATGGCTTACAGCCAATGGAAACACAAATTTCATTATCTCAGTAAATTAGAATACTTTATAACACCAGCTTGAAAAATTATTTTAAAATCCGAAATGTTGGCCTACTGAAATGTATGTTCAGTAAATGCACTCAATACTTGGTAGGGGCTCCCTTTGCATCAATTACTGCATCAATGTGGCGTGGCATGGAAGCGATCAGCCTGTGGCACTGCTGAGGTGTTATGGAAGCCCAGGTTGCTTTGATAGCAGCCTTCAGCTCGTCTACATTGTTGGGTCTGGTGTCTCTCATCTTCCTCTTGACAATACCTCATAAATTCTCTATGGATTAAGGTCAGGTGAGTTTGCTTCCTAATCAAGCTCAGTGATACTGTTGTTTTTATACCAGGTATTGGTACTTTTGGCTGTGTGGACAGGTGCCAAGTCCTGCTGGAGAATGAAATTTCCATCTCCAGAAAGCTTGTCAGCAGAGGGAAGCATGAAGTGCTCTAAAATTTCCTGGTAGACGACTGCGCTGACTTTGGTCTTGATAAAACACAGTGAACCTACACCAGCAGATGACATGGCTCCCCAAACCATCACTGTTTTTGTAAACTTCACACTAGACCTCAAGCAGCTTGGATTATGTGCCTCTCCATTCTTCCTCCAGACTCTGGGACCTTGATTTCCAAATGAAAATTGGAACTCTGGGACCTTGTGGAGTGTGTCAATGACTGCCTTCTGGACATCTGTCAAGTCAGCAGTCTTCCCCATGATTGTGGAGCCTACTGAAACAGATTAAGAGAGCTTTTTAAAAACTTAGGAAGCCTATGCAGGTGTTTTTTGTTAATTATTTTAATTTACTGAGATAATGACTTTTGTGTTTTCATTGGCTGTAAGCCATAATCATCAGCATTAACAGAAATAAACGCTTGAAATAGATCACTGGTTTGCAATGACTCTAAATAATATATGAGTTTCACTTTTTGCATTGAAGAACTGAAATAAATTAACTTTTTGATGATATTCTAATTTAGTGAGATGCACCTGTATATAAGTATATATACAACATATACAACTGACCTATTTTCTTCTAGGAAATGTCTATTCATGCCAGTGGGCATGGATATATGTATTGAGTGGGTCAGGAAATATAAGACATGAATCGACCTGCAGGGGTCATTAAATCATTGCTACAGAGGATTTAAATAAGTGCAAGTAAACCTGAAGAAAATGAAAAATTAATATACTGTATTTAAATATAGCAATTACCACCAGTTCCCTGTTTGGGATTTTTCTGCTGTGTAGAACTCCTATGACTGTGGCCGTTTTTTGGCTATCTACTCTATACATAGCATGATGTCCCCATTGCTCCCCCAAAACACAGTATAATGACCTCCAGAGAAGCCCACAAACTGTATAATGGCCCCCATGTTCTGCCTTCCTCCATGTATGATGCTGTGGGGGATTTAGCATGCTGCTTAACCCTCATTCATACTCAATTAAATAGACTGTAGCGTTCTGTAATCTTGATTTAATGGTGATGGTATGAACTTGATAATGTGGTAAAAACTATAACACAATACAGAATGATGACAGTCAGTACTGGGTACATTAAAGAAACTAGCACTAACATAGTGATAATACAGGTTACAGTAAACATGAGTAACTGAGGTAGATCACTGCCACAGGCTCTATTCTATACAGAATGCATCAACCTGAGTACAGTGCAAGAGGCATTAACTGAATGGTGTATCTCAGAGCACAATACACTTCACTTTACAGTATTTCACACAAAACATGTAACTGTATTTGCTCTTACCGGAATCATCTGACAAGGGAAAAGTTGTAGAAAGTGTAGAGCCAGACACACTTCTTATCTGCTCCCTGAAAGCCTGGGAAAACTGATTACAGGAACTCTTTCTCCCTAAGGAAAGAGGGGGGCGGTCCCTCTGCACACATTCTTAAAGGGGACAGACTCTTGTGACTATAAGTGTATTACTAGATGATGTGTAGCTTCTAAACAACATAAACAGACAACTGGTGACCTCTACAGGTCGTAACTAGAATAACTCTATGAACATTTCCTTAGTTGCTCATGAGTTGACAGAACACTCCCCGCTTGGCATCAACGGATGCCACCATTTGACTCTTTTGGGGAAAGCAGCAACACAAGTTCGGTAACTGGCCTGAGGAGCAGTTTGTTCTCCCCAAGCTTACCCACTCTAACCTCCACTTTGTGTACTTTGCCATCCTTGCTAGGAAAGGATTTGGTGACTAGGCCGAACAGCCACTTGTTCCGATGCGATTGACTGTCTTTCAAGAGTACAACATCGCCGGGTTTGATGTTAGGATGGTCTTTCTGCCTCTTCGTCCTGGTTTGTAGAGTGGAGAGATACTGTTTTCTCCATCTGTCCCAAAAGGCATTAGACATGCTTTGTACTTGCCTCCATTGTCTTCTGTAGAGGTCTTTGTCATTGAACTCTCCAAGTTGAGCACTTGCGACACAGGTTTTCTGTGTAAGCAATACTGCAGGAGTTAGGACTATCAGGTCTCCGGAATCGCTGGAAAGTGCTGTCAGTGGCCTGGCATTTATGATAGCTGAGACCTCAGCCAAGAATCAAACTCTCATGTGTGAGTCTGGTGTTTGCTTGCAAGAAGATAGAGTCTAGTATTTTGCGTGCTATCCCTTTAATCCTTTCCCAGGCACCTCCCATGTGTGAAGAATGTCGTAGGTTGAAAGTCCAAGTACATCCTTGCTCACCTAAGTACCTTTCTACATTAGCAACGTGTAGATTGGAAGGGATTTGGAGTTCTCTGGCTGCTCCGATGAAGTTCGTGCCTCTGTCAGAGCAAATATGCTTCACAGGGCCTCTGATCGCGATGAAGCGTCAAAGTGCATTTATGCAGCTCGATGTTTCCATAGATTCGATTACTTCAAAATGGACAGCTCTGATGGACAGACATGTGAATAAAACTGCCCAACATTTTGCTTCGGAATGGACTTTCCTAGTGCGCCGTGTAGCCACGGACCAAGGGCTGAGCATGTCTAGTCCGACGTTGGTGAAGGGGGGTTCAGTATTAAGTCTGTCGGGTGGAAGATTGGCCATCTTCTGCTTTTGAAACATGCCACGAAGTTTGCGGCACGTAATGCAGTTAAAGATGAGTTTGCTTACTCTTCTCTTCGCTCCAATTATCCATAGTCCGGCTGTGCGTAGGTTCCCTTCGGTAAACAAACGATTGTGGTGAGTAGACATGTAGTGCCACTGATTAGGGCAAGTGGACCTTCTTATCCTCAGTACCCGATTGCTAACGTAGACGTGTAAGCGTCGCGTCTTGTTGCAGATGTATCCCAGTACCACCTTACTATCCGTGTAGAATTCGGCATTTTTGATCTGCAGATTTAACCCATCCGCGATAACTTCGGCCAACTCAACTGCAAGGATGGCAGCACAGAGTTCCAGTCTGGGCATCGTGTGTTCACGGAGTGGCGCCAGCTTTGTCCGACTCATGACGAACCCGATATGGCTTTGTTCGTTCACGTCTGTGGTCTTGAGATACGCTACTGTTGCGATTGCTTTGACTGATGCGTCACAGAAGATACAAAGACTTTGAGTCTTGACTTCTGTGGACGGCACGAGAGCATAGGGCTGTTTCACACGAAGGTCGGTCAAGGCTTCAAGAGACTTCCTCCACTCTGTCCACAAGTCTGCCTTTTCTGCTGGGAGTGATCATCCCAATCAAACTTCCCTTGGGTGAAGTCTCTCAGCATCATTTTGCCTTGGATGATTACTGGAGTTACGAACCCCAAGAAGTCGTACAGGCTATTCACGAAGGAAAGAACTCCTCTGCACGTGAAGGGTTTCTCGTCTTTGTTGATCTGAAAGGTGAAGGCATCCGTCTTCAAATCCCAAAGCAATCCTAGGCTCCGCTGCATGGGAAGGGAGTCGATGCTTAGGTCTAAGTCCTTCAGATCACTGGAATAGTCTTGAGAAGGAAAGGCTTCCATCATTTCTCTGCTGTTGGAGGCGATCTTATGTAGCCTCAGGTTAGACAGAGCGAACATTTCTTTAGCCCTCTTCAGGAGGCTGATTGCAACCCCATTTGTTGGTGTGGACTTCAGACAGTTGTCAACGTAGAAGTCCTTTTCTACGAAAGATCTGACATCTGATCCGTACCTTTCTTCGCCTGCTTTGGCAGAATTTCGGAGGCCGTAGATAGTGGCTGCTGGGGAGAGACTGTTACCGAAGATGTCGACCCTCATGCGGTACTCTGTGATGTCCTTATCGGGGTCGTTATCGCGGTACCAGAAGAACCTCAAGTAGTTTCTGTGTTCCTCCTTGACGAGGAAACAGTGGAACATCTGTTGTATGTCAGCCATAAATGCCACCGTATCTCTGCGGAAACAGAGTAACACCTCTAGAAGCCTGTTGTTGAGGTCCGGACCTGACAATAGGACATCGTTCAACGAGACGTCTTCATATTTGGCGCTTGAGTCGAATACCACTCTTATCTGACCTGGCTTCTTAGGATGGTACACTCCGAAGATGGATAAGTACCAACACTCCTCTGAATGCCGAAGTGCAGGTGCAATCTCCGTGTGGATGTTCTGGAATATCTTCCCCATGAAGGTAAAGAAATGTTCCTTCGTCTCAGGCGACTTCCGAAGCTTGTGTCCGAGGGAGATGAATCAACTGTAGACCAGTTCCCTATTTGGGTAGACGTCTTCTCTGGGGTCGGAATGGTAGAGGTGTGACCCAACTGTTTGACTTGTCTTTGACTATCTCTCGATCCATGGCGTCCAAGAACATCCTGTCTTCTATGGACATTGCTGTCTTGTTGTCTTCCTTCGTCCTGCGGAAAACTGCACATCCTATGTAGTCTTGTTCACCTTCACAGGCGTGGTCTTCGTTGGAAGGAGATGAGAAAGGGCAAGGCAGGTGAGTGCTGCTCGGTAACTCCTTTACCAGCAGACTATTTGGACATGATTGAAGAGAGATGGACGTCCATTTTCTAGCACGCTGGTGAGCATACTGTTGACTGAGGTCGGCTTGTGTGCTCCTCCTAGACAGACGTCTCCTATTATGACCCAACCAAGGTCGAGCCTCTATGCGTATGGAGCATTCTGGAAGCCATTGATAGACTCTCTAGACTTGTGGACTCTTAGTATATCTCTCCCCAGGAGTAAAGCTATTGGAGCTTCTGGGTCCAACTCAGGTAACAGGTGAGCTATACGGTTCAGATGGGGGTGATGTATCGCCACCTCCGGTGAAGGGATCTCGGACCTGTTATCAGGAATTTGGTTGCACTCCAGGATGGTCGGTAGCGATAGGCAGGTCTGGCCATCTATGGATTCCACTTTGTATCCAGTAGCTTTCCTCCCCGCCGTCTCAATGGTACCTGAGCACGTCTTCAGGGAATAGGGAGAACTGGCGCCTACAACGCTGAAGTTGTCAAAGAAGATGGACTTGGCTAAAGACCTGTTACTTTGGTCATCCAGGATCGCGTATATCTTGATCGCTTTGTCCCTGCGGCCTGCTGGGTAGATTCAGACAAGGCAGATTTTTTAACAGGATCTTCCTCCCACAAGCCCTCCACAGATCTCTGTACATTTAGAGGTGACCTCGGGGGTGCCTTCGTCAGTGTTCTTCTGTCTCCCATCATGCTCCTCTGTCTGCGACAACACTCGAGGGGGTGGTCCAGGGTACAAGGCTGTATTGTGGTCCATGCTGCTGCATTCTGCACATTTCACGCTAGCTTCACAGTTCCTGGCAAGGTGAGAGGTTGTGGCACAACATTTGAAGCAGATGTTATTTTCTTTGAGGAACTCTTTGCGATCCTCTAAAGACTTCTCCCTGAAGGCTCTGCATTTTGGGAGAGGATGCGGTTTCCTGTGTAGAGGATACAGCTTACTGACGTCTTGAGGTTTATTCTCTTCTGGAGGGGACCTATTCGCCTTTTGAGGAGGACCTGTGGAAGTAATGTTAGTTTTGTGGACTGCCACTGGTGTTCTACTAGCTTTGACACCGGGGGTAGTGGGACATGACAAAGTGAAGTCGAAGCTAGGGTCATTTCTGATTTTAGCTTGTTGGGCGACAAAATCTACAAACACTGTAAAAGGGGGGAACGGTAAGTTATGAGTCTGTTTATAACACGAACCATATGTGACCCACTTATCTACTAGGTTGTCAGGAAGTTTTTGAGCGATTGGATTGACACCCCTGGTGGTGTCCAGGAATGCCAATACAGGTAAATCTCCCTCCGCCTGAGCCACCTGTAGCTCCGCTAACAAATCGCTTAGTTCCCTGAGCTTTTCGTAACCCTTAGACACTATTTTGGGAAAATCATCAATTCTCTTATGTAAAGCATTTTCTATTGCTTCTATTGACCCATAACACTCATCAAGTCTTTCCCACACCTTGCGTAGACCTGTGTGTGGATGCTTTATAGTAATGTCTCTGATTCTTTAGGCGTGTTCAACGGACTTTGTAAGAAAGGTCCAAACCTCTGATGGCATTCTGGAATGAGGCTCGCCATGACCTATAGTTCTCAGCTCTATCAGTGAACTTTACAAGTCCCTGTGTGATCAGCTCCCGGCGAGCATGGAGCTTTACAAAGTCCATGGTGGCTTGGTTATCGCTGATACGAGCTGGTGTGTTATAGTCACGTCTAGTGTGTGGTGCATCACCATACCTGTCGGACGTTTCTGGCTTCAGATAGTCTGTATGATACCTCTCTGGAGAGGAAGGTGTCTCTTTGAGGCGGGACAGGGGCTGTACCTTCTGCTCGGCGGAACTGTGGCTGTGGCCGACATCTCCATGCTGGATGTCTTCTCGTATGTAGTAGCGAAGTTCTGGGTTGGATCGTTGATAATCGGCGTAGGCTGGTCGATGTAATGCGTGAGGGCTGTCATCTCTTCCGTGATGTCGGTTGACGTACTCTGAGACGTGCAAACTGGGTCCTGCTGATCTAGATCTGGTCCCAGAACATTGCTGCGTTTCTCATAATCAGGATACTCTATTGCTTCCAAGTACTCTGCCTTTGCTATACCAGCCGCTGCCTCTCTGTCGGTGGCAAGTCTTTCCAGAGACACTCGCAGACACGCACTCACTGCTTCTTGCTCTGCTTGTCTCAACTTTAATTGCATCTCATGCGCGGCGAAGGAGGATCTCGCTTTGGCCGCCTCGACTTTGGCGCGACTGACTGCAGCAAGCTCTGCAATTGATGACTTGCTAGAGCCTGCTCGTGACCTCGTTTTCAGTGAGGATGTAGCGCTTCGAGACATGCCACGCTTAGCTGTAGACTGCTGAATACTTTGGCGGGAAACTGAGTCTATATGCGGATGGACTTCCGCGTGGCGGGAATGGCGTCATGCTTTCTGGGGGGGGGGGCTGGGCTCTTGTTCTCTGTGGCTGTATGGCGACTGCTGTAATGCCCGTATGCGGTGCAGCGTGGGCATTAGCGGTCCCGTACAGTCTGTTCAACCGCCGCCTGCGGCCAGGGTCCGTTTTTACTGTTCTGCCTTCCTCCACGTATGATGCTGTGGGGGATTTAGCATACAGCTTAACCCTCATTCACACGCAATTAAATAGACTAGCGTTCTGTAATCTTGATTTAATGGTGATGGTATGAACTTGATAATGTGGTAAAAACTATAACACAATACAGAATGATGACAGTTAGTACTGGGCACATTAAAGAAACTAGCACTAACATAGTGATAATACAGGTTACAGTAAACATGAGTAACTGAGGTAGATCACTGCCACAGGCTCTATTCTATACAGAATGCATCAACCTGAGTACAGTGCAAGAGGCATTAACTGAATGGTGTATCTCAGAGCACAATACACTTCACTTTACAGTATTTCACACAAGACATGTAACTGTATTTGCTCTTACCGGAATCACCTGACGAGGGAAAAGTTGTCGAAAGTGTAGAGCCAGACACACTTCTTATCTGCTCCCTGAAAGCCTGGGAAAACTGATTACAGGAACTCTTTCTCCCTAAGGAAAGAGGGGGGCGGTCCCTCTGCACACATTCTTAAAGTGGACAGACTCTTGTGACTATAAGAGTATTACTAGATAATGTGTAGCTTCTAAGCAACATAAACAGACAATTGGTGACCTCTACAAGTCATAACTAGAATAACTCTATGAACATTCCCTTAGCTGCTCATGAGTAGACAGAACACCCCACATTAGCTCAATGCTGTACAATAGCTTCCACACTGTGTGAGGGCCATCCACAATGGTCCACACAATGTATGATTACCCCCACTGTCCACCCTTTGCTTCCATGCTGTATAATGGCCCCCCCATTAGCCCCAAACTATATAATGGCCCTCACATAAGCCCACAAACTGTGCAATGGCCCCCACATTAGCCCTCAAACTGTATAATGGGTGTCACACCAGATGTGAATGCAATACAGGGGGGAAAGGTAAAGAGAGCCCAGACACTAGGGAAAGTGGAAGTGGTGACCTCCTAAACTCACCCTGTCTTCCCCTACCATCCCTATACAGCCTCCACAGCTGTCGCCGATCACATACCTCGCCCTACTATCCCTGGCGTAAGGCTACAACAGGGGGTGGAAGGATATGAGCACTAGTCAACCTCCGCTAGCACTCTAAAGACAAAAGGGAAAGACAACACAGGGGAATTACAACTTAGCTTTAGAAGAAACTTCAACAGGGCACACGGCCTCAAAACTCCAAAGAGGACGTGATGCTACTTCAGCCAAGCTCCAAGAAGGAATGAGTATAACCGGCGACACCCACCTAGAGAGACCAGGTATATATACACGCAGGCCAGAGGGAGGTAATCACTGAGTCCTGAAGACAACCTCCTATATAGGAAGCTGTCTGCAATGCCAAACGTGGAGATCTCCTACAGGCCACTGAAGGGCGACTGTCTGTCACCACCGATACACCGTGACATTGGGCCCCACATTAGCCCCTAAACTGTATAATGGGCCCCTTATTAGCCCCAAACTGTAAAATGGCCCCACATTAGCTCCTACACTGTATAATGGCCCCTTCATTAGCCCCCATTCTGTATAATGGCCCCTGCATTAGCCATCATACTGTATAATGGTCCCTGCATTAGGCCCCAAACTGTATAATAAGCCCCACATTAGCTCCTAAACTGTATAATGGACCCCACATTATTCTTCATGCAGTATAATGGCCCCTGCAGTAGCCCCAAACTGTATAATGGCCCTCATAGTTTATAAGGGCCCCTACAGTAGTCCCTATAATGTATGAGGGGCACCCCACAGTTTCAGGGCCCCCATTGTTTATGAAGCCTACACAAATTTTAATCAAATTAAAAAAGATCATATACTCACCTGATTCAGGATCTTTATGACTCCACCAGCAAAGCCTGGGCAGTCCAACGTACTGTGACTGTGACGTCCTTTGCATGCATCGGTGCCTCAGTAGTTCTGTAGACTGCAGGCTTAATGTGACCTATAATCTGCAGAACAAATAGTGGTAGGGCAGGGAGATTGTGTTTCCTACTTCTACCACAGAGCTTAAATGTATCGGTGCTCTGTGCACGCCGATACAGTTAAGGGTAGCTTAGCTCCAAGTGGGCCCCTCTGAGCATGGGGTAGCTATGCTACTCTATGCGTGCCTAAGAAGGTGGATATCACCAAATGGAATTCAAAGTTACTCCATCTGTCTCACTATAGTGAGTGGTTCCTTCAGGGGTTTCATCTGAATCATATTTGTTGGGGATTTAGATGGAAACCCCAACATAGAGCATAGGATAAATCTGAACCAAGCTGTGAAGAAACAGCATCAGGGAGACCCCACAGAATCTCGCTATTGAAACCAATTGTGATGGATCCACACCCCGCCGCCCACCTACTGTCACATTTACATCAGACAGAGCATGTGTTACGGACTGTTACGCGTGAGCGTGATTAGTGATCCCACTGTACCATGAACCGAGGAGTGCCTGGAGGGGCGTAACTAAGTATCAACCCGATCCGACCAAGGTCGAATGGCGGCTTAGTCGACTCCGTGAACCAAGGAGGAACCGAGCAGAGAGACCAGGTGCTACTCCAGGTTAGACCCTGGTCTCAGTTGTTGACCCACACCGGTGAATGCAGGAACAGGCAGGTTAGACTGGCATACAGGCAGGTGGGTATTGGCAGGCACGGCTGATATGCAGACAGGTGGATACTGGAAAGCATGGCCGGTATGCAGACAGGTGGGTACTGGCAAGTACGGCTCGTATGCAGACAGGTGGGTACTGGCAAGTACGGCTGGTATGCAGACAGGTGGACACTGGCAAGCACGGCTGGTATGCAGACAGGTGGGCACTGGCAAGCACGGCTGGTATGCAGACAGGTGGACACTGGCAAGCATGGCTGGAGTGCAGACAGGTGAGCACTGGCAAGCACGGCTGGAGTGCAGACAGGGAGGTACTATCAGGTTGGAGCGCAGGCTGGATAGGGTCCAGTACAGACTGGGAGACAGGTACAGAGCCGCAGATGCAGTAGACAAGCAGAGTAAAGCAAAACCGCCGGAGCGGAGGACAAGGCAGAGCAGAGAGGAACTGCTGGTGCGGTGAGCAAGCAGAGAGGAGCGAAAGCCGCAGGTGCGGTGGGCAAGGCAGAGCAGAGTGGAACCGCCGGAGCGGTGGACAAGGCAGAGCAGAGAGGAACCGCCGGAGCGGTGGACAAGGCAGAGCAGAGCGAAACCGCAGGTGCGGTGGACAAGGCAGAGCAGAGCGATACCGCAGGTGCGGTGGACAAGGCAGAGCAGTGCAGAACCACAGGTGCGGTGGACAAGGCAGAGCAGAACGGAACTGCCGGAGTGGTGGGCAAGGCAGAGCAGAGAGAAGCCGCCGGAGCGGTGGGTAAGGCAGAGCAGAGGGAAGCCGCCGGAGCGGTGGGCAAGTCAGAGCAGAGAGAAACCACTGGCGCGGTGAGCAAACAGAGCCAAACAGGACTGACGGTGCAGGCAGAGAGGACAGGGCTCTGTTCACATGGAACAGACTGGAAAATACAGGAGGATGGCTAGAACACAGGAGAAAGATACGGAGGAAGGGAAAAGGAACCAGCAGAACCAGATACACACAAGGTACTTACTATGAAGTAGCGAGTGGACACAAAACTCACAAACAGAAGTACAGAGACAACGAGTTGGAGTTAGGTGCAGGTTCAGATACTGCAGAAAAAGGGAAGGTACGGACATAGAGACAAACAGGTAACAGGCTAGGATACAGTTCAGACAGGAACTGCTACTGCAAAGAGATACAAGAACGAGCCTGGGTATACAGCCCCCAGAGTGGTGGAAACAGACTAGAAGTCAGAGATAACAGGCCTGGGTATACAGCCCCCAGAGTGGCGGAAACAGACAAGATAACAGGCCTGGGCATGCAGCCCCCAGGGTGGCAGAAACAGACAAGATACAAGACAAGACCTGGCAACTCAGAGGCAAGGAGCACACTGATAGGTAGTGTTGCTCAGGCCCCTTCTTCTGGGTGGAGGGGGTTTAAATATCCAGTGACTCACAGCAATAGGCTGGGGACGCATTAGGAGTGCACCCACAGCAGCTATAAGAATCAGGAAGTAACCGGGCCGCCGCCCTAAGCAATCAGAGAGGAGACATGCACAAAGCATGAACTGGAGCAAGGTTTGCAGGCTGGACTGACAGGTAAAATTACGGTCTTGCATAGTGGGAGGTGTGCACTATGCAATCACGTGCCCAGGGATGTTACAGTACCCCCCCTTTACACCCCCTCTTCTTCAAGCCTGCAAGGGTCTTCTGCAGAGAATTTGCAGGCCAACCCTTCTCTTCAAGAGGATTACCTCTTCTGTCCACTATAGAAAACGAAACTGGTCTCATCATCTTGGTGACTAGGATGCTTCCTCCTATCAAGCCATCCTCAGCAACAGATGAAGTGGGGGAAGTACCAGGAACAGCACACAGAAAAGTTTCTCTCCGTTTGTTATCAGGTAGCACCCTGGTGGATTCAGGAGACAACTGGAGGTCCTCCACCTGGTTGGAGGGGTGCAGAGACTCGGGGGTAAGCACCGCCTTGACGTACACTTTGCCAAGCTTACTGGATGAAGTGGGCGGCGTACCAGGTACCGGGTGTAGGAAAGTCTCTCTCCGTTTATCAGGTAGCACCCCGTGGAATTCAGGAGACAACTGGAGGTCCTCCGCCTGGTTGGAGGGGTGCAGAGACTCAGGGGTAATCACTGCTTTGAAGTACACTTTGCCAGGCTTACTGGATGAAGTGGGCAAAGTACCAGGTACAGGGTCTCTCTCCATTTGTTATCAGGTAGCACCCCGGAGGATTCAGGAGACAACAGGAGGTCCTCCACCTGGTTGGAGGGGTGCAGAGACTCGGGGGTAATCACTGCTTTGAAGTACACTTTGCCAGGCTTATTGGATGAAGTGGGCGAAGTACCAGGTACAGGGTGTAGGAAAGTCTCTCTCCATTTGTTAACAGGTAGCACCCCGGAGGATTCAGGAGACAACAGGAGGTCCTCCACCTGGTTGGAGGGGTGCAGAGACTCGGGGGTAATCACTGCTTTGAAGTACACTTTGCCAGGCTTACTGGATGAAGTGGGCGAAGTACCAGGTACAGGGTGTAGGAAAATATCTCTCCATTTGTTATCAGGTAGCACCCCGGAGGATTCAGGAGACAACAGGAGGTCCTCCGCCTGGTTGGAGGGGTGCAGAGACTCGGGGGTAATCACTGCTTCGAAGTATACTTTGCCAAGCTTACTGGATGAAGTGGGTGAAGTAACAGGTACAGGGTGTAGGAAAATCTCTCTCCCTTTGTTATCAGATAGCACCCCGGAGGATTCAGGAGACAACTGGAGGTCCTCCACCTGGTTGGAGGGGTGCAGAGACTCGGGGGTCCTTGCTTTAGGACCATCTTCAGCCTGGTTTCAGAGATGACATGTCTGTAAAGCGGGACGGTCCCTGAAGCCAGATCATTGGTACAATAGTTGAGACTGTGTGGGAACATCGGCTCCGCTTCTCTTCCTTCGGAGACTTCAGCACACAGCGAGTCAGTGACTAGCAGATCTGGTGAAGAAGAAGAAGAAACTGCTGATTGTCCTGAAGATATGGGGACTGGACACCCCTTGTACCTTAGCAGTCCCCTGAGATACACCATGCAGGATCTCCAGACCTGAGCGGGCACTAGATCTCTCGGCTCTGGATGACCTGTGGGTAAGCCAGTCAACACCTGGAATGTGAACTTCTTCATATGTAATGCTCCAATCTGGAGCTTAATTTGTACAGACATCTTTTGACTGTTTCTGAGTAGGGCTTGTCCTTCTGCTGACAATGCCCAAACCGGCTTCTGGAGTTGTCGGACGGGAATCAGACACTGACTCTTCAAGGCTTTAAGCCCGAAACTTCCGGTTAATCCGAGGCCTTCACTTGCCACGGAGACAGTCATGGTCATCTGTGGAGAGGAATCACTAACGCCAAGGGCAGCCTCTCCTACAGGCCTAATGTCTTGGGATTCTCCAACCTTCACTGGACAAAGACTGTCAGGGGGTCCCAAACCACCGCAGCTTGACCGCAATCTGATTTTGTGACTGAGTTCTGGCTTCTGCTTTGCCTGACCAACATAGTCATCCTTCATGGATTCTGTGCGGAAAGCTGCCTCTACAGGCTGGGGAGCAGGAGGTCTTTGGGAGGACAGAACCTGGCGTGACGGTTTACCTCTACGCCTTGCACGTCTGGACTGCCTCTTGAGGTTGGGAAGAGAAGTATTCTGTGGAGCATAGTCATCCTGTGTGGATTCTGGGTGGGCTGTAGTCTCTTCGGGCTGGAGGACTGGTAGGCTACCTACACACATTACCCTTCAGGGCTGCTCCGGGATATTGGGAAGGGAAGCTTTAGCAGAGGCTTCAGGATTAGGGTTATTGAAGACCATTAGAAAGGCCACCAGGAAGGCCTGCAGGTCAAAGACGATAGGATCCCATGCTTCCCATAGGGGGTGATCCATTTCAAGGCATCACCCGCTAGGTAGGACATCATAAATGCCACTTTAACCCGATCGGTAGGAAAATAGTGAGCATAGAACTTGAAATGCAGCATGCATTGCTCCACAAATGCACAGCTTCATTTTGGATCCCCATAGTACCGTGGTGGATCCACAGGAACGAGTGCTGATAGATCCCTTTGGGCTGGTGCGTAAATCACCTGGGCCATAGCTTGAGAAAAATTTTTTTTCTTGGTGCACGTATTCGCCAGACAAGGATTCAAAATGTCTCTGAGAGCGAAAGGCCGTGGGGCTCAACGGGAACCATGGCCTGAGCAAATTGTTACGCTCGCACCCCGACTGACTGGCGTGAGCATGATTAGTGATCCCACTGTACCATGAACTGAGGAGTGCCTGGAGGGGCGTAACTAAGTATCAACCCGATCCGACCAAGGTCGCACGGTGTCTTAGTCGACTCCGTGAACCAAGGAGGAACCGAGCAGAGGGACCAGGTGCTACTCCAGGTCAGACCCCAGTCACAGTTGTTGACCCACACCGGGGAATGCAGGAACAGGCAGGTTAGACTGGCATACAGGCAGGTGGGTATTGGCAGGCACGGCTGGTATGCAGACAGGTGGATACTGGTAAGCATGGCCGGTATGCAGACAGGTGGGTACTGGCAAGTACAGCTCGTATGCAGACAGGTGGGTACTGGCAAGTACGGATGGTATGCAGACAGGTGGACACTGGCAAGCACGGCTGATATGCAGACAGGTGGGCACTGGCAAGCACGGCTGGTATGCAGACAGGTGGGCACTGGCAAGCACGGCTGGAGTGCAGACAGGTGGGCACTGGCAAGCACGGCTGGAGTGCAGACAGGGAGGTACGAGCAGGTTGGAGCGCAGGCTGGATATGGTCCAGTACAGACTGGGAGACAGGTACAGAGCCGCAGATGCAGTAGACAAGCAGAGTAAAGCAAAACCGCCAGAGCGGAGGACAAGGCAGAGCAGAGAGGAACTGCTGGTGCGGTGAGCAAGCAGAGCGGAGCGAAAACCGCTGGTGTGGTGGGCAAGGCAGAGCAGATCAGAACCGCCAGGGCGATGGACAAGGCAGAGGAGAGAGAAGCCGCCGGAGCGGTGGACAAGGCAGAGCAGAGGGAAGCCGCCGGAGCGGTGGGCAAGTCAGAGCAGAGAGAAACCGCTGGCGCGGTGAGCAAGCAGAGCCGAACAGGGCTGAAGGTGCAGGCAGAGAGGACAGGGCTCTGTTCACATGGAACAGACTGGAAAATACAGGAAGATGACTAGAACACAAGAGGAAGATACGGAGGAAGGGAAAAGGAACAAGCAGAACCAGATACACACAAGGTACTTACTATGAAGTAGCGAGTGGACACAAAACTCAAAAACAGAAGTACAGAGACAACGAGTTGGAGTTAGGTGCAGGTTCAGATACTGCAGAAAAAGGGAAGGTGCGGACATAGAGACAAACAGGTAACAGGCTAGGATACAGTTCAGACAGGAACTGCTACTGCAATGAGATACAAGAACGAGCCTGGGTATACAGCCCCCAGAGTGGCGGAAACAGACTAGAAGTCCTAGATAACTGGCCTAGTTATACAGCCCCCAGGGTGGCAGAAATAGACAAGATAACAGGCCTGGGTATGCAGCCCCCAGGGTGGCAGAAACAGACAAGATACAAGACAAGACCTGGAAACTCAGAGGCAAGGAACACACTGATAGGTAGTGTTGCTCAGGCCCCTCCTTCTGGGTGGTGGGGGTTTAAATATTCAGTGACTCACAGCAATAGGCTGGGGACGCATTAGGAGTGTGCCCACAGCAGCTATAAGAATCAGAAAGTAACCGGGCCGCCGCCCTAAGCAATCAGACAAGAGACATGCACAAAGCATGAACTGGAGCAAGGTTTGCAGGCTGGACTGACAGGTAAGATTGCGGTCTTGCATAGTGGGAGGTGGTGCACTATGCAAGCACGCCGCCAGGGATGTTACACGGACCTGCCCTCTGCACCTACATGACATTCCGCACCCCCAAGAGGACAAGCAAGCTCAGATTGGTACAGTTCTGCACAGACACCCCCTGTCAACACGGGTACAGGAAAGCACCAGGGAGTGAAGAGAGGAAGCCCACTCAGTCACTGACGTGGCACCACATTCATCCACAACCCTGACAGGCTGAGAGACTCTGTTCACTAGCTCCAGTGAAGCAAAGCCTGGTCGGCCTGGGAGAGCTGCCACCAGTTTCTATTTGATATAACAAACTTATGTCGGGCTAGAAACCCACCCGGTAGCATGTTTGTTGGACCAAACAACAGACCTAAGGTTCGTGGATCGAGATAAAAGAACAGCCCAAGGTTAAATTATTTATTTAATCGCCTTAAGGGCACTCTACACAATACACTATATACATACGGGTTACACATACACAGTGGTCAAAGTTACAAACCCAAAAGCATGGGTACAAAATATATAAAGCAGTTGTTACAAGTCAGTTACCGGTTTAGATGGAAAGGCCTGGCTTTCGGGGGATGGGCTGCCACATAGGAGTTGTGCGGGCCCTCTGGTTGTTGCAGGACTTTTCCCACACGACTTGTCGTCCCGACCTCCCCAGGAAAAGATGATAGGCTCTACCTACAGAGACCATTCAACTCTCTGGGTCACTCTCCCTACTGCCCCCTGCTCAAGCCCAAGTCTCCACCCCGGTTCTCTTCCAGCTACAGATTCCCAAACACTAAGATGGGCTATACCTCCTTATTGGACGATCCTAGGGAGCCGGTTCTGGTGTCATCGGATCTAGCCGGGCCACTGCTAAGCGTGGAGACCAAACACAGTGGCCCTAGGGGCTTTTGAAAGGCTGTGCCCATATCTCCCTATCCTTGCTTGCTGGGCAGTGAAGAAAGGAATGGTGAAATTCTCCATTCTTTTAGGTTTCCAAAAATCTATTTTGTGTATCGCTCGGATGTATTGTTTTCCCATAACTCGCTGTTGAATTATAGTTTCTTAAACAAAGGGAGCTCATGGCCGGGGGATGGGCCATCCTGTGCCACTAACAGCTGCTGTGAGGGATCTCACTCCCTGCTTCGCAACTCCCCTCCCTGCTTCGCAGTCCCCCTCCCTTCTGCTTGCTGCAAGAGGTGTCAGATTTACATATGAAGAGCTCTGTAAATCCCGCCTGCCAGTGTACAGTGAACAATAGGGGATTACCTTGAATATCTTCACACCTCCCCCCTTTAGAGGGCGCTTGGGGGCAGCACCACTTGGTGTTCCCCCATGCGCCCATCCACAACTTACCCTTGTCGGATAAGCCATCAGCATTGCCATGTTAGCGGCCCTTTTTGTGGTGAATGGTGAAGTGGTACTGCTAGAGAGCGAGGCTCTAATGAAGCAGCCTCCCATTCATCCCAGATACAGTGTGTAACCAGCTGAGGAGATTGTGGTCTGTTTCCATGGTGAATTGGCGTCTGTACAAATATGGCTGCAGACGCTGCAGGGCCCACACAATTGCCAAACATTCCTTCTCCATCGTGGAATAGGCCACCTCCCTTGGCAGGAGCTTCCGGCTCAGGTACAAAACGAGGTGTTCCTGGCCCGTAGTGTCGACCTGGCTGAGCACAGCACGGAGGCCAAAGTCACTGGGGTCAGTCTGCACTGCAAACGACCACGTGAAGTTGGCTGCCTGTAGTACCGGGGAGTTATAAAGGGCAGTTTTCAGCACCCAGAAGGCCATCTCACAGTCGTTTGTCCAATCAACTGTGGGGGACAGCTTCTTCTTGCTCAGTGGTATGAGCAGAGCAGTATGGGCAGGCAGAGCAGAACGGCATGAGTAGGCAGAACGCGGCAGAGCGCGACATGAGCAGGCAGCATGCGACATGAGTAGGCAGAGTACGGCATGAGCAGGCAGAGCGCGGCATGAGTAGGCAGAGTGCGGCATGAGCAGGCAGAGCGGGGCAGAGCATGGCATGAGCAGGCAGAACGTGGCATGAGCAGGCAGAGCACGGCGTGAGCAGGCAGAGCGCGGCAGAGCATGGCGTGAGCAGGCAGAGTGCGGCAGAGCGCGGCGTGAGCAGGCAGAGCGTGGCAAAGCACAGCAGAGCACGGTATGAGCAGGAAGAGTGCAGCAGCACGGCATGAGCAGGCAGAGTGCAGCAGCACGGCGTGAGCATGCAGAGCGCAGCAGCGCGGCGTGACATTACCGCCCCCCCGATGCGATAGCATCGGGTTTCCATCTAGTGTTTTAATAAGCCAGCTGAAGATTTAAACGAAAAGCATTCTTTTGACTACCTCATTAAGCAGCCAAGTGAGCCGATCTACTACACTGTCAATAGAAATATAGGGGGATTCAATGTTACTGATAGGATATAGGCTTTGGAAAAATGACATGCACCCCAAATCAAATGAAATCTGCAATCCCAAATCTAAATGACCCCTTTCCATTCTGAGCCTCACAATATGCCTAAACTGCAGTACCATTCACATGTATGGCATTGCTTTAATGAGGAGAGCGCACTTAACAATTGAATGGGTGCATGTCTCCAGAAGCACAATGCAGTTTTACAGAAAAAGCATGGAGTGTCTGCTGCAGAGTGAAAACATCTGTTGGGCCAAAATAGGAAGTGTAGCCAAAGATTAATTAAAGGGAATCTGTCACCCCCTGGGAGATTTGAGACCTCTAATATGAGCATGCAGGTTATAGAAAAGTAAATCTATACATACCTGTATGTCCCACAGTAGAGGTCTGCCATAGTCTCACTGCTCTTACAGTAAAGAATCTGCATCTGTGATTATGATTAAAGCTTCTTTCCTCCAGACGTAGAAGATGCCCCCTTGTCTCCGTCTCAGGCCTCAGAGTAAAAAGATCAGTAGAAAGGTCTTTGAACTGTCCCCTCATATATTTGTACATAGTAATAATATCACCCCTAAGCCTTCGTTTTTCCAAGCGAAATAACCTCAAGTGTAATAACCTGTTTTGGTATTGCCGACCCCCCAGTCCTCTAATAACCTTGGTCGCTCTTCTCTGCACCCGCTCTAGTTCAGCTATGTCTTTCTTATAGACCGGAGACCACAACTATACACAGTATTCTAAGTGTGGTCGCACTAGTGACTTGTATAGAGGTAAAATTATGTTCTCCTCATGAGCATCTATGCCTCTTTTAATGTATCCCATCATTTTATTTGCCTTTGCAGCAGCTGCCTGACACTGGCCACCAAACGGGAGCTTGTCGTCCACCATTACACCCAGGTCTTTTTCAGTGACAGTTTTGCCCAGTGTTTTACAATTAAGCATATAATTATACATTTTATTTCCTCTGCCCAAGTGCATTACTTTACATTTATCCCCATTAAAGCTCATTTTCAATTTATCAGCCCAAGCTTCTAGTTTACATAGATCCTCCTGTAATATAAAATTGTCCTCCTCTCTATTGATTACCCTGCAGAGTTTAGTGTCATCTGCAAATATCGAAATACTATTCTGTTTGCCCCCTACATGGTCATTAATAAATATGTTGAAAAGAAGCGGGCCCAATACTGACCCCTGTGGTACCCCACTGCTAACTGAGACCCAGTCTGAGTGTGTTCCATTAATAACCACCCTTTGTTTCCTATCACTGAGCCAGTTCTTAACCCACTTACATATAGTTTCCCCTATCCACATTGTTCTCATTTTATGTATCAACCTTTTGTGTGGAACCGTATCAAAAGCTTTTGAAAAGTCCATATACACAACATCCACTGCATTTCCTTGGTCTAGTCCGGAACTTACATCTTCATAAAAGCTGATCAGATTAGTTTGACAGGAACGGTCCCTCATAAACCCATGTTGATATTGGGTCATGAGGTTATTCTTCTTCAGATACTCTAGTATAGCATCTCTTAGAAAACCCTCCGGGATTTTACCCACAGTAGAGGTTAAGCTTATTGGCCTATAATTTCCAAGTTCGGTTTTTGTCCCCTTTTTGAATATTGGCACCACATTTGTTATACGCCAGTCCTGCGGTACAGATCCTGTTATTATGGAATTTTTAAAGATTAAAAATAATGGTCTATCTATGACTTTACTTAATTCCTGCAGTACTCGCGGGTGTATCCCATCCGGGTCCGGGGATTTGTCAACTTTTGTGATTTTTAGCCACCGCTGTACTTCCTGCTGGGTTAAACAAGTGACATTTAATGGAGAATTTTTGTTATCGCTGATCATGTTTTCTGTCATGCGATTTTCTTGTGTAAATACTGTTGAAAAAAAAATAATTTAGCATATTGGCTTTTTCCTCATCCTCATCTACCATTTCACTCAGACTATTTTTAAGGGGGCCAACACTGTCATTTTTTTAGTTTCTTACTATTTATGTAGTTAAAGAATATTTTGGGATTATTTTTACTTTCTCTGGCAATGAGTCTCTCTGTCTGAATCTTTGCTGCCTTGATTTGGTTTTTACAGAATTTATTTAATTTTCTGTATTTATTTAATGCCTCATCACTACCTACTTGCTTTAGTTCTCTAAATGCTTTCTTTTTGTCACTTATTGCGCCCCTTACAGCTCTATTTAGCCATAGTGGTTTCCTCCTATTTCTAGCATGTTTATTCCCATAGGGTATATATTGTGCACAGGTCCTATTCAGGATGCTAATAAATGTCTCCCATTTGCTTTGTATAGTTTTATGTCTCAGGATATCGTCCCAGTTTATTGCACTAAGATCATCTCTCAGCTGTTGGAAATTTGCCTTCCTGAAGTTTAGTGTCCTTGTAACCCCTCTACTACACATCTTATTAAAGGATACATGAAAACTCATTATTTTGTGATCACTATTACCCAAGTGACCCCCAACTCGTATATTTGATATGCAGTCTGGCTTGTTGGTTAATATTAGGCTAAGCAGTGCCCCCCTTCTTGTTGGGTCATGAACCAGTTGTGAAAGGTAATTGTCTCTCATAGTTGTCAAAAACCTATTACCTTTCCTGGAACTACAGGTTTCGGTTCCCCAATGTATTTCAGGGTAGTTAAAGTCCCCCATAATAATGACTTCTCCTTGAGTCACTGCTTCATCTATTTGCTTTATGAGGATATTCTCCGCTGCTTCCATTATTTTTGGAGACTTACAACAATCCCCTATCAGTAATTTATTATTTTTTCCCCCGCCCCTTATCTCCACCCACAGGGACTCTACATTTTCATTAGATTCACATATATTCTCACGCAAGATGGGTTTTTAGGATAATTTTACATATAAACACCCCCCCCCTCGCTTGTTTGTACGGTCATTTCTGAACAGACTATAGCCCTGTAAATTAACTACCCAGTCATGTCTCTCGTCCAGCCATGTCTCAGATATCTCCACCATGTCATAATTATTTTCCAACAAAATTAATTCTAATTCTTCTATTTTGTTGGTGACGCTTCTGGCATTAGTGTACATGAATTTTATGTATCTGTTTGTACCTCTATTCCTTCTTACTATATTGATTGTTCTAACCCCACTCCCAATTTCTTTATTTGTGCCCAGGTCACTATCTGCACTATCTTCCCCACCTATAAAATGAACACCCTCCCCCCCAATCCCTAGTTTAAACACCCCTCTAACCCTCTGGCCTTTTTCTCCCCCAGCACAGCTGTACCCTCCCCATTGAGGTGCAGCCCATCCCTAGCTAGAACCTGTATCCAACTGAGAAGTCAGCCCAGTTCTCCATGAACCCAAACTCCTCCTTCCTACACCAATTCCTGAGCCACTTATTTATCTCCCTAATCTCCCATTGCCTCTCTGGCGTGGCACGTGTTACAGACAGTATTTCAGAGAATACCACCTTGGAGGTCCTTGCTTTCAGCTTGAAATCATCTTTAAGGACCTTCCACCTACCTCTAACTTTGTCATTTGTGCCAATGTGCACCATGACCGCTGAGTCCTCACCAGCCCCTCCCAGTAATCTGTCAACCCGATCAGCGATATCCTGGACTCAAGCTCCAGGTAGGCAGCACACTGTTCAACGATCCCTGTCTTTGTGACAGATTGCCCTATCTGTTTGCCTAATAATTGAGTCCCCCACTACCAGCACCTGCCTGGCCTGCCCTGCTCTCCTATTTCCCCCCTTACTGGAGCTGACACTCCTCCGGCTTTCAGAGGTCATGCCTTGCTGCAACAGTGCTACCGCTGTACTGACACCCCCCTCATCTGCCAATTAAGGGGTTCATTTTCTCCTATTACCCCTTCTGAAAATTATAAAGTTGGAACTAAAAGGATATTTTTGTGAAAAAAACATTATTTTTAGTTTTCACATGCAAATGCTATAAAGTTCTTTGAAGCCCTTGTGAGTTCAAAATGTTCAACAGACCCCTAAGTGAATTCCTTGAAGGAACAGTTTCCAAAATGCAGGGGGGTTCTGTTGGCATCTTAGGAGCTCTGCAAATATGACATGATGTCCACTATCTATTCCAATTGAAAAAATAAAATTGTGTTTTTTTCTTTCCGAGCCTTGCCATATGTCTAAACATTATTTTGGACAACATATGGGGTATAATTGCTTCAGGAAAAATTACTTAGCAAATTACTGTATCCATTTTTTTCTTTTACCCCTTGTGAAAATTAGAAATTTGGGGTTAAAACATTTCACTGAAAAACACATAATTTTACTTTTTACTTTTTCTTGTCCAAATGTTATAAAGTTCTTTGAAGCACATACGAGTACAAAATGGTGATCATCCACTTAGATTAATTACTTGAGGGGTCCAATTTTCAAAATGGGCTTACTTGTGGATGTTTCCGCTGTTTTGGTACCTCAGGGGCTCTGCAAATGCGAAATGGTGTCTGCAATCCATTCCTGCCAAATTTACACTCCAAAAACCCATTGGAACTTCTTCCCTTCCGAGTCTTGCTAGTTATTGACCACATATAGGATGCGGCCACATTTGGGAGAAATTGCTTAATACATTTTTGGGGTCCATTTATTCCATTACTTCTTGTAAAAATGCAAAATTTGCAGCTGAAGATTTTTTATTTCTGGAAAATTTTAAATTTTAAATTTAGAATAATTCAAAGAGTGCCATTTTTAAAATGGTACCACTTCTGTTTTTTTTTCAATATATAGACTCCTCAAAGTCACATCAAAACTGAATGAAAAATAAGAAAAATTGTTGCTATAGTCTAACCTCGCTAACACCATAACGAAATAAAAAGACATTTGAAAAATGATGCTGAAATATAAGAAATATACATAGAAATATAGGAAATGTTATTTATTAACTATTTTGTAGTATGACTGTCTGGAATCAGGATATAAGCGTTAACATTTTGAGAATCACTAATTTCTCAAAATTTTTATGAAATATCAGATATTTTCATGTCTCTAAACATATCGACCTAAATTTACCACAAACAAAAGGACAATGGTTCACGAAAAACTGTCTCAGAATCTATGGAATATTTTGAAGCATTCCAGAGTTATTAGGACATAAAGTTACACATGTCTGATTTGGAAAATGGGGTTTGGTCAAAATTGGCTTTTCACTAAGAGCTTAAAACTTAGTGGCAGATTTTATTTTTGTTTGTTTCCTGCAGAAATTTGGGCTGATTCATTAAGACTAGTGTTGCTCATGCCTGTCTCAATGAAGGGCTTGCTGGAATACGATTTGCTGAATTTACTAAAAAGCGCATGTTACTTAATAAATTTGGCTCATCTTCTCCGTAGTGTGCACCTCTGTGTGTTTCACCAGAAATGCTACTCCAGTCAGAGTAACATTTCTGACATAAGAAACTTTAGCATTTTTTGCTGAATTTGATTGGTGGGTGTCGCTATCCCAGACTGTTCTGTTTTTGGTGGGGCTGCTTCAAACTGGCATGAAAACTCCAAAAATCTACAAATTTTCAAAGTGTTTTATAACAGTTTTCTGGCAAAAACACTTTTATGAATCACCCCCATTTTGTTTTCTTTGCGTTACAAGAGTCAAAAAAACATGTAAGTTAACAAAGTGTGCTCAAACTTTTGCATAAAACTGTATTTATTATTAACATTCCAGCTACCTATTGTTTCAATGTAGATCCCATTCTGTAATTATGCAGAGGGATTACAAACATTTTGTAATGTACTATAAGGGAGCAAATACAAAATCTACAATGTAGAGTTTTCATTGTTGACTTGAGTTTTAGACATCATTTCAAAAAGCATCACAGTAAAAGATAATACCTTACCAACACGAGGCCAGATTAACAATGCACTGCAGGATGCAGCAAGCCTCCATGATAGAGGCGGGGGCAGCACATGTGCAGGATACTGATGCGAACAGCCACTCACTAACCTACCAATTCATGGAGGGGGTGGCTGTGTAGTATTATAATGCACACAGCCACCCCCTCCATGAATTGGTAGGTTAGTGAGTTGCTGTTTGCATCAGTATCCTGCACATGTGCTGCACCCGCCTTTATCATGGAGGCTTGCTGCATCCTGCAGTGCATTGTTAATCTGACCTGGTGTTGGTGTAATGCAGGTGCCGGAATGCAACGCACAGAGACACAAGGCGAGAACAGTCAGAGATGTTTGTAAACAGATTTATACAACAGGTATACTGAAACAAGGGATTAGCAACAAGGGTAATGAACAGTGGTTTGAAATATCAGAAAAAATACAAAATTTCTCAAAGTAAGGCACAGTCTCTTAAAATAAGGCGCAGTCTCTTAAAGTAAGGTGATGCCCTCAAGCATGAGAGACACCACACAAATTCTTTAACCGTGAATTTGGCCCTAGCGGGGGTCACCGGTTATTCCCGCTAGGCCGTGAGTCTCTTTCCGGATAAATTCAATTAAATCACGTTGTGCTACTTTAGCTCCAACCGTTCCCCTCCCAACCTGAGTACTTAAACCCAATTGTCCCCGGGTACCGTGGGTGAGCAGTGGAAGTGACGGCCCTGCTCACGTATGCAGCTCCTCTCTGCTTGGCCGTTTGAGGCAGTCTCTCGAGCCTTGGATAGGGGGGTCCAGGCCTCGTCTGTCGGCGGCCGACGTCGGGTTCCGCGATCTCACTCAGCACCGCGATCAGGTTCCTAGTATCCTCAGCAGGCACAGCACTCGGGTCACAACTGTGAGGGATCCGGAGCTCTTTTACCGGTGCCCGGCTGGAGCACCTCTCAAGCCTCTGGATTTGGCCTGTCACGCGGGGTTTCTCAGGACGCACGTCTGCTCCTCTCTGCTGCTTGGCGCCAAAGACCCCTCAGGTTTGGCGTGCTGGCCTCTTATCTCTCTGAACTCCTTCCTGGAAGTCACCTGATCGGGTCCAGCATCTGAATCTGCCCTCTCTGCAACTTCCCTTGTATATTTTGGTTCCGCTTGACTGTCTCTGGCCAGTAGATGGCAGTCTCGCTCCATCCTTGAAACGTCATGTTGTAGTTCTTTTACAAGCTTTCTTGCTCGTTCTACATTCCTCCCTCCTTTTTGCTCGCCAGTCCTCGGGCGATTGGAATCCTCGCAGAATTGATGTCTCCTTCCAGGCAGTGCAAGCTCAGACAGGAGTTGGGCACACTCCTGCGTTTTCTGTTGGATTGGAGACCAGATAAACTCTTCCTGAGCATACCAGTTAGGAGGAATTCCGGCATTAGCCCGCTCAGTTCTGCGGGGCTCTTCTTGCGGAGGAGACTCCGGGAGTAGAGATGAGCGTTGTTCTACTCGAACTGTTCGCCAATCTCAAATTCGAGCTGTTTTGGGCGGTGTTCGAGCCGGTCGGCGAACACGAACAATTTGAGAAAAATTCGGCTGTTCGAGGTTATGTTCGATAACTGTTCGTGCACCAAAATCATAACTGGATTTTTTCTCAGTAATGATGAAAATTAATGTTAATACGCAGTTTGAGTGTACAGCGGGGCGGGAGGAGGGGCAGGGGATGGATCTCTGCAGGAACAATGAAGATCTCCATTTTTTTTTCTCTTTCCCGCATTTGCAGTGGGGAGGTGCAATCTGTCAGCCTATCAGCAGCGCACACACGGAGCGAAGTGCTTTTTTTCACACAAGCAAGGGCATGTGTGATTGGCAGTGTATGTCACATGTCCTTGCCCTATAAGACCAAGCCATTTTCCCCGTCGCCACCATTTTCTCACTGCTGCAGCTGCGTGTTAGACGGCACCGCTGTTGCTGTGTGCGCTATACCTTGTTAATTTCAAGCCAATTTTCGCACAAATATACAGATAGCTTGGGAGTAGGGAATAGTTGTGATTGCAGTCCTTTTAAGGACTAGGTTACAGCATTTCCTACAACTTTTATCAGGCAGGTCTGTGCTCTTAAATAGATAGATTGTGGGAGTAAAGACTAATTGTAATTGGAGTCCTTTTCAGGACTAGGTTACATCAGTTCCTATCAGTTTTTGCCAGGCAGGTCTGTGCCAGTGCTGTGCAAGTTTTTTTCACAGCATTTGGCTGAATCTAGCAAAGCTAATCCTTTTTGGCCTATTGCAGAGTGTGTTAGTCAGTGGAGTAGCCTATCTGTGTTGCAAGATATACCACCTGTGTATAGAATACCAATTTTTTTACTGCACCTAGTGAAGTAAAATCTTTTGGGCATAGCATCATTCTATTAGTCCATCTATACTGACCTCCATCAGGTTGCAAACTGAATATAATTTTTTTCTGCATCTAGCTCTGAAAAAATATTTGGGCTTCTAGCGGTGTGTGGGACTTGGTCTATTAGTCCATCTATACTGACCTCCATCAGGTTGCAAATTAAAAATAATTTTTTTCTGCATCTAGCTCTGAAAAAATATTTGGGCTTCTAGCAGTGTGTGGGACTTGGTCTATTAGTCCATCTATACTGACCTCCATCAGGTTGCAAATTAAAAATAATTTTTTTCTGCATCTAGCTCTGAAAAAATATTTGGGCTTCTAGCAGTGTGTGGGACTTGGTCTATTAGTCCATCTATACTGACCTCCATCAGGTTGCAAATTAAAAATAATTTTTTTCTTCATTTATCTCTGAAAAAATATTTGGGCTTCTAGCAGCATGTGGGACTTGTTCTATTAGTCCATCTATACTGACCTCCATCAGGTTGCAAATTAAAAATAATTTTTTTCTGCATCTAGCTCTGAAAAAATATTTGGGCTTCTAGCAGTGTGTGGGACTTGGTCTATTAGTCCATCTATACTGACCTCCATCAGGTTGCAAATTAAAAATAATTTTTTTCTGCATCTAGCTCTGAAAAAATATTTGGGCTTCTAGCAGTGTGTGGGACTTGGTCTATTAGTCCATCTATACTGACCTCCATCAGGTTGCAAATTAAAAATAATTTTTTTCTTCATTTATCTCTGAAAAAATATTTGGGCTTCTAGCAGCGTGTGGGACTTGTTCTATTAGTCCATCTATACTGACCTCCATCAGGTTGCAAATTAAAAATAATTTTTTTCTGCATGTAGCTCTGAAAAAATATTTGGGCTTCTAGCAGTGTGTGGGACTTGGTCTATTAGTCCATCTATACTGACCTCCATCAGGTTGCAAATTAAAAATAATTTTTTTCTGCATCTAGCTCTGAAAAAATATTTGGGCTTCTAGCAGTGTGTGGGACTTGGTCTATTAGTCCATCTATACTGACCTCCATCAGGTTGCAAATTGAATAAAAAAATTTTCTGCATCTAGCTCTGAAAAAATATTTGGGCTTCTAGCAGTGTGTGGGACTTGGTCTATTAGTCCATCTATACTGACCTCCATCAGGTTGCAAATTGAATAAAAAAATTTTCTGCATCTAGCTCTGAAAAAATATTTGGGCTTCTAGCGGTGTGTGGGACTTGGTCTATTAGTCCATCTATACTGACCTCCATCAGGTTGCAAATTAAAAATAATTTTTTTCTGCATCTAGCTCTGAAAAAATATTTGGGCTTCTAGCAGTGTGTGGGACTTGGTCTATTAGTCCATCTATACTGACCTCCATCAGGTTGCAAATTAAAAATAATTTTTTTCTGCATCTAGCTCTGAAAAAATATTTGGGCTTCTAGCAGTGTGTGGGACTTGGTCTATTAGTCCATCTATACTGACCTCCATCAGGTTGCAAATTAAAAATAATTTTTTTCTTCATTTATCTCTGAAAAAATATTTGGGCTTCTAGCAGCGTGTGGGACTTGTTCTATTAGTCCATCTATACTGACCTCCATCAGGTTGCAAATTAAAAATAATTTTTTTCTGCATCTAGCTCTGAAAAAATATTTGGGCTTCTAGCAGTGTGTGGGACTTGGTCTATTAGTCCATCTATACTGACCTCCATCAGGTTGCAAATTAAAAATAATTTTTTTCTGCATCTAGCTCTGAAAAAATATTTGGGCTTCTAGCGGTGTGTGGGACTTGGTCTATTAGTCCATCTATACTGACCTCCATCAGGTTGCAAATTAAAAATAATTTTTTTCTGCATCTAGCTCTGAAAAAATATTTGGGCTTCTAGCAGTGTGTGGGACTTGGTCTATTAGTCCATCTATACTGACCTCCATCAGGTTGCAAATTAAAAATATTTTTTTTCTGCATCTAGCTCTGAAAAAATATTTGGGCTTCTAGCAGTGTGTGGGACTTGGTCTATTAGTCCATCTATACTGACCTCCATCAGGTTGCAAATTAAAAATAATTTTTTTCTGCATCTAGCTCTGAAAAAATATTTGGGCTTCTAGCAGTGTGTGGGACTTGGTCTATTAGTCCATCTATACTGACCTCCATCAGGTTGCAAATTAAAAATAATTTTTTTCTTCATTTATCTCTGAAAAAATATTTGGGCTTCTAGCAGCGTGTGGGACTTGTTCTATTAGTCCATCTATACTGACCTCCATCAGGTTGCAAATTAAAAATAATTTTTTTCTGCATCTAGCCCAGCCAATAGTTTTGGCCTAATACCACAGTTTGGCCACTCAGCTCTGCTCGGTTACCATCCATTGTTTTTTTGTGCAAACAACTCCAGAGTTGTGAATTAGTTAACCACCAAAATGAGTGGAAAGAGGCCTGCTGCTGGTGGAAAGGGGAATAGGCGTGTTGGGAAGGGGAAAAAAGGTTGTGTCCGTGGGGTAGGTGCAGAAGAAAGACCATCTTCCAGCCAAACTAAAATGTCTACTTCTTTTAGCGGACAATGTGATAAGATCCCTTTCTTACGGCCACGCCAATCGCTACAAATTCCAGATGAGGCACAAAAACAGCAGGTGCTTCAACGGATATCAAGTGCTCCTTTAAGTGGGCTCTCCTCCACATCAACTTCAACATCACAAATACTCCAGTCCTCAAAGGTGTCACCCAAATCGCACTTGCTTCCTCACAGCTCCCAAATCTCCAGCTGCCCGTCTGAGTATGAGGTAGAACAGATGGTTGAGTCTGCAGAGCTGTTTACTCATACTATAGCCTGGGAATCAGAGGTCGACTCCAGCGCTTCTGTGAATCCAGACGAGGAAATGATCTGCACTGATGCCCAGAATCTTTATGAGTCGGATCCAGGACCAAACGCAGAAGGTTCTGACCATAATGTAGACCCTCATTCCCAAACTGTAACTCCTGTTGGTGGAGACAATGAGGAAGACGATGATAAGACTCAAATACCTGATTGGAGCGACAACTTTAGTTTTTTGTCAGGGCAGGAACAGGTTGGCTCTGAGGACGACGGGTGTGATAACGCACAGGGTGATGATGATGAGGTCGGAGATCCCACTTAATGTCAACCCACAGTCAGCCAAGAGATGAGGTCAGCAGAGGAGGTGGAGGAAGATGCTAGTGACGACGAGGTCAGGTTGCGCCTTCCTGGACAGAGACGTAGTACTGGAAGCACGTCAACAACTGCATCCTCAAACACAACTCTGCCTCTCACCACAAGTCGTGGTGGCTCTTCAGGTCGCATGGGTGCTAAGCCTTGCATAGCCTGGGCATTTTTTCAGATCGAGAAAGATGACCCAACTCGTGTTATCTGTAACATTTGTCAGCAAAAGCTAAGTAGAGGCCAAAAAATACATAGTTTGAGTACTTCATGCATGAACCGGCACATGGACATGAAGCATAAATTGCAGTGGGAAGCTCAGTGTGCTACAATGCGGCCTAGCCGGCCGGGCCAATCACCGTCTGCCATATCTTGTGCATCCGCGGCCTCTTCATCCTCTGTAACTGGGGGGACAGCAGTCACACCTGTTTTGGGGCGCAGACCTGCCACCTCTTTACCCGCAACAGCCAGCGTGATTGGCAGGTCATCATTTTCTTTGGAGGTGGTAACACCAGCTGGTGTTGAGCGCTGTCCGACATCGATAGCACCACCTTTGGATCAAGGCAACCTAACATGTCCGCCTGCATCTTCCTCACAGACCGGCAGTTTGCCGGGGACACCCTTATCAACCCCGTCTAAGCACAATAGCCAGCCCTCGGTCCCTCAGATGTGGACAAGTAAAAGACCATTTCCTCCTAGCCATGAGAAAGCTAAGAGGTTGAATTTCACCATCTGCAAGCTCTTGGCTACAGAAATGCTGCCTTTCCGCCTGGTGGACACAGAGGATTTTCGAGACCTTATGTCCGTCGCAGTGCCCCAGTACCAGATGCCCAGTCGGCACTACTTCTCAAAGAAATGTGTGCCTGCGCTCCACCAGCATGTCGCACACAACATCACCGCTTCTTTGAGAAACTCTGTGTGTGACAGGGTGCATTTCACCACAGACACTTGGACGAGTAGGCATGGACAGGGGCGTTACATGTCGCTGACTGGGCACTGGGTAACTATGGTGACAGCAGGACAAGGGGCTGCTGTCCAAGTCTTGCCGTCCCCACGAGTTGTGCGTCAATCCTCTTTATGTCAAAGTTCCTCCACTGCTTCTGCCTCCTCAACCTCCTCTCGGTCTTCCACCTGCACCCAAAGCCTGTCTGGTCATGCCACAAGCTTTCTAACTGCGCAGAAGGGATCCTGCACACCTCCTTACTATGCTGGCAGTAGGGCTCAACGTCATCAGGCGGTTTTTACATTGAAATGTCTGGGAAATGTGAGTCACACAGCTGAGGAGTTGTGGTCAGCTCTGGAGAACCAATTTCATGAATGGTTGTCTCCACTGGACCTGAAACCAGGGAAGGCCGTGTGCGACAATGCTGCAAACCTGGGTGCGGCCCTTCGCCGGGGCAATGTCACACACGTGCCTTGTATGGCTCACGTGTTGAACCTGGTTCTCCAGCAATTTTTAGCCCACTATCCCAGACTAGATGGCCTTCTGCAGAGGGCACGGTCGCTGTGTGCTCACTTCCGCCGTTCGCATCCCGCAGCTCAGCGACTTACATCTCTACAGAAGTCGTTGGGCCTGCCACTTCACCGGCTAAAATGCGATGTGCCTACCCGGTGGAATTCAACTCTGCACATGTTGCAGCGACTGTGGCAGCACCGACAAGCCCTGGTGCAATACGTTCTGACGTATAGCCTGGGCCAACGAGATTCAGAGGTGGGGCAAATCACGCTGGAGGAGTGGTCTCAGATCAGGAACCTATGCACCCTTCTGCACAGTTTTGAAATGGCGACGAAGATGTTTAGTGCTGACGATGCCATTATCAGCATGACTATTCCGGTGATTTACATGCTGGAGCACATGTTAAACAGAATTCGGAGTCAGGTGGTGGCACAAGAGGAGGTGGAGTAAGTAGAGGAGGAGTAGTTGTATGCGGAAGGGCTAACATCTGCAAGGTCCAGACGGTCGGCAGCACCAAGGCGGCAGGCATGTGAGGGTGGGGGAGATGGTTTTACCAGGGCGCATGGTAGCAGCCAAACTAGTGAGGAAGGTGCAGGAGCCCAGGAAGAAGTGGAGGACGAACTGATGGAAGACTCATCAGATGAGGGAGACCTTGATCACATTTCTGTTGTGCGAGGTTGGGGGGAGAGGACAGAGGAAGGAAGCATGATTGTTACCTCGCCACCAACACAACAGGGACTTGGTGCTCCTGGATGCGCAACACACATGAGTGCCTTCTTGCTGCACTACCTGCAACATGACCCTCGAATTGTGAGAATTAGAAATAATCCTGACTACTGGGTTGCCACACTGTTAGATCCCCGGTACAAAAGTAAATTTGCAGAAATTATTCCTGCCATAGAAAGGGATGCACGCATGCAGGAGTATCAGCAGAGACTGTTGCAGAATCTTACATGTGCTTTTCCACAAAATACCAGTGGTGCACGTAGTGAATCTCACAGTTCCAACTTGCCAACCGTGGGACCGTCAAGTGTTCAGCACTCAAACCGTAACAGAACCACAGTATCTGCTGGTAACATCAATTTTGCGGAATCATTTCACCACTTTTTTAGCCCATCCTTTGCAAGGCCACAGGAGACAAGAAGTCTGACACATAGTCAACGCCTAGAGACGATGGTACAGGAGTATCTCCAAGTAAACATTGAAGCCACGACTGTGTCACTGGACCCTTGCTCTTTTTGGGCTTCCAATCTGGATAAATGGCCGGAGCTAGCCACTTACGCCTTGGAGATCTTGTCATGCCCCGCAGCCAGCGTTCTGTCTGAACGTGTGTTCAGCGCTGCTGGTGGTGTGCTGACAGATAAGCGCACGCGGCTCTCCACTGATAATGTAGACAGACTCACGTTCATAAAGATGAACAAATCATGGATCCGAAACGACTTTTCTACCCCTGTGTCATCCTGGGGAGAGTAAAAGCTTGATGATTGGTTAAAATCACCCTACCAACCGTTTTAAGCTTTCAAATTACTAATCATGTTTATCTGTATCTTGACTGGAAAATAATTTGGGCTTTGTAGCAGTGTGCAGCACTGATCCTATTAGGCCATCTATAATAAGCTTCACCAGATTTAAAATTAAAAATAATTTTTAGCTGCATCTAGCCCAGAAAATAATTTTGGGGCTCCGAGATGCGCAAGACACATAAGTGCCTTCTTGCTGCACTACCTGCAGCATGACCCTCATATTGTCAGAATTCGAAGTAATCATGACTACTGGGTTGCCACACTCTTAGATCCCCCAAACTTTTCGATCAACCTTTTCATTTTAATAAAGACCAAAAAAATGGTCATTTTTGAAATTATAAGCATTAGCAGGTTGTTAGAAACTGAAATCAAACAGTTTTCAACTCAAAACTTTATTCTAGGTGATGTTACATTTTCACATAGGACCCCTTGTTCGAAAGGAGCTTCTGAACTCTCTCGTCCATTGAATTTGTCAGGTTTTGGATGGTTTCTGCTTCAATTGTTTTGCATGAGGACAGAATACCCTCCCAGAGCTGTTGCTTAGATGTGAACTGCCTCCCGCCATCATAGACACTCCTTTTAATGATGCTCCAAAGGTTCTGAATGGGGTAGAGGTCAGGGGAGCATGGGGGTCACACCATAAGTTTGTCCCCTTTTATGCCCATATCAGCCAGAGATGCAGATGTTTTATGTGCAGCATGAGATGGTGCATTATCATGCAGAAAAATGATCTTGCTGTGAAATACACGGTTCTTCTTCTTGAACCATGGCAGGAAGTGCTGTTTGAGAAAATCCACATACATTATGGAGTTCATCTTTAGCGCCTTCAGGGATCCTAAAGGGGCCGACAATCTCTCTCCCCATGATTCCAGCCCAAAACATTACTCCACCTCCTCCTTGTTGGCGCTGTAGCCGTGTTTGCGTGGGGTGTCCATCAACCAGCCATCCTCCACTCCATTCATCTGGACCATCGAGCGCTGCACGGCACTCATCCGTGAACAAAACAGTTTTGAAATCAGTCTTCATGTAATGTTTGGCCCACTGGAGCCGTTTCTGCTTGTGTGAAGTGGATAGAGGAGGTCGACAGGATGGCATATGCACAGCTGCAAACCTCTGAAGGACCCTGCATCTTGTTGTTCGGGGGACGTTGGAGGCACAAGCAGCTTCAAAAACTTGTCTGCTGCTATGACAAGGCTTTTTTGCCGCTGCTGTTTCAACCTGACGTAATTGCCTGTAGGAAAGAGTCCTCAATTTGCCCTTATCAGCACGCACACGTGTGTACTGTGAATCAGCTACATACTTCTTGATTGCCAAGACACTTCATCCTGATCATCGCACAATGTTGATTGTAGTCATGCCTTGACCTAAACACTCCACAATTTGTTGCTTCTCAGCAGCCGACACATCCTTTTTCTTTCCCATTTTGGCAGAAAATGTAGGCTGCTTAATAATGTGAGAGAGCCTTCTTAAGTAGTCTTGCCTTTCATTGGACACACCTGCCAAACTAATTAGCACAGGTGTCTGCAATTGCTTACAGTGATATAAAGAGCCCTGACACACATCACCATCAATGAGTTTAACTGACAAACAAACAAATTCTTCCCTTATCACTCCTAAACACTTTTTGCATAATAATTTGGAACGCGGTGTACATGTGCTTTTCCACAAAACACCAGTGGTTCACGTAGTGAATCTTACAGTTCTAACTTGCCAACCGTGGTCTGTATGGAATTGTTCAATAAAGGGCCCAAAATTAAGATAACATAGATGGGAGAGGTCTCTATGAATAGGAATTCCTAAGTATTTGATACCCTGTGAGGGCCAGGCAAAGGGAAAGTTGGACTGGATGGAATCCTATATGGATTTAGGGAGGGAGACATCGAGGGCCTCAGACTTCGCTGCATTGATTTTAAAATTTTACCATGTAACAAAGTGATCTATTTCAGCCATAACAGCAGGGATGGATATATGTGATTGAGTGATATATACTAGGACATCATCAGCAAATAGAGAGCACTTGTACTCGGTGCCTCCCACCTCAATCCACCTAATATTGGGGTTATGGCGAATTGATGAGAGCAGGTGCTCCGTCACTAGGATGTATAAGAGAGGGGACAGAGGACATCCCTGCCTTGTCCCATTGGTGATTGTGAAAGGTGATGAAAATGTTCTGACGCACCCCCTGGGCCTTGGGACACCCGGAGCCGGACCCTTTTTGGTGGATGCTGGTGGTTGTAGTCTTCGTGGCGGCGATCCGGTTCCGTGGCTCAGGGCGGTCAAACCAGTGGCGGAACTATTTATGTGGTTTTGATGTTTAAATGTCCGACTACGCCACCCGTGGATTGCGGTCAGAGTGAACCGCCGCTACAGGGCAGACCGCTAAGGCTGGTGTTGTGGGTGCAGCAGAGCGTAGCATAACTCCCCACGGGAGGAGTATAGCCTCAGGGCAGTGTATGCGGAGGATGGGGGTGATGGTGCAGGGCAGCAGCAGTAACGACACGGAGTCAGTGATGCAGTTCAGGGCCTTTACTCACAGTTCTTATTATCCAGACCACGTCTGCAGGTAACGGCTGCCCACGTCGTACTGTGCTCACCAGGTGAGGGGCTCAGACAACTCCCAGATAACTTTGGAGCGCTTCACAGGACCCCCTTTGTGTGTCCTTTGTCTGGCCTTTCTTACCAACACTTCTGTCCGGCTGCCTCGGGCCTCCTCTTGGTAAACTTGGCGCCAGTTTCCCTGACCCTATGTGGTGCCTTCCTAGCGGGTGGAGCAAGGGGCTGCGCCACATAAAATGTCAGAGCCTCCGGTTTCTAGCTGAGGGTCGTTTCCTGCCTCCACTAGTTCGGGGACCGGTCTCCCCCTTTGGCCTGACCCCTCCACGCAGGTGGATTCGGGCGTGCGGTGGCGACTCGCCCGTCCGCACCCCTGGGATCCCTTCATTCCTCGTTCCTGGAGCCTTCTCCGCTCCTCTTCCTTCCTTCTCCCTCTTGCAGGCCTGGGCCTCTGTTACTAGGCCCGCCTCCGGAGCAGAGCTCATGCAGAGCCCCTGCTCCCTGCCACTTCTGCTCAGACTTCTCTGCACTGAACTAAGATGGTGCCCACCTTTTATACTCCCTTCTCAATGCACCCAGGAACTGCTTCCTCCCTGCTCCTGCACTGCAGGGTTCCCCTTCCTCAGTGTTCCCTCCCCCCACTCCAGCCAGGGACAGGGACTGTCGTGCCCATCTCAGGGGCATATTGGTCGCCCTGCCCCACGGCAATGTGGTGTAATGCATGCAGGTGTCGGGTCCTGATCCACACTCCATCCTTATCTGAGAGTGAGATATCACACCTCTGGGTGAGGTGCAATACGTCTGTAGCAACCGAGCCCTCGGTGCTACAGTTCCATTTATCTTCAGCCTAGGTGACGTATTGTGATACAGGGCCGTGATTTTGGCTATAAAAGGGTCCCCTAGACCCCTACCCCAAGCTTTTTAAGAGAATCATATATGGCGTGCCAGGAGACTCTATGGAATGCTTTCTCAGCATCCAACGAGAGTATCTACTTACAAATTTTTAACTGCATCTAGCCCAGGAAATACTTTGTGCCTAGTAGCAGTGTCTGCTAGTCAGCGGATTATCCCGGCTGTTAAGCAAGCTACACCACCTGTAGTTTGGACACTTAATTTTTTCAAAGGAAATGCTTCGGGACCACGGGATACTTAGTGAAGAGCATCAGGAGGCACCCCAAGGCATAGGGGCTGGGACTGGCACTAGGATGCCTTGCGGTGGACAGCCGAGCTCGATCCTTATAAAAGCTTTTTAACTGCAGCAGCTTTAGTGGACGCTACTGGAGCTGGAATTACGCGGCTGCTGGCATGAGACTTGCCCTCCAATAGATCCTTGTAAATGGATTTAAAGTGTATTCATTCAAATTAGAGGGACAATTTAAATTAAAAAGCTTAGAGCTGCCTCCACCACAGGGGGGCTCTCTCGACCCACCAGCGGACAGGCACCAGTATTGGGAGAGGGGGGCTGGCCGTCAGGGTTCACCGCGGCTCTGGCACAAACCCGGCGACACGGAGGTGGCACGGGCAGGAGCGGACTGGCCGTCTCGGCTTCTCACTTTTTGGATTTTAGAAGGGCATGACATGCCTATATCTGTGTCTCCCCCTCCTTTTACTCCTCCACCTCTTTTCTTTTCGCATGACTATATGTACTTGTCATTTTTCCATGTGTTAGTTGTGTCTTCTGAGCAGTTTGTCAGCTTTTGGACACCTTTGAAGGTGTTTTCTATGTGTTTCTATGTGTTTTTGTTTGCCTGCCATTGGTTTTAACGGTGTTCGAAGGTGTTCGACGAACAGTTCGACGAACAGTTCGGCGAACACACGGGTGTTCGACGAACCGAACCGAACTCGAACACTACGGGGGTGGCTCAACACTATCCGGGAGATCCGAGGAATCAACTACTGGGGATTGCAAATCATTTCCTGACTCATTCTGACTTCCACTCGGGAGTGGCACCAACGGTTCTGACGGGCCCAACTGCATTGTGGCCCACCCTTCTTCATCCCCCAAAGTTCCTGTATGTGGCACATCAGCCAACACGTCTGAGGGCCCAGCCCAGTTACAGACTTCTGCTTCAGAGGAGCAAGGTCGCAACATATTACGGTGCAACACCCTGGATGTCACGGCGTCATCCCCTTCGGGCCTAACCTCGTAGATGGGGTTGTCTGGGTGGACCTTCTTCACCACCCGATATGGTATTGCCTCCCAACGATGGTCCAGCTTACTCCCAAATCGTTTAGCCCTCACCAGCACTCGGTCTCCTGGCTGAAGCGATCCACCTGTGGTCGGGGGCCGAACTGCATGCTCTACTTCCTGAAACTTCTGAGCAACCAGTTTTCTCACGGTATGGAGTCGACGCTGGTGTTCTCGAATCCAGGTACTTGGGCTACTGCCCGGACCGGGGTCTTCTGAGTCTAGCTCCAGCTCGGTGATTTCCCGGCCACTTCTTCCAAACAGCAACATGTAGGGGGTGTAGCTGGTGGTTGCATGAACTCGATTATTATACACCCACACCAGCTCGGACACGAATTCGGGCCACTTCATCTTTTTGTCCGCTTCCAGTGTTCGCAACATTTGCAACAGGGTTCGGTTAAAGCGCTCGCATGCACCGTTCCCTTGCGGGTGGTAGGGCGTTGTCCGGGAACGGTCGATCCCATAGATGCGGTATAGCTCATCCATCACTCGTCCTTGGAAGCAGGCCCCCTGGTCAGAATGTATTCGCTTCGGGCACCCATAAATCCAGATGAAATCTTGACAGATGGCCTTGGCTGCGGCTTCTGCCGTCTGATCTTTAGTGGGCGTCACTACTGCAAACTTGGTGAAGTGATCAGTCATGACTAAACAGTGTCCATAACTGTTGTTTGAAGTTCCTACCATCAAGTAGTCAATCATCAAGACTTCCAAGGGGGCAGAAGTTCGGATGGTCTGAATGGGAGCTCTTTGCTCCGGGGGCTTGTTCAACTCACACTGGCGACATGTTCGGCAGACCCCCTCGACTTCTTGTCGCAGTTGAGGCCAATACACCAGCCGTTGCAACCACCGGAAGGTCTTTTCTACTCCGAAGTGAGCACCTCTTCTATGAGCTTCTTGGGCTAGCTGTGTTACTAGCGCTCCTGGAACTACCACTTGCCAGGTAACATCAAACTCTCGAGGCAGCTGGATTCTTCGGCATAGCAAGCCGTCCTTCAGGAGGAGCCTCTCCCACTGGCCTAGGATTTGTAGGGTAGTTGGAAGTGAAGCGGCTCTGGTTTCCTGGTCGGGTCTCTGATTAAGGGCGACCCATTCTCTCAACTTTGCTAGCTCCGGGTCGGATTGCTGCAGATGTATCCATTCGTCTCTTGAACGGCCCAGAATCTGAGTGGGCCTTGGCTCCTCTCTGGTCTCTTGGGCGTCGACCACAGCAGCGGAAAACTGGCTGAAATCCGGGATCTCGTCGCCTTCGAGCTCCTCATCTCTGTCCTTCTTCGGCCCCGCCTGAGTGACCCAGGACAGGGCATCTGCATGTGTGTTCAGGGCCTTGGACCGATAGGCGATTTTATACTGGAATTTGGACATCCTTGCGACCCACCGCTGTTCTAACGCGCCCAGTTTGGCGTTCTCCAAGTGGGCCAAAGGGTTGTTATCTGTCCGCACTTGCACTTCTGACCCTGACAGGTACTCAGCAAATTTCTCGGTCATGGCCCACACCAGTGCCAGTAGCTCCAGCTTAAACGAACTGTAGTTGTCCGGATTCTTCTCCGTATCTCGGAGTGACCTGCTGGCATACGCGATCACTCGCTCTTTCCCTCCTTGTACTTGAGCCAGCACTGCTCCCAGCCCATGCAAGCTTCCATCAGTGTACAACATGAAAGGCTGCGAAAAGTCAGCGTAGGCCAGAATCGGGGCATCTGTTAGCGCCATTTTAAATGCTCGGAATGCCTCTTCTTGTCGTGGGCCCCACTGAATGGGCTGCCGCTTGGCTCCCCCGGCTGTTCCTCTCAGCAATTCATTGAGAGGGATCGCAATCTTAGCAAAGTCTTTAATGAATCTGCGGTAGTATCCAGCAAGCCCCAGGAATGCCCTTAGTTCTCTTAGATTGGCGGGCGTGGGCCACTTCTGCACGGCAGCTACTTTCTCCGCAGTGGGGTGCACCCCTGCACTGGACACAGTGTGCCCCAGATATTCAATTTCTCGTTTGAAGAGACGACACTTACGAGGCTTAATTTTCAGGCCGTGCCTTTGTAGCCATTCTAACACTTGTTCCAATCGGCGGAGATGATCCTCAAACGTTGCGGAATAGATAATTATATCGTCCAGATATATTAAAGTGGCTTCAAAGTTGAGGTCCCCCAAGCATCTCTCCATCAGCCATTGGAAGGTTCCTGGCGCGTTTGTTAGTCCGAACGGCATTCGATTGAACTCAAACAGGCCCATAGGGAGAACAAAAGCTGTCTTCGGACGATCCTTCTCAGCTACTGGGACCTGCCAATAGCCACTGGCCAGGTCAAGGGAGGAGAAGAATTTGGCGCTTCCTAGTGCAGATAGAGACTCTTCGATTCGGGGGAGTCGATAGGAGTCCCGTACTGTACAGGCATTCAGCTTTCGATAGTCTACGCAGAATCTCAGGGTACCGTCCTTCTTTCGGACCAGCACGATCGGAGCTGCCCAGGGGCTCTGGCTTTCACGGATCACACCATTCCGCAACATGTGGGCCAACAGCTCTTTCACCTCCTGGTACATTTGAGGCGGGATCTGCCGATATCTCTCTCGGATGGGAGCAGTATTTCCGGTGGGTATTTCATGCTGAATGTCCCGAGTGCACCCGAAATCATCTTCATGCTGTGCAAACACTCCCTGATATCGCTGTAGAAGTTGTTCGATCTGCCTTACTTGTCCAGCAGAAAACTCAGTCAGGTTAGCTTCCATTTCTTCCAGGAGGTGGCGTCCAGCCAACGGTTCTCTTCCATGTTCCTGGCTATTGAGGGACATCTCTAGGGTCCATGGTTTTCCTTCCACAGGTGCCAGCCCTATAGCGTCAGCTCTAGTAAGGGCCTCCGGCATTACGCACAATCGCGCCACCTCTTGTCGGGGCAACAACTGTAAACTGGTGCCACTTAAATTGATGCAGCGCACGGGTACTCGACCGTGCCGCACGGTGGCCAGAGTTTGAGCAATCAGGAGTCCAGAGGGCGCTTCTTCTCCCTCCATTGGTTCAACTTGAATGTCCACGCCCTCTAAGGACACATGTGCCAGCACCGGCTAAGTGAGTACAGTCTGTCCCACCGGCAGTGTCATTGTGGCTTCGGGCGGTATCGATACCTTACCAAGGTACTGGGAGGTAGTGGGCAACTTTTGAATCTGACTGACCCGCACGAGGTGCTGGAACACTCTCTTGTTAGCTGGGTCTCGAGTGGCACGGGTCCAGTTGTTTTTGCTACAGCCCTCAGCCAGGAAGTGTCTGACATCTTTCAGCACATTCATGCCCAGGGTTACAATGGGCCCATCGCCTCCGGGCCCGGTGGTCAGTACGATCCCTTTTCGACCGAGGTCCTTTCCACATGCCCGCATGGACATCCATACTACTCCCGCTACTGGGATAGGTAGTTGATTAGCCGCCACCAGTTTGACAGTGGGTTCCCGGCAGGAATGAGCGACTTCAGGAAAGAGACTTTGGAAGTACGTCTCAGGCATAGTGGTCACTTGAGACCCGGTGTCCATCAAACAGCGGATCCGCTGCCCATTGAATTCAGCCCAGATAATGGGCCTCTCGGAGACAATGTCTTCAGAGCTCCCTCTTCTACTCTCTGAAGCTCGAGACCCCACGGTATGCTCCACAACCGTGGGCCATTTTAGTTTAATGGCTGTCCCCTCCTCCTCCTTTCTCGGTTGGGACAGTCTTTGGAGATATGCCCCCTACCTCCACAGGTCCAGCACTCCGGGCCTCGTTCTGCAAATAGGTCAGGTACATGTTGTGCTGGGGCCGGATAGGAACGTCTTTCTCGTTCTGGTCTCCGTCCGCGTTGAGCAGTACGGTCCATTGGCAAGGGGGCAGTAGGAGTCTTCCTGATAGAATTCAGCTCACCCCGAATGTTTCGAATTTCCTGACGTATTTCCCATACCCAAACAGGCTCTTGGTTGGTGAATCCAGGAGCAATTGCCTCATGACTTCTAACTGTGGCTTTGAGAACAGGAACTTCTCTCTCCAGGACTCTAGCTTCAGCCCCTACCTCCAGGAAGCCCATATCAGGGCTCAATCGCAGCCACTCCTTCAGGATCGGCCTCAGGGAAGGGTCTTTCAAGCCAGCAATCAGTTGGTCACGCAACACCTCATCCAATGGTCCCAGTCCTCGGTTCCCATCTCGAGTTTTCTTAGTGATATGGGCCGTCACTTCCTGTATGCATTAACATACTGATTTACTGTCTCATTTTTCCCTTGGACCCGCTGAAACAACCGTAAGCGCAAGTGTCCCAAATCTGTAGTGTCACCGTGCATGTCCTCTAGAATTTTTATCACTTTATCCACGGTGTCACGGTCCCCAGGTGGGCGGTACATCACAGTTTGTCGGGCCTCTCCATCAAGGGTTAGGAGGGCTAGCTCCGCCTGGGCTAGAGGGTCAAGGGGATACATACGTAGCATACTTCTCAGCCTTTCTGCCCAGTCCCACAGTGACATACCATCCCCTGTAAACTTGGGAAGATGGCTGAGCATAGCCCCCAGGGGTATATGGCTCCGGCCGGACCCAGCCACAGACTGATCTGCCATCTCTGCGTCTGAATGTTGCATCCTGCCGACTGCGCCAAATGTAATGCAGGTGCCGGAATGCAACGCACAGAGACACAAGGTGAGAACAGTCAGAGATGTTTGTAAACAGTTTTATACAACAGGTATACTGAAACAAGGGATTAGCAACAAGGGTAATGAACAGTGGTTTGAAATATCAGAAAAAATACAAAATTTCTCAAAGTAAGGCGCAGTCTCTTAAAATAAGGCGCAGTCTCTTAAAGTAAGGTGATGCCCTCAAGCATGAGAGACACCACACAAGTTCTTTAACCGTGAATTTGGCCCTAGCGGGGGTCACCGGTTATTCCCGCTAGGCCGTGAGTCTCTTTCCGGATAAATTCAATTAAATCACGTTGTGCTACTTTAGCCCCAACCGTTCCCCTCCCAACCTGAGTACTTAAACCCAATTGTCCCCGGTACCGTGGGTGAGCAGTGGAAGTGACGGCCCTGCTCACGTATGCAGCTCCTCGCTGCTTGGCCGTTGGAGGCAGTCTCTCGAGCCTTGGATAGGGGGGTCCAGGCCTCGTCTGTCGGCGGCCGACGTCGGGTTCCGCGATCTCACTCAGCACTGCGATCAGGTTCCTAGTATCCTCAGCAGGCACAGCACTCGGGTCACAACTGTGAGGGATCCGGAGCTCTTTTACCGGTGCCCGGCTGGAGCACCTCTCAGGCCTCTGGATTTGGCCTGTCACGCGGGGTTTCTCAGGATGCAGGGAGCACGTCTGCTCCTCTCTGCTGCTTGGCGCCAAAGACTCCTCAGGTTTGGCGCGCTGGCCTCTTATCTCTCTGAACTCCTTCCTGGAAGTCACCTGATCGGGTCCAGCATCTGAATCTGCCCTCTGCAACTTCCCTTGTATATTTTGGTTCCGCTTGACTGTCTCTGGCCAGTAGATGGCAGTCTCGCTCCATCCTTGAAACGTCATGTTGTAGTTCTTTTACAAGCTTTCTTGCTCGTTCTACATTGGTAAGGTATTATCTTTTACTGTGATGCTTTTTGACTTGAGTTTTCCCATAGAACTTAACTTTACCAAAGTGTTCAAGAGTGCTTGTTAAATGGTGAAGCTGTTAATTAGTGCTAGGCAGTATTTGCCAAAAAAGAGTGAAATTAGAGTATTTTCTATATTAATGGTCTATAAAGAATTTGAACGAAAAGGTTTCACTTGGTTTGTCACATTTTCAGTGTGGGCTATAAGCGGACACCCACCTTTATATTAACAATTCTTCTGTATTTAAGTCACTGCACCAGCTTGGTTCGGGCCGCATATAAACTTTACAGGCACGTTCACTCCACCATGCAAATGGGTGGTAGGTGATGGGAAGCCACAGGCCGAAGATTAGTTCATACATTGTTTCCCATTCTCTCTGTACAAGGCCATGTGACTTTGGTACATTACTTCTAACAGTAGCAGATATGACACTCTTATGAAAACAGTTATTGGATTGCACCATTTGATAAGGTGCCATCACGGGCATAAGGATCACAGTTGCAAGGGAAGCAACAGCGACTGAGTCTGCAGGAAAAGTGAGCCCGCCCAGAATCCCGGAGAGTCTCTGCTTTTAACTGTATTTATGTTTTCATGACGTAGATACAATTAAACACTGGTGGTGCAGAGAACCTTTGACTCCCTTCACCGCTGCTAGCTCTGATAAATGACATATTGCTCAAGTTCTGAGCCCTACCAGAGCTCAGGAACGCACTGAGGAAGATAGGCAGTGCAATGACATTATCGTGTCCTTTGCACCTGTTTGAGGGATACAGTAAGAAGGAGGATTGTGCTGCTCATCTTGGGAGCAGTGTGAGTGAGATGAGTTAGAAATTTTTTTTTTAATACAGAATTGAAGGATCAGAGGGCACAAAGGAAGACATCATTAGCATGACAAACCAGTCTGTTAAGACAGAAAGGGCATATTACTTTTGAACGGTGCCAAAAGCAGCATGATTATTGTATGTGGTGAAAGAGGGGGACATTATTATTGCATGGGGCTGCAGAGAAGAACAAAATTATTATTTGAGGCCACAAAGAGGAACATAATTATTGTATAGGGGCCCACAGTGGGACATCATTATTGTATGGGAGCACAAAGAAGGACATTATTATTGTATGGAGCACAAAGAAGGATATAATTATTGTGTGGGGGCACAAAAGGCAGAATATTTTTTGTATAGTGGCTGAAAAGAAGGACATAATTATTACATGGGTCACAAAAAAAGGACATACCGCATTTTTCGGATTATAAAATGCACCTTCCCCCCAAAAAGGGAGAAAAATGGGGTGTGGCTTACAATGCTAAGGTATGTTCACACTAGCAAAAAGAAGCAAAACCTACAAAAGACAAAAATATATCTCATACCCTACCATCATTATATATAAATGTAAAGCAAAGTTGCATAATAAATATAGGGTACTTAGTGAACTATTTTTGATCAAAAAAAGTATACAAGCCGTCCCACCAGTGGCAAGGTGACCCTAAATTGGGACGGTACCTATACTGCCTATATTAAAAACCTTACTGTATATCAAAGTTGAAGTAATGCATATAAAAGGGTAGACAAATAGGACCGGGTCCCAACTCCAGACCACCTAGGCCCGTGGTAAGCTACATATATACCAATCAGCTCAACAAAGGGGATGCCACACCCTTAAATTGCACAGAATGCAAACAAGACAAAAAACCAAGCAATGTGAACTGAGCTGATTGGTATATATGTAGCTTACCACGGGCCTAGGTGGTCTGGAGTTGGGACCCGGTCCTATTTGTCTACCCTTTTATATGCATTACTTCAACTTTGATATACAGTAAGGTTTTTAATATAGGCAGTATAGGTACCGTCCCAATTTAGGGTCACCTTGCCGCTGGTGGGACGGCTTGTATACTTTTTTTGATCAAAAATAGTTCACTAAGTACCCTATATTTATTATGCAACTTTGCTTTACATTTATATATAATGATGGTAGGGTATGAGATATATTTTTGTCTTTTGTAGGTTTTGCTTCTTTTTGCTAGTGTGAACATGCTCCTATTTCTTGCATGTCTACCATCTTAGACCTCAGTTCACATTGCTTGTTTTTTTTGTCTTGTTTGCATTCTGTGCAATTTAAGGGTGTGGCATCCCCTTTGTTGAGCTGATTGGTATATATGTAGCTTACCACGGGCCTAGGTGGTCTGGAGTTGGGACCCGGTCCTATTTGTCTACCCTTTTATATGCATTACTTCAACTTTGATATACAGTAAGGTTTTTAATATAGGCAGTATAGGTACCGTCCCAATTTAGGGTCACCTTGCCGCTGGTGGGACGGCTTGTATACTTTTTTTGATCAAAAATAGTTCACTAAGTACCCTATATTTATTATGCAACTTTGCTTTACATTTATATATAATGATGGTAGGGTATGAGATATATTTTTGTCTTTTGTAGGTTTTGCTTCTTTTTGCTAGTGTGAACATGCTCCTATTTCTTGCATGTCTACCATCTTAGACCTCAGTTCACATTGCTTGGTTTTTTTGTCTTGTTTGCATTCTGTGCAATTTAAGGGTGTGGCATCCCCTTTGTTGAGCTGATTGGTATATATGTAGCTTACCACGGGCCTAGGTGGTCTGGAGTTGGGACCCGGTCCTATTTGTCTACCCTTTTATATGCATTACTTCAACTTTGATATACAGTAAGGTTTTTAATATAGGCAGTATAGGTACCGTCCCAATTTAGGGTCACCTTGCCGCTGGTGGGACGGCTTGTATACTTTTTTTGATCAAAAATAGTTCACTAAGTACCCTATATTTATTATGCAACTTTGCTTTACATTTATATATAATGATGGTAGGGTATGAGATATATTTTGGTCTTTTGTAGGTTTTGCTTCTTTTTGCTAGTGTGAACATGCTCCTATTTCTTGCATGTCTACCATCTTAGACCTCAGTTCACATTGCTTGTTTTTTTGTCTTGTTTGCATTCAATGCTAAGGTATGGTATATTACCTGGGAGGGAGGTGTCAGTGGAGCGGAGTCAAAGATACAGGAGGTTGGCGGCGACTGTGGCAGGAGTGGGACGATGCTGCGGGCCTCATCTGTTCAAAACAATTAGGCGGTGAGCAGAGTTACCTCTCCCATACATAGCCCTGCTATGGGCTTCGGGAAAATGACTGCCAGCCAATGCGCAGATTGAGATCTCGGGAGGCGAAATCTCGGGAAATGAGATCTCATCTCTCGAGATCTCGATCTGCGCATGCTCTGATGGCCATTTTCCCCAAGTCCACCGCAGGGCTACTGTATGTATAAGAGAGGGAATGTCCACTCACAACCGACTTCTCCTGAGGACAGGGCCCACATCATCGCCCCACTCCCGCCAATGCCCCAGTCCTCCTGAATCAGTGACTCTTCTGAGAAGATGGGGCAGCCCGAAGCATCCCCCCACTCCTGCTGCAGTCGCCATCAACCTCTTGAAGCATTGAACCTGGCTCCTGTGACACCCGCTCCACTGCCACCGCCCCCCAGGTAAAACGGATTATAAGGTGCACCAATTTATTTAAAATTTTTTTTCCCTATTTTCCACCCCAAATTTTGGGGTGCTGCTTATAATCCGTTGCGTTTTATAATCCACAAAATATGGTGATTATTATTTCGGGACGGAAAAAGGGACATAATTATTTTATGGTGCATAAATGAGGACATACAGTAATTATTGTATGGGTTACAAAGTGCTACATAATCATTGAATGGCGCTGCAAAGTGCTACATAATTATTGAATGGGGCTGCAAAGTGGGACATAATTATTTTATGGGGGAGCAAAGAGGGTCATAACCATTATATGGAGGTAAAAAGGGGAACATAATTATTTAGGCATTATTACTTGTGTAGAGACATGGAAAGGGCACTATAACTTTGTGGAGGTAGAAGGAGTGTAGTGTTAGATGTGGGAGGCACAAAACTGATGCATGGCATTGGAGGATGGAACTATTACTGTATGGGGCACTATTTAGCTTATTTAGAGTTATGTAATAGTGATAAGCCAAAAATGTCTGTGTGTTCTGTTTCGAAGAAATGAGATGTGGATGGTATGAAGTGGTTATGGCATTTGGATAAAGAACAGGGCAAATGAATGGCTTCAATCACAGACAATGTCTTGGTTGAGTTACTGAATTTATCTGTACATAATACACATATATACAGAGAAGCTGTGTACAACTGGTAGCTACCATTTTATGATCACTGTATTGCGGTAATATTGGTTTTAGTACAGTTATTTTAGTTAATGATCAATATGGTGGTATTATTTGGTTCCTATGAGGTAATATAATGTGGTCATTGCTCCTTCTATAGTGTTAATGTTGGTAGTATTGGTGTTAATATAGGGTTGGGGTATATTTACTTTTATAGTGGTAATATTTTCTAAGGTAAGACTATTCTTATATATATATATTCTTTTGTTTGTTTATTTTGTGATTTCTGAGGAAGGGGAAAGGTAAATTCTTATAGATGTTAGCAGACTCAAAAAGGCCTACTTATCAATCCAACAATCTAGCAGTTGTGGGGAGGCCCAGGTCCAAAACTTGCCTCCAGGCTCATAGGACTCTTTTCATGCCCCCGTGTGCCATGACAGTTGTGGCTTGTAAATTAGAGAATACATTGGCTGATATTTTAATTCATGGTCATTATGGCCAACACCAAAATATATTAAACTTTTAAAAGTATAAACATAAATGAGAAACTTTTTATCATTCAGTTATATAAATTTTTGGGGAGACTTCCTACTGATAAATTGCTGTTGAGGTTCGCTAATTTTATGAGACACACTATCCACAGAATAGATAAATGTCTAGTTTGTAGTTGTTTTCCTGTTGTGTTATGGCTTTAGTCCTCTGTTATCTAAAGCAACTCTAGTTTGTTCATTTTTTTATCTCTTGGGTATGTATAGCTAACACATCAAAAGAACTTGTGCAACTTAATGGGGTCAGATTTTTACACCCATGGCTTCCCCCTGGGGTTCATTGCTGTTTTGTTTCTGTTTTTGTCCTCTGCATTGTCATTTTATGATACACATACTGTCAAAAGCAATTTCACTCTCAGGTTCATGTTATTACTAATTATCTTATGAAACCGCACATTCACTGTCAGCTACAGGACCTGACTTGAAATAAAAGTTGAAGCTTTTTGCACAACTGGAAGAGTCTAATTATTCATGTCCCTGGCATTGTTCTGCTAAACTGACATTGTTCAAATCACATACAGAAATACAGTGTTGTAATGTGGAAGCAATCATTGTGACTGCTGAATAAATATGTCAGTTTTCTTTAAATTCAATTTTTATCACACTACTTGTCATGGTCAACTGAGCACAAACTAGACTGGTACAACACATATTGTTATTTATCCATAGCACAGTTCTTTCCTCTGAGTGGATTTTACAACCCTCAATAAAACATGCTTTCTGAAAATATAAAAACCAAAAGCGAGGAGTTATTATTATTGATTGTTTCAGTAATTGTATTTATTAGAATTATATTAATTGCATCACGATTAGTTGCTGATAAATGATACCTGGGGCGAGCTAGTAATGTATTCTACTTTGATAATCTGCGATGTGCTTGTCTGATGCATTATACATTTTTATTGCAGTTCCCTGTGTAGTAAATGACATTCCAAATATATATAACTAGAACCACTGTAGTGAGATAATGATAAAATAAAAACTGGTAAAATATAATAGACAGTCTTTATATGGAGATCTTTTCCTTCTTGTATCTAGGCAATTCATGATTCTTCTGTACCAAGTCATATAGGTTATGTTTCCTACAGGCATGACTGCACTCTTTACCTAACACCAGCCTAAGTCTACCAGTGAAATGATAGAATATATTTAGTATGCTTGTGATAAATTCAAGCATTGCCTGAAAACAAGCTATTATTTTTACAGTAAAATTAAAATCTCTCCAATAGTTTAGTCAGTAAAATGGATGTGACAACAGCTCGTATTCAACTTAATAATGTATAGCGGAATATAAAAATTGCAATTTTGTTGCATTTCACGATCTAAATAGCACTAGGGGCAAGATAACACAATATTCCTCATGTAAAATGTGCCAACTAGCCTAGTATTTCAGATGATGTGTTTAGTATATTTTATATTTAATGTATTTTTTGTATTTGTACAAAATCTATATTATACATTTATAATAAAAGAAAATGAATGGGCAGTAATCCACCTGTAACTTGCTAACTTTTGAAAATATTTGGTGTAAGGATTAGACATGAGCGAACATGTTCGAAAAACGTTTGCCAATTTCAAATTCGACACAAACATTGTGCATTCGGATTCTCAAAATCGGCAAAAGTCGAGCACGAACCCAAAGATCAGTAGTTTCCCTCGCTGTCATCTGCATGACAGTACGGGAGACAGGGGCTTTGATCTGCGGTAACATAGTTAACGCCGGTCACAGTGCTGCGGGATCACGCTATCAAATGTCAGTGTGATTCCGCAGCTGTCACGGTGACCCGCGGTAAAAAGCTTACTTCAATCATCAGCCGGCGCACACTCTCACTGTTAACAGCGAGCACAAGCACCACTGATGAGAAGAGCAATCTCATCAGCCGGCGCTTGTGCAGTGAAAGTAAAAAAAGTTAAAACTAATAAATAATTATTTAAAGAAAAATAAAAAACACATTATACTCACCAACACCTTATCACCAATTGTCTTTTCCCCTGTAAAAAAGAAGAAATAAAAAAACACCATATATTCACCATAACGCCTAATGGCACCTCACCTGTAATAAAGAAAAAATAATAAACCAGCATAATCCTCACCTATCCGCCATAATCCAGATTGTCCCATGCAGATCTGATCATTGATAGAACAGCCACATCTGGAGATGTGACTATGCTATCTGGCAGCTGGCAATACACTGACAGGAGCGTTATCGCTTCTGCCGTGTATTGCGATGAGCTGCCGTGAGAGAGGTTACACGAGATCATCAGCTGATGAACTCCTGTGACCTCACTTACGGGACCAGTGCTGCGTGAGAAAATTCTCACGCAGCGCTGGTGCCGTATGTGAGGTCACAGGAGTTCAACAGCTGATGAACTCTAGTGACTTCTCTCACGGCAGCTCAGCGCTATACACTGCAGGAGCGATGATGCCACTGTCAGTGTATAGCTGGCTGCAGGATATAGCAGTCACATGAGTGACTGCTGATGTGACTGTTTATCCGATCACCGTGGAACAATCTGGATTATTTCATCACGTCGGACAGATGAGTATTATGTTTTTTTATTATTTTCTTTCTTTTAAAGGAGACATGGGCTTCAGTGGATTAGGTGTTAGTTAAGTATGATTGTTTTTGATCAATTAAGAATCTTAAATAAAGGACTGTGTCATTATTTCAAATAAATTACTTTATTCTGGGTGTTTGGTGTTTTTTCTTACAATTTTACTATGGTGTTAGTAACGTGGGGTGTCTTATAAACACCACTCCATTACTAACCTGAGCTTCATGTCAGCTGCCAATACCAGGCTGACATGTACCCCAATCCTATTACCTCACTTGCCACTGCACCAGGGCAAGTGGGAAGAGCAGAGGCCAAGAGCCAGAATTGGCGCATCTTATGGATGCACCATTTCTGGGGAAGCTGAAAGCTGATGTTTGTAGCCTCGGAGGGGGCCAATATCCATGGCCCCTTCCTAGGCTATTAATATCAGTCCGCAGCACAGGACATGCACAGCCAAGAACAATGGATGTTTTTTTTCCGGCAGACCCTACAAGGAGGTCTTGGGGTCAGTGAAAATATTGAAATGGATGGAAATACACATTCTGTTCAAATTGTCATGTAGTGTTACTCCAAGACTCATAAAGGCTATGCACTAAGTGCAAAGCCTGCCAAAAATTACAAAGAGAGCCATCCATACACCCTTAAAGGCACCAACTGGAGTGCCTCATAAAAAAAATTAAGAAAGTGTAGTTGTACCACTTGCACACTCATAAAGGCTTTGCACACAGTGCAAAGCCAGGAAAAATATTATAAGGACGTTCACCCATAAATATTGGAAGTTAATAACTCAGTTAAATATTTTGAAAGTGTAGTTGATGTACTCGTACATTCATAAAGGCTTTGCACAAAGTGCAAAGCCAGGAAAAAATTATAAGTAGGGTCATCCAGTCATCCATAGACCCTTAAAGACAACAACTGGCGGGCCTCATTAAAATATTGAAGATTAAAAACACTTTATGTGCTGCTGTCATCTGGTGGTATGGAAAAGTTGGGGCTAATCCAGGCTTTGTTCATTTTTATCAGAGTGAGCCTGTCAGTATTTTTTGTTGACAGACGAAAGCACCTGTCTGTTATGACTAGTGTTGAGCCACCCCCGTAGTGTTCGGGTTCGGTTCGGTTCGTCGAACACCGGGATGTTCGAGGAACTGTTCGTCGAACTGTTCGTCGAACACCTTAGAACACCGTCGAACACCGTTAAAACCAATGGCAGGCAAACAAAAACACATAGAAACACATAGAAAACACCTGCAAAGGTGTCCAAAAGCTGACAAACTGCTCAGAAGACACTCTCTTTAAAAAAGCCGGCCGGCAAATTCAGCAGCGGCATACACCGGTACCCGACAATTTAGACAAGAAGGAATAGAGCATCACACATAGATTAGATAGATAGAAACATGTCAGTCACACATATAAGAAGCACAGTGACAGTGTTGGTTACTGCACTAGTCATTTAGTGTAAAGGATTTATTAAAAAAAATATTAGTGTTTTCATGCACTGTCTCTTTAAAAAAGCCGGCCGGCAATTCAGCATCTGTACCCGACAATTTAGAACAGAAAGAATAGAGCTTCACACATAGATTAGATAGATAGAAACATGTCAGTCACATATATAATAAGTACAATGATAGTGTTGCTTACTGTACTTGTCATTTAGTGTAAAGGATTTATTTAAAAAAATAATAGTGTTTTCATGCACTGTCTCTTTAAAAAAGCCGGCCGGCAATTCAGCAGCGGTACCCGACAATTTAGAACAGAAAGATAGAGCATCACACATAGATTAGATAGATAGAAACATGTCAGTCACATATATATGAAGTACAGTGATAGTGTTGGTTACTGTACTTGTCATTTAGTATTAAAATAAAGGATTTATTATTAAAAAAATTGGCGTGGGGTTCCCCTTAATTTTAGGCTCTAGCGGAGGTTAAGCAGACGGCTGGGGCAGATGTTTGAAGCCTGGGAAGGGGGTAATACCCACGGAGCTTCCCAGGCTACTAATATCAGCCCCCAGCTGAATACATAGCCTTTACTAGCTATTAAAATGGGGGACCCCCCAAAAAAAATGACGTGGGGTCCCCCCTAATTTAATAGCTAGCAAAGGCTAGGCAGACAGCTGGGGGCTGATATTAATAGCCCAGGAAGGGAGCCATGAATATTGGCCCCCTCCCAGGCTAGAAACACCAGCCGTCAGCCGCCCCAGAAATGGCGCATTCATAGGATGCGCCAATTCTGGCACTTAGCCTCGCTCTTCCACGCTGCCCTGGTGCGGTGGCAGGGGGTAATAGGGTTGGGGTTGATGTCAGCTTATAATGCCAGCTGACATCAAGCCCAGGTTAGTAATGGAGAGGCGTCTATAAGACACCCCCATTACTAACCCCATAGTCAAAGTTAAAAAAAACACAAACACCCAGAATAAAGTCCTTTAATTGAAATAAAGACACAATCCTTTATTGTTCTAAATTAAACCATACTTACCATCACGCCCATTCCAGCTGAAGCCAACGATCTCCTGCAATAAAAGAAAAATAATAAAGCAACCTCATCCTTACCTTTCCATGGTTCCCACGACAGCTTCAGCTCTGCTACATCGAGATGACAGGCTGGACCGCAGCAGAACGCTGCCATCCAGCCTGTCATCCCGCAGACACTGAGAAGCGCAGGCTTGCTTGCGCTGCTCAGCGTCTCTCTGTGACGACATCCAGATGAGCCGAGTTCATGTCCAATGAACTCGGCTCACCTCATGCACGTCACTGACAGCGTGGGAAAATTCTCACGCTGAAGCGCTGATTGCAGGAGAATTTTCCCACGCTGTCAGTGACGTGCAGGAGGTGAGCTGAGTTCATTGGACATGAGCTCACCTCATGCACATCACTGACAGCGTGGGAGAATTCTCCTGCACTCAGCACTTCAGCGTGAGAATTTTCCCACGCTGTCAGTGACGTGCATGAGGTGAGCCGAGTTCATTGGACATGACCTCGGCTCATCTGGATGCCGTCACAGCGAGACAGTGAGGAGCGCAAGCATGCCTGCGCTTCTCAGTGTCTGCGGGATGACAGACTAGATGGCAGCGTTCTGCTGCGGTCCAGCCAGTCATCTCGATGTAGCAGAGCTGAAGCTGTCGTGGGAACCATGGAAAGGTAAGGATGAGGTTGGTTTATTATTTTTCTTTTATTGCAGGAGATCGTTGGCTTCAGCTGGAATGGGTGTGATGGTAAGTATGGTTTAATTTAGAACAATAAAGAATTGTGTCTTTATTTCAATTAAAGGACTTTATTCTGGGTGTTGTGTTTTTTTTAAATACTTTACTAGAAATTCATGGCGGTCATGTCTAATACTGGCGTGACCCCATGAATTTTGGGCTTGGGGCCAGCTGATAATACCAAGCTGGCCCTAACCCCTTTATTACCCAGTGAGCCACCGCACCAGGGCCCTGGATGAGTTGGGTACAGCGCCAGAAGATGGCGCTTCTATGAACGCGCCATTTTCCGGGGTGGCTGCGGACTGCAATTTGTAGCGGGGGGGGGCCCAGAAAGCTTGGGCCTCCCTGCGCTGCAGATTCCAGCCCCCAGCTGCCTAGTTGTACCTGGCTGGACACAAAAATAGGGCGAAGCCCCACGTACTTTTTTTTTAATTATTTCATGAAATTCATGAAATAATTAAGAAAAAAAGGCCTTCCCTATATTGTTGTGTCCGGCCAGGTACAAATAGGCAGCTGGTGGTTGGGGGCAGCCCGTTCCTGCCTGCTGTACCTGGCTGGACACAAATATAGTGCGAAGCCCCACTTCAATTTTTTTTAATTATTTCATGAAATTCATGAAATAATTAAGAAAAAAAGGGCTTCCCTATATTGTTGTGTCCGGCCAGGTACAAATAGGCAGCTGGTGGATGGGGGCAGCCCGTTCCTGCCTGCTGTACCTGGCTGGACACAAATATAGTGCGAAGCCCCACTTCAATTTTTTTAAATTATTTCAGGAAATTCATGAAATAATTAAAAAAAAATTGACGTGGGGCTTCGCACTATATTTGTGTCCAGCCAGGTACAGCAGGCAGGAACGGGCTGCCCCCAACCACCAGCTGCCTATTTGTACCTGGCCGGACACAACAATATAGGGAAGCATTTTTTTTTCTTAATTATTTCATGAAATAATTTAAAGAAAATTGACGTGGGGCTTCGCCCTGTTTTTGTGTCCAGCCAGGTACAACTAGGCAGCTGGGGGCTGGAATCCGCAGCGCAGGGAGGCCCAAGCTTTCTGGGCCACCCCCGCTGCAAATTGCAGTCCGCAGCCACCCCGGAAAATGGCGCGTTCATAGAAGCGCCATCTTCTGGCGCTGTACCCAACTCATCCAGGGCCCTGATGCGGTGGCTCACTGGGTAATAAAAGGGTTAGGGCCAGCTTGGCATTATCAGCTGGCCCTAAGCCCGAAATTCATGGGGTCACGCCAATATTAGACATGACCACCATGAATTTCTAGTAAAGTATTTAAAAAAAACACAACACCCAGAATAAAGTCCTTTAATTGAAATAAACACACAATTCTTTATTGTTCTAAATTAAACCATACTTACCATCACGCCCATTCCAGCTGAAGCCAACGATCTCCTGAAATAAAAGAAAAATAATAAAGCAACATCATCCTTACCTTTCCATGGTTCCCATGACAGCTTCAGCTCTGCTACATCGAGATGACAGGCTGGACCGCAGCAGAACGCTGCCATCCAGCCTCTCATCCCGCAGACACTGAGAAGCGCAGGCTTGCTTGCGCTCCACAGTGTCTCTCTGTGAGGGCATCCAGATGAGCCGAGTTAATGTCCAATGAACTCGGCTCACCTCATGCACGTCACTGACAGCGTGGGAAAATTCTCCTGCACTCAGCGCTTCAGCGTGGGAGAATTCTCACACTGAAGCGCTGAGTGCAGGAGAATTCTCCCACGCTGTCAGTGACGTGCAGGAGGTGAGCTGAGTTCATTGGACATGAGCTCACCTTATGCACGTCACTGACAGCGTGGGAAAATTCTCCTGCACTCAGCGCTTCAGCGTGGGAGAATTCTCACGCTGAAGCGCTGAGTGCAGGAGAATTCTCCCACGCTGTCAGTGACGTGCAGGAGGTGAGCTGAGTTCATTGGACATGAGCTCACCTTATGCACGTCACTGACAGCGTGGGAAAATTCTCCTGCACTCAGCGCTTCAGCGTGGGAGAATTCTCACGCTGAAGCGCTGAGTGCAGGAGAATTCTCCCACGCTGTCAGTGACGTGCAGGAGGTGAGCTGAGTTCATTGGACATGAGCTCACCTTATGCACGTCACTGACAGCGTGGGAGAATTCTCCTGCACTCACCGCTTCAGCGTGAGAATTTTCCCACGCTGTCAGTGACGTGCATGAGGTGAGCCGAGTTCATTGGACATGAACTCGGCTCATCTGGATGTCGTCACAGAGAGACGCTGAGCAGCGCAAGCAAGCCTGCGCTTCTCAGTGTCTGCGGGATGAGAGGCTGGATGGCAGCGTTCTGCTGCGGTCCAGCCTGTCATCTCGATGTAGCAGAGCTGAAGCTGTCGTGGGAACCATGGAAAGGTAAGGATGAGGTTGCTTTATTATTTTTCTTTTATTGCACGAGATCGTTGGCTTCAGCTGGAATGGGCGTGACGGTAAGTATGGTTTAATTTAGAACAATAAAGGATTGTGTCTTTATTTCAATTAAAGGACTTTATTCTGGGTGTTTGTGTTTTTTTTAACTTTGACTATGGGGTTAGTAATGGGGGTGTCTTATAGACGCCTCTCCATTACTAACCTGGGCTTGATGTCAGCTGGCATTATAAGCTGACATCAACCCCAACCCTATTACCCCCTGCCACCGCACCAGGGCAGCGTGGAAGAGCGAGGCTAAGTGCCAGAATTGGCGCATCCTATGAATGCGCCATTTCTGGGGCGGCTGACGGCTGGTGTTTCTAGCCTGGGAGGGGGCCAATATTCATGACTCCCTTCCTGGGCTATTAATATCAGCCCCCAGCTGTCTGCCTAGCCTTTGCTAGCTATTAAATTAGGGGGGACCCCACGTCATTTTTTTTGGGGTGTCCCCCATTTTAATAGCTAGTAAAGGCTATGTATTCAGCTGGGGGCTGATATTAGTAGCCTGGGAAGCTCCGTGGGTATTACCCCCTTCCCAGGCTTCAAACATCTGCCCCAGCCGTCTGCTTAACCTCCGCTAGAGCCTAAAATTAAGGGGAACCCCACGCCAATTTTTTTAATAATAAATCCTTTATTTTAATACTAAATGACAAGTACAGTAACCAACACTATCACTGTACTTCATATATATGTGACTGACATGTTTCTATCTATCTAATCTATGTGTGAAGCTCTATTCTGTCTGTTATAAATTGTCGGGTACCGCTGCTGAATTGCCGGCCGGCTTTTTTAAAGAGACGGTGCATGAAAACACTAATATTTTTTTTGATAAATCCTTTACGCTAAATGACAAGTACAGTAAGCAACACTGTCACTGTACTTCGTATATATGTGGCTGACATGTTTCTATCTATCTAATCTATGTGTGAAGCTCTATTCTGTCTGTTATAAATTGTCGGGTACAGATGCTGAATTGCCGGCCGGCTTTTTTAAAGAGACGGTGCATGAAAACACTATTATTTTTTTTGATAAATCCTTTACGCTAAATGACAAGTACAGTAAGCAGCACTTTCACTGTACTTCGTATATATGTGGCTGACATGTTTATATCTATCTAATCTATGTGTGAAGCTCTATTCTTTCGGTTCTAAATTGTCGGGTACAGGTGTATGCCGCTGCTGAATTGCCGGCTTTTCATGTTTCACTGTTGGCACTGTTCCCATCGATTTGGGCAATCACTGTAATGCCACAACCACCATGGCTGTGGCATTACAGTGAGTGGCAGACAATCCCTGCATGATTCGTGCTCTAAATAGCGCCAGACATGCAGGACACGCTTTTGGTGCACGAACAGTTATCGAACATAACCTCGAACAGCCGAATTTTTTGCAAATCGTTCGGGTTCGTCGAACAACTCGAACACCGCCCAAAACAGCTCGAATTTGAGATTGGCGAACAGTTCTAGTCGAACACCGCTCATCTCTAGTTATGACCCCCTTGGCGGCACTAAAACCCCACTCAGACAAGACGCTAGTGGGAGAGCAGCACAATACTTCTGTGGCATAGAGGGACAGCTCATGCCAGGTATTGCTTGATCATCTTTAAAAACGTTTCCCTCCTTGTCAATAATACCCAGCCATCCGGGCCTGGACACTGGGAGGGTGTTATGAAATTGACCCAGGCCTTTGACAGCATACCCCAGTCTCTCCTGTACCTGATGTGTGTCTCCCACGCCTTTCCTCCTTGGTTGGGAAAGGAAGCTTGCCCCCTGCCACTAGCGTCTGATGGGAATTATTTTCAACATATTTTCTACAATGGCCTTCTGGTATAGCACCATTTTAGTAGACCTCTCCACTTCAGGAAGGAGAGATGCAAGGTTTTCCTTGTAGCGTAGATCTAGCCAGTGGAACAACCTGTACTTTTTTTTGGCCAAGATAAATGTAACGTGAGGGTCATGGGAAAGGCAGCGGTACATAAAGTCGGTCATATGTTCCAAGCTCCCTACAGCCAACACTTCCATCATCTCCACCATGATGACTCATCTCCATCTCCTCCTCCATCTCTTCCTCCTCATTCCCCTCCTCAGCCCATCCATGTAGGAGAGACTGGGCGAAGCTTGTGTGGCTAATAGCCTCTGTTGTGCTAGCAAGCGGCTCCTCTTCCTCCTCCTCAGCCTCCACCTCCTCATTGTAACCCAATCCACACTGAGCAGATAAGATTAGGCTTGGCTGGGTAGTATCTCCCTGTCTCATGTCTTCCACCATCTCCACCTGGAGCTTTAGCTTTAGTTGTGAGCAGCGACTGTTTAAGTAGGCTCAGAAGTGGGATCATTGTGCTGACTATTGCGTCCTCGTCGCTCACCATCTTTGTGGAGTCCTCAAAGTCTTGGATAACCGCATAGATATCAGACAACCATGCCCATTCTTCAGTTATGTGCAGATGCTCACCAGAATACTGATTGGGGTGTTGAAGCTGGTATTCGACAACTGGCCTCTTCTGATCACACAGCCTTACCAGCATGTGCAGTGTGGAGTTCCAGCACATGGTGATGTTGCACACCAGTGGATGACAGAGCAGTGGCAGCTGTAACCGACTTGCAGAAATGGGCACTGATGTGGTGTATCTCGACCTGAAGCTCTGACAAATCTGTGATGGTTTTCAGAAACCGCTGAACCACCAAGTTTATCACTTGTGCCAAGCATGTGTGAGCTTGCCAAGCTTTACAGCCGCCACCATGTTACGGCCATTGTCACACATGACCATACTGGTTGTATGTTCAGCAGTGAGAGCCACAGATCTATCTGGTCTATCATTCCTTTAAATAACTCTGCCGCAGTGTGCAGTTTGTCTCCTATGCAAATTAGCTTCAGCAGAGCCTGTTGCCTCTTCGCTGAGGCAGTGCTGCAGAGCTTCCAGTTTCCGTCTGATATGGACGATGTGCTCTGAGATAACAAATTGGAGCTGGAGGATGAGGAGGAGCAGTAGGGGTACAGGAACTTGTGTAAGACATGGAGGAAGCCCTGATAGAAGTATGGTCAGCAATCCTCAGCGTCAGTAGCACATGTGCCGTGCCAGGGTGGGACTCAACCCCAGCCTCAACAATGTTCGCCCAGTGTGCAGTCAGGGAAATGTAGCGTCCCTGGCCACAAGCTCTTGTCCACAAGTAGGTTGTTAAGTGTACAATACCAGTAACTGCTTTGGTAAGGGCATGGGTGATGTTTCTGGACACGTGCTGGTACAAGGCAAGGACGCCACACCGGGAGAAATAATGGTGGCTGAAGGACGGCTGCCGCCAAGAGTTGGCGGAAATCCTCCTAGTCTATAAGCCTAAATGGCAACATTTCAATGGCAAGCAGCCTGGAAATGTGCCGTTTAGCATTTGGGCCTGTGGATGGGTTTGCGTTTTAAGGCCTGGGGTAGGGACAGCTGAACACTGTGATGGGACAAGTTTTTGAAAGTGCCTGATAATGATGCCTCAGAATGTGCAAGAACAGGTGCAGGGCGGGAGGCATCTGCACCAGTGTCATGGATGGGTGATTGGGAAGCACCTAACATAGAGGAGGAGGCAGTGGTGTCATCCACTAGCACCAATTGTGGACCCAGGCATTCGGTCCACCAAGTAAGATGCTTAGATGACATGTGCATGATCATGCTGGTGGTAGTTAGGCTCTTACTGGTCAGGCCCCTGTTGATCTTGGCATGGCACAGGTTGCAAATGACCATTTTTTTGTCTCAGAACTCTCTTTAAAAAAGTCCCACACTGGGGAACAGCTAACTCTTGGAACATGCAGGGTGAGAGGACACAATCAAGAAATTATGTTGTAAAGAGCTCCTCGGAGTGTCCTGGTGTGGGATCACTGGTCTCCTTGGGCTTAACATGGTGGGAGGAAGGAGAATCAGGGTAAGGATTAAGTGATCCAGACTGTTGGCTGGTGAGACTGGACCGTGTGGAAGACTGAGTGGCAAACATGCTGGAAGCATTGTCTGCAAAGTGGGACAGGTAGCTATGTGTCGTGGATAGGCATGTTTCTTGTGCTCCAGCAGCAGGAGTAGTCGCACCTGCCCCACATCCTCGGCATCTGCGTGCACCATCATCAGCACTTCCCCATCCCGCACAGCATGCCTTACATATTTTCTAATTGCTAGGTCTCTAGAAACCAAGTTTATTTTTTTTAAAAAATAAGTTGGTCAACTGCAGCAGGCAAAGTGTTTTTTTTTTAGTTTAATACCACCGTAACGTAACAAAAAGCATGTAAAATTGTATGGATGTCGATAGTCAATTTTTTCACCCCCAAAAAAATGTTGAACTTTTTTTGGGAGTTTTATATACCACCGTAATGTAACACTAAGCACGTTAAACTGTATGGATGACAATAGTCAATTTTTTTAACCCCCAAAAAAAGAATGTGGTCACGTGCAGCATCTATATATTTAGCAATGGACGGCTAAGCTCTTCCCAGAGGTTGTATTCTGCCACTCTCTGATCCTGCAACTGTCCCTAGGCTAAATGCAGTATGTATTTGATACAAACAGCAAAGCACAGAATTAGCCCTTAGAAGGACGGTTAGTATGATTGTTCAGCATCAGCACCAGTATCAACACTAGAGGACTCTGATAAGTTAAACTATGCACACATGGGCATGGATAACTGCTCTCTCCCTCCAATCACAACTGTTCCTGAGCTGTGCAATGGTGTCATTGTGCCGAGTTTGGCGGCGCCGGTCCTTTATAACCTCTGATGAGGTAATGCGACCAGTTGATCACATTAATGCCACTACCAAGATGGCTATGGTATTACAGTGACTGCCAGGCAATCCCTGCATATTTATTGACTGTGTAACAGGCGCCAAACATGCGGGGCAGTGATTAGAGCTTTAAATCTGAGCACCAGCCAATGCTTCTCGAGTGTTGAGCACATCCGAGCAACCAGATACTCGAGTGATATCCGAGTATCACCGAACACGTTCGCTCATCCCTATTGCCTATGCACATTGAATGATCTACTACAGAACGTTCAATGCACATCATTTAGCGCAGTCTGCCAGTGCAGACAGACCTTCACACAACTGCCGATCTGTAAATATTTACCGATCGGCAGTCATTTAGTGCCGTCAGTCTGTCCATGTGAATAGTCCCTAATGCACGTAACTAATGTAAATAAACAAAATAAATGCCTACCTATAAATGGGAATAAACAGGTTTCATCACCTATACCAAAAGAAAGGTCCTATACTATGGTATACAGTGAGTCAGGCTCGTGTATTCCCAGGACCTCACATTGTTTGCAGACCTTTTATGGCCCTGGAACAAGGTTAGTGGCTTCACCATAAGAATCCAGGCCCAGAAAAGAAGCTAAACAAAAGTTCAATGAACCAGCTTTACTGGACATTTTATTTTTCTGTCTCGCTTATTTTTGGTTGAACTAAATGAACTATTGTACAACATACTAACTCTACAATGATGTAGATGAGATATACTGTGCCTTGAAAAAGTGTTCAAACCCCATTAACTTTTCCACAAGTTTTCACATTGTGACCACAAACTTAAATATATTTTATTGGGATTTTATGTGATATATAAGTGAGTAAAATAAATAAGTGAGTAAGATAATTAAATATACCAACACAAAATATAAAATATTTGTTAAGTGGAAAGGAAATGATACATGGTTTTGTAATTATTTTAAAAATATAAATCTCAAAACTGTGACGTGCATTTGTATTCAGCCCCCTGTAGTTTGGTAATGACATGGGTGTGTCAGATGTAACAGAAAGTCGCTCTGGATCTGGCTGCAGAAGGTAACTGCGTTTGGCATTGCAGACGCCTTCTTGATCCTTCTGACTTTTGGACCCAGCGGCAACCTCCCTGCTGCTCTGATTGACACACCCTGGTCTGGGTGTTTATAAACTCTGCTTCAGGGAGTTGCCGGTGATATTCTCATTTTCCCTTGTGAAGGCTTGGAGCAGTAGCAGTTGGCTTGCTTCCTCTCTGGTGCCCTTGGAGGATGTTTGGTGTTATCTCTCTGGTGTCTGCTCAAGCTAAGTTTTCCCCTCTTTGTTTGTCTCCCTTGTTGTCTTTAGTTTATAGTGGGGACTGACCAGTGCTCGCCCCCTCCCTATCTAGGGCCTAGCTCTAGGGATATACAGGGATTAGGTTTTCTGCTTGGCGATAAGTGCAGAACCTATATAGGGACAGTAGGACAGGTAGGGTAATATTAGATCTGACTAGGGGTCTCCACTCCCCCTTTCCCTATCATTTGGGCTACCTTCCCTTCATCCCTTTGTGTTGCACTTAGTCTTTCCCATGCTCTGCGTGACAGGTAACCCTAAATAAAATCTTGAGTGACCAATTGCCTCCATATTAGGGATAAAACAGGATCATGAAGACCAAGAAACACATCAGACTGGTCAGGGACAAAGTTTGGGAAAAGAGAAAAGCTGGGTTAGGTTATAAAAAAATAGCCCAACTCTGAACATCTCACAGAGCACTGTTCAATCCATCATCCAAAAATAGAAGGAGTATGGCACAGCTGCAAACCTACCAAGACCTAGCTGTCCACCTAAACTGACATCCCAAGGAATGGAAGCACTAATTAGAGATGCAGCCAAGAAGCCCATTGTCACTCAGGAGGAGCTGCAGAGATCTACAGCACCAATTTACTGAAGCCCACCGCAAGATCAATGTGCGCAAGTGCCACCCACGGTTAGGACGGCGCTGGCACAACATTTTAACAGTAATAAGATACAGACACCAGAGGCAGTGGAGAGATCGTGGCAGAGCCGAATACCCTACTCACAGTTCTGCCACACAGTCCCGCCCCAATGCACGAAGAGCTTATTGCAACCATACTTCTAATTAAACAACTACAAGGCTGTGTATTTCTACACTACACTGAAGATACCTATTAAATCAGTGTAACAGTGTCTTTAATCTCATATTTTTAGTTTAACATGTGTGACCCTGTTGACAGGTTCTCTTTAAATTTGTGGATGTAATGTGAAAGAAATTGAAAAAGTTCATGGCTTCTAAATACTTTTTCAAGGAAGTGTAGATGGGTTTACTCACAATCACTCAGCAGGAACTCAATATATAAAAAGGCATATTCATGAGGTCTATTGGTTATAACTAAACATAAGATAAGGTGCTTTGAGTATCATAAAAATATGTGAGGGGTTTAGGGATTTTCATGCAGTAAAGTTACTAGAGTTTATTCACATCTCTGATGCAGCAACCTACAAAAGAAAACTTTTGTAACAAATCAAGAGACCTCCAAGCCCAATCTGACGACATGATGAATATTATTGTAATTGAAATAATGAATAAGGACATTTAACATAATTACTTTGCAGTGGGTGATGGTGCAAAGGTATGGGAAGCCTCAGACAGGTCTTTATAGGAGACATGACAGTACATCACGATGCAGAAGTACTATGTATCACACAAGAGGACTAAAAAAATGAATTAAAATGAAATAAAAAAACGAAAAAAGAAATTCAAAATTGAAATCTCCTATAGGGATGGGCGAACACAAACGGAAAAGTTTGGGGTCCGTACCGGACATTTAGTGTCCGTGCACGGACCCTGAACACGGACTTCTTCAGGAAGAACGTGTTACTGTTCAGATTCGGCAGCCCAAACAAAGCTTGTTGAAAGGCTGCAGCTCAGCCAATCAACAAGCTTTCCAGTGTGGGCACTTCCGGCTTAATCATAGCCATGTCAAGTATTGACATAGCTGTGATTGGCAGGAGCAGTGTGTAAAAAATAAATAAATAAATAAAATAATAATAATAATAATGAAAAAAAAGACAGTCCCCTCTATTCTTGATAACCAGAGCAGGTAAAGCTGATACCTGTGGGCTGCCATCCAGCAGTCAGCTTTATCTTGACTGGTTATCAAAAATATAGAGGGGTCCCACTCCACTTTTTTAAATGAGCTAAAAAAATAATTAAGAAATATGGCATGGGGTCACCCCCATAATTGATAGCCAGCCAAGCTGACGCAGACAGTTAGGGCTGGTATTCTCAGACTGGGAAGGGGCCATGGATATTGGCCCTCCCCAGCCTAAAATTAGCAGCCTGCAGCCGCCCCCCTGGCACTTTGCCTGACTTTCCACTTGTCCTGAAACAGTGGCAAGTGGACTAAGGCTGTGTGCCCACTATGCGTTTTTTAAGCATTTCCGCAGCAGCAATTCCGTTGCAGAAACGCTTAAAAAATGCTTGGTAGAAGGTCTGCCATGTTCCCCAATGATAATCCGCATGTGCTATGCACATGCTGCGGAAATTTCCTCTGCGGATTATCATTGCGGAAAAATCCACAGCACTACCAATTATTTTGCGTAAATGCTGCATTTTTGCCGCCATTGACTTGCATTGGAACGCATGGATTCCGCATCATTGCATCTGCAGATGCGGAATCCAAGCGTTTCAATGTTCGGATGGTACCCGGGTCTGGAGAAGAGGAGACTTTCCTCCGGACCCGGGTACCATAGTACCTGTAAAAAAAAGAATAAAATAAAAAATAAATATTATACTTAGCTTCTGATGGCCCCCGGTCTCCATAGCGATGTGTCCTGGCTTGCTGGCAACTCGCGATGGTCTGAAAAGGACCTGCCGTGACGTCATTTAGTCATGTGATGAATCACACGACCGCTGACGTCTGCAGGTCCTTTAGTCCACAGCAAGCTGCCAGCAAGCCGAGACGCATCGGATAAAGACTCCGGGGGCCATCAGAAGGTGAGTATAGATTTATTTTTTTATTTTTTACCATTCTTTACGGTCACACTATATAAATTCATGCCGTTTGCATGGATTTATATAGTGTGACCAAGTTGTCAAGCACTTTCCAAGTGATGCTAAAATCGCTTGGCAAGCGCTTGACAACCCGCATGCGGAAATGCATGTGAAGAACGCTTCACTTCCGCTTGTCCCTGGCAGGAAAAACGCATGTACAATCCGCATGCGTTTTTTCTGCCAGGGAGATGCGGAAACGCTCAGAAAAAATCTGGAGCATTTCTGCAACATGGGCACATAGCCTAATAGTTTTGGGTTGATGTCAGCTGCTTTATGTCCTCTGATATCAAGCCCAGGGGTTAGTAATGGAGAGGTGTCTATCAGACACCGCCATTACTAACCCCGTAATAAAGATAGACACTAGTGATGAGCGAGCACTAAAATGCTCTGGTACTCGTTGTTCAAGTCGAGCAAATTGGAATGCTCGAGTGCTCAGACCGAGTAATGAGTCAAATGTAAGTCTATGGGAAACTCGAGCATTTTTGCGGCGGCCTGCAGAGGGCTTAAAAATTGCCCAAATTGATGGGAACAGTGCTCAAGTGACATGGGAACAGCATGGGGAAGACCCCTGGAAGCATTTCTGACTCCCAGGTCACTGCTGTCAACAACGTTGTTAGAGGTATTACGCCACTTTTACGGACTCACAATAAAACATACAAAAACGAAACCAAAATGGATTTTCCTGGGAAATATGTTAAGGAACATCCTTTCCAGGTAATGACTTGTATATAAGTCAAAATAAATAACAAAAAACAAAAATGCTCCTCCACACCTTGGGCTATGTTCACACGTAGCATTTTTGATGCGTTTTTGCACTTTTGCGTTGCTTACAACCAAGAGAAATGCATTCACTGGGAAATGTAATTTTAACATTTTACCTTATCTGGCTATGTGGTGTCTGACACATCATCAGACACGTGCTGTTTCATTTATGATGGAGGGACTCTGAAAGTAACGAAGACTATTTTTATAGGGCCATCAGGCGGCCCTTACTATTATTAAAGGGCAAGCTGTCGGCTATGCTTTGTTGTTCCCATTATTAACCAGTGGGTCTCCTATACTGTTATTGCGAATGCAGTGACTGCAAGGGCTGCCAAAAATTTTGACGCAACCCAATACCCCTTTGAAGAGACATAGAGAAGGGTCTCAGTAAAAAAAAATGTTCCCATTATAAAGGTTTCATATAGTGGTAATGCCCATGCTGTGACTGCAAGGGCTGCCAAAATTTGGGAAAAAAAACACTAAAAATTTAAAGAAACATACAGCTGGGCCACAGTAACAACATGCTCCCATTAGAAAGGAAAGGGTCTGTTATTCAGTTATAGGGTATGCAGTGAGTGCAACGGCTGCCAAAGTTTAGGAAAAACCCTACTAACAATTTAAAGACACATAGTGCTGGGCCACAGTAACAACATGTTTCCATTAGAAAGGAGAGGGTCTGCTATACAGGTATAGGGTATGCAGTGAGTCCAATGGCTGACAAAATTTAGGAAAAACCCCGCTAACAATTTAAAGACACATACAACTGGGCCAAAGTAATGAGTACGACATGTTCCCATTAGAAAGGAGAGGGTCTGCTATTTAGATATAGGGTATGAAGTGAGTCTAACGGCTGCCAAAATTTAGGAAAAACCCTACTAACAATCTAAAGACACATAGAGCTGGGCCACAGTAACAAAATGTCCAATGGCTGCCAAACGTTAGGAAAAATCCCACTAACAATTTAAAGACACATAGAGGTGGGCCTCAGTAACGACATATTGCCATAAGAAAGGAGAGGGTCTCCCATACTGTTTGCCTATGCAGTGAAGCAACGGCTGCCAAAAATTTGGAGGAACTCCAATGCCCCTTGCAACAGACGTAGAGGTCGGAGGGCCTCCTGTAAAATTGCTCCCATTATTAGAAAGTGGGTCTCCCATACAGAGAGGTCAGAGGGCCTCCTGAAAACAATGTTCCCATTATTAGGAAGTGTGTTTCCCATACTGTTTGCCTATGCAGTGAAGCAATGGCTTCCAAAAATTTGGAGGAACTCCAATGCCCCTTGCAAGACACGTAGAGGTCGGAGGGCCTCCTGAAAACAATGCTCCCATTATTAGGAAGTGTGTCTCCCATACTGTTTGCCTATGCAGTGAAGCAACGGCTTCCAAAAATTTGGAGGAACTCCAATGCCCCTTGCAAGACACGTAGAGGTCGGAGGGCCTCCTGAAAACAATGTTCCCATTATTAGGAAGTGTGTCTCCCATACTGTTTGCCTATGCAATGAAGCAACGGCTTCCAAAAATTTGGAGGAACTCCAATGCCCATTGCAAGAGACGTAGAGGTCAGAGGGCCTCCTGAAAACAATGTTCCCATTATTAGGAAGTGTGTCTCCCATAGTGTTGCCTATGCAGTGAAGCAACGGCTGCCAAAAATTTGGAGGAACTCCAATGCCCCTTGCAAGAGATGTAGATATGTTGATATGGTGCATATGGTGGTGATCTTGTGGTGGAGGATGAGGATGCGGAGAAGTAGGAGGACAAGAGCAAACAGACAAAATCAGGAAGCATAAACCCATGTCTGGGTGTGAAGACAGAGGTGCATGGGAATAGAGTTAGACCTCCCAAAAGAAAGACACTGTATTTGAGTTTATATTACGCTGCTATCATTCGGTGGTGTTGAGAAGTCTGGCTCAATCCAGCCCTTGTTCATTTTTATAAGAGTCAGCCTGTCAGCATTTTCAGTTGACAGGCGGATGTGCCTATCGGTTATAATTTCACCAGCTGCACTAAAAACTTGCTCTGACAAAACGCTAGCGGCAGGGCAGGCCAGGACCTCCAAGGCATAGAGAGCCAGTTCATGGCACGTGTCCAGCTTGGATACCCAATAATTATAAGGCACAGAGGAATCATGGAGGACATTGGTACGGTCAGCAAGGTACTCCCTCACCATCTTCCAAAACTTTTCCTTCCTTGGGGGAATACCCCTGCGCCTCAGGGCCTGTGCGATGGGAGGGTCTGAGAAAACTGTCCCAGATCTTTGACAGTGTTCCCCTGCCTCTGCTGGATTGCATTTGAGTCTCTCTTGCCTGTACTCCTTGGTTGTCCAACGAACAAAGACCTCTGCCGCCAGCGTTTTCAGATTGGAATTTTTTAAATAATTCAACAAGGGCCTTCTCGTACTGCCCCATTTTATTAGGCCTGTCCTGCAATGGAATAAGAGACAGAAAGTTCTCCTTGTAGTGTGGGTCTAGAAGTGTTACCAACCAGTAATGACTGTCACCCAAAATTTGGACAACGTGAGGGTCACGGGAAAGGCAGCGTAACATAAACTCAGCCATGTGTGCCAGACTGCAAAGAGGCAAGACTTCCATGTCCTCACCAAGAGGATGACTGACCATGCTCTCCTCCTCCTCCTCCTCTTCCTACTCCTCTCTGTCCTCAGTCCATCCACGCTGAACAGACGGTATGACAGTTGTTCAGGTAGTACCATCTATAGCGAAGGAAACTAGCTCCTGTTCTTCCTCCTCCTCCTCCTCCTCTTCCTCATTGTCACCCAATCCACATTGGGATGAGATGAGGCTGGGCTGTGTGTAATCACCCTGTATGGTTCCTTGCTCCATCTTATCGTGCTCTGCCTGCAATGCATCCTCTTTAATTGTGAGCACAGAGTGTTTCAGAAGACAGAGAAGCGGAATGGTGATGCTAATTATGGCATCATCGCCACTCACCATCTTGGTGGAGTCCTCAAAGTTTTGGAGGATGGTACAAATGTCTGACATCCATGTCCACTCCTGAAGTTTTATGTGTGGAGTCTGACCTGAATACCGACGGCCTTGTTGATGCTTGTACTCAACAAATGCCCTCTTCTGCTCACAAATCCTTCCCAACATCTGCAGTGTAGAGTTCGAATGCGTGGGGACATCACACACCAGTCTGCAAACGCTGCTGAAGCACGGAAAGGGTGGCAGAAGCTGTAGCTGACTTTCTAAAATGGGCACACAGGTGGCGTACTTTGACAAGCAGATCTGATAGATCCGGGTAGGTTTTGAGAAACCGCTGAACCATAAGGTTAAGCACATGGGCCAGGTATGGTACGCGTGTGTGAGCTCGCCTCGCCTCAAAGCCGCCACCAGGTTCCAGCCCTTGTCACACATGACTGGTTGTAGGGTCAGCGGTTTCAGCTACAGATCTGCATGCTGTTTCAGAGCTGTCCACAACTCTTCAGCATTGTGCGGTTTGTCTCCTAAGCATATTTGCTTCAGCACAGCCTGTTGCCGCTCGGCCGAGGCAGTGCTCCAGTGCTTCCAGCTTTCGACTGTTGTGGTCATTTCGGAGATGGAGGCTGAAGAGGAGGAGTAGGTGCAGGAACTTTAGAATGTGGGGGCAACCCTGTTTGACCCAGGACCCGCAATCCTCAGCATCAGGAGAATGTGTTCTGTCCCAAGGTCCGACTGGGTCCCGGTTTCCACTATATTAACCCAGTGTACCGTCAGCGAGATGTACCGTCCCTGCCCACAAGCACTTGTCCACGTGTCCGTGGTTAGGTGGACTTTCCCAGTAACTGCATTGTTGAGAGCACGTCTAATGTTGTGGGACACGTGCTCATGTAATGCGGGCGCAGCACACCGGGAGAAATAGTGGCGGCTGGGGACCGAGTACAGAGGGACGGTCGCCACCATCAGGTTGCAAAAAGCTTCCATCTCCGCGAGCCTAAAAGGCAACATTTCTAGCGCAAGCATTCGTGAAATGTGTGAATTTAGTAGCGTGGCCTGTGGGGCATTGGCTGCGTATTTGAACTTGCGTTCCAAGGACTGGGGTAGGGACAACTGAATGCTGCGCTGGGACAAGGACGGTGCTAGTTGAGAGTGTTCAACGGCACGTGCAGGGCAGGAGGCATCTTGGCATGTGCCATGGACAGGGGATTGGCGTGCCCCCACAATAGCAGAACAAACAATGGTGTCACCCGCAGACACTGTTGCTGGACCCTGGGGTTTGGCCCACTTAGTCGGGTGCTTTGCTGCCATGTGCCTGATCTTGCTGGTGGTGGTTAGGCTGCTAGTTTTGCTACCCCTGCTGATGCTGGCCTGGCAGGTGGTGCAAATGGCTTTTTTTGGGTTATCTGCAGAGTCTTTAAAAAATATCCAGACTCGGAAAGACCTAACAGTAGTACTGGCAACTTTCATCGTGTTGGCATTACGAGGAACGCTTTCCCACCTTGTGTCTGCTGCCACCACACTGCTTCTTCCTGCCTGTTGTGGTGCTATGCCTCCCTCCCCCTGTGTGCTGCTGTCTTCGCTCTGTATGTCCTCCTGCAAGGTTGGGTTAGTTACTATATCATCCACCACCTCGTCTCCCACTTCTGCACCCTGGCCCTCCTCCTGACTTTCTGGCAATTGTGTCTCATCATCATCCACCTCTTGTGACAGTAATTGCACATTCCCACTGTCGCCTTCATGTGACCGTGGCTGCTCCAATATTTGCGCATCGCTACACGCGTTCTCCTCTTGACTCACTTGAAGCTGGCTGGTAAGAGGCCCGAATCTACAAATGGGAAAGTGAACAGCTCTTCTGAGTGTCCAAGTGTGGGATCAGTTGTCTCTGGGCACTCGGCATGGTAGGAGGAAGGAGGATCAGGGTGAGGAATATGTGGTCCAGACTCACGGCTACTGAGACCTGACCGTGTGGAAGACATGGTGGTGGTGGCTAAGTGACTGGAAGCATTTTCTGCTATCTAACCAACAACCTTTTGACACTGCTCTGTGTTCAATGGTGGTGTTCTGCATTCCCCTAGTAATTGGGACCGGAAGGTCGAGCGACAAGATGTGGGTGTTTGTTGTGGCACAATTTCAGCTTGCCCATGGCCACGTTCTCGGCTTCTGCATGCACCATTACCATCACGTCCACTTCCCCGTCCCTTGCCATGCACCCTTCCCATTTTTAATGGAAGACAATATTTTCAATGTTCCTGAGAAATGGCTGATTTTGGAACGCAGTTATATGTGATACGTCTGACAGAGAACAAGAATTTTAAATAGCAGGCCTGTAATTTGCTAATACTATTCTTCACAGACACCTAGTGTGAATAGCTTGACTGACACACTGCAACGGAATGAAAATGGAAGAAATGGCTGATTTTGGAACACTCTTATAGGTGTTATGTCTGACAGAGAACCACGGTTTTAATAGCAGGCCTTTAATTTACTAATACTATCCTTCACAGACACCTAGTGTGAATAGCTTGACCGACACACTGCAACGGAATGAAAATGGAAGAAATGGCTGATTTTGGAACACTCTTATAGGTGTTATGTCTGACAGAGAACCACGGTTTTAAATAGCAGGCCTGTAATTTGCTAATACTATCCTTCACAGACGCCTAATGTGAATAGCTTGACCGACACACTGCAACGGAATGAAAATGGAAGAAATGGCTGATTTTGGAACACTCTTATAGGTGTTATGTCTGACAAAGAACCACGGTCTTAAATAGCAGGCCTGTAATTTACTAATACTATTCTTCATAGACACCTAGTGTGAATAGCTTGACCGACACACTGCAACAGAATGGAAAAGGAGGCCAATATTTTCCATGTTCAGTTTAAATTTCTGGATTTTTATCCCTGAAATATGGAAGAGATCTGGCTTTATTCTGCAGTATGAACAAGCAAATGGAGCAAAAAAATGATGCACTCTTGATTTCTTTTTAAACAAATAACCAGGATTAAGATAAAAAAAAAAATTTCCCTGGCCCCTGATACCTGGAGCTATGTCTACAAATATCTGTAATTATTACAGCAGCAGACAGGACGTTCAATGGACCCTCTTGTGCTGTATCATACACTGCAGTTTGCCACATACACTGCCTGCCTAACTCCTGCTATCACCACTGAATATATGCAGCTGGATTAGTCCTCAGAAGGACTGTTAGTTCAGTTGGATATATATATATGTTGTGGAATACCTATACTAACTATGAAGAAACAATTCTCTACCTGACGCAGCAGCACCTCTCCCTACTCTGCCTGATTCCGGGGTACACTGTGACGAGCATCGCATTGCCAGGTCTTATATAGACCTGATGACGCTGTGCGGCCAGCCAATCACTTTAATGCCCACAACCAACATGGCTACGGTATTACAGTGCATGTCAGACAATCCCTGCATGTTCATTGGCTCTCTAAAGAGCGCCAAACATGCAGGAAGGGAACCCAAGTTCCCGCACGAGCAACCCGGAAATTCTCGGCGAGCTCATTGAGCACAGTGATGCTCGGCCGGGTGCCGAGCAGTGGCGAGCAAGTTCACTCATCACTAATAGACACAGGAAAAAAGTATTTTAATTGAAATAAACACAAAGAAAAAAAGTCATTTTATTGAAATAAATACACCCGTCCCTCTTTTACCCATTTACTAATGTAAAAATAAAAATAAAAAATCACAGTATTCCTCGCCTGTCCGCCGATAATCCATATATCCCACAACGTGTTCCAACTCTGCTACATCTGGATGCATTGCTGAGCGGTGGCATGATGTGCAGGACAGCCGGATCACAATGAGTTGAGCGTGAGAGCGCGGCTGCGTGTGACTGGCGGTGACGTCATTAAAGTTACTGCTGGTCACACAGCCGCGTTCTCACGCTAGCCCCAGTGTGATCTGGCTGTCTTGCTGAGCGGTAACATTACTGATGTCATCGCTCAGCAATGCAACCAGATGTAGCAGAGCTGGAGAACATCGTGGGACATATGGATTATTGACAGACAGGTGAGGAATACTGTGATTTTTTTTACTTTTATTTTTACATTAATTAAAGGGCGAAGGTGGATTGGGTAGTGTTTATTTCAATTTAATGACTTTTTTCTGTGTTTTGTTCAATTAAAGGACTTTTTTCTCTGTGTGTCTTTATTACTTTTGACTATGGGGTTAGCAATGGGGGTGTCTTATATATGCCTCTCCATTACTAACCCCTGAGCCTGATGTCAGCTGACATTGCAAAGCTGACATCAACTCCAATACTATTACCCCACTTGCCACTGCACCAGAGCAAGTGGGAATGGCCAAGGCTATGCGCCAGATCTGGCCCATCTATTGGATGCGCCATTTTTGGGGCAGCTGAGGGATGGTGTTTTTAGTTTGGAAGGGGGCCAATATTCATGGTCCCTTCCCAGCCTATTAGTATCAGCCTGCAGCTGTCTGTTTAGCCTTTGAGTAATTTTTTTGGGACGGAAAAGGCTACATAGTAAAGGCTACATAGACAGCTGTGAGATGATGTTAATAGCCTGGGGAGCTTCATAGATATTGGCCCCTTTGCAGAATAATAACACCAGCCCCCAGCTGTCGGCTTTCCCTCAGCTAGTTAGGAAAATTAAAGGGGACCCCACGCCATTTTTTCAATTATTTATTTATTCATTGAAAAAATAAATGTACAGTAAGTTCTGGATATCAAGAAAAAAGGGGACCACACGCCATGTTTTTCTTATTTAATAGCTAAATACATGTACAGTAAAATACACATGCACTGCACTAATTATCTCACTGACATCATTATTACAATGCACAGGTGTCGACTGGTGAATACGCTCATCAGCGTACGCCTGCTCTCGCTGCTATCAGCGAGACCAGGCATATATGATGATGAGAGTAGTACTTTCCTCTTTACCGCCAGTTACAGTAGCTGGCTCACAGGCTGTCATCTGCGTGATAGCGTAGAAACCGCAGTGATCTGATCTAACGAATTTACTGCCGATCAGAGCCGGTATTTCTTGTGCTGTCACACAGATGACGGCGCGGGAAACGCCGGATGTTCAGGCCTCCTATTCATTTAAATGGGGTCTAGATTCTGGTTCGAGTTCGGGTATCGTTCTGGTACCTGAACCAAACTTTTTTTTAAAGTTCACCCGAACCTGACGGACCTGAACATCCACCGGTCTGTCCATCACTAATTACCTACCTTTTCCAATCTAATAAAATATTTATCGCATTCAGTGTTTCTGTGTTTTTTGTTAATATTTCAACATCCAAAAAATGAATAGAATGTGTACAAAAAGTTGCATGTACCCCCAAATGTATCAATAGAAATTACATCTCGTTCTGCAATATAAAAGCCCTCAAATAATTAATTCAACCAAAAAATAAATATCAAAACAATCCATCATTTTTTAATGTCTTTTTTTAAAGTATCACAGAAGCATTTTTTAATTTCACCGCTGGAGTGATGTCACTAATGTAAGTCCTCTCACCCTAGCTATATACTTACCAGCCGCCGTCTTCATCTTTTATCCGTACCGCTCCGGTCTACTTCTGCAGTTTGTGACCAGCCTGATGGCTCTAGTGTTTGCTGGGTGATCGGGAAGTCACTTTCCAATGTAAATCTATTAGAGGCAGAACGAGGGTCTCATAAACTTACATTTGAGAGCTTGTGACAATGAGCTCTGACTTCCGCTGAGTCAGAAGTTGTGGTCTCGAGATGGTGCATTGGGATCGGAGTGGAGCTGGGAAGAGCAAAAGACAGTGGTTCGTGAGTACATTACTAGGGGAAGGGAATGTGCATTATCATTACCATTCCGGAGGTGAAATAAAAAACAAAATGTGGAGGGGAGCTTAAAGCATAGAAAATTATAAAAAGCCCACGATATTTGGTATTGACATGATCATAGGGATTTCTATAACAACGTTATCAGGTTATCTTTCTCTTATTTTTTTAGACATACAGTATGCTAAATTTCTGTAAAACAGAATTCTGTCATTAGATATTCATGAATATGGCTCAGAAATGCAACTATCAAATTATTACCTCTTGTCATCTCATGCAAAGTCCATGAATGTCAAAATTGTAAAAAAAAAAGTGTTTTCTATGTGAGACAAGTGCAAATTCTTAAATATAAAGCAAGTATAGGGGTGCAGGGAGCTGTCAAAATGGCTGCAGGTTTGTCCTTGTAAGCTGCTGCATGGCGAGCTGTCTCCAATAGATTTCAGGGGATGTAGTCTGTGTGTCAGCTTGTAGGGACAAACCTGCACAGGCTGTGACAGCTCCCTGCTCCCCTGTGCTTGCTCTAGCTGCAGAATTGTAATACAATGGATATTAGAATGCCTCTGTATATATCAGAGACAGAATTTTAACACAATATTAGTAGTTGATGTGCTGACATAATGCAAAATATATTTACACGAGTACATAACTCTTTTTAGAATTTCTTAACTTTCTAACTATAAACTTATCAACTTTGGTCATATAATTCCATTATAAAGAACAAACCGACTGCTTATTTTGTTTATAAGTTCAATTATGTGAGCTGATTTACTGTGAATGTACGATATCTATGTATTCTTGTCTTTTCTTGTCCTGTTTGTTATTCCAGCTTATCTTCTAAGTCTCTCTTTTCTATCTAACTCTCTCCAGGGAGAATTTCCTCAGTAAGCTTTGCATTATGAACAGTGACAGCGAGGATGAGAACAACAAACATATCCTTTCCTATTCTCTTCTGAAAAGTTCCATTGGCTAAGTAATTGGTGCGGATACATTTTAAGTGGTTATTACACTAGTTAAGCAGACTATACATACTAGCACATGCAAGTTCATAGGTGCTGCTACATATTGAAAGCTTTGATTTGGAATGGCTGATGCGCTTTAGAATAGTCCTGTAATGACTTATAGCAGGCACCATTTTTAAAGGAAATGTTTTTACTGGTAAAAGTATTAACCTTTTTTTTAATAAAATATTGAATAGAAAGAAAAATAATATTTATTTTGGTCCAAATCTGAAATGGAGCGAAATACAAAAATTACAACTATCAGTTCTCCAGGGCTAACTGAAAGTGTTAATAACAGAGATTTGCGGCTCTAATAAAATTTGAATCCAATAAATTGTGCGGATTATTCTGGAAATTTAATTTGCTGGAAATTTATTATCAGTGAATTTAATTTTTCTTATTAGGTTCTGAGGTCAGGAGAGACCCCAGAGCTTAATAGATATAAATGTGAACAACTGCAAAAAAACTAATACCCCACCACTCGCCTGTCCCAGCACCCGCACATCCTCTACCGCCTGCCATCAGGTTTTCAGTGCATCTTCTTTCCACAGTTGCACGCTGATGTCTTCACTATAGAATAGGACTTACAGCCGTAACCAGGATTTAGAGGTCGCAGCGCACGTCATGATGTTAGGACACTCTGTGACCACCGAGGCCTAGTATCTTCATACTAGAACAGGACTTCTGGGTGTGACCAGGCCTCAGAGGTTACAGAACATCATAGCATCTCAGCACATGTCACAAATAGTCGTGACTTCGGGGCCTGGTCATGTCCAGAAGTCCTGTTCTAGAGTGAAGAAAATGGAACGCAACTTCAGAAAGAAGTGGCCAAGAGGAACTGAGAAGACAGTAGGGTTGCAGAGACAGGTGAGCAGTGAAGTACTTAGTATTAGATTTTTTTTTAACCTTTTGCCAGCCCTCTACAGTTCAACAAAATGACAGCTGCAGCAGGCTGCCATTTTGCCGAAATCACTCTTAGGAAATTACAAAAAAAAATCTGTTTTCTGAAAAGTAAAATTTTTTGTAAAATTCAAGTAGAATTCATTCCCACTGGAATAAATTTACCCATCTTCAGTTAATAAGTTTACACCTCACAATGCATTCCTTTATATGTGCACATCCATAAAATGATGCAAAGCAATTTTTGTCAGACCAATTAATAACCTGGGCAAACTAAGGGCAATATAGGATTACTACTCTGTCTGATAGACAACCATTAGAGCACGTAGCTCCAGAGCACCCTTCATGCTCCAAGCCAAATACTAGACCTAAATAGACTCTCACCAATCCTATTAAAAAAGTCTTTCCTATACTGCAGATAAGTCCAGACATTATAAATTTATATGTATTAAATGCTGACTAGATAGAATAGTGGATAGAGGCAAAAAAGAGTTTGAAACAGTTTACATTCTGCAACAGGTCTAAAGCACTACTTCAGAAATCATCACTTCATTGTAAAGCTTTGTCTAACTATATACCATTAAATCCTGGTAACCCCTGGGCAACATACTGTATAAATTTTTTAACACACACAAAAATATTCTGCTTATCAGGGAACTGGTTGCATTAGTCAGTTATTATTTGCTGCTTTAACTGAGCTCCTCAGACAACCCTTCTGGAAATTCACTTTGTGACTGCCAAGGCAGAAACAAAGAAATGTAATGTTGTATCCTCTTTTCTAATAAAAAACAATTTAGCTTAAAGCCCATTACCAGCAAAGTGTACTCCTGATTACTACACAAATATGCATTCTCCCAGACTTTTCCCATCATTTGTTGGACCAAAGGGTCACATTGCACAACCTTTCAGATGATAGTTCTAAAAAGTCCTACAAATTTGCTGGGGCTTCTCATTTGCCCTAATTTTTCATGCTATTGAGGGATTACACACTTTCATCTTCTGCAGACCTACCAGACTTTACAACACTTGAGACTACCCTCAACGATGCTCCCAGAATGCTTGCTCCTCTATCATATCCCATTAAAAAGCAATAATAGGTATAATATTTGCACTAATGTTCTCACCAGTTTTTGCTTTGTTTTAGGTTTCTGATTTCCCTTTCTCATGTTGAGTATACAGCTGCTCTAAAAAAATTGCTAGGAAGACACATATCCAGGCAATACTGTAAAGACTGTGCTCCAAACAAAAAAACTCACAATTTAACCTTCTCTGAGGTGCCCTTGGCTGTCTGACAGACCTCACTCCACGCCTACTGTAGGTTTCTCTTTGAAGCAAATTCACACGCTGAGGCTGACTTTTTTTAAAAAAAATGAGCGTGTATTTGTCACTAAGTCCACGTAAGGAGGAAGTTTGGGGACCACAGGTTTAAATATAAGATAGATTTATAGTGGAATACCCCTATGTGGATTTTGCCACAAATATACACCAAATTCCACATGTGATGTATGACTATATTTTGTGTCAAGTCCTTGGCAAAAAGTCCTTTGCAAAAATCCCTTAAAGTGCACCACATTCAGAGCATTAAAGCACATGCCCTAATCTAAGCACTGAGGTTTTTTTTCCACTGTATTGGAATGTTTTTTTTAAACATACTGAAAATTTGTAACAATTATATCACATGTGAAACGTACCTAAATGTATAATATGATCTCTACTAATCCTATCTTTCATCAAGCTTAAGATTTTTTACCTTAACTCTAAAAAACTATTGCCCACCACGGGTCAATGATGCTCAGGTTCATGCCCTTCCTAAGCCAGGCAAAGATCATAAAATCTTGGTCAGCTATGAAGCCATTTACATGTTAAATGTGGATCTACAAATCAACAGGGTCACTTGGTCGCACCTTCAAAGAACCTTGAAAGAAATGGCCTTAAAGGCCCCGTCACACTTAGCGACGCTGCAACGATCCCGACAACAATACGACCTGTCAGGGATCATTGCTGCGTCGCTATGTGGTCGCTGGTGAGCTGTCAAACAGGCAGGCTCACCAACGATCAAGGGAGCAGCGACATCGTGGAAAGAATCTGAAGCAGGAGCAGGCTGGTAACTATGGTAAACATCGGGTTACTATGGGCACACGCGCTCCTAGTAACCCGTTGTTTATCATGGTTACCACTCTGCTACAGTGAGCGGGAGGTTACCGCTCACTTTAGCAGGCTCGTAACCATGATAAACAGCGGGTTACTAAGTGCGCGTGTGCCCCTAGTAACCCGATGTTTATCATGGTTACCAGCCTGATCGCTGCTCCCGCTGGTCACACACAGCGATGTGTGCTGACCAGCGGGAGGGCAATAACCAAAAAATGGTCCAGGACACTTTGCAGCAATCAGCGACCTCACAGCAGGGGTCTGATCGCTGCAAAGTGTGACACATAGCGACATCGTTGGTGAGGTCGCTGTTGCGTCACCAAAACCGTGACACAGCAGCGATCTCGCTAGCGTTCTCGCTAGCGATCTCGCTATGTGAGACGGGGGCTTAAGATCTACCTTCGTTGTGAGGATTTTAACCCTTTATCATCTTAGGGAATTACCAACTATACCCTCCTTGAAAGCTTTTATAAAACCAAAGAACCAAATATGTCTTCATATTTTCTCAAATTATAGGCATCCTCCTTCCCTTGCTTTGAAAGAGCTTGACTTATATTTTTTTATTAATTAATGATGTGGCTGCTATATCATATTCCTAGACAAACCCTTTAAGGGGAATCACTCTGCAGGATTTCACAACCCAAAATATTTATATGTTCATGTAGCTCTTTCAAAGACAAGTCCATCAATACCTTTACATGGCCAGCTAGTTCCTCCATTACTGAGAAATCAGTGTTTGAATTGATATGCAATTGAGTCTGTAGATCTGAAGCCTCCATCACTCCAGGTCTATTTCCCGCCCAGCGATGCCTCCTCCTGCTTCACTGACAGCCTCTATGTTTTGTGACTTGAGGCAAAAGAGCCTTCAGACATACAGGAGGAGGCGGAGCTAGGCGGGCAATAGAGCTGAAGTGACAGAGGATTAGGATCAACCATAGTTCTTTAGCCTTATTTGCATACCAATACAAATTCTGATTTCTCAGTAACAGAGGCACAGACTGGCCATGGAAAGGTATTGCTGGACTTGTCTTTGAAAGGGCTATGTGCACATATGAATAGTTTGGGGGGTGAAATTCTGTTGACAGATTCCCTTTAATTAGCGTTTAATAAAAACATGTGCATGTTTCCAATATACATTGTGATTCAATTCTTAACAGTTTTCAGAAAATCTGCTTCATGTCAGTAGACTTATTGAGCCATGCACCTTAGTGAGCAGCACATGATCAAACTAGCTCTTCAGCCACTGAATTTCACAAAGAATCTTTCATTATGTAATGAATGAGGTATAATAACATTTGGAAAGCCCCTTTAAATAAATATAGTATCTTTTTGTTTGTGCTAGTCAAAGATCAATTAGTAATATCACCCATCAAGTCATACCGATCAAAATAATACAGACAAAACCTTGAAATCTGGTGAAAATATAGAAATTTTATATCCTTCAAAGAAAGATATCTTTACTACTCCTGCTACTCTGTGACTTGCGTGTATGCAGAATAATCTTTTATGCTGTTTAATAAAGTGCTTTACAGAATAGATAAGAGTTCATGTCTCTGGAGGGAAAGCTTATCAACTTTAGAAGCTTCTGCATTATGATATCTTTGTATTTTACTAGAGCTGTTCAAATGAGACTTTATTAGAGCAAGATTATATCATTTAGCATACTTGGTTTTCAATGAGTAAATTAAAATGTTACATACAGACAGTTAAGAAGGTTGAAAATAGACACACGTCCGTCATGTACAAGCCTACTCAGACCTGGGGATTTAATCAAGAGAAAATCAAAACTGAATCCCCTGGGGAATGTGGCCAATTTTGTATCACAGGGATAAAAATTACTTTCTGAGAACATACAAGAAGTGGAATGATTTCACTCGGTCAATTTAACACCTTATGTCCCTGTCATAAATTATTGTTCTTAATATTACTAGACATAAGATATATGACTACACTTTTCTGATGATACTTTTCTTGAGTTTTACATTATTATTTTTTGTGGTATGGCATTAAAAGCCATATGCAGTATAACCATGTGTATACCTGCATAGGGGTAACGTAGGCAAAGAAATATTGTTTCATATTGTCTAGCTGATGACATGTAAAAAGCAGTTAAAGGGGTTGTCCACTATTAGGACAACCACTTCACAATCGGAATGTTTTCCCCCGTTAATATAAAACACTGACAAAGTCACTGGCAAAGTATTGGTGGCAAAATATGTTTCACTGAGGATATTAGCTTCAATGTTTTCAAACCTAGAAGTTTGCTCCAGCACACTAAGTGCTAAGAGGGGTTTATCGGACATTTTTAATGGGCTAGGCTTTATGTGAACAGCTGTAGAGCAGGGGGAGGCTGTTCACCATATCTCAACCTCAGGGTGGGGACTAGAGGATCAATAACCATCCTCTTGAGTCATTAGTTGTTCAGTGGGTCTGAAGGCAACACCTCAAGAGAAGTAACATAGTAACACAGTAAGAAAGTTTTTAAGGTTGAAGGAAGACTAAGTCCATCTAGTTCAACCCATAGCCTAAAATGTTGATTCAGAGGAAGCCTAAAAAAAAACATGTGGCAAACACCACATTGGGGAAAAAAATTCCTTCCTGCCTGACTCCACATATGGCAATCAGACTAGTTCCCTGGATCAACGCCTTATCAAGGAATCTAGTATATATGACGTCACGGTTTTGGGATCGCTGGAGAGTCGTTTCGTGATCGCTGGGGAGCTGTCAAACATGCAGAACGATTTCGGCCGCCCCAGCGATCTAACTAATGATCTCGGCGGTCGTTGGGACGCTTTCACACGGCAGCTATTTCAACGATCCACACCTTGATAGGGACTGTACTGTGTCACAAAGGCGTGCATAAAATTACTTTTCCGCGCCCCCTCGTCTCCGATTGGTGGACGCTACTGCGTCAGGAACAAGACCAGATGTACGGTCAGTCACAGCCGGAGAACGCTACAACGATCCTCAAAATCAGGACTCAGTCGAATGAACGGATATCAACAGACTGGAGAATTCTGCTAGGATCTGCAATCCAGCACGAGGTCAGAAACAAAGGATGGAATCGCTATTCTGTTGCCTTCTTTATGCACGGCGGAAAATGAGAATGCTGTAGCGACCACCAATCGGGGACGAGGGGCGCGGAAAAGTCCAATTAATACACGCCTACGTGTCTCAGTTCTGAATCGCTAACGAGGTTGTTGATAAGGTGTCAAATACACCGATGCACACTGCCCAGCAGGAGCGCAATGAACCAGGAATGGTCCAGGAAGCTTTGAAACGATCAGCGATCTCACAGCAGGGGCCTGATCGTTGCTACCTGTCAGACATAGCGAGATCACTAGCAAGATCGCTATTGCGTCACAAAAACCGTGACGTATCAACGATCTCGCTAGCAATCTCATTATGTGTGATGGGGCCTTTACAGTAAAGAATCCGTGTCTGTGATTATGATTAAACCTTCTTTCTTCCAGATGTAGAAGATGCCCCCTTGTCCCCGTCTCAGGCCTCAGAGTAAAAAGATCAGTAGAAAGGTCTTTGTACTGTCCCATCATATACTTGTACATAGTAATAAGATCACCCCAAAGCCTTCATTTTTCCAAACTAAATAACCCCAAGTGTAATAACCTGTCTTGGTACTGCAGACCCCCCAGACCTGATTAAGCACCTTGTGAAAGCCCAACAGCAGCAACAGCTGCCACATAGGAGACAAATAAACTGCTAATGCAACAGATCCAACAACAGCAGCAGCAAGGCCAGTACCGACACTAGCAGCGGCAGATAGAGTTGACAACAGCCCCTTCCCAAAGTCCAGGTGACGACACATATGTTCGGAAGGCGGTAAGACGAGCTAGACAAAAATGACCCCGGGGGATGATGTGGAAGCTTTTTCGACTGTGTTTAAAAGGGTAGCAGAGTGGGAGAAGCTGCCGCCGGAGCAGTGGGCAGAGGTCCTGGCCCCTTATTTAACTGGTGAACCCCAGAAGACTTATTATAATCTGGCCTTACAGGATGTCTGGGAATATACCAAATTAAAAACTGAGATACTTGCACACTCAGGGGTGACTCTGTCTGTCTGAGTTCAAAGAGTCCACCACTGGGTGTATTGTAGTGATAAACCCCCTCGCTCCCAAATGTTCGATCTGCTTCATGTTGTACATAAGTGGTTGCAGCTGGAGTCCTCCACCCCCAGCCCAGTTGGAAGACAGATTTAACCACTCCCTTCCCAGGTGTGTGCAGACCTGGGTTTCCCAAGGGGACCCCATGAAATGCAGACAACCTAGTTGGCCTAGTGGAAAGATACCAGGTTGACGAGAGGGCCCTAAGGCAGCGGGGCATTGTTGCATCCCCTTACTGGCGTACCCAGTAGGAGTCTGACTCTCAAGAGGGGTAGTAGAGCCACAACTGGGGGAGTTTGAGGTCCCAATGGGTTGCTGAGAGGTTGCCAAAAGCCGCTGGTAAAGCTTTGACCTGCTGGAGATGTCACAGTCCTGGACACATAGCCGCCCGTTGTCCTATTTCCTCTGAGCAAATGGACTGCAGCCTAGGGAGACTCTGTTCGCACTATGCCTATCCCGCCTGCAATGTGAACTATCAGCCTGGTGAGGGGCCGCAGGCATGTAAAAGACAATAAATGGGGCACTGGTGTCAGGACTCTTGGACTTAGGGAGTTTGGTGACCTTGGTCAGGGCCACACTAACCCATTTGTTGATCCCTGGAAAACACGTGGGCGTGACTATAAAAACGAACTGTGGCACTGAGTCTCATGTGGTTAGAGTGGTTAAAGAAGTGCTACTCTCAATGATAATAGGGTTGGACTTTAGCTTATTCTGGGACTTATGGCAGAAGGCAGGGGTGCCAGGTGACTCAGACAAGAGCCGATTCAACCATGATGAATCCCCATTGCAGTTGGAGGTGGATGAGTTCCCCCTGCGTGTTGTTGCTGTTGACGAGGATGAGACAGTGACCAATCAGGCCAAGATTCCTGAATTGGGGGATTCTGGGGGGAATTTTGAGTCTGCTCAAATGCGGGATCTTACTTTAAAAGGGGCATTTGACAATGTGACTGTGATAAATGGGGTCGCTCAAAGCCAAGGGCTGACACCAGGCTTCCACATTTCGATTTAAATGAGGAGCTGCTAAATCGGGTCACTAAACTAAGAGAAGTTAGAGAGCAGTTGTTAGTACCGGGTCCCTATATGTGTAGGATACTAGACCTGGCCCATTCTCATGTCTTGGGCGGGCATCTGGGAATAGACAAAAGAGTGGGTCCTTCAGAAGTTCTACTGACCTGGGTGTCATAGAAAGGTTGTTAACTACTGTCCTACCTGTCAGTTAACTGCTCCCGTATCCCACTTCCGGAGTCCACTAGTGCCATAGCAGTCCCATTTGGCCGGATTGCCATGGACCTTGTCGCGCCCATAGTTAAGTCCGCCAGGGGGCACCAATACACCCTAATTGTGATGGACTATGCAACACCGTACCCGGAGGCAGTACTATTGAGAAACTCCTCCACCAGGAGTATAGCCCAAGAGCTAGTTCACATTTTCTCCCGGACGGGCCTGCCAAAGGAGATCCTAACTAGAGATGAGCGTTGTTCGACTCGAACTGTTCGCCAATCTCAAATTCAAGCTGTTTTGGGCGGTGTTCGAGCCGTTCGGCGAACACGAACGATTTGAGAAAAATTCGGCTGTTCGAGGTTATGTTCGATAAGTGTTCGTGCACCAAAATCATAACTGGATTTTTTCTCAGTAATGATGAAAATTAATGTTAATACGCAGTTTGAGTGTACAGCGGGGTGGGGGGAGGGGCAGGGGATGGATCTCTGCAGGAATAATGAAGATCTCCATTTTTTTTTCTCTTTCCCGCATTTACAGTGGGGAGGTGCAATCTGTCAGCCTATCAGCAGCGCACACACGGAGCGAAGTGCTTTTTTTCACACAAGCAAGGGCATGTGTCATTGGCAGTGTATGTCACATGTCCTTGCCCTATAAGACCAAGCCATTTTCCCCATCGCCACCATTTTCTCACTGCTGCAGCTGCGTGTTAGACGGCACCGCTGTTGCTGTGTGCGCTATACCTTGTTAATTTCAAGCCAATTTTCGCACAAATCTACAGATAGCTTGGGAGTAGGGAATAGTTGTGATTGCAGTCCTTTTAAGGACTAGGTTACAGCATTTCCTACGACTCTTATCAGGCAGGTCTGTGCTCTTAAATAGATAGATTGTGGGAGTAAAGACTAATTGTAATTGCAGTCCTTTTCAGGACTAGGTTACATCAGTTCCTATCAGTTTTTGCCAGGCAGGTCTGTGCCAGTGCTGTGCAAGTTTTTTTCACAGCATTTGGCTGAATCTAGCAAAGCTAACCCTTTTTGGCCTATTGCAGAGTGTGTTAGTCAGTGGAGTAGCCTATCTGTGTTGCAAGATCTACCACCTGTGTATAGAATACCAATTTTTTTACTGCACCTAGTGAAGTAAAATCTTTTGGGCATAGCATCATTCTATTAGTCCATCTATACTAACCTCCATCAGGTTGCAAATTGAATATAATTTTTTTCTGCATCTAGCTCTGAAAAAATATTTGGGCTTCTAGCAGTGTGTGGGACTTGTTCTATTAGTCCATCTATACTGACCTCCATCAGGTTGCAAACTGAATATAATTTTTTTCTGCATCTAGCTCTGAAAAAATATTTGGCCTTCTAGCAGTGTGTGGGACTTGTTCTATTAGTCCATCTATACTGACCTCCATCACGCTGCAAATTCAAAATAATTTTTTGTCTGCATCTAGCTCTGAAAAAATATTTGGCCTTCTAGCAGTGTGTGGGACTTTCTCTATTAGTCCATCTATACTGACCTCCATCAGGTTGCAAATTAAAAATAATTTTTATCTGCATCTACCTCTGAAAAAATATTTGGGCTTCTAGCTGTGTGTGGGACTTGTTCTATTAGTCCATCTATACTGACCTCCATCAGGTTGCAAACTGAATATAATTTTTTTCTGCATCTAGCTCTGAAAAAATATTTGGCCTTCTAGCAGTGTGTGGGACTTTCTCTATTAGTCCATCTATACTGACCTCCATCAGGTTGCAAATTAAAAATAATTTTTATCTGTATCTAGCTCTGAAAAAATATTTGGCCTTATAGCAGTGTGTGGGACTTTCTCTATTAGTCCATCTATACTGACCTCCATCAGGTTGCAAATTAAAAATAATTTTTATCTGCATCTACCTCTGAAAAAATATTTGGGCTTCTAGCTGTGTGTGGGACTTGTTCTATTAGTCCATCTATACTGACCTCCATCAGGTTGCAAACTGAATATAATTTTTTTCTGCATCTAGCTCTGAAAAAATATTTGGCCTTCTAGCAGTGTGTGGGACTTTCTCTATTAGTCCATCTATACTGACCTCCATCAGGTTGCAAATTAAAAATAATTTTTATCTGTATCTAGCTCTGAAAAAATATTTGGCCTTCTAGCAGTGTGTGGGACTTTCTCTATTAGTCCATCTATACTGACCTCCATCAGGTTGAAAATTAAAAATAATTTTTTGTCTGCATCTAGCTCTGAAAAAATATTTGGCCTTCTAGCAGTGTGTGGGACTTTCTCTATTAGTCCATCTATACTGACCTCCATCAGGTTGCAAATTCAAAATAATTTTTTGTCTGCATCTAGCTCTGAAAAAATATTTGGCCTTCTAGCAGTGTGTGGGACTTTCTCTATTAGTCCATCTATACTGACCTCCATCAGGTTGCAAATTAAAAATAATTTTTATCTGCATCTACCTCTGAAAAAATATTTGGCCTTCTAGCTATGTGTGGGACTTGTTCTATTAGTCCATCTATACTGACCTCCATCAGGTTGCAAACTGAATATAATTTTTTTCTGCATCTAGCTCTGAAAAAATATTTGGCCTTCTAGCAGTGTGTGGGACTTTCTCTATTAGTCCATCTATACTGACCTCCATCAGGTTGCAAATTAAAAAAAATTTAGATCTGCATATAGCTCTGAAAAAATATTTGGCCTTCTAGCAGTGTGTGGGACTTTTTTCTATTAGTCCATCTATACTGACCTCCATCAGGTTGCAAATTAAAAATAATTTTTTGTCTGCATCTAGCTCTGAAAAAATATTTGGCCTTCTAGCAGTGTGTGGGACTTTCTCTATTAGTCCATCTATACTGACCTCAATCAGGTTGCAAACTGAATATAATTTTTTTCTGCATCTACCTCTGAAAAAAAATTTGGGCTTCTAGCTGTGTGTGGGACTTGTTCTATTAATCCATCTATACAGACCTCCATCAGGTTGCAAACTAAATATAATTTTTTTCTGCATCTACCTCTGAAAAAATATTTGGGCTTCTAGCTGTGTGTGGGACTTGTTCTATTAGTCCATCTATACTGACCTCCATCAGGTTGCAAACTGAATATAATTTTTTTCTGCATCTAGCTCTGAAAAAATATTTGGCCTTCTAGCAGTGTGTGGGACTTTCTCTATTAGTCCATCTATACTGACCTCCATCAGGTTGCAAATTAAAAATAATTTTTATCTGCATCTAGCTCTGAAAAAATATTTGGCCTTCTAGCAGTGTGTGGGACTTTCTCTATTAGTCCATCTATACTGACCTCCATCAGGTTGCAAATTAAAAATAATTTTTATCTGCATCTAGCTCTGAAAAAATATTTGGCCTTCTAGCAGTGTGTGGGACTTTCTCTATTAGTCCATCTATACTGACCTCCATCAGGTTGCAAATTCAAAATAATTTTTTGTCTGCATCTAGCTCTGAAAAAATATTTGGCCTTCTAGCAGTGTGTGGGACTTTCTCTATTAGTCCATCTATACTGACCTCCATCAGGTTGCAAATTCAAAATAATTTTTTGTCTGCATCTAGCTCTGAAAAAATATTTGGCCTTCTAGCAGTGTGTGGGACTTTCTCTATTAGTCCATCTATACTGACCTCCATCAGGCTGCAAATTAAAAATAATTTTTATCGGCATCTACCTCTGAAAAAATATTTGGCCTTCTAGCTATGTGTGGGACTTGTTCTATTAGTCCTTCTATACTGACCTCCATCAGGTTGCAAACTGAATATAATTTTTTTTCTGCATCTAGCTCTGAAAAAATATTTGGCATTCTAGCAGTGTGTGGGACTTTCTCTATTAGTCCATCTATACTGACCTCCATCAGATTGCAAATTAAAAATAATTTATATCTGCATCTAGCTCTGAAAAAATATTTGGCCTTCTAGCAGTGTGTGGGACTTTCTCTATTAGTCCATCTATACTGACCTCCATCAGGTTGCAAATTAAAAATAATTTTTTGTCTGCATCTAGCTCTGAAAAAATATTTGGCCTTCTAGCAGTGTGTGGGACTTTCTCTATTAGTCCATCTATACTGACCTCTATCAGGTTGCAAACTGAATATAATTTTTTTCTGCATCTACCTCTGAAAAAATATTTGGGCTTCTAGCTGTGTGTGGGACTTGTTCTATTAATCCATCTATACAGACCTCCATCAGGTTGCAAACTAAATATAATTTTTTTCTGCATCTACCTCTGAAAAAATATTTGGGTTTCTAGCTGTGTGTGGGACTTGTTCTATTAGTCCATCTATACTGACCTCCATCAGGTTGCAAACTGAATATAATTTTTTTCTGCATCTAGCTCTGAAAAAATATTTGGCCTTCTAGCAGTGTGTGGGACTTTCTCTATTAGTCCATCTATACTGACCTCCATCAGGTTGCAAATTAAAAATAATTTTTATCTGCATCTAGCTCTGAAAAAATATTTGGCCTTCTAGCTATGTGTGGGACTTGTTCTATTAGTCCATCTATACTGACCTCCATCAGGTTGCAAACTGAATATAATTTTTTTCTGCATCTAGCTCTGAAAAAATATTTGGCCTTCTAGCAGTGTGTGGGACTTTCTCTATTAGTCCATCTATACTGACCTCCATCAGGTTGCAAATTAAAAAAAATTTAGATCTGCATATAGCTCTGAAAAAATATTTGGCCTTCTAGCAGTGTGTGGGACTTTTTTCTATTAGTCCATCTATACTGACCTCCATCAGGTTGCAAATTAAAAATAATTTTTTGTCTGCATCTAGCTCTGAAAAAATATTTGGCCTTCTAGCAGTGTGTGGGACTTTCTCTATTAGTCCATCTATACTGACCTCAATCAGGTTGCAAACTGAATATAATTTTTTTCTGCATCTACCTCTGAAAAAAAATTTGGGCTTCTAGCTGTGTGTGGGACTTGTTCTATTAATCCATCTATACAGACCTCCATCAGGTTGCAAACTAAATATAATTTTTTTCTGCATCTACCTCTGAAAAAATATTTGGGCTTCTAGCTGTGTGTGGGACTTGTTCTATTAGTCCATCTATACTGACCTCCATCAGGTTGCAAACTGAATATAATTTTTTTCTGCATCTAGCTCTGAAAAAATATTTGGCCTTCTAGCAGTGTGTGGGACTTTCTCTATTAGTCCATCTATACTGACCTCCATCAGGTTGCAAATTAAAAATAATTTTTATCTGCATCTAGCTCTGAAAAAATATTTGGCCTTCTAGCAGTGTGTGGGACTTTCTCTATTAGTCCATCTATACTGACCTCCATCAGGTTGCAAATTAAAAATAATTTTTATCTGCATCTAGCTCTGAAAAAATATTTGGCCTTCTAGCAGTGTGTGGGACTTTCTCTATTAGTCCATCTATACTGACCTCCATCAGGTTGCAAATTCAAAATAATTTTTTGTCTGCATCTAGCTCTGAAAAAATATTTGGCCTTCTAGCAGTGTGTGGGACTTTCTCTATTAGTCCATCTATACTGACCTCCATCAGGTTGCAAATTCAAAATAATTTTTTGTCTGCATCTAGCTCTGAAAAAATATTTGGCCTTCTAGCAGTGTGTGGGACTTTCTCTATTAGTCCATCTATACTGACCTCCATCAGGCTGCAAATTAAAAATAATTTTTATCGGCATCTACCTCTGAAAAAATATTTGGCCTTCTAGCTATGTGTGGGACTTGTTCTATTAGTCCTTCTATACTGACCTCCATCAGGTTGCAAACTGAATATAATTTTTTTTCTGCATCTAGCTCTGAAAAAATATTTGGCATTCTAGCAGTGTGTGGGACTTTCTCTATTAGTCCATCTATACTGACCTCCATCAGATTGCAAATTAAAAATAATTTATATCTGCATCTAGCTCTGAAAAAATATTTGGCCTTCTAGCAGTGTGTGGGACTTTCTCTATTAGTCCATCTATACTGACCTCCATCAGGTTGCAAATTAAAAATAATTTTTTGTCTGCATCTAGCTCTGAAAAAATATTTGGCCTTCTAGCAGTGTGTGGGACTTTCTCTATTAGTCCATCTATACTGACCTCTATCAGGTTGCAAACTGAATATAATTTTTTTCTGCATCTACCTCTGAAAAAATATTTGGGCTTCTAGCTGTGTGTGGGACTTGTTCTATTAATCCATCTATACAGACCTCCATCAGGTTGCAAACTAAATATAATTTTTTTCTGCATCTACCTCTGAAAAAATATTTGGGTTTCTAGCTGTGTGTGGGACTTGTTCTATTAGTCCATCTATACTGACCTCCATCAGGTTGCAAACTGAATATAATTTTTTTCTGCATCTAGCTCTGAAAAAATATTTGGCCTTCTAGCAGTGTGTGGGACTTTCTCTATTAGTCCATCTATACTGACCTCCATCAGGTTGCAAATTAAAAATAATTTTTATCTGCATCTAGCTCTGAAAAAATATTTGGCCTTCTAGCAGTGTGTGGGACTTTCTCTATTAGTCCATCTATACTGACCTCCATCAGGTTGCAAACTGAATATATTTTTTTTGAAAAAATATTTGGGCTTCTAGCTGTGTGTAGGACTTGTTCTATTAGTCCATCTATACTGACCTCCATCAGGTTGAAAACTGAATACAATTTTTCTCTGCATCTACCTCTGAAAAAATATTTGGGCTTCTAGCTGTGTGTGGGACTTGTTCTATTAGTCCATCTATACTGACCTCCATCAGGTTGCAAATTGAATATAATTTTTTTCTGCATCTAACCCAGCCAATAGTTTTGGCCTAATACCACAGTTTGGCCACTCAGCTCTGCTCGGTTCCCATCCATTGTTTTTTTGTGCAAACAACTCCAGAGTTGTGAATTAGTTAACCACCAAAATGAGTGGAAAAAGGCCTGCTGCTGGTGGAAAGGGGAATAGGCGTGTTGGGAAGGTGAAAAAAGGTTGTGTCCGTGGGGTAGGTGTTAAAGCAACAGTAACATCTGCAGAAGAAAGACCATCTTCCAGCCAAACTAAAATGTCTACTTCTTTTAGCGGACAATGTGATAAGATCCCTTTCTTACAGCCACGCCAATCGCTACAAATTCCAGATGAGGCACAAAAACAGCAGGTGCTTCAATGGATATCAAGTGCTCCTTTAAGTGGGCTCTCCTCCACATCAACTTCAACATCACAAATACTCCAGTCCTCAAAGGTGTCACCCCAATCGCACTTGCTTCCTCACAGCTCCCAAATCTCCAGCTGCCCGTCTGAGTATGAGGTAGAACAGATGGTTGAGTCTGCAGAGCTGTTTACTCATACTATAGCCTGGGAATCAGAGGTCGACTCCAGCGCTTCTGTGAATCCAGACGAGGAAATGATCTGCACTGATGCCCAGAATCTTTATGAGTCGAATCCAGGACCAGACGCAGAAGGTTCTGACCATAATGTAGACCCTCATTCCCAAACTGTAACTCCTGTTGGTGGAGACAATGAGGAAGACGATGATGAGACTCAAATACCTGATTGGAGCGACAACTTTAGTTTTTTGTCAGGGCAGGAACAGGTTGGCTCTGCGGACGATGGGTGTGATAACGCATAGGGTGATGATGATGAGGTTGGAGATCCCACTTACTGTCAACCCACAGTCAGCCAAGAGATGAGGTCAGCAGAGGAGGTGGAGGAAGATGCTAGTGACGACGAGGTCAGGTTGCGCCTTCCTGGACAGAGACGTAGTACTGGAAGCACGTCAACAACTGCATCCTCAAACACAACTCTGCCTCTCACCACAAGTCGTGGTGGCTCTTCAGGTCGCATGGGTGCTAAGCCTTGCATAGCCTGGGCATTTTTCAGATCGATAAAGATGACCCAACTCGTGTTATCTGTAACCTTTGTCAGCAAAAGCTAAGTAGAGGCCAAAAAATACATAGTTTGAGTACTTCATGCATGAACCGGCACATGGACATGAAGCATAAGTTGCAGTGGGAAGCTCAGTGTGCTACAATGCGGCCTAGCCGGCCGGGCCAACCACCGTCTGCCATATCTTGTGCATCCGCGGCCTCTTCATCCTCTGTGACTGGGGGGACAGCAGTCACACCTGTTTTGGGGCGCAGACCTGCCACCTCTTTACCCGCAACAGCCAGCGTGATTGGCAGGTCATCATTTTCTTTGGAGGTGGTAACACCAGCTGGTGTTGAGCGCTGTCCGACATCGATAGCACCACCTTTGGATCAAGGCAACTTAACATGTCCGCCTGCATCTTCCTCACAGACCGGCAGTTTGCCGGGGACACCCTTATCAACCCCGTCTAAGCACAATAGCCAGCCCTCGGTCCCTCAGATGTGGACAAGTAAAAGACCATTTCCTTCTAGCCATGAGAAAGCTAAGAGGTTGTATTTCACCATCTGCAAGCTCTTGGCTACAGAAATGCTGCCTTTCCGCCTGGTGGACACAGAGGATTTTCGAGACCTTATGTCCGTCGCAGTGCCCCAGTACCAGATGCCCAGTCGGCACTACTTCTCAAAGAAAGGTGTGCCTGCGCTCCACCAGCATGTCGCACACAACATCACCGCTTCTTTGAGAAACTCTGTGTGTGACAGGGTGCATTTCACCATAGACACTTGGACGAGTAGGCATGGACAGGGGCGTTACATGTCGCTGACTGGGCACTGGGTAACTATGGTGACAGCAGGACAAGGGGCTGCTGTCCAAGTCTTGCCGTCCCCACGAGTTGTGCGTCAATCCTCTTTATGTCAAAGTTCCTCCACTGCTTCTGCCTCCTCAACCTCCTCTCGGTCTTCCACCTGCACCCAAAGCCTGTCTGGTCATGCCACAAGCTTTCTAACTGCGCAGAAGGGATCCTGCACACCTCCTTACTATGCTGGCAGTAGGGCTCAACGTCATCAGGCGGTTTTTACTTTGAAATGTCTGGGAAATGTGAGTCACACAGCTGAGGAGTTGTGGTCAGCTCTGGAGAACCAATTTCATGAATGGTTGTCTCCACTGGACCTGAAACCAGGGAAGGCCGTGTGCGACAATGCTGCAAACCTGGGTGCGGCCCTTCGCCGGGGCAATGTCACACACGTGCCTTGTATGGCTCACGTGCTGAACCTGGTTGTCCAGCAATTTTTAGCCCACTATCCCAGACTAGATGGCCTTCTGCAGAGGGCACGGTCGCTGTGTGCTCACTTCCGCCGTTCGCATCCCGCAGCTCAGCGACTTACATCTCTACAGAAGTCGTTGAGCCTGCCACTTCACTGGCTAAAATGCAATGTGCCTACCCGGTGGAATTCAACTCTGCACATGTTGCATCGACTGTGGCAGCACCGACAAGCCCTGGTGCAATACGTTCTGACGTATAGCCTGAGCCAACGAGATCCAGAGGTGGGGCAAATCACGCTGGAGGAGTGGTCTCAGATCAGGAACCTATGCACCCTTCTGCACAGTTTTGAAATGACGACGAAGATGTTTAGTGCTGACGATGCCATTATCAGCATGACTATTCCGGTGATTTACATGCTGGAGCACATGTTAAACAGAATTCGGAGTCAGGTGGTGGCACAAGAGGAGGTGGAGGAAGTAGAGGAGGAGGAGTTGTATGCGGAAGGGCTAACATCTGCAAGGTCCAGACGGTCGGCAGCACCAAGGCGGCAGGCATGTGAGGGTGGGGGAGATGGTTTTACCAGGGCGCATGGTAGCAGCCAAACTAGTGAGGAAGGTGCAGGAGCCCAGGAAGAAGTGGAGGACGAACTGATGGAAGACTCATCAGATGAGGGAGACCTTGATCACATTTCTGTTGTGCGAGGTTGGGGGGAGAGGACAGAGGAAGGAAGCATGATTGTTACCTCGCCACCAACACAACAGGGACTTGGTGCTCCTGGATGCGCAACACACATGAGTGCCTTCTTGCTGCACTACCTGCAACATGACCCTCGAATTGTGAGAATTAGAAATAATCCTGACTACTGGGTTTTCACACTGTTAGATCCCCGGTACAAAAGTAAATTTGCAGAAATTATTCCTGCCATAGAAAGGGATGCACGCATGCAGGAGTATCAGCAGAGACTGTTGCAGAATCTTACATGTGATTTTCCACAAAACACCAGTGGTGCACGTAGTGAATCTCACAGTTCCAACTTGCCAACCGTGGGACCGTCAAGTGTTCAGCACTCAAACCGTAACAGAACCACAGTATCTGCTGGTAACATCAATTTTGCGGAATCATTTCACCACTTTTTTAGCCCATCCTTTGCAAGGCCACAGGAGACAAGAAGTCTGACACATAGTCAACGCCTAGAGACGATGGTACAGGAGTATCTCCAAGTAAACATTGAAGCCATGACTGTGTCACTGGACCCTTGCTCTTTTTGGGCTTCCAATCTGGATAAATGGCCGGAGCTAGCCACTTACGCCTTGGAGATCTTGTCATGCCCCGCAGCCAGCGTTCTGTCTGAACGTGTGTTCAGCGCTGCTGGTGGTGTGCTGACAGATAAGCGCACGCGGCTCTCCACTGATAATGTAGACAGACTCACGTTCATAAAGATGAACAAATCATGGATCCGAAACGACTTTTCTACCCCTGTGTCATCCTGGGGAGAGTAAAAGCTTGATGATTGGTTAAAATCACCCTACCAACCGTTTTAAGCTTTCAAATTACTAATCATGTTTATCTGTATCTTGGCTGGAAAATAATTTGGGCTTTGTAGCAGTGTGCAGCACTGATTCTATTAGGCCATCTATAATAAGCTCCACCAGATTTAAAATTACTAATCATGTTTATCTGTATCTTGACTGGAAAATAATTTGGGCTTTGTAGCAGTGTGCAGCACTGATCCTATTAGGCCATCTATACTAAGCTCCACCAGATTTAAAATTAATAATAATTTTTAGCTGCATCTAGCCCGGAAAATAATTTTGGGGCTCCGAGATGCGCAAGACACATAAGTGCCTTCTTGCTGCACTACCTGCAACATGACCCTCATATTGTCAGAATTCGAAGTAATCATGACTACTGGGTTGCCACACTCTTAGATCCCCCAAACTTTTCGATCAACCTTTTCATTTTAATAAAGACCAAAAAAATGGTCATTTTTGAAATTATAAGCATTAGCAGGTTATTAGAAACTGAAATCAAACAGTTTTCAACTCAAAACTTTATTCTAGGTGATGTTACATTTTCACATAGGACCCCTTGTTCGAAAGGAGCTTCTGAACTCTCTCGTCCATTGAATTTGTCAGGTTTTGGATGGTTTCTGCTTCAATTGTTTTGCATGAGGACAGAATACCCTCCCAGAGCTGTTGCTTAGATGTGAACTGCCTCCCGCCATCATAGACACTCCTTTTGATGATGCTCCAGAGGTTCTGAATGGGGTAGAGGTCAAGGGAGCATGGGGGTCACACCATAAGTTTGTCCCCTTTTATGCCCATATCAGCCAGAGATGCAGATGTTTTATGTGCAGCATGAGATGGTGCATTATCATGCAAAAAAATGATCTTGCTGTGAAATACACGGTTCTTCTTCTTGAACCATGGCAGGAAGTGCTGTTTGAGAAAATCCACATACATTATGGAGTTCATCTTTAGTGCCTTCAGGGATCCTAAAGGGGCCGACAATCTCTCTCCCCATGATTCCAGCCCAAAACATTACTCCACCTCCTCCTTGTTGGCGCTGTAGCCGTGTTTGCGTGGGGTGTCCATCAACCAGCCATCCTCCACTCCATCCATCTGGACCATCGAGCGCTGCACGGCACTCATCTGTGAACAAAACTGTTTTGAAATCAGTCTTCATGTAATGTTTGGCCCACTGGAGCCGTTTCTGCTTGTGTGAAGTGGATAGAGGAGGTCGACAGGATGGCGTATGCACAGCTGCAAACCTCTGAAGGACCCTGCATCTTGTTGTTCGGGGGACGTTGGAGGCACCAGCAGCTTCAAAAACTTGTCAGCTGCTATGTCAAGGCTTTTTTGCCGCTGCTCTTTTAACCTGACGTAATTGCCTGTTGGAAAGAGTCCTCAATTTGCCCTTATCAGCACGCACACGTGTGTACTGTGATTCAGCTACATACTTCTTGATTGCCAAGACACTTCATCCTGATCATCGCACAATGTTGATTGTAGTCATGCCTTGACCTAAACACTCCACAATTTGTTGCTTCTCAGCAGCCGACACATCCTTTTTCTTTCCCATTTTGGCAGAAAATGTAGGCTGCTTAATAATGTGAGACAGCCTTCTTAAGTAGTCTTGCCTTTCATTGGACACACCTGCCAAACTAATTAGCACAGGTGTCTGCAATTGCTTACAGTGATATAAAGAGCCCTGACACACATCACCATCAATGAGTTTAACTGACAAACAAACAAATTCTTCCCTTATCACTCCTAAACACTTTTTGCATAATAATTTGGAACACAGTGTACATGTGCTTTTCCACAAAACACCAGTGGTTCACGTAGTGAATCTTACAGTTCTAACTTGCCAACCGTGGTCTGTATGGAGTTGTTCAATAAAGGGCCCAAAATTAAGATAACATAGATGGGAGAGGTCTCTATGAATAGGAATTCCTAAGTATTTGATAACCTGTGAGGGCCAGGCAAAGGGAAAGTTGGACTGGATGGAATCCTATATGGATTTGGGGAGGGAGACATCGAGGGCCTCAGACTTCGCTGCATTGATTTTAAAATTTGACCATGTAACAAAGTCATCTATTTCAGCCATAACAGCATGGATGGATATATGTGATTGAGTGATATATACTAGGACATCATCAGCAAATAGAGAGCACTTGTACTCGGTGCCTCCCACCTCAATCCACCTAATATTGGGGTTATGGCGAATTGATGAGAGCAGGTGCTCCGTCACTAGGATGTATAAGAGAGGGGACAGAGGACATCCCTGCCTTGTCCCATTGGTGATTGTGAAAGGTGATGAAAATGTTCTGATGCACCCCCTGGGCCTTGGGACACCCGGAGCCGGACCCTTTTTGGTGGATGCTGGTGGTTGTAGTCTTCGTGACGGCGACCCGGTTCCGTGGCTCAGGGTGGTCAAACCAGTGGCGGAACTATTTATGTGGTTTTGATGTTTAAATGTCCGATTACGCCACCCGTGGATTGCGGTCAGAGTGAACCGCCGCTGCAGGGCAGACCGCTGAGGCTGGTGTTCTGGGTGCAGCAGAGCGTAGCATAACTCCCCACGGGAGGAGTATAGCCTCAGGGCAGTGTATGCGGTGGATGGGGGTGATGGTGCAGGGCAGCAGCAGTAACGACACGGAGTCAGTGATGCAGTCCAGGGCCTTTACTCACAGTTCTTATTATCCAGACCACGTCTGCAGGTAACGGCTGCCCACGTCGTACTGTGCTCACCAGGTGAGGGGCTCAGACAACTCCCAGATAACTTTGGAGCGCTTCACAGGACCCCCTTTGTGTGTCCTTTGTCTGGCCTTTCTTACCAACCCTTCTGTCCGGCTGCCTCGGGCCTCCTCTTGGTAAACTTGGCGCCAGTTTCCCTGACCCTATAGGGTGCCTTCCTAGCGGGTGTAGCGAGGGGCTGCGCCACATAAAATGTCACAGCCTCCGGTTTCTAGCTGAGGGTCGTTTCCTGCCTCCACTAGTTTCGGGGACCGGTCTCCCCCTTTGGCCTGACCCCTCCACGCAGGTGGATTCGGGCGTGCGGTGGCGACTCGCCCGTCCGCACCCCTGGGATCCCTTCATTCCTCGTTCCTGGAGCCTTCTCCGCTCCTCTTCCTTCCTTCTCCCTCTTCCAGGCCTGGGCCTCTGTTACTAGGCCTGCCTCCGGAGCAGAGCTCATGCAGAGCCCCTGCTCCCTGCCACTTCTGCTCAGACTTCTCTGCACTGAACTAAGATGGTGCCCACCTTTTATACTCCCTTCTCAATGCACCCAGGAACTGCTTCCTCCCTGCTCCTGCACTACAGGGTTCCCCTTCCTCAGTGTTCCCTCCCCCCACTCCAGCCAGGGACAGGGACTGTCGTGCCCATCTCAGAGGCATATTGGTCGCCCTGCCCCATGGCAATGTGGTGTAATGCATGCAGGTGTCGGGTCCTGATCCACACTCCATCCTTACCTGAGAGTGAGATATCACACCTCTGGGTGAGGTGCAATACCTCTGTAGCAACCGAGCCCTCAGGGTGCTACAGTTCCATTTATCTTCAGCCTAGGTGACGTATTGTGATACAGGGCCGTGATTTTGGCTATAAAAGGGTCCCCTAGACCCCTACCCCAAGCTTTTTAAGAGAATCATATATGGCGTGCCAGGAGACTCTATGGAATGCTTTCTCAGCATCCAACGAGAGTATCTAATTACAAATTTTTAACTGCATCTAGCCCAGGAAATACTTTGTGCCTAGTAGCAGTGTCTGCTAGTCAGCGGATTATCCCGGCTGTTAAGCAAGCTACACCACCTGTAGTTTGGACACTTAATTTTTTCAAAGGAAATGCTTCGGGACCACGGGATACTCAGTGAAGAGCATCAGGAGGCACCCCAAGGCATAGGGGCTGGGACTGGCAGTAGGATGCCTTGTGGTGGACAGCCGAGCTCGATCCTTATAAAAGCTTTTTAACTGCAGCAGCTTTAGTGGACGCTACTGGAGCTGGAATTACGCGGCTGCTGGCATGAGACTTGCCCTCCAATAGATCCTTGTAAATGGATTTAAAGTGTATTCATTCAAATTAGAGAGACAATTTAAATTAAAAAGCTTAGAGCTGCCTCCACCACAGGGGGGCTCGCTCGACCCACCAGCAGACAGGCACCAGTATTGGGAGAGGGGGGCTGGCTGTCAGGGTTCACCGCGGCTCTGGCACAAACCCGGCGACACGGAGGTGGCACGGGCAGGAGCGGACTGAACGTGTCGGCTTCTCACTTTTTGGATTTTAGAAGGGCATGACATGCCTATATCTGTGTCTCCCCCTCCTTTTACTCCTCCACCTCTTTTCTTTTCGCATGACTATATGTACTTGTCACTTTTCCATGTGTTAGTTGTGTCTTCTGAGCAGTTTGTCAGCTTTTGGACACCTTTGAAGGTGTTTTCTATGTGTTTCTATGTGTTTTTGTTTGCCTGCCATTGGTTTTAACGGTGTTCGAAGGAGTTCGACGAACAGTTCGACGAACAGTTCGGCGAACACACGGGTGTTCGACGAACCGAACCGAACTCGAACACTACGGGGGTGGCTCAACACTAATCCTGACAGACCAAGGAACTCCTTTTATGTCCAAAGTGATGAGGTATTTGTGTAAGGCTCTCCATATTACACAACTTCAGTCATCTGCGTGTACCAGACAAACGGCCTGGTGGAGAGTTTCAACAAGACCTTTATATCCATGCTTAAAGAGGTAGTGGAGAAGGATGGCTGTGTCTGGGATTGATTACTGCCGTACCTGCTGTTCTCCATTAGGGAAATACCACAGGCCTCTGCAGGGTACTCACCGTTCAAGCTGCTATGCGGACGGCATCCTTGGGAACTTCTGGATATTGTGAAGGAGACTTGGGAAGCAGAGGTTACACCCCACCGGAGCATCATAGAACATGTGGCCCAGATACAGTACCGGATCGCAAAGGTGATGCCAATTGTGAAGGAGAGCCTCCTTCAAGCACAAGAGGCCCAGGCAAGGGTCTACAATCAGGCAACAAGCCTGAGACAGTTCAGCCCTGGAGACCAGGTATTGGTGTTGGTACCCATGGTCGAAAGTAAATTTCTGGCCAAGTGGCAAGGGCCATACGAGGTTGTAGAAAAATTGAGTGACAAACTACAAGATCCACCAGCCAGGGAGAAGAAAGCCGTACTAAGTATTCCACATCAATCTGCTCAAACCATGGCGAGACAGGGAACTGCTGGAAGCTGTGAGCCTGGGGGCTAATCCTGAGGCCAGGGTCAAGGATTTCACAGTGGCAAAGACACTGTGACCGGCCCAGAAGCAACAGTGCTGAGAACTGCTTCATCGGAACCGGGAACTGTTTTCAGAGTTGCCGGGATGTACACAGGTTGTGAAGCATGAAACCCTGACAGAACCGCATGTGCAGGTGAACCAAAAGCTGAAGCCCGCCGTGAGGTGATCTCAAAAGAGGTGAGGAGAATGTTGAGCATGGGTGTCATTGAGGAATTAAAGAGCGGCTGGTCAAGCACCATTGTCCTGGTGCCGAAGCCTGATGGAGAATGGCATTTTTGTAATGATTATAGAAAGCCAAATCAGGTGTCCAAGTTCGACACATATCCGATGCCCCGTGTTGATGAACTTGATACATCACCACCCTGGAGTTAATGAAAGGGTACTGGCAAATTCTCCTGCCGAAAAGGAGAAGACAGCCTTCTCTACACCTGATGGGTGCTTTCAATATACCAGGACGCCATTCGGTCTGCAGGGAGCCCCAGCTACCTTCCAGAGGGCCACGGCATGGATCCTAGTCTCTCACCAAAAGTACTCCGCAGTTTACCTGAACGACATTGTGATCTTCAGCCCGCATTGGGGACGTCACTTGCAAAAGGTGCAGACGGTACTGGATGCACTGAGGAAGGCGGGGTTTACCATAAACCCAAAGAAGTGCTCCATGAGGAAAGAGAGGCAAAATACTTGGCTATATCGTGGGAAGGGGCGAAATAAAACCGCAAGTGAATAAGGAAGAGGCAATCCAAAACAGGTTTGGGCGTTTCTAGGAATTGAGGGTTTCTATAGGTGATTTATCCTGAATTTTGCCAAGATAGCCGCACCCCTAACCGACCTTCTTAAAGGCACAAAGACCTCGATGATCAAATGGTCTTCTGAAGCAGAAATAGCATTCCAGGACTTGAAGCTCAACCTTTGTAAACATCTGGTCTTAATCGCACCTGATTTCAGTAAGGAGTTTGTAGTCCAGATAGATGCCTCAGAGGTTAGGTTGGGACCCGTGTTATCCCAAGAAGTAAACTGGGAGGAACATCTCATCCTGTGTCTAAGCAAAAAGCTCTCTGCCTGTGAGAACAACTCTGCTATTGTGGAAAAAAGTAATTCTCCATCAAATGGGCAATTGGCGCCCTGAGGTACTATCTGTTAGGCCTCAAGTTTAGGCTAGTGTCAGATCATGCACTTCTGAGATGGATGATTGAAAGGAAGGTGAAGAATGCCCGGTTAAGTAATTGGTTTCTAGCCCTCCAGGACTTTAGTTTTCAAGTAGCGTGCAGGCCCGGGAAGTTACACGTTAATGCAGATGCCCTGTCTAGATTTCCCTGATTGATGACTGAGGTGCCAAGAATCCCCTGGCTTTGGGCAGAGGTGGGGGATATGTGACAAAGTCACTGGCAAAGTACTGGAGGGAAGATATGTTTCACTCAGGCTATTAGCTTCAGTGATTTGAAACCTAGAAGTTTGCTCCAGCACACTAAGAGCAGGTGGGAGGCTATTCACCATATCTCAACCCCAGGGTGGGGTCTAGAGGATAACTAACCAGCCTCTTGAGTCATTAGTTGTTCAGTGGGCCTGGATACAACACCTCCAGAGAAGTGTACTGTTATACTGTGCTGAACCCAGTCGTATCATGAACGGGCGGATCCCCGCACACGTATGAGCTGTGCTATACATTTTCTTTTGCTTTCCCGTTATGCCAGAAATGCCGTGTTTGTTTGATTGAATGGTTTATGCCGTACTTTAATAAACCAGTGAGAAGAATTAAAGTGACAGCTTTCCTGAGCCTTCCTCCGTGTGCACACGGAGCTGATCTATCACAACACTTATACTCACCTCCGGTGCCAGCGCCTTTCCAGCAGTGTCGGCACTTCCGTTCCTGAGGTTCATGTGAGGTTATTATGTCATGCGAGCCCTGAACCCATTCAGTGCCGGTTTCACTGGCAACACCTTCGTACGTATCGAATATTAACAGGACGTCAGGGATGTGGCTGCTCTCTGATTTCCTCTTGATGTTTGATTTGTCTAAAAGTGGGCCAGTGAAGCCAGCACTGACTGGGTGCAGGGTTTATGTGACATGAGTCCCGGGAACGCGAGTGCTGACACTGTTGGAATGGCACCCGTACCGGAGGAGAGTATAAGTGTTTTTATTTTGACGGGGGCAAACTTTCAGATTGAGAAGGGGTTGTCCGAGTAGTGGACAACCCCTTTAATTATAGCCGTGGCTTATAATTAGTAGTCGATTGTACTCTTATGAGGGACTTGCTAGAAAGAGCTCCTTGTCTAGCAAACAAGGGGCCACATACTTTTCTTGCTCAAGGAACTTATGTGTTCTAGGCCTAAGTCAACTTTTTTTTAAATTAGATCATTTTTATTCAAATCTTAGATTTTCCATTTTCACAAAACAAATAAAAACAGAACTAAAACCCCACCCACATTTAATATAAATTTATTTTCAGCTTTTATTCCCCCTCCTCCAATAGATTCCATGTCCATCAAAGTAGTACAGGACACATATAGATTATATAAATTAGTCATACATTTCTTAAAGATCTACACGTATAGAGCCTGTGATATGTTATATCAGGGATAAACAATTTCCATCGAATCAAAAATCTTTTCAAATGTAAGTATTCTAGAATTCTAGATGGCATACCAGGGCAGTGAGGCATGGGCCTCATATCATTACGCATTTTTGAAGTGCATTACATTTTTATATACCCCCTTTTTCAATCTAAAAATTATATTAAGTTGTTTGTTTTTTTTCAATTGGAGGATGGTGATGTACAGGTCTGGTCACATGCTCCTCCATCAGAAGCCATTTTGAGAACATGAGCGCTGTGCAGTCTAAGAGTCTGCACTAAAAAGACTGCCATCATGTCCCCAAAACTTTAATAATATTTGTTTGTCAACTTTAGCATGTAATGTACCCTAGCTTGTTTTTCAATTCCATTATTTTTTTCATAGGAATATAGGCATAACATTAATGAAACCAATTTCTATTGCTTTATCAAATATGGAATATGGTAATAAAACAATATAATTTAATGAAATCCTTTATGGTACAATGATACACGTTTAATCATAGAACGATTATAAGTAACTATATCCACGACTAAATTATTCATATATATGACATATCTGTATTTTATCCTAAACCATAAAATAGAGAATTGCTTTCTATATTTTGAATGTATCCTTTCATTTTCATATTTTTGTTTTTATTTCTATCAATTACGTCTCCAATATACAGTCATGACCAAAAGTATTGGCAACCTTGAATTTGGTCCAGAAAATGAAGTATTTCTCGCAGAAAATGATTGCAATTACACATATTTTGTTATACACATGTTTATTTCCTTTGCATTGCATGTCTCTGTGTGTCACACTAAGCTTGGAGAACAGAGAAGAGAACTGTCTGAGGACTTGAAAAACAAAATTGTTTAAAAATATCAATGATCTCAAGGTTACAAGTTTATCTCCAGAGATCTTGATGTTCCTTTATCCACAGTGCGCAACAAGGGTGCCAACACTTTCGGCCATGACTGTAAAATCTCCATTTCCTGTGAGAATACAGACAAACGGCAACAAAATAAGCAAAAAAAACAAACATTTGTCCAGGTTGATGTTAGAAGCAAGTTTAATGGTGTTGGTAGAATACATCTTCTTAACACAAATAAAAGATGCTAGAATATGAAAATTAAACTGATCTAACCTTGTAACTATATTTTGCCATGTAAAGGCAGCATATAATGTTTACACATAAAGTATTTTTTGAGTGTTTTTTTTTGTTATTACATGGTTAGTAATGGGATGTCTGATAGACACCTCTCTATTACTAACACCAGGGCTTCATGCCAGAGGTGATTTTTGACAAATCAAAGCTGACATCAAGCCCAAGCCCCATTAACCCAATTTCCAATGCACCAGGGCAATCGGGCAGGTATTTTTAGGCTAGGAAAAGACCATTAACCAGGGACCTTCCCAGCCTTATAATATCAGCTCTCAGCTGCCTGCTTTACCTTTACTGGTTATCAAAAATGAAGGGGGGGGATCTACGTAATTTTTTTCCATTTATTTATTTACTAGTTCAATCCATTAAACTATACACGCATGGCACTAATTATATATTTCAGGAATATCTATCTATCTGTCTATCCCATATCTATCCATCCCGTATATCTTTGCACATGTTTAACACCTAAATATCTGTAATCTCTTTTCCGCATTCTATTCTGGTACATGTCACACGGACGACACATGGAAAGTCACATATTATGTCATCTGTGTGCACGTGTGAGGTATGTATTGTCATCCGTGCTGCTGGAACAAACGGACATGTCTATGTGTGGGTCACACACACACGTGTGGTTCACATGGTCCATATGAAAACACAGAGGTGTGAGGATTAACATAGATTTTAATGTGTTTGTGTGTGTACGTGTCTTCGGTACTTTTGGAAACAGATGCCACATGTACCGGAAACACGCATATGTGAAAGGGGCCATAAAGAGCTTAAATGGGTTGAATACAGAAACTACAAGGGTCAGTCAATAAGTAATGCCTCCTATTTTTTTTCTCCTTTTAATTGGCAAGAAATTCAAATGCAATTACATAGGTTGAAAAGCACAACATTAACGATTAATTTGTCACTTTTCAATATAATCTCCATCCATTTCCACAGTCTTGGTCCACCGTTTAACAAGGGCATGTATTCCAGCATGGTAAAAAGCATTCTTGGGACCCACCGTGCACAAACTTTTCTGTATCCCAGTTGTCCAATAATTTTCATCACACTGCCTTTACTGAGGCAGATAATGCCACACAATTCATCTGCAGTCACCCGGCGGTCACCACGAATGATGTCATCGACTCGCTGAATGTTGCTTGTAGTCACTGCGGTTACTGGCCTGCCACTCCGCATTTTGTCAGCCAACGGTGATGGCCCTTCAGCTGTGTTACAGCGACGAACCCATCGTCTAACAGTACTGACATCCACTGTTGCATCACCGTACACATTTTTCAGTCTCTCATGAATTTGAATGGGCGTTTCACCTTCTGCATGCAAGAATTCAATCACAGAACGTTGTCTAATATGAATATCGATGTCAGCCATTTTGCAAACGGATACAGTCCTGCCACCTGTTGGTGCAGGAAGTTGCAATTGCTGTGGATTGGAGAAGGTTTGAGGAATTGTGCCAAATTCGAATATTTAACATAACTACCTTATTTAAGGAGAAAAAAAATAGGAGGCATTACTTATTGACTGACCCTCGTATGAATGTTAAATGTATCTTTTCAGGGCAGTTAGAGGCTATGCAATACTTGCGATCAACAGCAAATCACATTTTTAGGATGAATTCAGTGAAATTGGTGAATTGGAATTTCAAAAGATTGGCTCATCTCAACTAAACACAATTCTCGTTGTGCCATTTTGGCAAATAGGATAATGGGAAGACAACAGATCCACTTTAACAAATTTGATTAAAACCATGTTATATTGCTGTAACATTCTATCAACCACTTAACCATTCTGAAAAAGTTTCAGGAGCCTACTATATAGAGAATAAAACAACACAAATGTAATTCAACAATACATTACATATAAAGTTATTAGGACACTTGGAAAGATCACGATCTTTTTGTAACGTACTTGTTACTTAATATGTTTTCAATTTGTATGGTAATAACTGACATGTACTATAAACATTATTAGTAGTAGTAGCATTTTCTCATAACATACTTTTACAGGTGTATGTTTTCTTGGAAATTTTCCCCAGGATTGAGCCCATAGGTTAATATATTGTTTTCAATACTAGCCCATGCCATTCTTTTTGTAGTAAATCTTGCCGCCCATTCCCCTGATTTGCTAACAACGATTAAGCCTCCACCGCCATGTACTTTGTTTTTCATATATTCCAGAGCATGGTCTGCAGCACTCTGTGGAGGCTCTCCTAATTAAAAAAAATACTGCATATTAGATTATTTTTAGTAGATACTGTATATAGACAATTTTTGGCTATATTCGGCATTATTTGAGTAAAGTATTAAATTAACTGTGCTGGGGACCCTGAAAACAATGGAACTTGAAATGCCAAACAAACTACAATTTTATATGAAAACATGATGTCTCACAGAATTTGATCAAACTGCATACATATTAAATAGATCTCGTAGACTTGATGAGGGTATTGAACATACTTTGAAAATATCCTTCAGAATGTAGAATCCTGGCATTAAAATATGTATTTTCTGAGTCCAGTGTGTTTATTCTCTACCCACCCACCCAGCACGTGGACACACAAATATTTAATATCTGCTGCTGGCAGCTCCCTTTGCAATTGCTGACCAATGACGTCCCAGATGTACTTGACAGGACACAAGTCCAGAAATGCTGCAGGCCATGATAGCACATCATTTAGGACATGCAGGCTACTTTCAGTAGCAGGAGCAACATGCAGCCTGGCGTTGCCATGTTGAAAAACGGCTTTTGGTACACTACAGAGAAATAGCCAGACCACTAGTTACATGACCAAATCAATGTAACCCCAAGCTGTTAATGTACCTGAAGTGAAGAGACTAGAGGGGTCCAGCTACTGTACATTATGCCACTCTACATCTTAATCCTAGCAGTAGTACCGGTGTCACATACCCTCATGACGGACTCTTTATGTTGTTGCCCTTGTGTTCTTCAGACCAATCCATCATTGTGTTAAAGACAAATGCTGGACTCATTGGTGAAGAGGATAGACTTGTATTCCATCCTCCATTGACGTCTTGCTCTGCACCATGATAGTCTTTGAGAACGATGGCATGAGACCAATGATGAGACCTTCACAAGGGTACATCCTTAACGAGGGATTATGGTGTGGGGAATAATAGTGAATGGTTGCTGTCCCCTTCTGGCCTTCATTCCAGATACACTAACAGGTCAGCGTTACATTGATTTCGTCATGGAATTAGTGGTACGATCATTTCTCCAAAATATCTCAGAAGCTGTTGTTCAACTCAAGAACACAAAGCCACATGTTGCTTATGCTACTGTGAGCAGCCTGTGTGGCTTAAACGTGCTGCCATGGACTGCAGCGTCACCTTACTTTTCTCCCATCAAGCACATCTGGAACGTCATTGGGCAGCAAATGTAAAGAATGCTGTCAGCAGTGGATCGTGATGATTTGTCCAAGTGCATTCAGAATTTCAGAACATTAGTCAGTCAATTAATAACCTCATTTATAGCATACCAAGGCACGTAAGTGCATGTATTTCTTAACGTCGCACTCGTTATCAATACTGAATAAATCGAGATGTCTTGAAAATTTTGTTTCTATTTTTTCATCATTTGCATGTCATTAACATGTTCATCTGTTCTTTGAATCTCATAATTTCACAACTTTTCCTTCTTGGTGATCTTACTTATTTATTTTTACGTGCACATATGGGTTCTAAAAATGCTAGATAAATGCATAGTGACACACAGTATTTACATAGTATTGCTATGGCCAGACTAGACTTTTTGTAGAGCAGAAAAATTGGCAATAATAGTCAGAACAAAATGATTAGATCAACATACAGGGAAATACATTTATTTTAATATCCCATTTACTGTGTCTATTGTCAGAAATATCAATGTCATCTCATCACAGCAAAAAAGGGCAACAGTATTTACCTGCCCAGGTCACAGAAACTCATGCACTATCAGGATGCAGCAAACTCCCTTAATAAAGATGGAGGTAACACAAGTGCAAAATACTGATGAGATAACCACTCACAACCTACCAATTCATGGAGGGTGTGATTTCTCAGTATTAAAATTGCACACAAAAAAAGGCTTGTATAGGGCTCTGGTCACACACAGATAGTGCACAGTGTCTGGCTTATCGCCTGTGAAGGATGGTGGGATGTAATGGCAACTTACAATCATAGTGTAAGCATGTGTAGTTGTAACGAGACACCTGGCCAGCTTCAAAGAAAGGAGTTACACCCTCACCAGCTAGCTGGTAAGCTACTACAGGAAGACCCCTGAAGACCACCAAAGGATCCAAGCCATAACTAGCGAGTTATGGAAATACTATACATTCTAGCCATACATCACGTATATTTCCAAGATCCCCAGGACATGGCAAATGTCATCCTGAGTCTCGACCCATCCTAGAGCACTGGGTTAGGGAGATGCATAGAACAGCTATTAGGAAATGGATAGCACAGCTGTGTTTAGTCTCCACATGTAGCAGGGGCCCGGCTGTATCCGATGACACTAGAACCGCCTCCCTAGGACCATCCATTAAGGAGTTATGACCCATCTGAAGTTTTGGAGTTATCTGCCGAAGACATGGGGAGGGGACTCAAGTTCAGCCCAGGGGGCAGGAGGGGAATGACTCAGCCTGTCAGGGGTGTGCGCGAGTGTGGTGCCACGTCAGTGACTGAGTGGGTCACCCCTTTTCACTCCAGTACCTTCCTGAACCCATGTGAACAGGGGGTGTCTGTGTTAAACTGTTCCAATCTGACCTTACGTGTCCCTGAGGGGTGCAGAATGTCACGTTGGTGTAAAGTGCGGATCCGTATCACGTGATCCGTCTGGCGTAATAGTGACGTCAGGCGAGTGGCAAAGTATGGATCCTTCACAGAGCCTATTAGTGAAGCCCATACTATTAGATTAGGCAGGCTGCCCAGCACTATATAAGTGCACCCCACCAGGACAGACACACTAGTTTACAAGGCCATTGATGGGCTTGGCTGCACCCTGAATAAAAATATTACGTGCAAAAAAAAAAAATGCTCACAAGTATGAGGACCCTTGATGTGGGTTGCAAACTTGTGTATTTTGACAAAAATATCGACCATCACCATATACAGTACAGACCAAAAGTTTGGACACACCTTCTCATTTAAAGATTTTTCTGTATTTTCATGACTATGAAAATTGTACATTCACACTGAAGGCATCAAAGCTATGAATTAACAAATGTGGAATTATATACTTAACAAAAAAGTGTGAAACAGCTGAAAATATGTCTTATATTCTAGATTCTTCAAAGTAGCCACCTTTTGCTTTGATGACTGCTTTGCACACTCTTGGCATTCTCTTGATGAGCTTCAAGAGGTAGTCACCGAAAATGGTTTTCACTTCACAGGTGTGCCCTGTCAGGTTTAATAAGTGGGATTTCTTGCCTTATAAATGGGGTTGGGACCATCAGTTGTGTTGTGCAGAAGTCTGGTGGATACACAGCTGATAGTCCTAGTGAATAGACTGTTAGAATTTGTATTATGGCAAGAAAAAAGCAGCTAAGTAAAGAAAAACGAGTGGCCATCATTACTTTAAGAAATGAAGGTCAGTCAGTGCGAAAAATTGGGAAAACTTTGAAAGTGTCCCCAAGTGCAGTTGCAAAAACCATCAAGCGCTACAAAGAAACTGGCTCACATGAGGACCGCCCCAGGAAAGGAAGACCAAGAGTCACCTCTGCTTCTGAGGATAAGTTTATCCGAGTCACCAGCCTCAGAAGTCGCAGGTTAACAGCAGCTCAGATTAGAGACCAGGTCAATGCCACACAGAGTTCTAGCAGCAGACACATCTCTTCAACAACTGTTAAGAGGAGACTTTGTGCAGCAGGCCTTCATGGTAAAATAGCTGCTAGGAAACCACTGCTAATGACAGGCAACAAGCAGAAGAGACTTGTTTGGGCTAAAGATCACAAGGAATAGACATTAGACCAGTGGAAATCTGTGCTTTGGTCTGATGAGTCCAAATTTGAGATCTTTGGTTCCAACCACCGTGTCTTTGTGCGACGCAGAAAAGGTGAACGGATGGACTCTACATGCCTGGTTCCCACCGTGAAGCATGGAGGAGGAGGTGTGATGGTGTGGGGGTGCTTTGCTGGTGACACTGTTGGGGATTTATTCAAAATTGAAGGCATACTGAACCAGCATGGCTACGACAGCATCTTGCAGCGGCATGCTATTCCATCCGGTTTTCGTTTAGTTGGACCATAATTTATTTTTCAACAGGACGATGACCCCAAACACACCTCCAGGCTGTGTAAAGGCTATTTGACCAAGACGGAGAGTGATGGGGTGCTACGACCTGGCCTCCACAGTCACCAGACCTGAACCCAATCGAGATGGTTTGGGGTGAGCTGGACCGCAGAGTGAAGGCAAGAGGGCCAACAAGTGCTAAGCATCTCTGGGAACTCCTTCAAGATTGTTGGATGACCATTTCCGGTGACTACCTCTTGAAGCTCATCAAGAGAATGCCAAGAGTGTGCAAAGCAGTCATCAAAGCAAAAGGTGGCTACTTTGAAGAACCTAGAATATAAGACATATTTTAAGTTGTTTCACACTTTTTTGTTAAGTATATAATTCCACATGTGTTAATTCATAGTTTTGATGCCTTCAGTGTGAATGTACAATTTTCATAGTCAAGAAAATACAGAAAAATCTTTAAATGAGAAGGTGTGTCCAAACTTTTGGTCTGTACTGTACATACTGTGTATACATATATATATATACTGTATATATATGTTTATTATGTGTGTGTTTTATTTATTTGCTTGTGAGCATTTTTTTTTTCTGAAATATTTTATGCAGGGTGCAGCCAAGCCTATCAATGTTGGCCTTGTAAACAAGGATGTCTGTCCCTGGTGAGTGCACTTATATAGTGCTGGGCAGCCTGCCTAATCTAATAGTATGCGCATCACTAATATGACACTGTGCACTACCTGTGTGTGACCAGTGCCCTATACAAGCCCTTTTTGTGTGCAATTTTAACACTAAGCAATCACCCCCTCTATAAATTGGTAGGTTGTGAGTGGTTGTCTCATCATATTTTGCACCTGTTACCTAATTCTGCTTTGTTTTTAATTTTTTCAATTTTATCAATGTGTAATATTTGTCTTGGCATATTATCAATATGAAGGAATTTTCTGTTTTTGTACCGGTGAACATGTACTGATTTGGAATAATAATGTTCATTAAAATGCAATGCCTTATTACCTGTGTTCCAAAAAAAGTTACATCAATCCCATGCAAATGGAACAGTATTTTTGGGGGTAAAGAACAAATATTAGACAGCTAATTTACAAATTTTTATGTATGCCTATAGTTCTAGAAAAAAATGGAGGCAGCACACCAACATGTAAAGGTGAAAAAAGTCCTTTTTAATAGCCCATAACAGCGAGGTTTTGGTTAAAAAAAGAACCTTTCTCAAGGAAGATGCTTGGAGAAAGGTTCTTGTTTTTGAACCGAAACGTCACCATTGAGTATTGAATAGCACTTTTTTCACATTTAGAAATTGCTGTGCTGCCTCCAATTTTTTCTACTATATCGAAGGTTTGGTATTTGCCTTAGAGGCACAGCACCCAGATCCATTGCTGGTGCTTTTGTTACTCTTTTGTCCATAGTTCTATACATGAATTACTCTAATAGCAATGGCTTTCATGCCCACTATGGTGTGACCCTAGAGGATATTTGATAATAATAACCTACCTTATAATCCCACCATTATCAAAAGTTGAGTGTATAATTTGTAGCAGAGGATAGAGGGTGTGACTTTAAGCTACTGGGGCCAAAAAAATGTAAAAAAAAATTAAATACCAATAAAAGCTATAAATCTGGGCAGAGGAGTTGCAGTAAATTAAGGCTGTGCGCAAGTTACTTCAAATCACACCTAATATATGGAGTTAGCCTATGGATGTAACACTAATGAATGAATTCCAGCAGCTGTGTTAATAGATTTGTAAGTCTGATCTAATTCATTGAATAACTGTCTCTGTCTCATTCCTGAATCTGTTCCAAAGTCGATGTAATGTAAATAACACCAACAAACCTTTTCTGCCCTTAATTTAACAATTAGGGCAATATGGGGATATGTATGAGCTGCAAAGTACATTACTGGAATTATGCATAATGGATGAGTTTCAAGTGGTGCATGTGTCTGGAATCACCTTCTGAGGAGTATATCATAATTGATTTGTATATTTTATGACAACTCAGATTCAAACAGTCTCTAAAGGCAGGAAAATGGGATTCGTTGAAGACCATTTTAGGGCCAACTTACTGATCTTGTTGACTATCATAAACAACATACATTTGAGGATGTAAAATGCACACACACACCTCATCACAATCAACTTATAATGTCAATACAATTTATTATATCTCTTACATTATGTACACAAACACGCAATAGAGATTTTTATCATTTTTTATGTAGCTTAGTTATTTCATGCAGTACTTTACATTAGTTCCCCTCCCATGGAGCTTACAATATTATTTCAATATGTCCTATGTACCAGGAAAGATAGCACCAATTTTTCCTAACATCAAAATCAAAATTAGAATACATGTATAGATTGAATTATATATGCTCATCACTGGCAAGGGATAGAAAAACAAGGCTAGTATTGTAAATTTCAATACTAACGAAATATATGTGCGAAAAAGTAAAAATAATTTGTAGATTTATTAAAAAAATATGGTGAATTTGACACATAACTAATTGTAGACACGTGCCTGGAAGTAACTAACTAACTAACTAACTAACTACCTTTTTTACTCTTAATTATTACCTTTTTCCATATTAAAAAGTACTTGTCTTGCAAGAGTAACTTTCATAATAGCCTCTCCATGGCCAGTTGAAGACACTGCCCCAATAAAATTGTCTGCATATGCTCCAGATCCTAGAAAATAAAGACATAAATATATACATTTTTTTGTACACCTACCTAAAACCTTTGCACAGCATTGTGTATATACTGTATATTTACTTATTTGTGTTATTTTGTTTTTAGAAACATTTTTGTGTATATACAGAGTATGTATATTTATATTTTAATGTGTGTGTGTGTATATATATGTGTGTGTGTGTGTGTATATATATATATATATATATATATATATATATATATATATATATATACAGTACAGACCAAAAGTTTGGGCACACCTTCTCATTTAAAGATTTTTCTCTATTTTCATGACTATGAAAATTGTACATTCACACTGAAGGCATCAAAACTATGAATTGGCACATGTGGAATTATATACTTAACAAAAAAGTGTGAAACAACTGCAAATATGTCTTATATTCTAGGTTCTTCAAAGTAGCCACCTTTTGCTTTGATGACTGCTTTGCACACTCTTGGCATTCTCTTGATGAGCTTCAAGAGGTAGTCACCGGAAATGGTCTTCCAACAATCTCTTGAAGGAGTTCCCAGAGATGCTTAGCACTTGTTGGCCCTTTTGCCTTCACTCTGTGGTCCATCTCATCCCAAAGCATCTTGATTGAGTTCAGGTCTGGTGACTGTGGAGGCCAGGCCATCTGGCGTAGCACCCCATCACTCTCCTTCTTGGTCAAATAGCCCTCACACAGCCTGGAGGTGTGTTTAGGGTCATTGTCCTGTTGAAAAATAAATGATGGTCCAACTAAATGCAAACCGGATGGAATAGCATGCCGCTGCAAGATGCTGTGGTAGCCATGCTGGTTCAGTATGCCTTCAATTTTGAATAAATCCCCAACAGTGTCACCAGCAAAGCACCCCCACACCATCACACCTCCTCCTCCATGCTTTACGGTGGGAACCAGGCATGTAGAGTCCATCCGTTCACCTTTTCTGCGTCGCACAAAGACATGGTGGTTGGAACCAAAGATCTCAAATTTGGACTCATCAGACCAAAGCACAGATTTCCACTGGTCTAATGTCCATTCCTTGTGTTCTTTAGCCCAAACAAGTCTCTTCTGCTTGTTGCCTGTCCATAGCAGTGGTTTCCTAGCAGCTATTTTACCATGAAGGCCTGCTGCACAAAGTCTCCTCTTAACAGTTGTTGTAGAGTTGTGTCTGCTGCTAGAACTCTGTGTGGCATTGACCTGGTCTCTAATCTGAGCTGCTCTTAACCTGCGATTTCTGAGGCTGATGACTCGGATAAACTTATCCTCAGAAGCAGAGGTGACTCTTGGTCTTCCTTTCCTGGGGCGGTCCTCATGTGAGCCAGTTTCTTTGTTGTGCTTGACGGTTTTTGCAACTGCACTTGGGGACACTTTAAAAGTTTTCCCAATTTTTCGGACTAACTGACCTTCATTTCTTAAAGTAATGATGGCCACTCGTTTTTCTTTACTTAGCAGCTTTTTACTTGCCATAATACAAATTCTAACAGTCTATTCAGTAGGACTATCAGCTGTGTATCCACCTGACTTCTGCACAACACAACTGATGGTCCCAACCCCATTTATAAGGCAAGAAATCCCACTTATTAAACCTGACAGGGCACACCTGTGAAGTGAAAACCATTTGCGGTGACTACCTCTTGAAGCTCATCAAGAGAATGCCAAGAGTGTGCAAAGCAGTCATCAAAGCAAAAGGTGACTACTTTGAAGAACCTAGAATATAAGACATATTTTCAGTTGTTTCACACTTTTTTGCTAAGTATGTAATTCCACATGTGTTAATTCATAGTTTTGACGCCTTCAGTGTGAATGTACAATTTTCAAAGTCATGAAAATACAGAAAAATCTTTAAATGAGAAGGTGTGTCCAAACTTTTGGTCTGTATTTTATATATATATACACACACACATACATATATTTATTCATATATAATGTGGTTGTGTGTATATATGTATATGGTATATATATATATATATACAGTATATATGTATATATATATACATGTATATATACAGTATATGTATATATATATTTATGCACACACACATTACACTACTGTGCAAATGTTTAGGCTTGTGTCCAAAAAAAGTGCTTCAAAGTAAGAATGCTTTTAAAAATAGAAATGTTAATAGTTTACTTTTAGCAATTAACAATATGAAAGAAACTGAACAAAAAGAGAAATCTAAATCAGATCAATATTTGGTGTGACTTCCCTTTGCCTTCAAAGCAGCTTTTGAATATCAATCCTTCTATGGACAGTTAAACAAAGTTTTGATGGAACTTGGCAGAGAAGTTGTTCTAAACATCTTGGAGAACTAACCACAGATCTTCCATGGATGCAGGCTCACTCAAATCCTTTAGTTTCTTTATGTATTCTCACACAGACTCAATTATGTTGAGTTATGAATTATATTGAATTATGCCGTTTGCATGGATTTATATAGTGTGACCAAGTTGACAAGCTCTTTCCAAGTGATGCTAAAATCACTTGGAAAGCGCTTGTCAACCCGCATGCGGAAATAAAAGTGAAGAACGCTTCACATCCGCATGTCCCTGGCAGGAAAAACGCATGTACAATCCGCATGTACAATCCGCATGCGTTTTTTTGTGCCAGGGAGATGCAGAAACGCTCAGGAAAAAATCCTGAGCATTTCTGCATCGTGGGCACATAGCCTTACTCACTGTCTTCACATGTGATATTCCTATTTAAAGCCACATGACTCCTGCTCAGTAAGCAACATGTCCCAGGCACTGATGTGATTATCTCTGGAGCGCCATTAGCATCTGTTTGCTTGCTTGCCTTTACCACATTGTTGAAATATGGTGAGTCATTTAACCTGAATGTTGTTAGTGGAAGGCATGTTTTCCTTTATCACTGCCTTTTCTAGGTATTTGTCCATTTCTATCCCACTTACACTATGTGCCAGGAGATCAGAGTGTGGAACCAGCCTTTGCTGCTATATAGGTTTATAAAGGTCCTCATGCCCAGATATATTGGATATGCCATGATTCCTAAAGTTTCAGGATGTTATATAAGTTATCACCTGTCTACAGTAATATTTCTTTATGATATACTACCCAGAAAAAAATATAGTTCATTTGCTCTCTGGCCTTTAAAGTACTTTTTTTTTTGTCACCGAGGAGGAGGACATTGAACTATTCTAAGATCAAGTTCAAGAAGAAATCGACAAGACATCAAAACAAGATTTACTCATTATCATGGGTGACTTGAATGACAATAAACTAGAGACAGAAGACACCCCTGCAGCCATGGTTAACAGAAGAGACCCTAAAGATCATCGAAGAAAGACTAATAGCAAAACGTAACAAGCAGGACGCAAATAGCATCAGTAAAATACTAAAGAGAGATATTTAAGCAGACTAAGAACTTTATTACCGAAAGATATGTACAGAAATAGAAAGCAAACATATGAAGGGCAAGACCAGGAAGGCATACCTAAATATCAAAGAGATACAACAAAAGTTTCAACCAAGAGTGGGAATGTTGAGAGAAGCCAACAAGAACAAACTAACTGAGCCTGAACAGATCAAGGAAAGATGGAAAGAGTACATGGAGCACCTCTATAAGAAGGACTCAGTGATATGGGAAGAAACTGAGACTGGAAATGATAGAGACCAAACATCCTGCAAGACAAAGTCCTGGATGTGACAATATTTCAATAGAGCTAATAGTCTTCTGAAGCAGCAGTTGATGTCATCACACGTCTGTGTCAACAAAAATGGACAACTGGTAAATGACCCAAGGACTAGACAAGATCATTGTTTATTCCTATTCCAAAGAAGGGAGATGGTACAGACTGTGCAAACTATTGGATTATTGCGCTCATACCTCATGCCAGCAAAATACTACTGAAGATCCTACAAAGACTGTTACAGCCTTACCTTGAAAAAGAGCTGTCAGAGGAACAAGCAAAATTCAGAAAAGGAAGAGGAACAAGAGATGTAATTGCTAACATTAAATGGATAATGGAAAAGGTCAAAGAACACAACGAGTTCTTTTATTGTTTCATTGACTACAGCCAAGCCTTCGACTGTGTTGATCACCAGAAACTTTGCAATAGAATGAAGGATGTGGGTGTGCAGAATCATCTGATCAGTCTCATTAGGAATCTTTATATCGACCAAGAAGCAACAGTCTGAACGGAACATGGCGACACGGCATGGTTCAAAGTAGAGCGAGTAGTCACACAATGCTGAATTCTGTAATCATTTCTCTTCAAATTATGTGCAGAATATATTCTTAGGAAGACCGGACTTGCTGAAAAAGAAGGAATCAAAATTGCTGGACACAGCATCAACAATCCTAATATGCAGATGATACAACATTGATAGCTACAAACGTAAATGGAATGAAGGACTTATTACAGAGTGTCAAGATGGAAAGTTCGAACATGGGACTGCTACTCTATACAAAGAAGACAAAGATCTTGACTACTGCCAGGTACGATCGGGACTCATTTTGCATGGACAGCAACAAACTGGAAGTGCTAAAGGACTTCAACCTACTCAGATCAATGATCACTAAAGAAGCAGAGACGATATTGGAAGTCAATAGAATAGCTAAGGGAAAATCAACATTGAATTACAGGACAAGGTCTCCAAATCAAGGAACAATTCACTGATGAAGAAGACATGGCTCTTACATAGTTTGGTATTTTCTGAAATAACATATGGATGCGAAATCTGGATGATGAAGAAACAAGACAGAAGAAGAATTGACTCCTTCAAAATGTGGTGCTTGAGAAGAATGTTATCAATACTATGGATGGCAAAAAAGAGCAAACAAATCAATCTTGGAACAAATCAAGCAAGACCTATCACTTGAAGCAAGGATCACCAAGCTACGACTTGCCTACTTTGGACACATCATACGAAGAGAGCAATCCCTTGAGAAGGACATCATGGACGGAAGGAACATGGCTTGTTACAATCAAAATATCGGCTGAGAAGACACTGGTGGACCTATCTATGATTGCGCAAGACCGATCTTCCTACAGATCGTTCATCCATCAAGTAGCCATGGCTCAAGATCAAGCCAAAGGGCGTTGAATAATAATAATAATTGATAAAAATGATCTATTAACATAACACCTCTATTTTAGGATATTCTTACTTTACAGCATTTTGCACAGCTATCTAAAAGTATTGCACAGTACTGTATATATAGTTATGTTTTACTTATTCTACAAATTTTTACTATAATATATAATATACATTTTGGCAAACATTTTAATCACCAAGTACAAACTGCTAAAAATTTTGATCCTTCTAATAAGTCGCTAATCAGTTGATTAATGGAACACTAAAAACAGGAGGTTGCCGAGTCCTATTAGTGTAATTTTTTTTCTTTCGTTAATTAGTCTAACATTTGAATAATTGGCTACTAAATATATATATATATTGTGACAGAGTCACTGGTATTATATGCAAGGGGAGGTATGTGTCACTCAGGATGCTCTCCTGTGTGAATTAAGACCTACTGAATTTCTGCCAGCATGTTATGTGCTGGGAGTTTGCTCTTTTAAAGGGTGTGGTTTTATGGGAATGACATAGAGAGGGAGGGAAGTCATTCCCCATACCTCCCCCTCAGGGTGTGGCTGAGAAAACTTTAAATGTTCAGTCTTGTTTTTCTCCTCTGTGTTGTGTTTGGAGAGGCAAGGTCTCCAGACTGGACCGCCATAGCTCAGGATGAAGCTGAAGGCTAGACATAACCGGTGTGGGTGAACCGCACACACACACACACACACATATGGACTGGACTACCATTTACCATTTGTTTTGTTGTTTTGCCAGTAAGGCAGTGTTTATTTTGGCTGGAGTTGCAGAGCTTTATGCCATATAATAAAGCCTGCAGAGAAAACCTAATTCCTGAGTCTACTTCCAGAAGCGGCCGAGCGAGTCGTCCCACCACAATATATATAAAAAACTAGTACAGTAGCATAACAATAAACAGACATAAAAAAATATTACATTCATTTTCCTATACAGTGGCTAGCGGAAGTAATCACCCCCTTGGCTTTTTACTTATTTTGTTACATTACGATCTGTGTTTAAATATTCTTGTAATCTGATTAATGTGTGATGCGTCAGCACTAAATAGTCTAAGCTGGTGAAGTGAGAAAAAAAATAGTCATAAATTAAATTTATGGGATTAAATAAATAAAAATTGGCATGTGCATATGTATTCACTCTTTTGCGATGAAGCCCCTAAAAATTTCTGGTGCAAACAATTACCTTCACAAGTCATATGCTTAGTGAAAATTTGCACTCAGATGGACTTCCTAAGTGTCACATGGTCTGTCAGTATATGCACACCTTTTCTGAAAGGCCACAGAGGCTGCAACACCATTAAATAAGAGGCACCTTTAACCAAACAATACTATGAAGACCAAGGAGATCTCCAAACAAGTCAGGGACAAATATGAGAAGTATAAGTCAGGATGGGGTTATAAAAAAATATCCCAGTCTCTGATGACCCCCGGAGCACCTTCAAATCCATTATCATCAAATGGAAAGAACATGGTACCACAGCAAACCTGCCAAGAGAGGGATTAAGGGAAAATGTGTAAGTGCTTTGGAGTGGCCTAGTCAAAGCCTAGACCTTAATCCAATTGAGAATCTATGATCAGACTTGAAGATTGCTGTTCACCAGAGGAAACCGTCTAATTTGAAAGAGCTGGAGCAGTTTTGCCTTGAGGAATGGGCAAAAATCCCAGTGGCAAGATGTGAAAAACTCAGAAACTTTAGGGGGGTGATAAGTTTAGCAAAAAACAAATAAAACAAAAAACAAATGTTCACAGTTGTAGGCATGTCCTTTACATGAACTGATGCAAACCATCAAAAAAACTGTGAAATTCCAGGTTGTGAGGTAGCAAAACACAAAAATGGCAAGGGGATGAATACTTTCGCAAACCACTGTACATACAATGGAGATGGTGTTTTAATAACCATACTGAAAGCAGTTCATTGTTAACTTCCCAAAACATCCAAATTAGATAAAAGTGTCAACAAATTGCCATGTAAATATATTTTATCATATTGGTATTTTATATCTTTAAAAGATTAAAAATTATGTTTCCCATTTCCTTGCCATGTCATTATTGCTTAAGATTTTTAAGCATAAACTATTTCTTATAGAAATTTTTATAAAATCACCTGTGCAAGAGAATCTACATGTGGGACAGATATACACTGCTCAAAAAAATAAAGGGAACACTTAAACAACAGAATATAACTCCAAGTGGATCAAACTTCTGTGAAATCAAACTGTCCACTTAGGATGCAACACTGATGGACAATCAATTTCACATGCTGCTGTGCAAATGGAATAGACAATAGATGGAAATTATTGTCAATTATCAAGACACACTCAATAAAGGTCAATAAAGGAGTGGTTCTGCAGGTGGGGACCACAGACCACATCTCAGTACCAATGCTTTCTGGCTGATGTTTTTGTCACGTTTGAATGTTGGTTGCGCTTTCACACTTGTGGTAGCATGAGATGGACTCTACAACCCACAGAAGTTGCTCAGGTAGTGCAGCTCATCCAGGATGGCACATCAATGCGAGCTGTGGCAAGAAGGTTTGCTGTGTCTGTCAGTGTAGTGTCCAGAGGCTGGAGGCGCTACGAGGAGACAGGTCAGTACATCAGGAGACGTGGAGGGGGCCGCAGGATGGAAACAACCCAGCTTCAGGACCGCTACCTCTGCCTTTGTGCAAGGAGGAACAGGAGGAGCACTAGCAGTGCCCTGCAAAATGACCTCCAGCAGGCCACAAATGTGCATGTGTCTGCACAAATGGTTAGAAACTGACTCCATGAGGGTGGTATGAGCGCCCGACGTCCACAAATGGGGGTTGTGCTCACAGCCCAACACCATGCAGGACCCTTGGCTTTTGCCACAGAACATCAGGTTTGGCAAAGTCGCCACTGGCGCCCTGTGTTCTTCACAGATGAAAGCAGGTTCACACTGAGCACATGTGACAGATGTGACAGAGTCTGGAGACGTCATGGAGAGCGATCTGCTGTCTGAAACATCCTTCAGCATGACCGGTTTGGCAGTGGGTCAGTAATGGTGTGGGGTGGCATTTCTTTGGAGGGTCGCACAGCCCTCCATGTGCTCACCAGAGGTAGCCTGACTGCCATTAGGTACCGAGATGAGATCCTCAGACCCCTTGTGAGACCATATGCTGGTGCAGTTGGCCCTGGGTTCCTCCTAATGCAGGACAATGCCAGACCTCATGTGGCTGGCGTGTGTCAGCAGTTCCTGCAAGATAAAGGAATTGAAGCTATGGACTGGCCCGCCCATTTCCCAGACCTGAATCCAATTGAGCACATCTGGGATATCATATCTCGCTCCATCCACTAATGTCACGTCACGTTGCACCACAGAGTGTCCAGGAGTTGGCGGATGCTTTAGTCCAGGTCTGGGAGGAGATTCCAAAGGAGACCATCCGCAACCTCATAAGGAGCATGCCCATGCGTTGCAGGGAGGTCATACAGGCACGTGGAGGCCACACACAATACTGAGCCTCATTTTGACTTGTTTTAAGGACATTACATCAAAGTTGTATCAGCCTGTAGTGTGTTTTTCCACTTTACTTTTGGGGGTGACTCCAAATCCAGGCCTCTATTGGTTAATAAATTTGATTTCCATTTATGATTTTTGTGTGATTTTGTTGTCAGCAAATTCAACTTTGTACAGAACAAAGTATTCAACGAGAATATTTCATTCATTCAGATCCAGGATGTGTTATTTGAGTGTTCCCTTTATTTTTTTGAGCAGTGTATTTAGTATGTGTGTCCACCAGCACTGGGCACATAAAGTGATTGTTCTCAGAGTGAAAAAGAAGATTAACTGGGGTGCCATACCATTTTTTTATGATTCCAATTAAAAATTATTATGTTTTGTGTGCTCATGTTATTGTGGGTCAACTGTAGCATAATTTGGCCACACCTTCCATGTGTCAACAATATTAATAGTGGCACATGGAAGGTGGGGGCCAAATTATGCTTCTTAAAGCAACATTATTTTCAATAGTTGTATTGTCTGTAAAAGACACTGTGAGAAATGCAAGCCAAATTATAATAAAAAGATACAAAATGTGTGAACATTTACAAGTAGTTCTCCTCCTGATATACATTGGCATCTGTCAAGAGAACATATTTTGAGGTAGCAGTAAGCAATGAAATTAAAACAAACTACTTGTGGACATTTTTCTTTTGATCCACTTCCAAATCCCTTCTACTCTTGGCAGAGCTGACGCGATAGTCAAATCATTTTGGCAGTTATCAACTTTTTAAATATGGAGATTTAAATGAAGTATTTACAAGGTATTGGTGGTCAGTGCCAAATCCTCACACAAATGGGACATCTCCTTTTAAAGAGAGAACTAAAATGAAGCAATTTACAATCTTGAAATAGCTACAACCTGTCAAATCTTGTACATTCTTTTTAAAAACAACAATAGATAAATACTATGTGTAGTGGCTGGAAAAAGCAATGGCCTCCAATGATGATTTTATATATTTTGTTGTGTAACAACATTGGATTTAATTATGCTTTATTTGACCTCAATCAAAAGATTATTTATTTCTTTATGCTTTCAGTTATTAAAAACAAGATAATTGAATGCACAAACATGTTCTTCTGTTACTCTGACACTCCTAAATTATCAATTACACTGCTAATTGTTTTTGAGTCAGAAAGGGTATGTTTCAAATATTTAATCTCAGCTTCATTAACAAGTTATACACTATATGGATGGGATTCACATCTTCATTATTAAATTTAGGTTTTTCATTCAGTCCCGTCAACAAAGTTATTTTTAATCAAGCCCCTAGCCATACAGTCTGCCTTTACAAACATTTGTGAATGAATGGATCATTCTCTCTTAAAGTGAACCCAACAGTTAATCCATTTTCAGTATGTATCAGATACTGGCTGTATGATTCCTATGATTCCAGCCAGGTATGTTTGCTCTGAAATGCTACGACATTTCAGAGAAAAACATACTTTAAAAGATGCTTAGGACAGAACAGCATGTGAGACTTATCAGAAAACCTGCCCACTGCCCTAAACTGACAGGTTTTTTAGGAACCACAGCAACTGAAGCACAAAATGGAGACTAAATGTAAAGCTACAGAACAGGGTTGCTGACTGCTGAGATATAATATTGCATCTATGTATATACTATACAGTATAATGTTGGTAATATGTATTGTATTGGCCTTTATTTGTACAAAACAGTTGTTATTTAATTTTCCACACATCATGTCTCAGGCTATACAGTAAAGCTTACTAGTGTTTATTGAGTGTCTGTTACTGTTTGTTTATTGAGTGTACTCAGTTAGTCAGAATGTGAAAACTTCAATATTTAAAGATACAAAAAGTTCAAAAAGAATGACTACAAAGTAGTGTTGAGCGAATTTGTTCGACATTTCGAATTCGTGTTCGTGTTCGGGGTTCCGGCTTCTTCGCGCCAAAAAAATCGTCTCCGCCCGTGAATATCTCTGATTTGCCACGCTGTCACGCAGATGTTATCTGTGTGACAACATGTCAAATCAGGGATGTTCATGGGCAGAGCTGATTTTTTGGCGCAAAGAAGCCGGAACCCCGAACACAAACCCGAATTTGAAATGTCAAACAAATTCGCTCAACACTACTACAAAGCCATTATTACACATCATGGTCTCCATTGTAAGGCTGCGTGTAAAGTGGAAGCCATATACAATTTTTCAGCAATATATTGCACTTCAAAGCACTATTTGCATTCTAAAATGTCATTACAATCTGGAGATTTTATTAACTTGCACTAAATAATTCATTTTAATGCACAGTATATACAAAGTGCTGGTGTCTGTATCTTTCACAATTTCACTGAACTCATAGAAAACTCATTGTCTTGTATAGCTTGCAGCTTTAATATTTACAACTATACAAGATTCCTATTTCCAGGAAGTGATGTGAGCAGATTCATCAGGCATTTTCCCTATACAGTGATTCTACTTGCTTAAGGCATAATTTATTCATTAGACAATTAAGTCTATAACATGAACGAGTCCTCTTCCTGATACGAAGTGAACATTAGTGAAGACCGCTGCGGTCATTATTTGTCGCTGTATGTTACCCCCTTAACCCTCGAGGGTGGTTTGCACGTTAATGACAAGGCCAATTTTTACAATTCTGACCACTGTCACTTTATGAGGTAATTACTCTGGAACGCTTCAACAGATCCCCCTGATTCTGAGATTGTTTTTTCGTGACATATTGTACTTCATGATTTTGATTAAATTTCTTCGATATCACTTGTGTTTATTTGTGAAAAAAAATGGAAATTTGGTGAAAATTTTGAAAATTTAGCAATTTTCAAAATTAGAATTTTTATGCCCTTAAATCAGAGAGATAACATTTCCCACATGTGTACTTTACATCAGCACAATTTTGGAACCCAAATTTATTTTTGTTAGGGAGCTATAAGGGTTAAAAGTTGACCAGTGATTTCTCATTTTTCCAACAAAATTTACAAAACCATTTTTTTAGGGACCACATCACATTTGAAGTCACTTTGAGAGGTCTTTATGACAGAAAATACCCCAAAGTGACACCATTCTAAAAACTGCACCCCTCAAGGTGCTCAAAACCACATTCAAGAACTTTATTAACCCTTCAGATGCTTCACAGGAATTTTTCGAATGTGTAAGAAAAAAATGAACATTTAACTTTTTTCACAAAAATGTTACTTTAGACCCAATTTTTTTTATTTTCACAGGGGTAACAAGAAAAAATGGACCCCAAAATTTGTTGTGCAATTTCCCCTGGGCACGCAGATACCCCATATGTGGGGAAAAAACACTGTTTGGGCGCACGGCAGAGCTCAGAAGGGAAGGAGCGCCATTTGACTTTTTTATTGTAAAATTTGCTTGAATAATTAGCGGACGCCAGGTTGCGTTTGGAGAGCCCCTGATGTGCCTAAACATTGGAGCTCCCCCACAAGTGACCCCATTTTGCAAACTAGACCCCCCAAGGCACCTATCTAGATGCATAGTGAGCACTTGGAACCCCCAGGTGCTTCACAAATTGATTCATAAAAATGAAAAAGTATTTTTCTTTTCACTTTTTCATTTTTACGAATCAATTTGAGATGCACCTGGGGGTTCCAAGTGCTCACTATGCATCTAGATAGGTGCCTTGGGGGGTCTAGTTTCCAAAATGGGGTCACTTGTGGGGGAGCTCCAATGTTTAGACACACAGGGGTTCTCCAAATGCAACATGGTGTCCGCTAGCAAATTGAATGGAAAATCGGCTCAAATTGTTAGCGGACGCCATGTTGCATTTGGAGAGCCCTAACCCTAACCCCAAACCCAGCCCTAACCTTAGCCCAACCCTAACCCGAGAGTTCATTTTTTACGCCGTTCCTCGTGCGGTATAAGTGATTAGACGACCTTATTCTTCGGGTCGGTGAGACTACAGCGATACCAGAATCATATGGGGTTTTTATGACTGACAGCTGTCACACACTAAAAGACGCATTTTTTCTAAAATCTAGTTTTTGCATCGCCATATTTTGAGAGCTATAATTTTTCCAGATTCTGGCAGACAGTTATGTGACGGCTTGTTTTTTGCGGATGAGTTAACGTTGTTATTGGTGCCATTTTCAGGCACGTGACATTTTTTGATCGCTTTCTATTCCGATTTTTGGGAGGCAGAATAAACAAAAACCAACAATTCAGGAATTGTTTTCTTTGTTTTTTTTATTCTGTTCCACGTGTGGTAAAATTGATAAGGCAGCATTATTCTTCGGGTCAGTACGTTTACATTGGTACCACATTTATATAGTTTTTCTATGTTTTGCACTTTTACGTAATAAAAGCAATTTTCTAGAAAAAATTATTTTTTAGCATAGCTTTATTCTGAGAGCTATAACTTTTTTATTTTTCAGCTGATGGAGCTGTATGGGGGCTTGTTTTTTGTGGGACGAGATGACGTTTTCAGCGGTACCATTTTCATTTATATTCGTCTTTTTGATTGCGTGTTATTCCATTTTATGTTTGGTGGTATGATGATAAAGCATTGTTTTTTGCTTCGTTTTTTATTTTTATTTTTTACCGTGCTCACTGAAGGGGTTAACTAGTGGGACAGTTTTATAGATCAGGTTGTTCCGGACGCGGCGATACCAAATATGTGTACTTTTATTGTTTTTTTTTTTTTTTTTTTATAATAATATTTATTGATGGGTATATTATATTTTTATTTTTGGTGGATTATTTTTTTTATTTTTTTTTAAAATATTTTTATAATTTTTATTTTTTTTTTCACTTTCTGACAGTTTTTATACTTTTTTACTTTGTCCCACTCTGGGACTTTCACTTTTTTTTCTCTGATCGCCTGCATGGCACAGGAATGCAGCAACATCCCTGTGCCATGCAGGCTGTCAGCGCTGGACAGGGAGAAGATAGTTTGGAGATGCACTGCGCATGTCCAAAAAATCTTCCTGCTGTCTGGTGACCCGGATGTTGTCATGACTACATCAGGTCGTCATGGCAACATCCTGGAAGCCGCGGCAGACAGTGCTGGAGGCCGGAAGAGGAGGTGAGTGTCTGCGATCACCTCACCTTGCCACCGCAATGCTGCGATCGACTTCGATTGCAGCATTGCGGGGTTAACGTGCGGGGAGCGGTGCGGGGAGCGGTGCGGAACCGTTCCCTGCACATAGGCGATCGCGCCCGCACAGCCTGTGTGCGCGCGCGATCGCGATGACGTACTAATACGGGTCTGGCTCTTAAGTCCCAGGGCACAGACGCGTATTAGTACGTCTAATGTTGTTAAGGGGTTAATCACCTGATTATAATAAAGTATTTGATACTTGTATATGATGTACTGACGTTCTAATTGGCTAAAGTGCAAGGCAGATCACATAGAACACAACTCATTCAGTGTAAGTTTTTTTTTTAAATAGATATTTGCTTTTAATAGGATACTGCAAAATGCCACATCCTTAGTAAACAGTTGTGGTCGGTGAAGCTGAAGGTAGACAAATTTGAACCCTTTGCAAGAATTCCAATGTCTGAAAGTTCTTTCAGGCTCTCTAATTTTTTAAGATTTTCCTTCTGAAATGTAAAGTGCTGTGGAATATGTTGACGATATAGAAATTAAAAATGATTAAAAATGATATTATTTAATTTGTGTGCAGCATGCCTAATTTTTTGTCCACTGTGTGCAGAACAAAGTACCATACAGTAGGGTCAGATGAAAGCATTTTATAAAACTTATTTGAAAACTGGGCATATGAAATCTACCAAATCTTACCATAGGCACCTTTCCAACACCTTTAATAACTATCTTTGGAACTGCAAGGTAAGAAATGTCCTGAAATCTTAGCAAAGACCGTGGTAATTCACTATAAGTTATTTACTCATCCCAAATATTCTCTAGTCAATCTATGGTTTTCCACTATGTAGGGAAAAATTCCATAGATTTCAAAAATAGTTCTATAACATACCTATAATTGGGCTATCACCAATCCGTCCAACCATTTTATTTGGTATCCCGCCAGTTGATGTAGCACAGGATAAGTTGCCCTTTGAATCAATTGCTACAGCACCAACAGTGTCATGCATCCTAGGAAAAATGGTAAAATGCAGTATTTAATACAACATATTAAATAATTGTATTTTAAATCATTCGGTGCATACAATATACTTAAAATGCTAAATATTCTGTATAATACAATAATGAAGACTATGATGTCACAGTGTCTTCATATGCATAATTAAAGTGAAATATAGTAGGAACTATCCTACTTTCCTAGCACCCACAGAATCTCTGAAACCACTACTGATAAAGCCTCAATGATTAGAAAACCGTAATGATCCCTGCTTGAGATTGACCTTTTCTAAAAGAAATAAAGATAATGTTTTACGTTTAAATAATGTTAAGTCCTTCTTTAATGTATGTGCAAAAAAAAATTTTTTTCAATTTTTAAATTGTCCCTTAGGGCTATTTTAGGCTATTTTAGGTTTGTATTTCCAATTTTATTTTCAGGAGGAGATTGCAGATGTGTCATTATCATAAGAGCATTATGGGTGAAGTGCTGCTTGAGTCCAATAGTTAGAAAATAATAAGTAGAACACCGCAAATAGATAACATGCTCAAGAATAGTAGCTTAAAATAATACGAGTAATCATATGAGGAGTACAAACAGCTTGGGAAAGAGTTTATAGTAGTTGGAGACTGGAGCTAGGCAGAAGGCTAGACACAATTCTCAAGTAATGCCCTAGAGTTTCATGTGCTCTGAAGTAGACCGAAAGAGGAAACAAAATGGCAACCACAGGAACAAATGGGCCATCTTAGTAAAGGACATATTCAGATGCAATATAGCAGCCTCCAGTGGTAAGGAGTGAACATGCAACACAATTTTCAATGTGTACAATAGCAGCTACTAGAGGTCAATAAGCAGACAGCAGCAGCCTGACACGAAGGATTATAACGATTGATAGCATCTCTATTCACAGCTGATTACACATGATCTACCATTCACAATAGGTGATGTCACAAGGCCCCGTCACACTAAGCGACGCTACAGCGATCCCGACAACGATACGACCTGACAGGGATCGTTGCTGCGTCGCTATGTGGTCGCTGGTGAGATGTCAAACAGTCAGATCTTCCCAACGACGAAGCAACGATCCTGCGACCCGTAACGTTCTGTATAACGATGCAAGCCTATGTGTTTCTGTGTCTGAGTCGTCAACAAGGTCGTTGGTAAAGTGTCAAACATACCGATGCATGCTACCCAGCGGGGCTTCAACGATCAAAGAAATGTCCAGACTATTCCGACACGACCAGCAATCTCACAGCAGGGGCCTGGTCGCTGCTAAGTGTCAAACGTAGTGAGATAGCTACTGAGGTCGCTGTTGCGTCACAAAACTTGTGACTCAGCAGCGATCTCGCTAGCGATCTCGCTTAGTGTGACGGGGGCTTCATCTCACCTCCTCCCATCCCTTCACAATGACCTTTGCACAAGCTCATTAGATGCTTCAATACAAAAGCTGAGTCACTCTATTGCTGTTAATGTTCACTACATACTTATTTCATGAAACAACAAACAGTTTGAGTGTAGAATATCACAAGTGGCCTGTATGAAAACAGAGTTCTAATTTTTTTTTTACAGATTCTGCTAATGGGAACCTGTCATCAGGTTTTTCCCATATAAAGTAGAGCCAGCACTTTCAAGTCCTCTGCTATAGTATTCTAGTAGGCTGTATGTATGTCCCCAGTCCACTCTGCAAGGCACAAAAACGACCTTTTATTATACTCACAGACAGCGAGGTCTGGTCTGATGGGTGTCTCTGGTCTTGATCCACTGATAAGCACTGAAAGCTCTGTAGGGCGCATACACTGGCTTTACCTACAGGTCATGCACACCATACTACTTTGTTTTGCCCTCGGCAGGGCAGAGAGAAGTGCACCTCCGCAGGATGAGGGACACTATGTGGATGACGTAGGATGCGTCATCCACATGAAGCACGGGAGGAAGATAACGGTCTTAAGAAAAGAGGAGGCACTAGATCAAGACCATGGATGCCCATCAGAACAGACCGCGCCATCTATGAGTATAATGAAAGGTCTTTTTTGTGCCTTGCAGAGCGGATTGAGAACATACATGCAGCATACTACAATGCTATAACAGAGGGCTGAAGATGCTTGTCATACGCTACATGGGAAAAATCTAATGACAGGTTCCATTTAAGGAAAAAAAATACCAACATTTTTTGAAAAATACATTTAACAGAAAAATCTGATGTAAACAATAGGTTACTTTCTGATGAAACATTCTCTTTAAAAATGAATTAGTATTAGCTCTCATTCCAAGGACTAAGTAATATTAGATTATTGCCAGTCATCAAGGATTCCAAATTGTTGGTAAGTGGTAGGACCCCTAATACAGTGACAGTCCAGAGATTGAGATGTTTGTGATCCTCTTTGTATTCCAGCATCAAATACTTTCTTTTCCTAGGTTGATTACCTTAAAATAGAGAAATTCTAATTATCATTTTCTTGCTGAATTTTTATTATGTCTCCCCGCTCTTATATTAATTTATGTTTTTTTTTTTTACATTTTTATCTCCAGGTACTACTTTTGTATTTGCAGATCTGAGCCTCATTACTTCACAATATTTCTGACATGGTTGCCAGAACTCACATTACCATTGATTGTAATTTGTGGACCATGTTGAGCAAAGCAGTGATTGGGACCAGCACACTATGATAATCCAACAAACTTTGTAAGTAATTGAAATATTTTAAAGGTAAGTTTCCCACTTCGTCAGAAAAGACCATTCTATTTTGCAGTTTAATAATCTCCAATGTGCTAACAGTAATTGAGCTCTAAATGTTCTGTGATCAGAGGAAGACAGTCCTTATAGAGGGAACATTATTCACACAAGTGTCATCAGTAATAAAATTTAGACATAAGATGAATGGCATCAAATTAGCACATTGCCATTTAGGAGAGATACCTGGCTATTTTTATTGTTACCCGGTAGGAAATCATGTTATTTTATGCTATCAGTTGAGGAGCTGTTCACATGTTTTCTGGCTAGCTCCTATCACGGTAAATTCAAGGTGACAATGAAAGCATACTTCTATAAAACTCTTTTGGCAGGCTTCCCAGAGCACCTGCTGGTCTACTTTAATCCCATTCCATATGTCTGGTGTATGAATGGCATTGCTATGTTCTTATAGAAGGAAAGTGTACTCTACACATGGTGCTGTTTTTCTCTCATCGTATCTGAATTAAATTCACTGGCATACACATTTTGTATATCCATAATAAAAAAATGGGGTATTGCACAAAATGTCTTAAGAAAACAAGTATGAATCATTCTTCATTGTGTCATTAATTAAAAAAAAAGACAACAAATTAGCCTTAAATGAGATTTTCAAAGATTAAAACACTAAAGCGACGAAATACGACTGGTGGTAGACTGACCCTCTGAATCAAAATGAAGAATTTAGAGGCTGCGCACATATCCATTGGATCGAGCTTAGCTGCAGAACTGGTCATTACCCAACAATGCGCTACTCTGTCTGGGTAAACATTGTAGTGTCCGACTGTTGACTGGAAAGTGATATACAATTTATTATATTTTAGTAATATTATGTGCTTCATATCTAAGAGTCAGTTTCAGACAGGAATTTTATTTTATTCTCAATTCTTTTCTCAATTTCATGAGTAACTTAAAGGGGTTTTCCCAAGGAAAAAATGTCACTTTAATCAATAGATCTTGGAATGATAATAAGTTCCCCAATTGGATGTGTTTAAATAAAATGTTCCTGTTCTGAGATAATCTTATAAATGTGCCCCTGCTATGTACTGTGTAATGGCTGTGTCTGACCGTACAGGGACATGGTCTGATCATTCCACATCTCCTGGGCAGGGGAGGGGAGGAGTATACAGACAGGACAGCACGGGATTGCAAATTATTCTTTTCTTGAAGTAAAACATTGTTTAAAAACAGGCAGTGAAATATTTTACCTTACAAAAAGAATCATCTGTGATCCCCTGCTGTAATGTCTGTATACTCTTTTGCGCCCTCCTCTGCCCAGGAGATGTGGTATGATCAGACCATGTTCCTGTATGGTCAGACACAGCTATTACACAGCACACAGCAGGGGCACATTTATAAGATTATCTCAGCACAGGAACATTTTATTTAAACACATCCAATTGTGGAACTTATTATTATTCCAAGATCTATTGATTAAAATGAACTTTTGATCCTTGGAAAACCCCTTCAAGACCCATATAGACAGGCCAAAAATGGAAGTATGAGAGTTCCTAAGAATGCATATTCCCCATTATTGGCCTTTCTAAATAGACCAGCAAATGTTCAAATGAGATGAATTTTTATATGATTTTTTAACCTCTTCCCCACTGAGCAATTTTCCATTTTTGAGCTTTCATTTTTTTCCTCCCCTTCTTCCAAGAGCCATAACTGTTTTATTTTTCCATTGATATAGATGTGTAGGGGCTTGATTTTTATAGGACAAGTTTTACATTTGAATGACACCATCCATTTTATTTTGTGATGTACTGGAAAGCAGGAAAAAAAATTCTAAGTGCAGTAGAAATGCTAAAAAAGTGTAATCATCATGTCATTGTGTTTTGGATTTTGCTTTTACAGTGTTCATTATATGGTGAAAATGACCAGGTAATATGATTATCCAGATCAGTTTGATAACAGTGATGCCAAACGTTTTTATTAATACCATTTTGGGGTAGATATGATGTTTTGATCACCCCTTATTTCATTTGTTTTTGTGGTGTTGCAGCGGCCAAAAAACTTCAATATTGGCTATTATATTTTCTTTCTCATTACACCATTTAATGATTGGGTTAAATAATTTCATATTTTCAGACATCAGACTTTTATGGATGTGGCGATATCATGTATAGTATGTGTATTTTTTTCTTTTTTAAATCATTATTTTTAATGGAGGTTAAAGGGGAGTGATTCAAACGTTTATGTTTTTTATATTTTCAGATTTTTAAAAGCATTTTGTTTACTTTTTATTGTATTTTGTAGTCCCATCAGGGGACTTGCAGTCATCCGGTCACTTATATATAAATACTGCAATGTTGTTGAATATGGGAAAAATCATTGTCTCCTACGCCATCCATAAGCTTGCTTTCATCCGAGCACCATCATGAAGGGTGCGGGGGTCTTCAGCAGTACCTGGCAATCAGGGCAACCCATCGGTGCACCGCAATCGCATCAGTGGGAAACTGATGGGTGGTAAGAACAGTAAGGTACCCAGGATGCGCGATGTAAATGTGTCTTACAGATTAACAGCGGGATTTAGCAGGTTAACGGATGCTGGCTCCGCTCCACTTGCGGCTGTTAAACACTGATGATGGCTGAATAATAGAGCCATTATCTGCTGGCAAAGATGTGGCCTCAGTTCATAAGCCTGGATCAAAGACAAGGAGCAGACATTGGAAGTACAAGTACCTACAACATTGGTAAGGGGTAAAGCAAGTGTAAAAATCATTGTTCTTGGCACCGCATCGCCCAGTAAACAGGACATTTGCTACTGCGAAAATGATGTTCTACATTCACAGAATGATCATATTACAATCACTCTGTGTGCATGGAAGTGCAGTCGGCCTATGCAAACAGGTTATTAAATGACCACTGATCGGCTTATATATAACCAATTGGCAATCGTTTAAAAAAAAAATTGTGATTTTGGTTACAGTAAAACATGCTGGAAGACATGCCTGTAATAGCAGTATATGGCAAAGTCAATCTTTCAGCATACTTCTGACAAAAATAAATAGCAATAGTGTTTTTTGAGCCATATCTGTTTTTTTTAAGTGGGAGGAGAACACAGAGGAGAAGAAGGGAACAAAAGAAAAGTTTTATCTCTCCACCTTTGGAATGTGTTCCAATATTTTTTAACCTATTATTCCATTCTTTTGCAGCATAAATCTAAATCCACTGTTGAACTTTACACAGCAAGAGTTAAATGATAAAATTTAGGCTGCCTACAACGACGAATGGGGTCACCTTATGAATTATGCATGATGCCTCCATATTTGGCTGAGCCTCCTCCCATCAGGCTAAAGCTGTTTTTAATTAGAGCAGGATCCTACCTGCCCTTTAAATTTGTAGGCTTTTAGCCCAGGAGAGGCATGTTTGATAAATGTTAGTTTAGGGTCCCACCAAAGAAAAGGTATGCCTTGTCATGGCTGGTGGGCTCTCATGCGTTGGCCAATATATGCGCTAAGTGCCTTCATTTTTATAAGTATATTCAATATATTGCAGAATTAATGTATTCAATGTTTCCATACATCTTAGTGATTACAACGTGCTGCTGTATTCTCTTGTTTGTATATTATGCATTCATAGCAGCTTGCACCTGTTCACACTTACTTTATGTTGTTCAGTGGTGCTAATTAACATATCAGTTATTATTTATAAGAAAAATAAACTGGAAAAATATAGACAGTTTATCTGCAAAGACAACAGAAACAACATACTGTAAAGTAAATATCTGATGTACAGTAAATAGAGGTATCTATATAAATATGGTTTAGAGTTAACCCCTTAGTGACCACCAATACGTCTTTTTACTGAGCTGAGATATAAGAGCATAGCTTCCCTAAACGGGTGAAAATGCAGCAGCTGTCCACTATAGCTGACATCCTGCTGCATCAGCCACAATCAGCGTTGGCACTGACCAAGGCCGTTTAATCCCTTAGATGCTGCTGTTAATGATGACTACAGCATCTACGTGGTTCACAGCGTGTAAGGGCTCCCTATTTAACCCCATCGGCACACTGAGATAATGATTGTCTGATCCTGATGGTTGCTATCGTAATTCACAGCCAAATAATGGCCTCAGAGTCTGCCAGCTACAGTGGCCTGTTGAGATATGAGCAACATTTACAGTGCTGCTCACCATTATTGGCACACCTTCATTTTTTTATAAACAATATCATCAGAAATAAATGGAAATGTACCAAAGTTATATCCTCAGAATTTTTAATTAGTGGTCCAAAGTAATACAACAATAAAACATTGTTTTTCAACTTCCATGTTGCAATTTCAAAGAAGAAACAGAATAGACAGCATGTGCAGCAGTAAAGGCACCCCTAATTAATACTTGGTTGCACACCCTTTGGCATTGCTGACAGCCCCCACACGTTTCTTGTAGCCATCTATAAGCTTCTTGCTCTTCTCAGCTGGAATTTTCTCCCACTCTTCCTTTGCAGTTTATTTAAGCTCTTGAACGTTTACAGGGTTCTTTTTCCCAATAGCAGATTTCAGCTCAGACCAAAGATTTTCAATGTGATTGAGGTCAGAACTCATTGCTGGCCATTTTAAAACAGTCCATTGTTTCTTTTTCAACCATTCCTTTGTACTTTAAATGTGTGCTTTGGGTCATTGTCTTGCTGGAGGACCCATGATCTTCGACTCAGACCAAGTTTTGTTACACTGGGTAGGACATTTTGCTCTAAAATATATTGATTATTCTCTGATTTCATAATTGCTGTGATACGGTCAAGGTCTCCAGTACCGGATGCAGCAAAGCCACACCACAGCATTATGGATCCTCCACCATACTTAACTGTTGGTAAGGTGTTCTTTTCCTTAGACCTGGCCTTCAGGTCTTTGGATGTTTGACGTGGTGTTTTTTTCACCATTCGCACCAACCTTCGAAGACATCTCTTGTCAATTTTCCTCTTTCCCCCATGTCCAGGGAGGTTCTTGACGGTTCCATGCTTGGCAAACTTCTTAATAACATTGCACACTGTTGAAACTGGGATACCAAGTTCTTTGGAGATGGCCTTATACCCTTTGGAAGTCTTGTGTTTGATAATAATAGGAGTTCTGATGTCCTCAGACAGCTCCTTTGTCTTTACCATTGTGACAAAGGAACAGGACCATGTGGCTTTTTAAAACAGTGAAGTCATCAATCATTGGTTAATTCATGTCACATGGGCACCGACAATTAATCACAGGTGAATCTCTTTTGTGATTTTACCACAGGCGAGTCAAAATGTGTTTTCATACTAAACTAATGCAAAGGGTGCCAATACCAGTGACACAGCAAGCTTTAGGTTTTTCTATTTTTCCCTTTCATTTGTTTTTGGTTTTAAATTATTGTTTATCATTTTCTCTTTTGTATTTAACACGAGTGCTCTATACAAAAAAACTGTTTCACTTGATTCATTTTTTTCAGGAGATATTCCACATTATGTACTTAAACTTCATGGGTTCCAATAACGATGAGCAGGACTGTAGGTGGTAAAAATAACATTTTTCATTCCTGGCATGCATTAATTCCTGAAAAGTATATCTGAAGGGTTAATAAACTACCTAACAGCAGTTTTGAACACGTTGAGCGGTGCGGTTTTTAAAATGGTATCACTTTTGGGGGTTTTCCAATTTATTAAAAACTGAATAGATCCCTAAAAATAAGTTTTGTAAATTTCATCAAAACAAATGAAAAATTGATGCTACATTTTAAAGCCTTTTAACATCCTAACAAAGTAAAAAAAAACATTTTATAAATGGTGCTGATGTAAAGCAAACAATGTTATTTATTTACTTTTTTTGTGTGGTAGACTATCTGTATTAAAGAGATAATTCAAATTTTGAAAATTATGTCAAATGTCTGATATTTTTATACATCAATGCAAAGCATATTGACCTAAATTTACCATTAACATAAAGTATAATGTGTCACAAAGAATCAATGTCAAAATCATTGGGATATGTTGAAAGTTATTGCTACATAAAGTGACACTTGTCAGATTTCAAAAATTTGACCAGGTCACTAAGTCATTAAAAAGAAAATTCTTATAATGGTCTTCTGTCCCTTTTCTGACAATCACAATATTTTCATCAAAGAAGAACAAAGATCAATGCATATACCCCGGCAGAATTTTTCCTTTCTTGGCCTTGTTTCAGAGAATATGAATGATAACAAAAAACTTTTTCTCCACTCATGGTTATTGGTTGGGTGAAGCCATTTATTGTCAAACTACTGTGTTTTCTCTTTTTAAATCTTAATGACAACCAAAAACATCCAAATGACCCTGATCAAAAGTTCACTATGTATTGCCCCCTCTAACATCAATGACAGCTTGAAGTCTTTTGTGATAGCTGTGGATGAGGTTCTTTAATTTATCAGATGGTAAAGCTGCCAATTCTTCTTGGCAAAAAGCCTCCAGTTCCTGTAAATTCCTGGGCTGTATAGCATGAACTGCGCACTTCAGATCTCCCCAGAGTGGCTCAATGATATTGAAGTCAGGAGACTGAGATGGTCACTCCAGAATAATAGAATCATAGAATCATAGAATGGTAGAGTTGGAGGGGACCTCCTGGGTCATCTGGTCCAACCCCCTGCTCAAAGCAGGATTCACTAAATCATCTCAGACAGATATCTGTCCAGCCTCTGTTTGAAGACGTCCATTGAAGGGGAACTCACCACCTCTCGTGGCAGCCTGTTCCACTCATTGATCACCCTAACTGTCAAAAAGTTTTTTCTAATATCTAATCTGTGTCTCCTCCCATTCAGTTTCATCCCATTGCTTCTAGTCTTTCCTTGTGCAAATGAGAATAAAGATGATCCTTCTACAATGTGACAGCCCTTGAGATATATGTAGACAGCTATTAAGTCTCCTCTCAATCTTCTTTTTTGCAAGCTAAACATTCCCAAATCCTGTAACTGTTCCTCATAGGACATGGTTTGCAGACCGGTCACCATTCTGGTCGCTCTTCTCTGAACTTGCTCCAGTTTGTTGATGTCTTTTTTAAAATGTGGTGCCCAAACCTTCAGTTTGTTCTGCTGTAGCCAATGACAGGTCCACTTGGCCTTGTGTTTTGGATCGTTGTCATGTTGGAACGTCCAAGTAAGTCCCATTCACAACTTCCGAGCTGATGAGTGCAAATTTGCCTCCAGTGTTTGCTGATAACATGCTGCATTCATCTTTCCTTCAACTTTTACCAAGTTTCATGTGCCTTTGTAGCTCACACATCCCCAAAACATCAGCGATCCACCTCTGTGCTTTTACTGTAGGAATGGTGTTCCTTTCATCATAGGCCTTGTTGACCTCTTTTCAAATGTAAACGTTTATGGTTGTGGCCAAAAAGTTCAATTTTTTGTCTCATCACTCCAAATTACCTTGTTCCAGAAGTTTTGAGGCTTGTCTCTGTGCTGTTTGGCGTACTGCAGGTGAGATACTTTGCGGCATTTGGGCAGTAACGGCTTTCTTCTGGTGAATCGACCATGCAGCCCATTTTTCTTCAAGTGCCTCCTTATTGTGCATCTTGAAACAGCCACAACGCTAGTTTTCAGAAATCTGAATTTCAGCCAATGTTATTTGTGGGTTTTTCTTTGTATCCCGAACAATTTTCCTAGCAGTTGTGGCCAACATTTTTGTTGTTCTACCTGACCGTGGTTTGTTTTTTACAGAGCTCCTGATTTTCCATTTGTTAATCACAGTTTGAATGCTGCTGACTGGCATTATCAATTCCTTGGATATTTTTTGTGTTATACAGTTCAACTATCTTTTCCTGTAGATCCGTTGACAATTCTTTTGCTTTCCCCATGACTCACAATCCAGAAACGTCAGTGGCTGGATGACAGATGCAAGAGTCTGTCTGGATCCCAGAAATTCACTCAGCTTTTATGCACTGATTACAAACAAACAGGTCACAGGTGAGAGTGTTACCTTTAGTAGTCATTCAAACCCATTTGTGTCAAATTCTGTGCACGTTATCAGGCCAAATCAGGAGGGTAGGTGAACTTTTGATCAGGGTCCTTTGCATGTTTTTGGTTGTCATTAAGATTTGAAAAGAGAAAACACAGTAGTTTGACAATAAATGGCTTCACCCAACCAATAACCATGAGTGGAGAAAAAGTTTTTTTTGTTATTATTCATGTTCTCTGAAACAAGGCCAAGAAAGGAAAGATTCTGCCAGGGTATGTAAACTTTTGAGCACAACTGTATATATGGAAAGATAACGGCATAAGATTACATGTCTTCTGGAGGCAATTGGTCACTTACGATTTTATTCAGGGGTATCAGACTACAGGGGGCTGAATACATGTATATCACATATAATCCCAATAAAAACATAAAAACATTAAAGCTTGTGGAACCAAACCACCTTAAAAGGTTAAAAGGAACCTGTCAGGTCCCCCATGCTCTCCAACTCAGCAGCTTCACGACCTTAGAGGCGCATTGCGCATGACTGAAAGTGCAGAAGATGTACGTGAGCTGTCTTCCGCACTTCCGGTAATGCACAGACCACATCTAAAGCTGGGAAAAAATACACCCGCCTTCAGAAGCTCAATGATGCTGCAGAGTAGAGCCGTGGCCATGTGTGAGATTTGCAGGGAGCTGGTGATGACACTCGCTCTTGCAAATCATGTTATCACACCCACAGGGTTGTGATAACATGCAAAGAAGTCCAACTAGTCTTGGAAAACTAATGCCCCATAGACTTGTCAAAGGCCTAATTAGTATAGGAAAAGCAGAGGTTATAAATTCTTTTTTAGACATGGATGTAAGTGAATAACATTATAAAAGGCTGGTTAGGCAGGGAATTTAGTCATACATGTGTGAATTCTGCTGGGCTGGAGGGCATGGGGGCCTGACAAGTTTCCTTTAAACCACCTTAAATCAAGATAACAGATATTATATGTGGTGGAAGTTTAACATTGAAAGCATGAAGGGTCTTGTGCCGCATCTCAGCTCAGCAGGATCTACTGTCTGGAATAGAACAGTTTTGTGAAATGAAACTAAGAGATAGTTTTCATTTTCATCCATTCATCTTCTATGTTTCTACTCTAGGCAATCAGGTTCTTTAACCCAGCAATAAGACGGCTAAATCTGACCGTACAAAGTAACTGCCTGACATAGTCCACCAAATAATATCAGCATCCTCTATATAACAAATATGCTGAGCGACCTAATTTTCCACCATAACTTTTTTCCCAGTAATACCCATGTAAGTGGACTGTACACTCAGCAGTATAGGGCTAATTTAGTGAAAATAATAATAGCCATAATAGACACTAAATAAATGTTGGTACATTATTGAAAGGCACTACAGAGAGATGTAATGTGCTTCAAGTGATAAAACAGAATAGCGGTTTGAGATAAAGCATTGTATATAGCAAGAGCGCATAGAATGGCCCATTGCAGAGAATGGGAAGCTGCATTATGATTTGATGCCATTATCCGAGTCCTGTACAAATATATTGATTTTTATGGACCCATTACGAAGTTTGTACATCAGAATGGCATCTCATTTTATGCCCACATACAAAAATGACATTTTGTTTTGTCCGATGAAATTGTAGAGAAAATGCAGTTGCTGAGGATATGGGTTTTATTCATCTATTGTCTGTTCTGGTGGAAAAAGGCCTTATTACAGACTTTCCAGACTTCCTTTGTCATAAGATGTTGACTGGGGTGATGCAGACATCCTTAAACTTAGGATCAGTACTGTTGAATTTTATGGTAACTATAGAGGGAATGTGATAAATACATTTAAATATGACAAAGGGATGTATTTATTTATTTATTTAGTACACAGATCCTTTATCTTACTTACATTTCAGGGCTAAAAAGATTTGTTACACTTTGATGATATTTTTGGTTTTTTTCTTTAACAGCATTCGCAGTTACCAGTTCCTCTGTTGGGATTTTTTCAATTTTTAACTTTTCAGCAAATTTATTGGCTCCACTTCCAGTTAACATAATGTGGGGAGTCTACAAAACACAATTAAAATAATAGATCTGTAAAATACCAAAATACAGCGGATACAAAAGGTGTAATGACAAAAATATGCCTTGATGCCCACACAATAAAAACTAATAAAACATATTCCCTTGTATATTATTAAAGATAAGAGGCAAGCCTGTGGCCAGTATCACACGTCTGAGAGTCACGGTCCAAGTACAGACCTCGATGTCCAGAAAGACCACTAGTATCCTGATCCAAACGCAATAGCCTCATAGCTGTTGAGTTTGCGTCAGAAAACCTTGAAACCAGCCTCAGACTATGTGCACACAAAGTGTTTTTACTGCATTTCCACCACGGATGCGCTGCGAAAACGCTTGTTAATAGGTCTGCCAGCTATAGCAATGGTAATCCTGATGTGCTGCACATGATGCGGAAATTTCCGCTCAGGATTACCATTGCGGTAAAAACCACAGCATGACCATTGGGCGGGTGTTTCTGCTGCAAATTTGCGCCCATTGACTTGAATTGAACTGCAGCAAATCTGTAGGTATAATATTTATACCTGCGGATTTTCTGAGTTTCAATTAAAGCCAATAGCTGCAAATTTGCAGCGGAAACGAGGTGTGGGTGGTATCCGGGTCGGGAGAGGAGGACTACTACTCCTCTCATCTGACCCCTGCTCCCACTGATAAAAGCGAGAGCAGCGCGGCTGGGGGGAGCAGTAGTCTGCTCTTCCAAGCTGGCGTGCCCGCGGTAAAAAAAAGAAAAAAAAAGTAAAAATTAAAAAAAAACACTTTACTCAACTGTCCGGTGCCCCCGGTGTCCTCCTGGTCCTCGGTCCCCAGTGATGCTCTCCTCACGGTGGCCGGCGGTACACTGCAGGGAGCGCGCGCGCTCCCAGCAGTGTACTGTGCTGTCATGTGAGCGATCAACAGATTGCTCACATGACCTCACCATGGGAACATTCTGAAGAATGATTCTAAGTAGAAAAGTATTTGGGTGCTTGAATTCTTATAGAGGAATCCTGGGACCATGAAAAAAAACTAACACAATGCTCAGTTAAAAAATCAAAGAATTAAAAGATTTGTTCAATGAAGATTGGTGATAAGAAAGGATAAGTAATAACTTATAGATCGGTGGGGATCCAACCGCTGGGCCGTGCACTGATCGGCAAAATGAGGTACTTTTATCCCTGTAAGAATGGAGCGTTAGTACTTATACCTGACTTTTGCATTTATTTCCTATGGAGCTGTTGAGCGCAGTGCTTATCTTTTCCATGCAGCCCCATAGAGAATGAATGGAGTGGTGGTCCATCATGCTCACTGCCACTTTATTCTGAAAGAAATAAAGGTACTCTTTTCTGCCTTTTGATGCGGATATTAGCAATAATTAGCGGTTAGACTCCATGACCTATAACTTATCACCTACCCTACATAAATGTATATTTAAAATAAGAAATATACTATTGTTTCTTAACTAGGTGAGAATTTTGATGTTTTATCTTAAACATTTGCCTTTTTAAGTGCTAATTCAGTTTTTTATTTCAGGAATCTGCTATCTCCCAAGACTATTCCATAGAATGTAACTTGCCCAGTCCAAGACGATTGTCAAAATTATTCAATCAAAATAATCTACTAAAAATTTGTGAACATATATTTGATTATAATTGATATTCCATAAAAACAGTTTTGTTTATTTGGTAAAAATGTGCACTGCTTAAAGAAGACCTCCCATGACCCCCCCACTAAACCTGTGTAACGTTTAATAGTGTATTGTCTAGAGATGGGCAAACACAAACAGTAAAGTTTGGGGTCCGTACCAAACACCTAGTGTTCGGGCACATATTCATGTTACTGTTTGGGTTTGGCATCCCCAACACTGGCTGTTTCTCACGCTGCGTGACAGCGCGGGAAACAGTGGCTCTGATCGGAGGTAACATTGTTACTGCGGTCAGAGCACTGCGAGATCACGCTATCAGATGTCAGCATGAGTCTGCTGCTGTGACTGTGATAAAAAGCTTACCGTCACAGGTGTCAGCTGATGAGAGTACTACTTCTAAAGCCTACATCTACTGTCACTTATAACACCGAGAGCAGGTGCCGCTGATGGGAGTATTCATCAGCTGGCACCTGTGCGCAAAGTAAAAAAAAAAAGTTAAAATAAATAAATACATATTGAAATAAAAAAAAAACACAGTTATACTGACCTAACACCTAATCCCTGAGGCCCTTGTCCCCTATAAAAATAAAAAAACACCATAATTCTCACATTAACACCTAATCCCTGATGTCTATGTCACCTGTAAAAGAGAAAAAATAACAAACCACCAAAAAACTCACCTATCCGCCATAATCCATGTAATCCATACCGTCCCATGACGATCTCACTTGTAGAACAGTCACATCAGCAGCTACACACTGACAGGAGCATATTACAGTGCTGAGCTGCCGTGAGAGAGGTCACAGGAGTTCATAAGCTGATGATCTCACTTACTGCACTGCCGTATGAGAAAGTTCTCAGCTGATGAACTCCTGTGAACTCTCTCACGGCAGCTCAGCGCTACACACTGCCTGTGTCAGTGTGTAGCCTGCTGTCCTGTATTGAAGTTGCGTGAGTGCTGCTGTACAACTGATCCAGATCATCATGGAACAGTATGGATTATTTCATCACATCGGACAGGTGAGGGATATGTTTGCTTTTTTATTTTTGCCTTTTTACAGAGGACAATGGATCCTGAGATTAGGTGTTAGGTTAGTATAACTGTGCTTTTTATTCTTAAATAAATGTGTAAAACCGTGTGGACTTTTTTTTCAAATAAAGGAATTTATACATGCCATGTCTTTATTTACAACCTTTTGCTATTGGGTTAGTAATGGAGGGTGTCTTATAGACACCCTCCATTACTAACCTGGGCTTCATGTTTGGTGCTAATATGAGGCTGACATGAACCCTAACCCTATTACCCCACTTGCCACTGCACCAGGGCAAATGGGAAGAGCAAGGCTTACCACCAGATTTGGCGCATCTTATTGATGCACCATTTCTGGGACGTCTGAGGGCTGATGTTATTAGCCTTGGAGGGGGGTTATTATCCATTGCCCCTTACCTGGCTGACTACTCCCATCAGCCATGCCTGCTCTCGCTGTTATCATTGACATCAGGCGTTGACTGATTGGAGTAGTAGTACTCTCATCAGCCGATGCCTGTGACCTGTGGTAAGATTTTTACCGTGGGTCACAGTTACAGCTGCGGGCCCACGTTGACATAACAGCATGATCACACAGCACTTGTTTCCCATGCTGTCACGCAGATGACAGCGCAGGAAACCACAGATGTTCGGGCCCTCCCTTCATGTGAATGGGATCCGAGTTCTGGTACCCGATCCCAAATTTTTAATAGATGTTCGACTGAACCCGCCAGACCCGAACATCCAGGGTTCCGCCCATCACTAGTACTGTCTGCTGCTCCCTCCGATGTCCATCACCGTTCTCCGCTTCTCAGTGACGTCACGCTCTCCAGACTCTTTGGGTCACAATGCACTCTGTGTGAACCCAGAAGTGACTTTTACAATGTTAGGTTATGGAGCGTCAGAACAAGGCTTCATGGGCTTAAATTGTAAAAGAGACTTTTGGCTCAAGCATAGAGCATAGAGTAACCCGGAGTCTCTGAAGAACTGTGCAACAGAAAAAATGGAGCAGAATGGCACGTCATACCGAAGAAGATGGCAGTAGATTAATATATTAACATACTCACAATACAGTACCTTGACATACACACAGATTTGGTAAAAAAAAAAGTTCATGGGAAGGCTCCTTTAATGAATGCATTATTTATTTGGGAGTGAAGAAAAAAGAACGTCCTCAGATAAAAAATCTAATTACCAGTGAGAAAGAACACCAAAGTGGATGATACACGGAAAAGCCTCAAGCTGTGCAACTTACCTCAACTCACTTTATAGAGAGAAGGAAAAAGAATGAACTGATTTAGAAATCTAAAAAATGGTCTGTTATATTTGGCCACCCCACAGTTCTGTCGCAAAATAGGAACACCAGCTTCAGTGCTCAGAAAAGAAAATACACTGGATTATAGACTTTTTACAAATCATGCATAATCAAATAATTCTCAGACAGATAAAACAATCTTGGAAAATGCAACAACCCCACCATGGATGCTTTTAGAAATCTTATCCAAAATTGAAAAGGTTAAAGTTATATGTAGTATAAAATGTAATAGAATAGAAAATACTTTAGCACATTTTAACCCCTTCACACCCGGGCCATTTTCCATTTTTCGTTTTTGTTTTTTCCTCCCCATAACTTTTTTATTTTTAAGTCCACACTGTGGGATGAGTTGTAATTTAGAATTACATCATTATTTTATCATGTGAGGCACTGGAACATGAGAAAAAAATTTCAAGGGCGTTGAAATTGCAAAAAAAAAGTGCAATTCCACAATTGTTTTTTTTTATTTACCATGTCCACTATATGGTAAAGCTGAACTGGAAATATGATTCTCTAGGACAATACGAGTATGCACATACCAAACATGTATAGTATTTTTTATTTAAGTGGTGAAAAAAATTTGTAAGAAAAAAAAGTTTACATTGGTCTTCAGATGCTTTTCATTTTTCGGCATCTGAAGCTGGGTGAGGTCTTATTTTTAGCTTCCTGAGCTGATGTTTTTTCTGATACAATTTTGGGGTAGCTAGAATGCTTTGATCGCCTCTTTTTGCATTTTATTGCTATGTTGCGGTGGCCAAAAAAATGTAATTCTGCAGTTTTGATTTTATTTTGTTACACCGTTTACCGGATTACATTACTTTATATTTTGATAGATCAGACTTTTACAAATGCATCAAAATTGTTTTTAATGGGGCAATGATTTGAATTTTTGTGTTTTTTTAATTTTCTTTTTATATTTTTAACAACTTTTTTTCACTTTTTACTGTATTTAATAGTGGGACTTGAAACAGTGAACATCTTATCGCTTGTGCTGTACATAGCAGTGCATAAGCACTGCTATGTATAGACAAAATCACTATCTCCTATGAACGCCAGCGACAGGCTGACATTCACAGGAGGTTCGTAATGGCAGGCACGGGGGTCAACAGCAGACCTCTGGCTATCATGGCAACCTATCGGTGTCCCAAGATCATGTCACAGGCATGCCAGTGGATGGGTGGAATGACGCCCTTCCTGCTGGTGAGTGTTAAATGTCGCTGTCAGAGAATGGGCCATGGGCAGATGCACCCCCTGCATCTATTTAAGGCACATGATAGCTAATTGAATCAGCCATCATGTGTGGGGAAAGGTGTGGACTTGGGGTGCAAGCCCGCATCAAAATCAGGAACACGGCTTTTGACATATAGTGGGTGAAATAAGTATTGAACATGTCAGCTAACCAAAAATAGGGGTCATATACCAAGGATTACAAAAAATACCTGCTAAAATATAACTTTTAATAATCTTATTTAAAATGTATATAGTAAAAAGAAGACCACCTCAATAACGAGGTAATTGATCATTAGAAAAAGTTGGTTTGATATAAAAAAACACATATATAACAATTAAATATTATTATTATTTATTATTATAGCGCCATTTATTCCATGAATTTACATTTGAAAGGGGTATACATAGCAAAAACAATTACAATAATCATGAACAATACAAGTCAGCGACTGGTGCAGGAGGAGAGAGGACCTTGCCCGCGAGGGCTCACAATCTACAAGGGATGGGTGAGGATACAATAGGTGAGGGTAGAGCTGGTCGTGCAGCAGTTTGGTGGAGCAAGGGTTACTGCAGGTTGTACGCTTGTCATAAGAGGTGGGTCTTCAGATTACTTTTGAAGGTTTCCATGGTAGGCAGATTATAATGAGGGCAATCTGGGCTACCGCCCGGGGCTCTGGTGGGCCCTTGGCCAGATTGCCCTCATTATAATATGTGCGGCGTGGCGGCGCCAATGCGGCAGACACCGGCAGGCAGAGGCTGGGGGTCCCCGGACCGCTCCCCCAGAAGCGGCGCAGGGCCGCTGCTTCTTCTTCGGCCGGGCCAGCACTGCACCTGTTAACTTCCTTGTGTCCTGGCCCGGCCGCGTCACAGCTAGGAGACACGGCCCTGTGCATGGCCGTGTCTGCTAGTGTGACGTCACAATATGTACGCCCTGCACTGCTGCACCGGAGAGGAGTTGGACGACATCTGGAGCCGAGCCGGGGGATGGTGAGTGACGTGTGTGTGTGTCACAGTGTGTGTGTGCAGGCAGATATCAGTGTGTGATGTCTGTTTATATGTATTTTTGTGTTTCAAATGTGTTTATGCATATGTCTGTATATGTTTATATGTGCGTGCGTGACTGCGTGTGGCCTCCTCCTGTTGTATCTGGGGGCGCCGTGCGGCCTCCTCCTGCTGTATCTGGGGGGCGCCGTGCGGCCTCCTCCCGCTGTATCTGGGGGGCTCTGTGCAGCCTCCTCCCACTGTATCTGGTGCGCTCCATGCGGCCTTCTCCTGCTGTATCTGCGGGGCTCCGTGCGGCCTCCTCCCGCTGTGTATAGATGGCTACGTGCGGCCTCCTCCTGCTGTGTATAGATGGCTACGTGCAGCCTCCCGCTGTGTATAGATGGCTACATGCGGCCACCCGCTGTGTATAGATTGCTACGTGCGGCCCCCTGCTGTGTATAGATGGCAACGTGTGGCCTCTCGCTGTGTATAGATGGCTACGTGCGACCTCCCGCTGTGCATAAATGGCTACGTGCTGCCTCCCGCTGTGTATACATGGCTACGTGCGGCCTCCCGCTGTGTATAGGAGGATTATGTGGCAGCTCATATTGTGTGTAGGGTCTCATAGTGTTTATAGGGGGTGTCAGCATACTTAATTGTGCTCAATATTAAGTCATACAATTAATGTAAAAAAATGATTATAATATATTAATATTGTGCAAAATTAATTTCATGTGAATTATCTCATGATCTATCACAGGGGATCATGTGACATGTCACATGATACATCAGGTGTGTGTATGTGGGGGGGGGGCACGCCTTCTAAACTGCCCAGAGCCCTTGCTACTGTTAATCCACCCCTGGTCTGATGTGTTGGGGTAGAGAGTTCCAGAGTAGGAGGGGATGCACGGGAGAAATCTTGTATGCGATTGTGGGAAGAGGAGATAAGAGGGGAGTAGAGAAGGAGATCTTGTGAGGATTGGAGGTTGCATGCAGGTAAGTACCGGGAGACTAGGTCACAGATTTATGGAGGAGATAGGTTGTGAATGGTTTTGTATGCCAAGGTTAGGATTTTGAACTGGAGTCTCTAGGCAATGGGGAGCGAGTGAATGGATTGACAGAGAGGAGAGGCCGGGGAATAGTGGGGGGTCTGGTGGATTAGTCTGACAGCAGAGTTTAGTATAGATTGGAGGGGTGCGAGAGTGTTAGAGCGGAGGTCACAGAGTAGAAGGTTGCAGTAGTCGAGGCAGGAGATAGTGAGGGCATACACTAGTGTTTTTGCAGTTTTTTGGTTGAGAAATGTGCGGATCCGGGAGATACTTTTGAGTTGAAGTCGTCAGGAAGTGGATAGGGCTTGGATATGGTTTAAAGGAGAGATCAGAGTCTGGGGTTACTCCAAGGCAACGATCTTGCGGGACTGGGGAGAGTGGGCAGCCATTGACTATGATGGATAGGTCAGTTGGGGGGGCTGAGTGAGATGGGGGAAAGATGATGAATTCTGTTTTATCCATGTTAAGTTTTAGAAATCTATCAGAGAAGAAGGATGAAATAGCCGACAGACATTGTGGGATACTGGTTAGTAAGGAGGTGATACAGTTATATGAAAAAGTTTGGGCACCCCTATTAATCTTAAGCTTAATGTTTTATAAAAATTGGTGTTTTTGCAACAGCTATTTCAGTTTGATATATGTAATAACTGTTGGACACAGTAATGTTTCTGCCTTGAAATGAGGTTTATTATACTAACAGAAAATGTGCAATCTGCATTCAAACAAAATTTGACAGGTGCACAAGTATGGGCACCTCACCAGAAAAGTGACATTAATATTTAGTAGATCCTCCTTTTGCAAAAATAACAGCCTCTAGTCGCTTCCTGTAGCTTTTAATGAGTTCCTTTATCCTGGATGAAGGTATTTTTGACCATTCCTCTTTACAAAACAATTCCAGTTCAGTAAAGTTTGATGGTCGCCGAGCATGGACAGCCCTCTTCAAATGATCCCACAGATGTTCAATGATATTCAGGTCTGGGGACTGGGATGGCCATTTCAGAACATTGTAATTGTTCCTCTGCATGAATGCCTGAGTAAATTTGGATCATTGTCTTGCTGAAAGATCCATCCCCTGCGAAACTTCAACTTTATCACTGATTCTTGAACATTATTGTCAAGAATCTGCTGATACTGAGTGGAATCCATGCGTCCCTCAACTTTAACAAGATTCCCTGTGCCGGCATTGGCCACACAGCCCCAAAGCATGATGGAACCTCCACCAAATTTTACTGTGGGTAGCAAGTGTTTTTCTTGGAATGCTGTGTTTTTTTGCCGCCATGCATAACGCCTTTTTGTATGACCAAACAACTCAATCTTGGTTTCATCAGTCCACATGACCTTCTTCCAAAAAGAAATTGGCTTCTCCAAATGTGCTTTTGCATACCTCAGCCGACTCTGTTTGTGGCGTGCTTGCAGAAACGGCTTCTTTCGCATCACTCTCCCATACAGCTTCTCCTTGTGCAAAGTGCGTTGTATAGTTGACCGATGCACAGTGACACCATCTGCAGCAAGTTGATGCTGCAGCTCTCTGGAGGTGGTCTGAGGATTGTCCTTGACTGATCTCACCATTCTTCTTCTCTGCCTTTCTGATGTTTTTCTTGGCCTGCCACTTCTGACCTTAACAAGAACTGTCCCTGTGTTCTTCCATTTCCTTACTATGTTCCTCACAGTGGAAACTGACAGGTTAAATCTCTGAGACAGCTTTTTGTATCCTTCCCCTGAACAACTATGTTGAATAATCTTTGTTTTCAGATCATTTGACAGTTGTTTTGAGGAGCCCATGATGCCACTCTTCAGAGGAGATTCAAACAGGAGAACAACTTGCAAGTGGCCACTTTAAGTAGCTTTTCTCCTGATTGCATACACCTGGCTATGAAGTTCAAAGCTCAGTGAGGTTACAAAACCAAAAAAAGTGCTTTAGTAAGTCAGTAAAAAGTAGGTAGGAGTATTTAAAGCAAGAAAATGATAAGGGTGCCCATACTTATGCACCTGTCAAATTTTGTTTGAATGCAGATTGCACATTTTCTGTTAATACAATAAACCTCATTTCAAGGCAGAAACATTACTGTGTCCAACAGTTATTACATATATCAAACTGAAATAGCTGTTGCAAAAACACCAATTTTTATAAAACATTAAGCTTAAGATTAATAGGGGTGCCCAAACTTTTTCATATAACTGTATCAGGTCCAGAGAGGTAGATCTGTGTGTCGTCAGCATAGAGATGATACTGAAATCCATGAGACTGTTTGAGCTGTCTGAGGCCGAAGGAGTATATGGAGAAGAGCAGGGACCCTAGAACTGAACCTTGGGGGACACTGACAGATAGGGGGAGAGATGAGGAGGTAGTGTGTGAGTGGGAGACGCTGAATGTCCGGAATGTTAGGTATGAGGCGATTCAAGATAGGGCCAAGTCTGTGATGCCAAGAGATGAGAGAATCTGTAGTAACAGGGAATGGTCCACTGTGTCAAAGGCAGATGACAGGTCCAAGAGGAGGAGGACAGAGTAGTGTTCCTTGGATTTGGCAGTTAGTACAGTAGGTCGTTGGTAACTTTAGTCAGGGCAGTTTCAATAGAGTGATGTGTTCGGAAGCCAGGCCAGATTCAAAGAGGGAGCAGGAGGAGAGGTAGGAGGACAGTTCAGAATGGACGTGTTGTTCCAGTAGTTTTGAGGCATAGGGGAGCAGTAATAAGGGGTGATAGCTAGTCAGAGAGGATGGGTGTCAGGACTTTGAATATTTTTGATTACATTTTGGCCATTTTTGCCCTCTTTCAAGATGGCGTCTTTTGTCTCATGTGCACCTTGTCTTCCTGCTTTATAACTCCACCCCAGCCTCTAGTCTGTGCTAAAGTATTCTGCCTGTGACCTGTTCCTGGTGGTTTCCTAGTTTCCTGCTTTCCCCTGCAAACCTGTGTTGATCTCCTGTCACCTGCTCTCAGAGATTCTGCTGCATTCACTTGTTACCAGCATTCCTCCTTCTCCTGGCTGCTCGTGCTGCTTCCTCTGAGCCTCAGTCCTCACCTGCATTTTGCTAACAAGCAAGCTGGTTTCTGCTCTGACTCACCTTCATTAGATAGTTGCAGAGCCGGGGTCTGTGCTGCACTATCAGGGACTTCCTACCCAGGCCTCCCTGGATTATCTAATATACAGTACAGACCAAAAGTTTGGACACACCTTCTCATTTAAAGATATTTTTGTGACTAGGAAAATTGTACATTCACACTGAAGACATCAAAACTATGAATTAACACATGTGGAATTATATACTTAACAAAAAAGTGTGAAACAACTGAAAATATGTCTTATATTCTAGGTTCTTCAAAGTAGCCACCTTTTGCTTTCATGACTGCTTTGCACACTCTTTGAATTCTCTTGATGAGCTTCAAGAGGTAGTCACCGGAAATGGTCTTCCAACAAGCTTGAAGGAGTTCCCAGAGATGCTTAGCACTTGTTGGCCCTTTTGCCTTCACTTTGCGCTCCAGTTCACCCCAAACCATCTCAATTGGGTTCAGGTCTGGTGACTGTGGAGGCCAGGTCATCTGGCGTAGCACCCCATCACTCTCCTTCTTGGTCAAATAGCCCTTACACAGCCTGGAGGTGTGTTTGAGGTCATTGTCCTGTTGAAAAATAAATGATGGTCCAACTAAACGCAAACTGGATGGAATAGCATGCCGCTGCAAGATGCTGTGGTAGCCATGCTGGTTCAGTATGCCTTTAATTGTGAATAAATCCCCAACAGTGTCACCAGCAAAGCACCCCCACACCATTACACCTCCTCCTCCATGCTTCACGGTGGGAACCAGGCATGTAGAGTCCATCCATTCACCTTTTCTGCATCGCACAAAGACACGGTGGTTGGAACCAAAGATCTCAAATTTGGACTCATCAGAACAAAGCACAGATTTCCACTGGTCTAATGTCCATTCCTTGTGTTCTTTAGCTCAAAAATGTCTCTTCTGCTTGTTGCCTGTCCTTAGCAGTGGTTTCCTAGCAGCTATTTTACCATGAAGGCCTGCTGCACAAAGTCTTCTCTTTACAGTTGTTGAAGAGATGTGTCTGCTGCTAGAACTCTGTGTGGCATTGACCTGGTCTCTAGTCTGAGCTGCTGTTAACCTGCGATTTCTGAGGCTGGTGACTCGGATAAACTTATCCTCAGAAGCAGAGGTGACTCTTGGTCTTCCTTTCCTGGGGCGGTCCTCATGTGAGCCAGTTTCTTTGTAGCGCTTGATGGTTTTTGCAACTGCACTTGAGGACACTTTCAAAGTTTTCCCAATTTTTCGGACTGACTGACCTTCATTTCTTAAAGTAATGATAGCCACTCGTTTTTATTTACTTAGCTGCTTTTTTCTTGCCATAATACAAATTCTAACAGTCTATTCAGTAGGACTATCAGCTGTGTTTCCACCAGACTTCTGCACAACACAACTGATGGTCCCAACGCCATTTATAAGGCAAGAAATCCAACTTATTAAACCTGACAGGGCACACCTGTGAAGTTAAAACCATTTCCAGTGACTACCACTTGAAGCTCATCAAGAGAATGCCAAGAGTGTGCAAAGCAGTCATCAAAGCAAAAGGTGGCTACTTTGAAGAACCTAGAATATAAGACATATTTTCAGTTGTTTCACACTTTTTTGTTAATTATATTATTCCACATGTGTTAATTCATAGTTTTGATGCCTTCAGTGTGAATGTACAATTTTCATAGTCATGAAAATACAGAAAAATCTTTAAATGAGAAGGTGTGTCCAAACTTTTGGTCTGTACTGTATATTGTATGGACTTACTTGCATCTATATATATATTAGTGTATGGACTTGATAAAGACTTACTAGTTTTCTAGCATCCTCTAGTGTGAACTGCGCTTTACGGACTGCTCTGCTGATTGCATTTTCCCCTGAGTGTTTACGGACTTTGAGTTTTCGTCTACACTTGTTTGAAACACCGTGTGTTTATAATATAAACTTTGACACCTGTAAACTGTGTTCTGTACTATCTTGTTCCACGCAAAGAGACTCCTGTGGTATCCATTATAATTATTGCAATGGGTCAAGGGATGGCTTTTTGAGGATGGGTGTGATCGAGGCATGTTTGAAGCATGAGGGGAAGACACCAGTTGTTACTGACAGATTGAAAAGGTGGGTTAGGGTTGGGATGGGGATTGTGGTAAGGTTAGGGATTATTGATGAGAGAACGTGTTCGCCATTGCTCGGTACTCGCCCGATCATCTCGGTGTTCGACAAGCTCTGCGCTCAGGGAGTATTTCCATGTTGCTCAGATGGGAACTCGGGTTCCCGCCCTGCATGTTTAGTGCTCTTTAGAGAGACAATGAACATGCAGGGATTGCTTGCCACGCTCTGTAATGCCATACCCATGTTGGTTGTTTGCATTATAGTGATTGGCTAGCCGCACAGCGTCATCAGGTCTATATAAGACCTGGGGTCGCTATGCTCGTCAAAGTCTACCCTGGAACCAGGCAGAGTAGGGAGAGCTGCTACTGAGGTCAGGGAGAGATTTGCTTGTTTATAGTTACTCTAGGTATTCTACAACATATATACATATATATATATATATATATATATATATTCTATCCATCTGAACTAACAATACTTCTGAGGACTAATCCAGATGCATATATTCAGCGGTGATAGCAGGAGTTAGGCAAGCAGGCAGTGTATGTGGCAGACCGCAGTGCAAGATACAGCACAAGAGGGTCCATTGAACGTTCTGTCTGCTGCTGTTCTTACAGATGTTTGTTTACATAGCCCCAGGTATCAGAGGCCAGAGCAATTTTTTTTTATCTTAATCCTGGTTATTTGCTTAAAAAGCAAACCAGAGTACACAAGTTTTCTGCTCCATTTGCTTGTTAGCACTGCAGAATACAGCCAAATCTTTTCCATATTGCAGTGATAAAAATCCAGAAATTTGAACTGAACGTGGACAAAAATTGGCCTCCTTTTCCATTTTGTTGCAGTGTGTCGGTCAAGCTATTCACACTAGGTCTCTGTGAAGAATAGTATTAGTAAACTACAGGCCTGCTATTTAGAACCGCGGTTCTCTGTCAGACGTATCACATAACACTGCGTTCCAAAATCAACCATTTCTCGTGAACATGGTAAATATTGTCCTCCATTTAAAATGGGCAAGGTGCGTGGCAAGGGACGGGGAAGTGGACATGAAAGTGATGGTGTATGCAGAGGCCGAGGACGTGGCCGTGGGCAAGCTGAAATTGTGCCACAACAAAAACCCACATCTTGTCGCTCGACCTTCCTGTCCCAATTACTAGGGGACCGCAGCACACCACTATTGAACCCAGAGCAGTGTGTAAAGGTGGTTGGTTGGATAGCAGATAATGAGAAAGAAGCAAGTAGATGGTGAGAGAGGTTAAAACGTAACCTTTAATAAATAAATATATTAAAAAGATATAAAAGATCAAATATCACTAGGACCCAATATGCAATAGAATGTCCGCCTAGGATGTATTTAGGTTTCCTAAACCAAATGTGTACCTGTTATAAACAGGAATAAAAGGGCAAATACCTCGGGTATATCCCACCTATCCAGTAAACAAGACAGTGGCAGAACATATAACAGAGCCGTCAAAAAATCATAATGGAGGTATGCAATCAGGCCGATAGCCAGTGATTCTTGGTGAGAGTTCTAATTTACTAAAATACTAGGAACAATCTCACCATGCACGTTGTTGGTTCATGGATGCTCCTCAAGACAGCTCACTATGTGGTGCATCGGCACCTCTTTGTCCACCATCCACATGTAGAAACACCGCTCCCAACGCGTTTCTTTGCTTTATTCCCTCATCAGGG